>NC_067249.2:254924694-255549694 GCF_019359855.2 Lolium perenne
ACTTGGTCGATGTCAATACAACAAGACAGAGCTTTGGTAACACAATCTTGTGTTACAACAGGTTCAAAATAATGTTACTAGGCCACATAGTAGCAGATTTTGAGACGTGTTCCATTAGGCCGTGTTACTAAGTGGTGTCCACAGTCACACATAGTAATTGTTACATAATGTTGAAAATTATGTTACAAGATACGTTGTAGTAACATGCGTTACTAAATGCTCGTCGGTAACACATTTTTGTAACTACAATATCATTATTATGATGTATTACACCACTTGTATATGATACCAAATTAACCAAACCCTAATAAGAAATTTGTTTGTAGAACCACCCTAAAAGTGCAACATATTCTAAAGAAATCATTACAACTCACTAAACCTAAATCATCGGGTTTATGTTACGCTTAGAGCATTTACATCTCATACTTATGCATTATAACACCTTTGTCAGTTCTTCAAACATTGTCCGGACAACGATGTTATTTCAGAATTTGGAGTTATATCATCTCGAAGCTTTTGAATGCATAATCTTGTAGTCAAGAAAGGCAAGTTCGTCACCTGCTCATGTCATTTGATTATTTTTATCAAATTACTTGCAAAGTAGTATTTGTATCATTCCTGCATTTAAAAGGAAATCATTACTTTAACAATTATGAATATGACTATGTGGTGGGCAATGGAACCGTGTTTTGAGTTATGCGGGAGATTCCATTGCAATTGCGTTATCTATTCACATATGGTTAACAACAAATTTTGTCTAGTGATTCTTGCGGCGTAAATCACGTGTTAACCTTAAGACCTGGAACTGGATGGAGAAGTCAGCTATGCTTGTTTCCTCTCTCATACCAACGGACGCGGCGTACCGTATAAAGGGTGGGGCCTTGTAAATTTCCCACAGTAATGGGGGTCTACGAGTGATTGTAATGAACTAGGATGAACGTGATATATAAGAGAATCAGTTCGTGTCATGGATTAAAAAAAAGGGCGAGTATACGGGGTCGAGTTCCCTGTTCCTAGCACCTAAATAGCTAGAGTTCAACTAGTACTTCTTTAGTAAGCCAAGTAGCTCTCTAGGTAGAGCTAGTACTAGGTCTAGTTTACCAGTTGTTCTTCTGGAGTTTATTGCAGTTTTATCTCATTGTAGAGTAGGAGGTTGTGTTGATCTTTTATAAAGAGTCTGTGTGTAATCCTATAGACATGTCTTGGACCCGTAATGTTTCTGTTATACCACTCTAAGGAATGTAATACTAGTGAACCGATGTTTTATGTATGTTATGTGAAAGATCGAGATGTCGCCTAGAGGGGGGGGGGGGGTGAATAGGCAATTACAAACTCTTGCGGATTTGTCTTGTATGAATGCGGAATTAAACTATCGTTTAGTTTACAAGCACAAACCCTAAATATGCTAAGCTCAACTAAGTGTAACAATAGCAACTAGAGCTAAGCAAGATAGGCACAAGATATATGTAGCACAAGTGATAGCAAGATATATGTACTTCAAGCACGATGGCTATCACAAGGAAAGAGAGCTCGGGTATAGAAATAACCGAGGCACGCGGAGACGAGGATGTATTCCCGTGTTCCCTTGCTTTGCAACAAGGTACGTCACGTTTGGAGGAGTGGAGGTCCCACGAAGGATTCCCCGCGCCACGAAGGCTCACCCTATTCTCCGAACCACACCCACGAAGGATAATGGCCCCTTCCTTATGGTTAGCTTTTCCTCCGCTCCGGAGATGGCAAGCTCCACAACCACTTCACAAGCTCCACGAAGGAGAAGCCCGGGCCTCTTCACAATCTTCTTGAAGAGATCACCGGAGCACCAATCACCAAGCCAACTAGGAGGTCACCCTCCAAGAGTAACAAGCTCACGGTCTCTCACTCGAACAAATCGTGGTGGAGAGCTCAACACAATGCAATGATGCAAAGCAAGAACACCGGAGGTGTTCAAGTCCTTCACACTCAAATCCCACCAAAGCAACGAATGCTAGGATGAGATTGGAGAGGAAGAACAAGGGGGAAAGTCAACCAAAGACTCCAAGATCTAGATCCCAAGAGATTCCCTCACTTAGAGAAGAATTGGTTTGGTGGAAGTGTAGATCTAGATCTCCTCTCTCAAATCCTCAAATATGAGCAAGAATCATGGGGGGGAACAAGAGAGAGAGCAACTTCTTCAAATGCAACAATGGAGGTGAGAGAAAGGGAAGAAGTACCCAGCCCAAGGTGGAAGAAGGACTATTTATAGCCCAAGAGCAAATATAACCGTTGGGGAAAAGTTGGGCTGAGTCAGCCGTCGAGGAGGCCGGTCAACCGGGCCTGGGACCGGGCCGTCCGGTTCAGGACCCGGTCAGACCGGGCCACAGACCAAGGCCATCCGGTCCACAGACCGGTCGACCGGGCTAGTGGCCGGACCAAGCGAGAAAAGCTTCTTGGATAGTGCCGGATGGCACCGGTCCGAGGCCGGTTTGAAACCGGGCCATCCGGTCGAACGGCCGGTCACGCCGGGCTAGAAACCGGACCAAGATTAAAAGCTTATCGGATAGTGCCCGGATGGCACCGGTCCAGGGGGCCGGTTTGAAACCGGGCCATCCGGTCGAACGACGGTCACACCGGAGCTAGAAACCGGGCCAGCAGGAAATCATGTTATACAAAAGCTGTGATAACTTTTGTGTCCCACCCCGATTGACATGAAACCAATTTTGTTGGAAAGATAACGACGAATAGAACCCCAACAAAAACTGGAAATATGGAGACTCCTCACAGAACATTTTAGATGATTTTAGAGAGGGAGTCTCCCACCGTCAAGAAACGGTAAAGACGTCCAACCTCGAAAACGCAATAGAAGATGCATGCGGATTCTGTTTTCGATGAACTTGGGCTTGTTGTAAAGCTAGCAACAAGCTCAAGAACCTCACATAGAGAAACACCAAGAAGCAATAAGGATATGCAAAGTATGCAAAGGATTGAGCTCTCTAAGACGATGTGATCAAGTTACTCAACCGAAAGCCCCTCTTAATAGTGCGGCTATCTATCCTATAATCCGGTCTCCCAACAACCACCTTGAGACCGGTAAAAGGAAAACCTAGCAAGGCCATACCTTTGCCTTGCGCATCCCGCTTGATCTTGATGATAGCTCTTCAAGCTCTTCTCAAACCGGAATGCCTCAACTTGATCATCGTTGCTTCGTGAAGACTCACAAATGCTCCCCCATACATCATGATGGGAAAGCTCCATTGATGCACATCTTCACATGTCCATTATTACCAAATGGACGGCAAGCTTCAAGCATGTGATCCACTTGAGATGCTCATCTTGAACTTGCACGACTCAACCTTGTATCTTCTCATACTCACTTAAGATAGAGCATGGCTAATATTGAGTTCCACATAAGAACTCCATCTTCATTTCTTCTTGTTGATCATATCACATATTTATCTTCAAACCGATGATCATGATGCCAATACACAAGATATATCTTTATCTTCATGGCATCCATACTTGAATCCAACACATGGAGTACAAGTAGTACCTATGGAATATTCCTTCATATAAACTCAATGAAAACATTAGTCCATAGGGGTTGTCATTAATTACCAAAACCACACATAGGGGCAATGTACCCTTACAATCTCCCCCATTTTGGTAATTGATGACAATCACAATAAGAGGGTTTATATAATGAATATTAGGAACAAGTACGCAACTTATCCGAGGATAAGTTGTATACAAGAGGTTGTATTTGATATGGTCAAGTAACACAAAGCTACTAGCCCATATCAAAACCGGCTCTACTCACACAACTACAACAAATGCAAGAGATGTGAGTAGAACCAATATATATAGAGAAAACTCCCCCACAATGTATGCACGTGTGATGAACATGAATTCATTGCATATATTGTCAAGATTAACCTTTGGGATAGTTTCCACTATATATATATATATGACCATGCAAGACATATAAATAAGGAATGCATGAGAGGACAAAACACTTAAGCACAAACCAAACTTAAGTATAAAACCATTCCCTTAAACCCTCTAAACTTCTCCCCCATTGGCATCGATTGTCAAAATGGGTGAAAAATTTAGAAGGCCAATATAATGTGAGTTCCTCCCCAAGGTGTGCACTTCTCATAATTTGAGTGGAATCAAGTGCACATATCCAATGATGAATACTTGAAGGAAGTCAAACTATATTGAGGATCAAAGATTGCATAAAGATATCATGGTGAAGTGAGCTTCAACAAATAAAGCAAGCAATCAAAGATCCAATTGGACAAACAAAGATATCATGATAAGAGAGATATAGTGCTCTAAATAAAATAAGAAAGCTCCCCAAGGTTCGTGCACAATTTATAATGTTTGCATTTGAATACAATATGCACAAACATGGAATCCTCACTCCCTCTATATTATTTAGAACATACCCAAGATAAAAATAAAATGCTTATCAAAAATAACTTGAGTCCAACAATTTACGAGATATGAGTGCATGAAGAAAAACAAGTAAACCAAGCACTCATAAATCTTCTTTACCAACACCACTAAAAGCAAAAGGGTAAAAGATGATTGGCAAGGAACAAGGATATCAAGTTGATGGATTAACGCTCTCATGTATATAAGTTTCTAAAGTGGACATAGTGATCCATAAAGAAACATGCACACACAAGAGGTTAACAAAATAAATAAGACATGGTATCCAAGATGAAGTCATAAAATATACCAAGGATGTTTGCTTAAAAAGCATATATAGCCTATGGCTCCAATTTTCACTTATGGTATATATGAATGAACTTCAACCAAGTTAAACCTCAAAAACATTACAATTAACAATAAGGGAAGTAGAGCTAGTTGGAGTGTTTTGAGAAAGGCAACAAGTATCACAAATACGGATTTATTTCACAAATTCATCAATATTGCACACAAGAGCTCTTTGAGGAATTGATATGCAATAAATTGCTAGAGGGCATATTTGTGATAGGTGAATCATAGAATATGATATATATATATATAACCTATCATATGCATCTTCTCAAATTACTCAAATGTTCAATAAGAAGTTTTACTTTAAAAGGGTTTTTCAAGAACCGCAATATTTTCGAAATAAATAATTTCATGCCAAGATACAACCTACAAGAGGTTGGATGCTATATGAGAGTGCATGAATAAGATACTTGTTACCGAGATGGCAATGGCTTGATGTAGTAGATAAGAGTTCATCGATCATCCTAGCTTGACTCCAATCCTCATATGGTGACAACACCTTCCTTATAGATGAGACAAGCCTCCATTGCATCTCCAATGTACCTAAAACATCATTCAAGTACATCTTGGTCCCCAAACTTATTGGGTCCAACATGGTTAGACTAACCACAATATATAGGACACGCTCCATATAAACATGTGCATATTTAGATGAAATTTGAATTTCATGCACATCTTAGCCATTTAGGATTTGATGGAGTATATCCTACATAATGGATCAAAAGAAAGCAAGCATGCTACAAGTATAAACAAATTACATATAAGCATGCACCAAAACCTTTAAAGATCCAAGAAAGATATACTTTGGACAAAACACCAAAAGAATTAGATAAGGCATAGAGGTGCCACAAAACAAATTTGTTGTCCAAGTTATATCTAAGAAGCAAATCTCAAAAGATTTGTTCAACAAAGTTCAACAAATGAACTAAGAAGAAACCATTGAGCATAAAGGATGAAATAAAGCAAACATGCTCAAGGATTTATCTCATTCAAGCAAATAAATCATGTAAGAAAGAATGAGATAGCAAACTCCCCCAAAGAGCAAGGTTCAAACAAAATAAACCAAACCCTATACACTTTTCACAATGGCACAATGTACCGTAAGGAAAAGGTTTGTCTTCCAAAACAAACACTTGATATGAATCAAGAGAATTTATCAAAAGATTTTTCAAAGGGACAAGGAAGACACATGGGAGCAACAAGGATTTGTTGGAAATAAAATAAGGCAATAAGAAACAATCCAAGGTGAAGATGATCCAAAAATTCAACCACATACAAGGTTATCAATTGTCAACGACAATGAGTATATTGGAAATAATTTCCGGTGGAGTATTCACAATGTTAGTAAGGATCAACTTCACAATAAAAGGCATAGGATAAGTATATAGAATTGAGCACTATGCACGGATGAAGATTCTTGATAGCTTCAACTAGTCACACAATCACGCACGGCAATGATTAGAATAACTTGAAGCAAACGGTGTCCCAAATAAGATATAGAGATATGTATTTGAGGAAAAAAAAACGCACCAAGAATTTCATATTCAAACAAAAGCCCACAAGATGATTAATAAAATATTTTTATTAGGAATGGAGCTTGTTTGAGCAAACATGCCACCTAGGAACAAGATAATTAAGAGCATCAACTCTAAGTGGCATAACCTCATATGTTCACATTTTCTAGGCTTGTGATATGTACAAAACATATTACTCCCCCATAATGTGATAAAACATTTCTTCTAAATAAGAGGCAACTAAAATTCAACTAGAGATGATTAATGGATATTTAGAATTTGAATTTCTCATGAGTATGACACAACACATAGTGACTAGATAATCTTGCAATATCAATACTAAGTGGTGGTACCCATATACCCACATTTTATAGAAGGAGAGATGCACAAAGCATATCACTCCCCCAAGATGGGATGTTCCATTAATCACTCAAAGAGAGCCAAATAAGATATCATCAAGATGCATTAGGCTCCAAGACAATACACACGTATATGATGAGTCAAACAAACATACTTGAATACACAAGATAGGTAAGTAAGGCACAACACATACACAAATATTTGGTACAAAACCAAACATGCAAAGGGGCAAGTAACTTACAATAAATATGATGAGTTGAAGTAAAAGTTACCGCAAAGAGGAACATTGGATATACGATATAGATGATAATCCATACGACTTGGCTTGGTCAAAATATAATATATGAAGGTCCCTTAATTCTTCATGAAGTAGCCAAGTCTCCAATGACCTCCACTTGTACCTATTGATCAAGTTTGAGATTGTTGGTCCCCAACCAAGTTGGGTCCTAAGAGGTTAATCACAATAGGCTTGGCAACCCAAATGGTTCTTTTCTTGAAACCACTTTGAGTTCCAACAAACTTGGCAAACACATTGCCATTCTTATCCTTCCCTAGAGAATAATCGTCATCAACAATTATAGGGTTAGATAAGGTACCACCTAAGCAAGAAGAAGCAAAGTGCCCCTTCTCACGACATAAGTAGCAAGTGTTCCCCTTTCTCTTCTTTATTGATTTCTTCTCTTGGGGAACAATATCTTGATTCTTCTTGGGAAGTGGCCTATCTTCAACTTGAGGTCGAGCATGAGCTTGACCTTGACCTTGTGGCCGTTTCCCTTGTTGTTTCTCACTCAAGTGCTTCTTCTTCTTCAATGGGCATGATTTAACATGATGCCCTTCAACCTTGCACTTGAAGCAAACCAACTTGGCCAGATCCTTGACTTTGTCTTGGCCCTTCTTCTTGTTGCTCTTGCTCTTGGACTTGTTCTTGTTATTGAAGTTGAATCCAAGTCCACTCTTGTCATTGGGGGATTGTTGCATACTCAACATCTTGTCAAGTGCGGATTTCCCTTCATGACGCTTTTCCAAGTCTTTCTTCAAAGAAAGAACTTGAGCCTCGAGCTCTTTTATTTCCTCTACATGGTTAGTAGAAATACAAGTACTAGAGGAAGTAGAAGCTTCATTGTTAGAGCAACAAGGCAAATCAAGTAATCCAACACAAGGTGTATCACTAGTTTGACTAGATGGATTACAAGGACTAGCACATGGCAATATAACATTTTGGGTAGAGATTGTGCTAATGTCCATATGAGGCTCACAAGATGTTACCTTAGTGATACTTGCCTCATGAGCTAACTTTAGCCCATCATAGGAAATTAGAAGTTCATCATGAGAGCTTGAGAGCTTTTTATGACTTTCTTCCAATTCCCTATAATTGCTAGTTAGCAACTCAAGTTGAGCCCTTAGCTCAACATTCTCCTTTAAGGTCGATGCTTCACAAGAATTAGAGTTAGTAGCACAAGCATCAACAATAGTTTTCTCATTTTCATGCATATATGATTCAATTTTTTGTGTAAGCATGAAATTAGCATGCTTCTCATCTTTTAGCTCATGCTTGAGGAGAGTGAATCTCATTTCCTCATTTTCAACATGGGACTCCAACTTCACTATGGTTTCCTTATATTTATTCAAGATATCCATAGAGTGTTCGAGATTAGCACGAGCCTTTTTATTACCATGAAGAGAAGCATATATCGTTGCCATATTATGCACCAAGGTATTATATTCTTCATCATTATCATCATCATCACTCTCATCATTAGAGAAAGTGTTAGGAGTCAAAGTAGGAGATACCTTTGATCCATTTGCCATAAGGCACATGTGCATACCGGAGAATGAAGATGAAGATATTCTTGAATCCTCATTTGAAAACATGTCTTGATCCATAGAGTGTTCGGTTTCCTCTACAATGTTAGTCAACAAGCAACTAGAGGAAATAGAAACATTTTGATTATGGGAGCAAGACAAGGCAAGCATATCCTCATGAGATCTATGTAAGCAATTTACACATGATATGCAAGGACTATCAACACAAGCATGTATATTATTTTCAATGCAAGATGTGTTTAAGTCCAAAGAGGAACCATTGCAATGAGATAGAGATGAAGAGTCATCACTAATGAGCACAATATCAACATTGCAATTTCCCTCACCACTCACCATATCATTACCTTGTGTCTTCCAACACGTTGGTGAAGTGGAAGAAGATGATATATCATCACGGCCAGGAGGTGGAAGCAACTTGGAGCTCTTCATGATGTGAAGGGGAAGAGAGCTCCTCGGAGTCACCACCGACCAATTTAGAAGTGGATCCACCAAACATTTCCTTAAGCTTGATCCACATCTCATGAGACGATTTTCTCTTTATATATATCAAGAACCTACGAAAATCGGGTCTCAAGGAGAATAAAAGCTCATTAGATACTTGAGCTTCAAGATGTAAGTTTTTCTCATCCTCTAAAGATAGATTTTGAGAATCCATCGGAGGAGAAAAACCAACATCTAGAAATTGCTCTATATGTGGACACAAGGTCCGAAGATTACAAAGCAAGCAATTTCGCCACAAAAGATAATTTGTGCCATTAAATACAATTGTGTCATTGTGCACTATACTAGCCGACATCTTTACTCTCAAGGCGGTGAAGCCTTAAACAAGGAGAGACCTTGCTCTGATACCAATTGAAAGATCGAGATGTCGCCTAGAGGGGGGGTGAATAGGCAATTACAAACTCTTGCGGATTTGTCTTGTATGAATGCGGAATTAAACTATCGTTTAGTTTACAAGCACAAACCCTAAATATGCTAAGCTCAACTAAGTGTAACAATAGCAACTAGAGCTAAGCAAGATAGGCACAAGATATATGTAGCACAAGTGATAGCAAGATATATGTACTTCAAGCACGATGGCTATCACAAGGAAAGAGAGCTCGGGTATAGAAATAACCGAGGCACGCGGAGACGAGGATGTATTCCCGTGTTCCCTTGCTTTGCAACAAGGTACGTCACGTTTGGAGGAGTGGAGGTCCCACGAAGGATTCCCCGCGCCACGAAGGCTCACCCTATTCTCCGAACCACACCCACGAAGGATAATGGCCCCTTCCTTATGGTTAGCTTTTCCTCCGCTCCGGAGATGGCAAGCTCCACAACCACTTCACAAGCTCCACGAAGGAGAAGCCCGGGCCTCTTCACAATCTTCTTGAAGAGATCACCGGAGCACCAATCACCAAGCCAACTAGGAGGTCACCCTCCAAGAGTAACAAGCTCACGGTCTCTCACTCGAACAAATCGTGGTGGAGAGCTCAACACAATGCAATGATGCAAAGCAAGAACACCGGAGGTGTTCAAGTCCTTCACACTCAAATCCCACCAAAGCAACGAATGCTAGGATGAGATTGGAGAGGAAGAACAAGGGGGAAAGTCAACCAAAGACTCCAAGATCTAGATCCCAAGAGATTCCCTCACTTAGAGAAGAATTGGTTTGGTGGAAGTGTAGATCTAGATCTCCTCTCTCAAATCCTCAAATATGAGCAAGAATCATGGGGGGGAACAAGAGAGAGAGCAACTTCTTCAAATGCAACAATGGAGGTGAGAGAAAGGGAAGAAGTACCCAGCCCAAGGTGGAAGAAGGACTATTTATAGCCCAAGAGCAAATATAACCGTTGGGGAAAAGTTGGGCTGAGTCAGCCGTCGAGGAGGCCGGTCAACCGGGCCTGGGACCGGGCCGTCCGGTTCAGGACCCGGTCAGACCGGGCCACAGACCGGGCCATCCGGTCCACAGACCGGTCGACCGGGCTAGTGACCGGACCAAGCAGAAAAGCTTACTGGATAGTGCCCGGATGGCACCGGTCCAGGGGCCGGTTTGAAACCGGGCCATCCGGTCAGACGGCCGGTCACGCCGGGCTAGAAACCGGACCAAGATTAAAAGCTTACTGGATAGTGCCCGGATGGCACCGGTCCAGGGGCCGGTTTGAAACCGGGCCATCCGGTCAGACGGCCGGTCACACCGGGCTAGAAACCGGGCCAGCAGGAAATCATGTTATACAAAAACTGTGATAACTTTTGTGTCCGGACCCCGATTGACATGAAACCAATTTTGTTGGAAAGATAACGACGAATAGAACCCCAACAAAAACTGGAAATATGGAGACTCCTCACAGAACATTTTAGATGATTTTAGAGAGGGAGTCTCCCACCGTCAAGAAACGGTAAAGACGTCCAACCTCGAAAACGCAATAGAAGATGCATGCGGATTCCGTTTTCGATGAACTTGGGCTTGTTGTAAAGCTAGCAACAAGCTCAAGAACCTCACATAGAGAAACACCAAGAAGCAATAAGGATATGCAAAGTATGCAAAGGATTGAGCTCTCTAAGACGATGTGATCAAGTTACTCAACCGAAAGCCCCTCTTAATAGTGCGGCTATCTATCCTATAATCCGGTCTCCCAACAACCACCTTGAGACCGGTAAAAGGAAAACCTAGCAAGGCCATACCTTTGCCTTGCGCATCCCGCTTGATCTTGATGATAGCTCTTCAAGCTCTTCTCAAACCGGAATGCCTCAACTTGATCATCGTTGCTTCGTGAAGACTCACAAATGCTCCCCCATACATCATGATGGGAAAGCTCCATTGATGCACATCTTCACATGTCCATTATTACCAAATGGACGGCAAGCTTCAAGCATGTGATCCACTTGAGATGCTCATCTTGAACTTGCACGACTCAACCTTGTATCTTCTCATACTCACTTAAGATAGAGCATGGCTAATATTGAGTTCCACATAAGAACTCCATCTTCATTTCTTCTTGTTGATCATATCACATATTTATCTTCAAACCGATGATCATGATGCCAATACACAAGATATATCTTTATCTTCATGGCATCCATACTTGAATCCAACACATGGAGTACAAGTAGTACCTATGGAATATTCCTTCATATAAACTCAATGAAAACATTAGTCCATAGGGGTTGTCATTAATTACCAAAACCACACATAGGGGCAATGTACCCTTACATTATGTCAGCGACTTGTGTACTTTACAACATGCGGCAGTATACTAGGCCACCCCGTTCCCATCTATACTAGGCAAGACCACGACTTGAAGCCGACTTTCTTTTTGTGTAACACAATACAATTAAAGATGCTCACACATACTGTTAAATGTAGATGGGCTGCAGCCCAATAAGGCAGCCATATAATCTACAATTCCTGAAATCTCAAGGCCCATCACGTTGGCAGCTTGGGACAGCCTTGGGGGACAAAGTTTAGTCCCACATTGCTAGTTGGGAGAGAGTTGGAGTGGTATATAAGGGCTGCTGTTCTAGTCCTTCCAAGTGAGTGAGAATAGAAAGAGCCCTCGCGCACTCCTCCTCCTCCGCCCGCCCCGCCTCGGCTCGGCACGTCACGCACGCACGTCGCGTTTCGTGACTCGAGTTCGAGTTCGAGACACACTCAAGGAAGCCAAAAAATTTGCTTGGTGCACCAACTGTGTTGGGTACGTGTCGGCCTGCATGTGCATGCTCGCCGCGTGTCCTGGCTTCCTACGCGTGTCAACGCGGTCGGGTCGGCTTCCTCCCAGGCTATACAAGGAGAACGATCAGATCTGGAAAACATTACTCTTAGATCTCTCTCGTGAAGTTCCTTTTGTTGTGCTACTCTCTAGTCTTCCCCATCCCGGCGACTGCGTGCACAACCGTCCGGGAGAGCAGGCCTCCGAAACTCCGTCCGTTGAGATCCTGCACCGGGAGACGGGCGATAAGGTTTTTGGGGAGCGTCTCGGCGCGACTGCTCGCTGCTGTTCGTGTTCATCTTCGCCGGTTCGCCTGCTTCATCGACGACTTCGACAACACCATGGGCGACATCAATAACTCCCATGGTGGTGGTGGTGCTACTGCTGGTGCGACCTTCCCGGTAGCGATGTACGTGATTTCCCTCTCCTACCTTGCACTGCTACTTGTTCCATGTTCAGATCTGATGCATGTGCTTAGTCTGATGTGTATGGTTAAGTATGCTTGTGCATCTGTAATGTTGCTATCGGTAATTAAACTCACACGGAAATTGCCTAATAATCTAACAATCCAAAAACCTTATGTGCTTAGGCAATTTTCACCGTCTGGTTTTGCTGCTGCGCTTAAACCGAGCCCGTTTACGGGTTCTCATTTCAAGAGATGGCAGAGTAAGACCCTCTTGTGGCTCACTTCTATGGGCGTGCACCGAGTTGCGGAAGGTACTCCCAGAGGTCCGCTTACTCCTGACGAGGATAAAGCGTTCGGGGATGCCACCGTAATCTTTGTGGGTGCCGTCCTAAGTGTGCTTGGAGGCAAGTTGGTTGATGCTTATCTGCACATCCGAAATGGGAAGGAACTGTGGGATGCACTGGACGCTAAGTTTGGTGCTGCCGATGCCGGAGGTGAACTGTATGCTATGGAGCAGTTCAATGACTACACAATGGTTGAGAACCGATCTGTAGTAGAACAGGCTCATGAGATACAGATCATGGCAAAGGAACTCGAGCTTCTCAAGTGTGTGCTACCGGACAAGTTTGTCGCGGGATGCATTGTCGCTAAGCTTCCCCCTTCATGGAGGAACTTTGCCACTTCCCTGAAACATCAGAGGAATGAGTTTTCTGTTGAGAATATCATGGGCTCTCTAGATGTTGAGGAGAAGGCGAGGGCAAAAGACAAACACACTGGAGGAACCGATGGACGTTCTGCTGCCAATATGGTACAGAAAAATACCCACAAGTCCAAGGGAAAGAACAAGGGAGTCTCCCAGACTACCAACTTCAAGAAGAAGGGGAAAACGGAGAAGAAAGATCCTTGCTGGGTGTGTGGCGAGACAGGCCATTGGGCTAATCGTTGTCCACAACGCAAAGGAAAGAAATGTCAGGCTGGACAGAACTCAAATTCTGTCAGCATGGTCATTGGCAACACAGAGGAAGGAACTACAGGGTATGGTAATATGTTACCTACTGTTCTTTCGGTGTTTCAGCCCACGGAATGGTGGGTTGATACAGGGGCCAATGTTCATGTGTGTGCTGACATCTCCATGTTTACCTCTTATCAGGCCCGAGGTTCCTCAGTAATGATGGGGAATGGGTTACATGCTACTGTTCGTGGTGTTGGCACGGTAGATCTGAAGTTTACTTCGGGAAAGATCGTGCAACTGAAGAACGTGCTGCATGTCCCTTCTATCAAGAAGAATCTTGTTAGTGGCTCCCGTCTTATGAAAGATGGGTTTAAGTTGGTGTTTGAGTCCAATAAAGTTGTACTGTCTAAGTATGGAACTTTTGTTGGAAAGGGATATGAATGTGAGGGAATGTTTCGCTTCTCTCTAGAAGACTTCTATGATAATGTTGTGAACCACGTAAGCACTAGTGTTAATGAAACTAATGTTTGGCATTCACGACTTTGTCATGTTAATTTCGGTTGTATGACGCGGCTTGCTGATATGAGTTTAATTCCGAAATTCACCTTTGTCAAAGGATCTAAGTGCCATGCTTGTGTGCAAGCAAAGCAGCCTCGCAAGCCTCACAAGCCTGCGAAGGAAAGAAACTTGGCACCACTAGAGCTCGTGCATTCAGATCTATGTGAGATGAATGGTGAGTTGACAAGAGGTGGAAAGAAATATTTCATGACTTTGATTGATGATTCCACTAGGTACTGTTATGTGTATCTACTGAAATCTAAAGATGAAGCTCTTGATTTCTTTAAAATCTATAAGGCTGAAGTTGAGAACCAACTTGAAAGAAAGATAAAAAGGGTTCGGTCCGATCGTGGTGGAGAGTACTTTTCTAATGAGTTCAATTTATTCTGTGCGGAACATGGTATAATCCATGAGAGGACGCCTCCCAATTCCCCACAATCCAATGGGATTGCGGAAAGGAAAAACCGTACTCTAACAGAATTGGTTAACGCCATGTTAGATGTTTCGGGTTTGTCCAAGGAATGGTGGGGGGAGGCTATATTGACTTCGTGTCATGTCCTAAACTGTGTTCCAACCAAGAATAAAGAGATTACCCCATATGAGGAATGGGAAAAGAAAATACCAACACTCTCCTACCTACGAACTTGGGGTTATTTGGCAAAAGTGAATTTGCCAATCACCAAAAAGCGAAAGCTTGGACCAAAAACCGTGGATTGTGTCTTTCTTGGCTATGCTGCCCATAGCATTGCTTATAGATTTCTTGTGGTGAAATCTGGAGTGGACGACATGAATGTTGGCACCATCTTTGAATCAAGAGATGCTACATTCTTTGAGGATATATTCCCTATGAGAGATATGCATGGCATGTCTAGTTGGGAATCTGATCCAATACATGAAACTCCTATGGAGTCTGATGAGGAATCTGATGATGAGAGTTCAGATTCTGATGAAGATGACAATGAAGCTCCCACAAGGAGTAAGAGACAAAGGACTGCAAAGTCTTTTGGTAATGATTTCATTGTGTATCTGTGGATGATACTCCAACTACCATTTCAGAAGCTCTCGCATCTCCTGATGCAGACTACTGGAAGGAAGCGGTTCAAAGCGAGATGGATTCCATATTGGCTAATGGAACGTGGGAGTTATCTGAGCGTCCTTATGGGTGCAAACCTGTAGGATGTAAATGGGTATTTAAGAAGAAGCTTCGAGCTGATGGTACTATTGAGAAGTACAAAGCTCGGCTTGTGGCCAAAGGCTATACCCAAAAGGAAGGCGAAGATTTCTTCGATACTTACTCACCTGTGGCGAGATTGACCACCATTCGAGTACTACTGTCATTGGCTGCCTCACACGGTCTTCTCGTTCATCAAATGGACGTCAAGACGGCTTTCCTAAATGGAGAGTTGGACGAGGAAATTTACATGGAACAGCCTGATGGTTTTGTACTACAAGGTCAAGAAAGAAAGGTGTGTAAATTAAAGAAATCTTTGTATGGTCTTAAACAAGCTCCCAAACAATGGCATGAGAAGTTTGAAAGAACTTTGACATCTGTGGGCTTTGTTGTCAATGAAGCTGACAAATGTGTGTACTACCGCCATGGTGGGGGTGAGGGCGTTGTCCTATGCTTGTATGTGGATGACATACTAATTTTTGGGACAAGTCTCAAAGTGATCGAGGAGGTAAAAACCTTCTTATCTCGGTGTTTCGAGATGAAAGATCTTGGAGAAGCTGATGTTATATTAAACATCAAGCTATTGAGAGATGAGAATAATGGGATTACACTTGTGCAATCTCATTATGTTGAGAAGGTGTTGAACAGATTTGGCTATGCTGATTGCAAATCTTCTCTCACACCTTATGATCCTAGTGTCTTGCTTCGAAAGAATGAAAAGGCAACTAGAGACCAATTGAGATACTCTCAAATTATTGGTTCACTCATATATTTAGCTTGCGCTACGAGGCCTGATATCTCGTTTGCTGTGTGCAAACTTAGCCGGTTTGTGGCCAACCCGGGAGATGATCATTGGCATGCTCTTGAGAGAGTGATGCGCTATCTAAAGGGAACCATGAGTTATGGAATTCATTATACCGGGTATCCAAGAGGACTTGAAGGGTATAGTGATTCCAATTGGATTTCTGATGCTAAAATGAAAGCCACAAGTGGATATGTTTTCACTCTTGGTGGTGGCGCTGTTTCCTGGAAGTCTTACAAGCAGACCATCTTAACGAGGTCAACTATGGAAGCAGAACTCACAACATTAGATACAGTTACTGTCGAAGCGGAATGGCTTCGTGAGCTCTTGATGGACTTGCCTATGGTTGAAAAACCAATACCGGCCATCCTCATGAACTGTGATAATCAAACTGTGATTGTCAAAGTGAAAAGTTCTAAGGATAATATGAAAAGTTCCAAACATATCAAGAGGAGACTCAAGTCTGTCGAAAGCGAAGAACTCCGGAGTGATAGCATTGGATTATGTCCAAAGTGCTAAAAATCTGGCAGATCCTTTCACAAAAGGACTATCAAGAAACATGATAGACCTTGCATCGAGGGAGATGGGTTTGAGACCCACTTGAGTTGCCGAGGGGGTAACCCAACCTATGTGATCGGAAATTCCGTGAAGTAGGACCTGGGAAAACAAACCGGAGCAACTGAGTTGAGAGAAAATTTAATACTCCCACTCCGCTGCAGATGCAATTCTCTCATAGCGACTGTAAGGCAGGTTGACAATGTCTTAATGTGTTCTGAGCGGCTCTTGATGAGCGAAGACGCCATCCTACAGGGCGATCTTTTGAAGAACACGGCTATATGAGTGACACTACTGGTCATAGTGTGGGAGATTTGGGTGAATCTCTAGTAAGCTCATGAAAGGCCGAGGAGTATGACTTATAAGCTCCACCCGAGGGGAAGGCTATGGTAGCCTAGTACCGTGCCGGCATTAAGCGAAACTTGCTGCACAAAGACTGACAATTCAAGGCACAGTCCATTGTTCAGTTGTAGTCAAGCGTAGCACCTTGCCTAGGTGGAAGTTCAACTTAACAGTCTCCACTGAAGTGCAGGTATATTAAACAGTGAATGGAACTAATGTGTCATCTGATGTGCATATGAGATCTGGTGGGGCATTGTTAAATGTAGATGGGCTGCAGCCCAATAAGGCAGCCCATATAATCTACAATTCCTGAAATCTCAAGGCCCATCACGTTGGCAGCTCGGGACAGCCTTGGGGGACAAAGTTTAGTCCCACATTGCTAGTTGGGAGAGAGTTGGAGTGGTATATAAGGGCTGATGTTCTAGTCCTTCCAAGTGAGTGAGAATAGAAAGAGCCCTCGCGCACTCCTCCTCCTCCGCCCGCCCCGCCTCGGCTCGGCACGTCACGTCACGCACGCACGTCACGTTTCGTGACTCGAGTTCGAGTTCGAGACACACTCAAGGAAGCCAAAAAATTTGCTTGGTGCACCAACTGTGTTGGGTACGTGTCGGCCTGCATGTGCATGCTCGCCGCGTGTCCTGGCTTCCTACGCGTGTCAACGCGGTCGGGTCGGCTTCCTCCCAGGCTATACAAGGAGAACGATCAGATCTGGAAAACAGTACTCTTAGATCTCTCTCGTGAAGTTCCTTTTGCTGTGCTACTCTCTAGTCTTCTCCATCCTGGCGACTGCGTGCACAGCCGTCCGGGAGAGCAGGCCTCCGAAACTCCGTCCGTTGAGATCCTGCACCGGGAGACGGGCGATAAGGTTTTTGGGGAGCGTCTCGGCGCGACTGCTCGCTGCTGTTCGTGTTCATCTTCGCCGGTTCGCCTGCTTCATCGATGACTTCGACAACACCATGGGCGACATGAATAACTCCCATGGTGGTGGTGGTGCTATTGCTGGTGCGACCTTCCCGGTCGCGATGTACGTGATTTCCCTCTCCTACCTTGCACTGCTACTTGTTGCATGTTCAGATCTGATGCATGTGCTTAGTCTGATGTGTATGGTTAAGTATGCTTGTACATCTGTAATGTTGCTATCGGTAATTAAACTCACACGGAAATTGCCTAATAATCTAACACATACGCGCACACAATCTCTATACTAGGCAAGATCAAGACTTCAAGCCAACTTTTTTTTTTGCGAAAACACAGTACAATCAAAGACGTTCATATACGCGTACACACTCACCCCTATGAGCGCACACATGCACACCTTACCCCTATGAGCTTCTTCGAGAGACTGCGTCGATGAAACTGATCTGATTGATCTTGAGATTGACCAATTCATATTGATTCAACTCCAATTAGTCCCTTTTCAAAAAAAAAACTCCAAATTAGTCCAATCGTCGTCCAGCCCCTGGGCACGACCGCGCGCGACCCGGTCCGGCCCGCGCTCCCGGCCAGCCGTCCACCCGCGCAAGACAGAAAACAGGAGCCGCTGGATCCCGAATTCCCAGATGGCAATTTCCACTCGGCGCCGTACCCTTGAGTCCTTGCCGCGCGGGGCTCGGGGCGGAATAATCCACCGGATTCCAGGGATCATTCCCGGAGATCCCCACCGCAGAGACAGCGCAGGCTTTCCACTCATGGCCGTGGGCGTGGGCCCCCACGTGCCACCTGGCATCTACTCTATTATTTTCCAAGATCCGGATGCTTTTGCACGACCGCCCTCCTCCATGCTCCTATTTCTGCTCGCATCCCCTAGACGGATGCTTCCGTGATGCGAGATGCCAGTCTATTTATCGCTAATCTACCCGGCTTATCCGTTTCCTTTCCGGTGATGGAGACGTTCGTTTCCCACCAGGAAATGACCAGGTAACGTCGCGCGGGCGGGGACTCAGGGCATCTCCAACCGGGCGACCCAAACGGACGCGCTGGGCCGTCCGTTTTGGGCCGTTTGCGTGGCCGAACGGACACCCGGACAGCGCCCCGCGTCCGCGTGTCCATTTGGGTCGCACGCTGCGCCCAACGCGCGGACGCAGCGCATTGGTAATAAAATAAAACAAAAATGAAAATAAAAAAGGAAAAGAACAAAACATAAATTTAAACTAGTTGGTCATTAAACTTAGCCCTATTTTGGGCAAATTTTACACAAAAGAAAGCCATATATGGCTTTAAACTAAAAAAAAAAAGCAAACCCTAGCCAGGGTTTGCGAGCACGCGGTGGCCGCGACGATTACCCCCGGTAGTACTCGTCATCGTCGGCGTCGATGACGACGACGCCCGGCGGCGACGCGCTGTTCGGCTCGACACGCCGGAGGGCACCGGGACTCCGGCCAGGGTCCCATCGCGCTCTTTCCCGGGCGGACTGCGGGCTCGCCGGCTGCGCAGCCGTGCCCTACGCGCGGACTGCCGGAGCTCCTCCTCCGCCAGCGCTCCTCCTCCGCCAGCGCGCGGCCGGCGCTCCTCCTCCCGGAGCGCCGCCCGACGCGTAGCCTCCTCTGACGGCGCGCGCCAGCTCCAGGAAGGCCCACGCCTCCGCCCGGGCGTCCTCCCCGGGCCTTCTGGCCGCCTCCTCCGGCGCGGAGGTGCGCAGCCGCCTCGGCGAGGTGCGGCCATTTGGCCAGCTCGTCGAGGTCCTCGCTGCTCGCGGGACGCCGCGAGCGCCGCCCGCAGCTCCGGTCGTTCTCCTCCTCCCGGGGCTGCGGCCGGGGCCGGGGCGCGGGCTCGTTGATGTAGAGGCCGCCGGGCGGCGGCCAGCCCGCCTAGCGGTGTGGCTGGTCGCGCGAGGCCGCGCCGTCGCGGATGTGAAGCATGTGCGCCGGCGCGCATCGTGCTCCACCTCGAACCACAAGTCCCGGTTGGGACTTGCGTCGCCGTACGCGGGGTCTCTGCCGGAGGTGCGCCGGCAGCCGAGCGCGGCGCCTCCGGATCTCGGCGTAGCGGGCGCGGCCGGTCGCCGGGATGGGCGGCACCGGAACCCGATCTGGGCTCGGGTGCCGGCCGTGGGGAGGTGCACGTCCCCCACGGCATTGGGACGCCGGCGTCCCCGGAACATCCGCGCCACCGCTACGGTGACGTAGATCCGTCGCGTGCGGAGGCGCCGGCGGCCCCATTGCGAACGCCGGCGGCGCGACTTGCCGGCTGCTGCCGGCCTCGTGGTCGTTGGCGGACGGCTCGAACTCGCGCTTCGGGGCCATGGCGGCGCGGAAGCTTCGAGCTCGCGCGTGCGGCCGGAGTGGAAAGTGGGGACTGGATAGGGACAGTCCCCTTCCCGATCCACATTTAATAGGGCGGGGCACCGACAGTGGGCCAGCCGAGCGGACAGGGCGGACACGCGAGGACGCCGCGTGCCATCCGCGGCCACGCAAACCCGGCCCAGATTTGGGCCGGGTTTGCGTCGTTCCGGACGCCGCGGCCGTCCGCTTTTGCGGTGCGTCCCCGCGTTGGGCCGGGTTTTTGTCCGTTTCGACCCATCCGGACGCGCGAGCGCGGGATGGGTCGCCCGGTTGGAGATGCCCTCACGCGCTAGTGCAAGTGTTGCGTGCATTGCATCGTCAAGATTTCCTTTCTCCTGCGTGCACACCACTGGATTACACTGCAGGTTTCTGCACTACTACCAGCCCTGACCATGATCCGTCGCTGCCTCCGTACGTACGTGGGGATTCCAAAAAAAAAAAACTGAGTTTTGAGCCGGTCGAAACTGCCAACCAATTACTAGATGAAATAGAGCGTTTAACAACCAAAACTAAAACAACCAACGGGGATTTAAGGTTGCCAAAAGGGCATTGATCCTTTCTCAATGATTATATAACTAATGGAGCGTCTTCTCTGTTCCGGCTTTCATGGTGGTGATCCTAGGGTTTTTCTTTCATGAAAATGAAAACGTTTTAGATGCCGATCTTTCTTCATCTAGCTGGAGTGATGAGTTCTGGAAGGCTCCGACAGCGAATGGAATAGTGCATCTTTTGCCTGGAGTTCACAGGATCGGGTGGTATTCGGTCACGCGCACCAATGCTTTTATTTTGGCCGTTTGGTTCCGGAGGGAGCGGCGTGAAGCTCTGTTCTGTGTTGACATCAAGAGACTTTTGGTCCATGGTGAAGTCAGAAACAGTGAATATCATGAAGGCATGATTGGGGAATTAGCTAAAAAAAATACAAGTCTCCGCGATGTTGAGGAACTTGCTTGGTGTTCTGAGATTCGCAGCAGTGGTATAAAAGTGGGGGCGACAACACATGTGAAGTTCAGAGTCCTACATTTTAGGGTGAACACCCAAGGTCTGGTCTTAACTAGTTGTGCCTAGCAATGACCTTGTTGAAGGTATTGTTTTGAGAGCGGAGACTATCTTCAGCGTGAAAACCTAATATCTTTGATCGGGAGACGATGGCGCTGGTGCATTGTTCCCTTATTGGAGGCGTCGCTTTTGGAGAGTCTGTATTTCAGGTATTGTATTGGTGGTGGATGTATTGTTGTTCCTAGGCCTGGGATACTGTAGCAGGATTTTTATTTCCTTGTTTTCTTTTCTCTTTTTTAGCTGTGTGCATCCGTACTGCCATTAGGGTGTTGCGTTGTTACAGATGTTGGGTGTAATTGTTATCTTTTAATATTAATATATTCTCTTTATCAAAAAAATGCTTTTGTACTCTCTTCCTTTTATATATAGCTACAATCAGAATCACATGCTCCACGTTATTTCTACCCTAAACATTGTGGATGAATAAATTATTATTTATGTTTTTTAAAATACGCTATCAGACTAAGCCAAGATTATCACTGAGCTGCTCAAGTCTCATTTGTTAATATGACATCTCCATCAAAACCAAATACATGACTACACGAGCACTAGCATCATGTATTTCTTTTTATAGAATAAATGTGTGGTAACTTATACATAACAACGTGGGATCAAAATCAAATGTACAGTATTAGAGGGAGTATAGTAATGTCAAAGAAGATAGTATCAATTACACCAGGTCTCAATACCTCAGCGGGATATACACACCTCAGACAACCCAGGCCACGGCTTAGGGTACAGATTTATTTTCAGATGTACCCCTCCCATTCCATAATTCTTGTCGCTGATATGGATGTATCTATGTATAAAACGTGTCTACATACATTGACAATAATTACGGAATGGATGGAGTATATTAGTCAAAAATCGGTTTTTTCGTCTAAATATTGGCATAATTGCAACACTTAGTTCAATGTTGGACTATGGTTTGGGTGGATCCTGGATCTGAAATTGTCTCTGCACATGATTCAAGAGCTAGTCGAGACATCGAGAATGTGCACACAACCAAACCAAATATACATAGGGCAATCAAACTTCAAAATACACATTAATTTGAAAGCATGATTGAGTTTTAATAAAGTAATTATGTATATGCATTTGTACTTTCTACCATTTATGGCTATGGAAGATTATCCAAACCAAACATGAGAACTACCATCATGTATTTATTTATTTTTGAACTGGTAGCATCATAATTTCATGTATTTTTTACATTTATAATTTAACTTAATATTAGAAAACCGAAAATATTGTGTTAAGTTTCTCAAAACCACAACCTAAATGTTTATATCAGAAAATATCAAAGTTTAGGATTAATAGTTTTGGATAACTCAAATTTCAGAACTTAGTCACCTTGACTCTCCGAACCGACAAGTCAAATGCCACCTGGCATAGGAGGCGGGTTTCTCCTTAATTTCCGCATTCCAAATTGTTGGTATGTTTTTATATCATTTAACTTCCAGCCAAAATTTATTTAAAAGGGGAGAAAAATAGTAATACAAGCTACAAACAATGTAAACTGATTTTTAGCTAATTTTGCCCACCCTTTTGGAAACTTCCAATGGTTTTGTAACGGTCAGCCACAATGTATGCAATTTTTTTAAAAAAATCTGATAAAACATCCCGTGGTTCAATCTATAGATTCATCTATGGGTAAACTTACAAGCGGTACGGCTCTACTCTGGTTTGGTCGTAAGGCAGAAAATGAACCTCTTCCTCTACCACTTGACAGATGATTTGTGGGATCATCTTGTCGAAAACGGCGTGAGGTCGATTAGATCATGAGAATTGAGTTCCGATTAGATCATGAGATTTGAGTTCTACAAACCAACATCCTTCAAAAGTTGTTGTTGTCTGATAATTTTTCATTTGTGATTTTGGTGGAACACTAATTCCAGTAGTCGTGGTTTTGTGAGATATTTGATCTTGTTATTTCTCTAGTAAAGTGTACTGGATTCACACTATTTCCCTACGCAACGTCACAGCACAACATCTTTCTGAATTAGTTCTTGTACTCTTGCTTCCTATGGTGGTCAATATGACAATATGTCATGACTCATGAGCGTCCAGTTGTTCACCCACGCTTCCCCGTATGTTTTTTTGTGTATTATAAGGTGGCAAGGTTCGACGAAGACACCTTGCCTTGTACGAGGTTGATCAGACAAAGCTTACTGTCTAAGTCTAAAATCCAGTTCTTTTTTGTACAAGCATATTCGACAGAAGTAATGCGAGCATATTCCACGCAAATACTCCAATAGCGTAGGTTTCTCGTGCAGGCTTGACCTAATCATTGTCTCCCTCACTTTTTTCCTCCAAAACCCTCAAACTCTTCCACCCGTCACCGCAACGAGCCCCTCCAAATTCCCACATCAGAATTCAGAAACAACCAAACACGCATAAAACACGCGACAACAACCACCGGACACCACCGCCGTCCCCAACCTCCCTCCAAATTTCCAGCGCTGTCTTCCGGCCGCGCGCGACCGCGCCAGCTCTCCTCCGTCCCTCCATTCCCTCTCCGCCCCTCGCCAATTTTAAACGCGAGCCACCCCTGCACCACCCACTCGCCGTCCTCCCTCTCTCCCCGCGCGCAGGCGATGGCGGCGTCCACGGCGTCGCCGCGGGCGCGCTCGATCCGGGAGACGGTGCTGGAGAGCGTGGCGGCGTACCACCACCAGCAGCGCATGCGCCGCCGCTTCCGCAAGAGCCTCTCCTACGCCGGCGAGCTCTCCGCCGCAGGCCGCGCCGTCTCCTCCCCCTCCGCCTCCGCCGCCTCCTTCGCCGCCGGGCCCGACGACGACGACGCCGAGCCCTTCTGGGAGGAGGAGGAGGGCACCGTCGAGCTCGTCCAGCTCGGCGCCAACCGCGCCAAAAACGTCCTCATCCTCATGAGCGACACCGGCGGCGGGCACCGCGCATCCGCCGAGGCCATCAAGGACGCCTTCCGAATCGAGTTCGGCGACGACTACCGGGTAAATAAAATTCATCCCCCTCCCTTCGCGAACCCAACCTCCCCGTCAATTCTGAATAATTCGCTGGAATTAGTAATTTCCAATCTGTCGATTCGATTCGATTCGTTAGAGCGGCCGCCCTAACCTAATAATAATGGGGCTCCGATTTCGAATTTTTTTCCGGGGCAGGTCTTCGTCAAGGATTTGTGCAAGGACCACGCCGGATGGCCGCTCAACAACATGGAGAACTCGTACAAGTTCATGGTGAAGCACGTGCAGCTATGGAAGGTGGCCTTCCACGGCACATCGCCCAGATGGGTCCACAACTTCTACCTCGCCGCGCTCGCTTCGTTCTACGCCAAGTAAGCAGAATGTTCCTCTTCCATCATGCCCAGTTGATTACTTCCTACTGCAACGCTTTCTCTTGCTTCACGCGCAGCTTCTTCGGGATTATAACCAAACAAACAAACAATTCGATGTGGTTTTCGTTGTCACGCCACACTGCGAATTTGCTGTCATTGGCTGGTGGACTGCGAATCCCTTTACCTAGTTGCAGATTTTCTAATGGATCAGCAGTTTTGTCACCACCCTTCGCACTATGAATATTTTATAATGCCAGATCTCACCGATTCATATCGCGCTGATAATTTTATAAGGCCTACTCCTGTCTTGACTAGAAATATCTGTCCTAAATTCGCTGTCATGTGATGTATGGAATTTGGGATATGCTGTTTAAATACTGGCATTGAGGTCAGATATTCAACCATGTTGACCAGTTCAGGCTGCGCTTATGGGTTTTTCAGGGCATAGAACTCGACAGGGTACTAGCATTTCAAAAAATTCAATTTGGGGCGTGGTGTTCTAGGAGGTCACTAGAATGATTGCATTGCATTGCTGCCACCCTGTGAGCATCATTTTTAAGTGCTTGACATCAACATATGCTTCCCCAACTGCCAGTCTGTCCTGGCTTATTGTTTCCAGATCATGCCAGACATTATAGACCACAATGACACTATGGAATATGCGATCTGATTAGTTCTTGGATTTCCGTTTTCTATACTTCAAACCACCATCCCTGCGTACCAATTAGGGCTCGTTCGGTTGTAATGGAATGAATCCAAACTTGGATTTGAGCCTGACGGGGATTTGGTTGATCCCTGTGCTCCACCCAATCCCTTTGGGACCAATTATCCTAATCCATGCTTTACTTTTTTCGTTCGATTCTCCCAGATCTGGCAGCAAATCCCCGCACGGAAACAGCACAAACGGAGCATCATCATTATCTCGCTCTCGTGGAAAAAATTCCACGCGTCACGCGGGGAGATAATTTTTCCAGACCCAGACAGAGAAAAATTGACGGGATGGGCTGGGCTGTAATACCGGCCGGGGATAAACGAAGAGCTTAGATTTGCTGGGCTGGAAAATTTACTCCGCCGGGCTGGACAGCCGGGATTGGGCCACAATCCAGACCAATCCAGGCCGATCCCTGCTTGTTAGGGAATAAACGAACAAGGCCTTAGCAGTTTAAAAATCAACTTGAGTTGGTACTTCTAATGTTTGCTCTGCTTAGATGCTGTCATTGCTAATATGTGTTGACAGTTATGTATGGTACTATGATCTGATTACACTACACGGTTACATTATAATGCTGTGCATTATAATGCTGGTATCACTTCGAAAGTTGGCCTACAATCTGCGTTCAATGATCCATACGTTAAACTTTGTCTCTTCATGAAGTTGTTTTTTTCTGAATGTTTTCTTGTTTATGGGTGAAGGAAGGTTGAGGCTGGATTGAAGAAGTACAAGCCAGACATAATAATCAGTGTCCATCCCCTCATGCAACACATTCCTCTATGGGTACTCAAATGGCAAGGTCTGCAGAATAGAGTAGTCTTCACGACCGTCATCACCGACCTCAACACTTGCCACCCGACATGGTATGTTCATCTATCGATAAGGGGAAACCCTGGATACTGTTTTATTTTCAGGAAAATCACTGTTTTTGAGGCACAGTGATAGAGTTAAAATCTTGTAACAAATAATATGCAGGTTCCATCCTAATGTGAATAGATGTTACTGCCCATCAGAAGAAGTAGCCAAGAGGGCAGCACTGGATGACCTACAACCTTCTCAGATCCGTGTGTTTGGTCTTCCTATTCGACCATCATTCTGTCGTGCTGTTCTTGTTAAGGTATATACCCTTAGTTAACATTAGGGCTGCTGTTACATGTTTCGAAGCCTACCGCTTTAATTTTTTATATTTTTTTTCTTTCAGAATATTACGGGTTCACTTGTTGTATTTATTCTGTTGTTCTCTTATCTATTTGGGCTGTAGCCAAGTACTGTGTATTTAAGTGCCAAATATTGTGTACCCTAAAATGTAAAACATTCTGGTCTGTATTTTCCGCGGACAAACAAATGTATCTGTACACTGGTGTGGGTCTTAATGCAAATTCTTACTACTCGCTTTCCAACTAACATGCTTTTAACCAATTACTCATCAGGATGATTTGCGGAAGGAACTTGAATTGGATCCTGAGCTACCTGCAGTGTTGCTGATGGGAGGTGGAGAGGGCATGGGTCCTGTAAAGAAGACCGCAAAAGCCCTTGGAGAGGTATTGTTTGACCAAGAGCTGGGAAAACCTATCGGGCAGCTTGTTGTCATCTGCGGTCGGAACAAAACACTGAGCTCCTCATTGCAGGCTCTTGAATGGAAAATGCCAGTAAAGGTATAGACAGATGTTACGTTTTCGGTTCTTTTTAAAGATTCAACTTGGTTTTTACATACTCCAGACAAGGCGGACATTTGTGTTGATTCTTTTTTCTTCGTTAACAAAAGATTAGGGGATTTGAGACCCAAATGGAGAAATGGATGGGGGCTTGTGATTGCATTATAACCAAGGTATATATATTCTTAATCCGTCTCGATTACTGGCGTGCTGCTTCCTTTGAAGGTTCTTTGGAACTCATACTTTCGCTTTTTTGTTGTTATTTTGGTTGAATAGGCTGGACCAGGTACCATTGCTGAAGCTTTGATTAGAGGGCTTCCTATCATCCTCAATGACTTCATACCTGGACAGGTCTGTGTTTACTAAATCATTACGGTTCATATTTTTGCAATAAGCATTCAAAGTATATGTATTTATAACACTACAGCGAACTGAAAAGCCTTACAGTTCACAGGTCAAAATAGTCTGCTACATTTCTAAGCATTCGAAGTTCGTGCTCAGTCAAGTCCTACACTGTTAGATTTGCTTCGTTATTCGTGATAGTTATCACTTGCAACATGAATTGCAACTGAAATTTGATGACATCATTTGACTGAGAACGCCACAACCCTTTTTTTAAAAACATCATCAGCATAAATTGTTTGGATTAATAATAGTATAAGTTGACCATGGGTTGCAATGCCATGCGTGTTATGGTTATTGTCTCCCATACTTTTTCCTATGTGTCATCTTTACCAATCTGAAGACAGTCCTCACTAGCTTTATTCTAATGAGTAGTTGATGGTTTTGTACAATGTTATTATAGAATTTATTACCAACTTCTCCTCAGACTAATACAGTAAACAAAATGGCCTGGCATTGATTTCGTGCAACCTACAACTTGCAATAGTTGTGCTTCTTTCTGGATAGCTGGTGGTCGACACCAAACAATATCATCTAACATAAGTCTGTTTTCTTGCATCCAGGAAGTTGGGAATGTCCCTTATGTGGTGGACAACGGTGCAGGCGTGTTCTCCAAAAGTCCCAAGGAAACTGCCACGCTGGTTGCCCATTGGTTCGGTCCAGGCAAGGATGAGCACAAGAGAATGTCAGAAAACGCATTGAAACTGGCCCAGCCGGAAGCTGTGTTTGACATCGTCAGAGACATCCACGAGCTCTCTCAGGAGCAAGGGGTGAAAGCTCAGATCTCCAGCTCGTTGACATCATCCTTCTTCATATCATCTCCTGACATAAACCCAAGCGAGATCCTTCTTTGAAGCCTTGAAGCCGTGTACATAGCTAGAGTTGCAACATCTCTTTGCGCTTTGCATATGCCTACAGTGTTATCCTTGAAAAGAAACGAGAAGGAAAGGAAAGGAAAATCTGGCAAGTGATGCAGCCTGTTTTTGTTTCATCTGTTGCTGTGCGATTCTGCTTCGGGTAGTTTCTATGGGCTCGTTTGACTGACAACTGCTCCTGTGTAATACCGTGTTCTTGTAAATCTGTGAGAAAAAATGATTCGTTGAACACCATTCTTTACCGTTCCCTCGTTGCACAGGGGGCGTCACTGGTTGGCTTGTAAAGCAAACTTCAGTTTTGTGGATTGAATTTGTTTTTTTACATGTAAATTATGTTAGTGCGCCATTGGGTCAGTGTAAGAAGTGTATGATATGATGGCAGATGGTGTGAGTGGAACTCTTTGGTTTTGGTGAAGATAGTGAGTGATGTACATATATGTTCCCTTGGTTGATTGGGTGTTGTGAGTCCTTAACAGTAGCATATATCTTGTGAGGTGTGATGCGTAGAGTAAGTATATCACGGTTTCCTACCAGCTACCAGCCAAGGCTGTCATATGGGTGGGTGGCAGCCAGAAACTGTTCTTTATCTCACTGCTATAACCATATCAGGGCAAAGCATTGGGTAGATCTGGCTGGTTTCTCATCTTGTCCGAGCCACAAACTGTTGGAGGCTATACATCAGATTGGATCTTGAAAAGGCAAAAGCTGTTACATCTATACCTAGCAGGAGCACTGCTTGAAGATCCAACAGCAACTTCACTGCGACCGTTTGCATCGGTATGTATATGTTGATGTTCGGTGGATCCTGATGCTACTATCTCCTGCTTTTTGGTATTGCGCAGTGCAGGTCTCAGCCGCATGAAGTGCGACGAGGGGCCAGGGACCTGTCCTGGCAATGATGAAAAATGTCACCGCCACTCGAACAACTTTTGGTCATTTTACATGACAAAAGGCGTCGAATGCATCACGATGTCGATGATGAGGGAAAGAAAGAAGGCTGCGCTTTTTCAGGTATATATCTAGCGCAGTCTTCTGGTGCCGCTGTGTCTGCTGCCACCTTGAGCTTCAGCCTTCAGATATCCCTCTGTTTTTTCACGGTTTCACCAAGTGCAGCAGATGTCCCCTTCACCGACCCAGGTAGCTAGCCTGTGTTGATTTCGAATTCTTGTGGCGAGACGTGGATCCAGGAACGCTGCTGGCTGCGAAACGTAGCGCCAGGTTGACAGGTTCCAACGCGTCGCCGTCTCGAGAAGCCGTGGCACGCTCCAGAAACCGCCAGATCGACGCTGCCACATGGTAGCCAAGCCAAGCCGAGTTTTGTACGACAGATTCATCGCACGTCTCACTCACGGCTTCTGGTGCCGACCATTCTCTTGTCACGCACGTACCTGCAGGTGCCAATCAGATGTCCCCATGATAGCTCTGGACACCGTTCGTCCAATCCCTCACTGTCACTGCATTTACGTTGCATTTCCTACCCATATATTTACACGCTAGCTAAAAACAATGTTTACAAGCTTGACTCTCCTGTACTACACCGTCCACGCAGTGCATGGACTTGGAGTCATCTACGCCTACACTTCTATCTACCACCGGTCTGGTCTATCTACACGGCCAGCCATCCTATTCACAGCAAGATTCGAGCAACAGTGACGGGGAGACGAGCAGGGGAAGACGGCCACACCAACCGACCAGTCAACCACGCTTACTGCAGGTGGGGCCCCGGTGTCAGGTGCTGAAGGAGCGCTGGCAGGTCAGAGCTACGGGGTGGCGCCCCAGAGCACCTCGGCGAGCACGGCGGCCTCCTCGGCCGGCGACACGGCCGCCTCGCGCACGCGCCGGAGGATGTCCAGCTTCGCCGCGCGCCTCTCCCGCGCGCCCAGCCCCTGCCCGACCTCCACCTGCACCGCCAGCCGCGCCACCGCGCTCACGAACGGCCGCCGCGACGCCGCCACCGCCGTCTCGCCGCCCTCGGAGTCTGGCTGCGAGGCGTCCGAGTCCGTGGACGAGCCGCCCAGGTCGGAGCGCTGGAGGCAGAGGAGCCGCTTCACGAGCCCCTCGGCGAGCAGCGCGTCGAGCACCTCCCCGCGGCCGTAGTACGCCACGCGGAGGACCAGCTCCAGCGCGAGCGCGCGGACCCGCGGGTCGGCCGCGCAGAGCAGGGACACCAGCCGCGGGAGCTCGCCGCGTGCGTGGAGTTCGTCCACCAGCGGCGTCCGGATCGCGTCCACCAGCCCGTTCAGCGCCCGCAGCGCCACGGTTGACGACGGCGAGGCGGACACGAGCGCGCCCACGGCGGGGCCCATGAGCACGGGCCCCACGAACACGTCTCGGTTGAAGCGCACCAGCGCGAGCACCGCCGCCGCGCACCCGTCGCCGACCGCGCCGGGGTCCGAAGGGTCGGCCAGCCGCGCCTCGAGGGCCGCGAACACGCCGTGCCGCAGCACCGCGTCCTGCAGCCGCGCGTCGAACCGCCCCGCTGTCGCCAGCCCCACCAGCCGCGCCTCCAGCTCCGCCAGTAGGGCGGACGCGCGGGTGCCGTCCCCTCCCCGCCGTAGCGCGGCCACGAGGCGCTTGGCGAGCTCGCGGTCGACCCACGCCTGGATCTCCCTTGCGACGTCCCCGGCCGCGCGCGCGATCGCTCGCCGCGCCCTGCACCGCCTGCACCGCGCCCGCACTTCCCCAACCACCCCACCTCCCCCGGTGGACGCTTCAGCAGACCACGAGAGGGCCCTGACCCTGGCCAGCGCGCGGCAGAGCGGGCGCAGCTCGGGGTCGCCGGCGAGCAGGTCGTCGGCGCTGGCCTCGAGCGCGAGGAGCGCGTGCAGGGCCGGAGCGGTGTTGGGGGCGCCGCCGGCGCCGGACTCGACGGTGCGCGCGGCGTCGCGGAGCGCTTGTAGGACCTTGAGGAAGTCGTCCCGCTCCTCCTCCTCCATTGCGGAGGAGTGGAGGAGAAGGGGGCAGCGGGATCGCGAGGGTTCGTTTTATGCCCCGATGCTGCTGCTACGTGGCCAGCGGTGTCCTTCCTCCGCCCGCCGTGGCGGCACGGTAAAATCCAGACGTACTACTAGTGTAGATTGAGTAGTAGACGGTGGGTATTTTTACCGAACCGGGAGAGGCGGGGAAGATCCAACCACCTCCCAACCGGTCGTCCGCCGAGCCGGTGGCGCTGCCGCTGCTGCGGTACGCGCGTGATCCACTCGACTACTAGTAGTAGTAGGATACGAACGTTGGTTACCCGCGCGTCCTGCCCGTGATGAATCTTGACTTGACTTGATTAGAGCATCTCCAGCCGCGGCCTCCAAACCGTCCTAAAAGCGCACCGAATTGAGCGTTTGGAGAACGTGTTTCGTTGGTGCCGCGTTTGGGGGAACGTCGCTCCCCAGTCGCGTCCCCCAAACGCCGCCCCCAAACATTTAAAATACTTCTTATAGATAGAATAAAACTATTTACTAATATTCAAATCGGTTCAACATAAACAAATTACATATAAAACTTCGAAAAAACATAATTAAATTACATATAAATTATTTTAAACTACTACTTCTTCTTCGATGATGGCCCCGCCTCGTTGTCGTCATCACGGTGGCGCTTCCTGCTCGTCACCTCTTCCGAAGAGGCGGTGTCGGCCGACGCGTCCGAGTCCTCCTCGTTGTCGCCGGTGCTCGCCGGCTGCGCCTTGGCCTTGGCGGTATTTGCCTTCACGTCCGCCTCCGCCTTCGCACGGGCCACCGCCGCCTCATCTGACCCTTCTTCCTCCGCGTCCTCCTCCACGCCCAGCCAATCCTCCGCGCTGTCAGGTGGCGGGAGGGAATCGTCGCCGCTGTTGGGCGTCCGAGCTTTCTCCCACCAATGGCGCCATCCAGCAGGCTTTCCCTCGCTGGAGGTGTCGGACGGGAGCTCGGAGATGTAGCTCATCGTCGCTGGAGGTGTCGGATGCGGCCGGTGAAGATCCAAAAGCGCCGACGTACGGGTCTTATTGAGCGCGGATGAACGGCGGCGCAGAAGTCGAAAAGAGAAGCGGTTGCTCTTCCGAGGAGTCCCGACTCCATTCCGGCGGTTGCCGCGTCGTCGACACGGTTGCCAATGCGACGGTTCCACTTCCCGGCAACTGCACCGTCGCTACGTAGGCGGCAGCTGAGCGTCCGAGCCGCTGACGCGTCGGGCCCGCGTCGGTTTGCCTCGCTTTTCGTTGTGTCCGGCGTGCCCGGAGCGTCCCCTGTGGGACGGGGACGGGCTCGGGGCGCCGGACACCGTATCGGGCCGCGTCGGACAAAAATGGGCTTTGGGGGACGCGGCTGGAACGCATTTTTTGTCCGGCGCGCCCCAAATCCCTTTAGGGGACGCGGCTGGAGATGCTCTTAGACTCGAGGTGCCATCTCTTCCGACGTGCTACTAGCCTTCCGATTGAGTTTTTTTTTTAACAGGAAAGGTCCCCAAGGACCGAGAGCTACATTAAGTCAACACGGTTACACAACATATTACAAAAAAGGTCTCAGGAGAACATAAAATAACAGGTCAGCCCTTGATTTTTTCACACAGGACCGTAACGCGGAAATTGAAAACGCGATCAGGTCCCTGGTCATCGTCGGGGAACAGCATCCGCCATCGATTGCCGTCCACACCGCTGGGGAACAAGCCACTTGGGGCGCAGACGGCCGGATCTGTCGACGACGAGCCGTAGAAAAGCCTCCCTGTGGAGGAAGATCTCCTGGAGAAGGGCCGCCATTCGGCCATGTGATGCAGGGGCAAGGCGATGACGCCGGCATAGGTCCCCTGTTGAAGAGCTTCCCAGGATGAACGCCCCTTCAGCAACGGCGTCGATGAAGCAGTCGCAGCTCCATGGCACCTCTTGGGCAGAGGCTGGCTTCGATAGGCATGAGGCGCAACACCAGCAGCAACTCCCTCCTCGCCACCACGGCAGGTCACGGAGAAGCAGAGCAGATTGCTTCTCAACACCGAGCAAATCCAGCGAAGATAAGACCTCCTGAAAGCAGATGAACTGGTGACGGCGTGACTGTGCTCCTCCTCGCCTCCACGGCCGGCCAGGAGCTTGTCGACGACGTTGTTCTCCGATACGCGTGGTTTTCCCCTCGTCTCCAAGGCCGGCCAGGAAAAGGCGCCGCCCACCGCTTCCGCGCTGCAACAGGTGGTGCACCGCCGCTTTTTATTGAAGGAAGCGTCAGCCCCTGCTTCCCTCTCCCCGCCGACCACCGGAGAGGAAGAAGAAAGAATAAGGATCCTACAGCAGGCGAGATCCAGGCGGCCAGATCTCCTCCTCGGCCTCCACTACCGGGCATCAAGCCCCCTACCGGCAAACTGCCACTAACCCTACCTAAGCTATATACTCTGGCGCCTCCCCTCTGCCCATCTCCACCGGCATTGCCGGTGAGATCAGTGATGTCTACGCACGCTTCTATTCCTGTAGACAGTGTTGGGCCTCCAAGAGCAGAGGTTTGTAGAACAGCAACAAGTTTCCCTTAAGAGAATCACCCAAGGTTTATCGAACTCAGGGAGGAAGAGGTCAAAGATATCCCTCTCAAGCAACCCTGCAATCACGATACAAGAAGTCTCTTGTGTCCCCAACACACCTAATACACGTGTCAGATGTATAGGTGCACTAGTTCGGCGAAGAGATAGTGAAATACAAGTAGTATGGATGTATATGAGTGGTAATAGCAATCTGAATAAAATATGGCAGCAAGTAAACATGCAACAGAACAGTAAATAAACGGAGATTCGATGTTTGGAAACAAGGCCTAGGGATCATATTTTCACTAGTGGACACTCTCAACATTGATCACATAATAAAACCACTCTACACTCTCTTGTTGGATGACAAACACCATTAATTGTGTAGGGCTACAAGAGCACCTCAATGCCGGAGTTAACAAGCTCCACAACATTCGATGTTCATATTTAAATAACCTTAGAGTGCATAATAGATCATTGCAATTTAGACCGAGTACTAACATAGCGCACACACTGTCACCATTACACTCTGAAAGGGGGAATAGATCACATCAATACTATCATAGTAATAGTTAACTTCATAATCTACAAGAGATCACAATCATAACCTATACCAAGTACTTCATGATGCACACACTGTCAACATTACGTCATGGAGGAGGAATAGACTACTTTAATAACATCACCAGAGTAACACATAGATGATATTCAACTAGATCACAAAGAGAGAGATGAACCACATAGCTACGGTAGAGCCCTCAGCCTCGGGGGAGAATTACTCCCTCCTCATCATGGAGACAGCGATGGCGGTGAAGATAGCGGTGGAGATGCCTTCCGGGGGCAATTCCCCGTCCCGGCGGAGTGCCAGAACAGAGACTTCTGTCCCCCGAATCTTGACTTCGCGATGGCGGTGGCTCTGGAACTTTTCTCGTATCGTGGCTTATTCCCCCGAAGTTTTTAGGTCAGGAAGGCTTTTATAGGCGGAGAGTCGGAGTCGGAAGGGTTCTGGGGCAGCCAGACAACAGGGGGCGCGCCCCCCCTTGGGCCGCGCCGCCACCATGTGTGGTGGCCCTGGGCCTCTCCTCTAGCCCCTCTCCGGTGTTCTGGAAGCTTCGTGGAATTATAAGATACTGGGCGTTGATTTCGTCCAATTCCGAGAATATTTCCTTACTAGGATTTCTGAAACCAAAAACAGCAGAAAACAGGAACTGGCACTTCGGCATCTCGTTAATAGGTTAGTTCCGGAAAACGCATCAAAACGATATAAAGTATGAACAAAACATGTAGGTATTGTCATAAAACTAGCATGGAACATAAGAAATTATAGATACGTTTGAGACGTATCAATCAGCTTCGAGTCGGCCCGGTGCCCTCGAAGGAGCTCTCAGCTACCGTGGATAAGAGAGAGAGGGAAGGGAGGAAATGAGCCGCTTGTATGGTGGATGTGCACTGCTCCGATCGAGTATATGTATTTCCTTTCTCATTGTTGTGCCCAAGTGGCTTTCTGCGCCCCACGGTATCATTGTATCAAGACAATTGTACTCCGAGCACCGATAATTTACACACACACATATTAAACACCCGCTAAGCTTGTCGTGTGTAACATCCCAACATTCAGGGCCAAACGAGGGGTAGTTTCAAGATTTTGTGTGTCTGCATTCATGCATCTGAAAATGTGGAGAAATTTTCCGCGCCTAAATCTAAAAACTCAATGTGATCAATGTCTCTCTTGTACTGATGACTAGGTTTAGGTCATTGATGTCTACGTGTGCTTCTATTCTTGTAGACAGTGTTGGGCCTCCAAGAGCAGAGGTTTGTAGAACAGCAGCAAGTTTCCCTTAAGTGGATCACCCAAGGTTTATCGAACTCAGGGAGGAAGAGGTCAAAGATATCCCTCTCAAGCAACCCTGCAATCACGATACAAGAAGTCTCTTGTGTCTCCAACACACCTAATACACTTGTCAGATGTATAGGTGCTCTAGTTCGGCGAAGAGATAGTGAAATACAAGTGGTATGAATGAATATGAGCAGTAGTAACGGCGCCAGAAAAGTGCTTGCTGGCGTGCAGTTGATGGTAGTAATATTGCAGGAAGTAAAGATGCAGTAAAACAGTAAACAAGCGATGATTGCAGTATTTGGAAACAAGGCCTAGGGATCATACTTTCACTAGTTGTAATATCCCAGGTTTAGAGGCAAGAAAAAGAGAGAACACGAGAGTGTGCATTGCATTCATGCATAGAAAATCCGGGGGATTTTCGCGCGTTCATCTAAAACACAAAGTGATCGAGGTTTCTCTTGTGTCGATGGAATTGATGTGTGTCATCCACACAAGTGCGATAAATTTCGACATGACCTTTGTTGATTTATTATGTTTTCGAGGGAAATAGTTTGAATTCAAATTCAAATATGAAAGACATAATTCAAATAATAAATTGAATTGGAATTTGAAATTTAAACAAGTATATAAATATTATATGTACAAGTAACTACACTTGATAAGTCCAAATAAACAAATGAGTTAACTTTATTACAAATAGGATTACTCAATAATTTACAAGTTAGAAAATGAAATAGAAAATTACAAAAGAATAAAAAGAAAACCCTAAGACTAAACCTTCATCTTCTCAATCCTCTAATTCTTCTTTTCCCTGCAATAAAGGAAAACAAAACAAATACAAAAGAAATAAAAGTGGTTAATGTTAAAATGTTTGCCTCACCTTTGGTGAGGCAATGCTAAATATTGGAAACCAGCTACTGGGAACTAGGAACTTGTCCTAATACCCAAATTTCGATTAGAGGGAGAAGCACCTTATTAGGCAACATTAGGGTCAAATGGATCATTTAAGGGACAATTGGATGACACTTGGATCAGGAGAGGCAACCCTGATCATGAAGGCAACAGGGACAAGTGACAATATTTGATCCATGTCAAATAAGAGAAAAGGGCAACAATATTTGATCCACTTGTTTAAGGCAACAAAGGCAACCAATTAATCCCTCTAATCTAGCTCAATTTCCTTAAAGCCCACATGTTTTTAGTTTAAGATTCACCATTGGCATTAACAGGTCAAGATGAATCATTAGCCAGAGTTAATCAATGAGTAATCAAACCACAAATGATAGATAATGCCCATATGTATTACATATCTGACTGTATCCAAAATAAAGGCCAACAGTGGATAAACATCAGCTCAACCATGCCTTGCACTAGAGGAAAAGAAAATCAACATGGGAACTTGTACAATCAGATGAGGTCATTTCTAAGCAAAGACAAATACAACATGCACACTGTGTCTTTGTCACACCCACAGCCAACACTCCAGCCCTATATAAACAAAGACATAGGTCATGTACCAAGCAGTTTTCCTCCACATCTCACATTTTCAGCCAACACACACCATACTTTGGCAAATCTGGTAAGTAGCTTTAGAACAGCAAGAACAAATCCACTGGATAAACCACTGAAATCATCAGATAGATCATATGAAGCAAATCAAGAAGCAAGAAGGAGAAGGCATGCTACAAGAAGCAAAGATATCTCAAGAGCTTAAGAACCAGCTAACAAGCTACAAAGTGCATCAGGTAGAAACCAGTACTAGGATGAGTAGATCAGGTAGTATCTGTTCTTAGTTTTGCATGAGCACATCAATAAGGGAAAAAAGGGGAATAATACACACACAACCAATCCAACTAACCTTCCACTAGATTTTCATCAAGGAGGATTGGAAGGATTTATTCTTCTCAGATCTGGCATAGAAGTGCTATGCCCAGTTCATCACAGAGAATTTTATAAAACCATAAATAGTATATCTGTTCTTATCAAAAAGTTGTGCCTCAGCTTTTGCATCACAAAGGTGGTCAATGAATCAAGCAATAGCATCTGTTCTTATAAATCTTTACACAAAGACAACTTTCCTTAACAAATCTACAATCTCCAGGAATTACTTGGGGTCCAGAGGATAAGTTCCAGGCCAAACAAGTAGAACCCCAAGTAGCAGCAGTAGTAAACCCATCAGGGAATAACCACATAGTTAACTTTGCTCCACACATAATGAATCACAGACAATTAATGGATCATCTCAAATCTCCAGTAAAATTATCACAAATATGCATACAAGCTCAACCAAAATTCATCAAGTAAATAATCCACCTTCATATATCAGTACTTGTGTCTGAACTCAACAGGAGTCTACACAAAAATATAACTGAATTCATCCAATTAATCACTGTCATGTGGACAGTATAATCCAACAAATAGCCACACACACTTGCAATTCATACCAAATGAATTCAAATCATTTTCCCAGTTAATCTAGCTAGGAATCATTGCTTGCATCAATTCACTGTCTTGTTAAACAGCTACAAGCAAATATCATACCAGCAGCATAATCCTTTAATCATAGATAGTATTGTCTATAGAAATCACAGATCATCAGTGACATAGTTATACAGGCTGGGATGATTCATTTATCCAAGTTGAGGCCTTGGATCAAGCACAAGACACTAGATAATTTAACAGCAATATCATTTGGTAATCACCATGAACATGCAGCAATCGGGTTAGGCACACCCAAATGTTTGGCCAACAAATCCATAGCCATATAGAATACTGAGAGACAGAGAGAGAGGGAAAGAGGGTATGAGTAGCTCACAGTGGGATAGAGGAGTAGACGTAGCGGTTGACGCCGGGGTTGCGTCGGCGACGCCGTCCTGCCGGCGTCGAGGTCGAGGATGCAGTGAGGGCAGCGATAGCACCACCAGTACACCGACGCCGAGGTTGCGTCTATGGCGCCGTCCATCGAGGTCGAGGTCGAGTCATCCACCAGTAGCCACCACCAGTTCATCGCATGACAGCAGCCGCATCACATCACCACCCCACCATCGTCACACAGAGGAGATTGACGCGGGGAACCAGGAGGAGGTCAGTGGCGTCGGGGCAGTCGAGCAGGGGCTCGAGGCCAGCGACGGAGAAGCAGCAAGGAGGCGATGGGGTTGGGGAAGAAGGACCACAAGATGGCGCTAGGGCAGCAACAGCTCACCGGAGTCTGAAGGGGCCGGTGGCGGCCAGACTAGCCGCCGATGTCCGGCTAGGGTTTCGGGGTCGAGGCGACCGCTAGAGACAAGACGGCCAAATCAATCTAGGGGAGGTGGTAGAGTTCATCGAGGAGACCAAAAGCCCTAACTCGCCGGTGCCGGGGTTGGTCAGGAGCGGCCGGGGGCGAGCGGCGCCGCCGCGGGGGCATGGTGGCCACGAGAGAGAAGAGAGGTAGGCGGTGATCGTGTGTGTGCGAGTGTGGGGGGTGAGCGAGAGAGTAGGGGTCGGGTTGGGTTAGACCCAACCGACTCGGGCCTTTGGGCCAGGCCATTGGGCCAGCCCAACAGACCACTTGGTCTATTTTTAATTTTACTTTTATTTTGTTTGTTATTTTTAGGAAAATCTTTAAACATTTAAGAAAAATAAAAATAAATCAACAAGTAGAAGTGAATATCATAAAATGACCTCTATAAATAAAATAGAAAACAAATACTTAAAGTTTAAAAGAACAACAATATGAATTTCCTCTAAAATTTTAGAAGGCCAAATTTTAAATTTTAAACTATTAAAACCTAAAAACTAAGTAGATAAATTCTTGTTTCAATTCTTCACATAAAGAAAACATTAAATATTACTTCACCTTGAGATGCCATATAAAACAACAAATATTTCTTGGTGATTATGTTTAATCATATGAAAATCCTAATTGATAAATACTTCAACTATTAATTAAAATCCTAAACCCTAATAGTATTTATCATATTTTATTAAGTCTTTTAAAAAGTAATATAATGTTAAACTCATTATTGTTTATATTTCAAAGTTATTAATGATTTCAAATCTATCACCAATTCTTATTTTAAGAATTGTAACACAAATTAAAAACCTAGTGCTAATATAAGTAAGAACTTTGGTCCCATTATTTTATGTGATCATTCCATATTAGAACCAACTCTAAAATCCTAGTTGTTTATCTCATATAATTATCTGAATTTCACCTATACTCATAGAACCCTAATTAACAACAAATGAATCCATGTTTGAGATCTACTAAAATAAAACCAATTCACATGTGATCATTATTTCATGTTTTTGCTTTCTAATTAAACCTATATGATCCACTAGTGTCACTTAGGAGCAAACCCTAGCTTGATAATATGTTAGCACCATTGATCATCAATCCTAAATACCACACCATTGGAATCCTCCTAAACCATCAAACCCTAGAAGAACCATGGAGATTAATCCTAGTACCAATATCTTGTGTAGTAATACACATCACATGCTCCTATTCCACTGAATAGATTCAGGAAGAAATAAACCATCTAATTTAGAAACTATTAAGCATTACTTAGTGAAACAAATATGAAGCCATAGTAAACCCTAACTTATAGCAACACTTTGACCATCATTCTTTGATATGATACCCATAATCAACCATAGTAATAAATTTGCTAATACTTACTACATATAAACCCATTCTACTTAAAGAACCCAACTAGTTCCTATTAGAAAGCTAAATGAATACAATAGTAAACCATAGAAGCCATAGTTCTTATTTGAAACACTCATTATTTCTTAAACAACATGTTCTTCAAAAGTTATTCTTTTAAAGTATAGTATAAGTAATCATCAACCATGTTCTGTAGAACTTAAAATTGACAACTGTTCTTTACCTATTATTCCACTACTATTCTTTATGTGTGTACTTGTTATGATGTCTTATATCACTTGATTATGATGCTAATATAACCAAACCCTAATAAGAACCTTGTTTGAGAACCATTCTAAAAGCGCAACCAACCCTAAAGAAATCTTTACAACTCATCAATCTTAAATCATCGGGATCAGGTTACACTCGGGACGATTGCATCTCATACTATGCATTATAGCATCTTTGCCAGTTCTTTAAACATTGTCCTTACCGGACGATGATGGTATTTCAGCATTTGGAGTTCTCACGTATCGAAGCTTTTGCCTGCATAATCTTGCAGTCAAGAAAGGCAAGTTCATCGCTTGCTCATGTCATTTGATTATTTTTATCAAACTATATGCAAAGTACTATACTTATCACTCATGCATTGAAAAGCAAAGTATTATTTTACAATTATGAATATGACTATGTGGTGGGCAATGGAACCATGGTATGTGTTGATATGGTGGAGGTTCCATTGCAATGGGTTATATCACCCTAGGATTAAATTACCAATGCCGTCCAGTGATTCTAGCGCCGTACAAACCGCGTTGACCATGAGATCTATAATGGCTCTGGGGAAGCCAGCCGTATCTTTTCCCTTCTGCACGCCAACGGATTGGTAGAGCCGGCGGGGTGTTGGAGGCACTGCCGTAGGTTGGGATGGCCTTTAAATCCCCATCCATTAGTGATGATGGCTCTACGATCTATGAAGGATTGTCCAAAGTACACCATGAGTAAAGCCGTATTATCGGGGGAAGTCTACTGGAGGTGTACGGGTGGACAAAAGGGTGGGTTTGCAGTCGCGGAGAAGGCGGTGTGGGCTTGGATCTTACACCTGGCCTCACACCAAAGGAAGTGTGGACGAGCATGCTACTCGGTTGGCAACAAGGATAAGTTCTCTTATGGGAAAAGTAACGCACCTCTGCAGAGGATACTGAATTGTGACTGTCACTCCCTGTTCCGGGAAGGGAACTGCGAACGCGGTAGGAAAGGAACTCCACGAAGTTCTGTTCAACCTGTGAAGACTGACGGGCATAGTTTTCAGAATAAAATAAACCTTTTGAAGAAATGTTTATGAAAACTTGCATTGGCCTATGACTTTCTGGTCTATGGCTGTAGCTAGTGCATGATACACATATTTCCTAATATGAACTTGCTGAGTACGCTCGTACTCATTCTATCTCGTTTGAACCCCCTTCTTAGAGCAATGCACCGAAGGAGAAACTACCGTGGAACTCGAAGACAAAGGAGTCAACTGCAACAAGATAAAGAATCCAATCCAAGAAGTCAATGGAGTCAACTTCTGCATCAGTTATAATGGAAACCTAGACTAGTAATAGAAGGGAATTTTTCCCTAATCCTAGCACCTAAGTAGCTAGATTTCTATAGCAAGCCAATTAGCTCTTAAGCTTGAGTTAGTAATAAGATAGACTACGAGTCATTCTCCTGGAGCTTTATTTGAAGTTTTACCTCACTGTAAAGTAGGAGGTTGTGTTGATCTTATGTAAACAGTTCGTGTGTACTTCTATAGACATACCTTGGACTCGCATATGTTTCTGTTGTACCACTCTGAGAGATGTAATATGAGTGGAACGGTGTTTCACTTGTGTTATATCAACGACTTGTGTACTACACCATGCAGTGGTACGCTGGGTCATCACAGCTGGTATCAGAGCAAATGCTTTGACCCTAGGATTAAAACCCTTTAAAGGAGACCTATAGGTTTGGTAGTGTCTATAGGAAGTTATCTTAGACAAACCAATTATTCTTTTGACTTGAGATGGGTATTCACCTGAGAATAATCCTGACACACTTGAGTCAATCTTTCTTATCTATCTTTCTTAAGTAAAGTTAGTTAGTTATCTTGCTTCATTCCAAATAATTAGAACACATTTGAAGCTTAAGATAATTGGTGGTAGTAGACCACAGTTGGTATACAACACATGGTAGTCCAAAGAGAGGATACAACCATAAGGAAGATATCCTATTGGAAGAAGTATACCAATATAAGTATTGTTAAGTAAGAGTCATTAAAAAAAACACTAAGATGAATGATGTTAAGTGAGGAATATAAGATATATAAGGTAGTATATGCCTATGATGAGTCAATCATAGGAGGTAAGGAAGAGAGATAGGAGTATTTAAGTCTACTTTTCATGGTAGAGTTGGTAATCATATATGATTCACTTGAGAATCATGATGTGATGGAGTAGAACATCATAAGTACGATAACAAAAGGATGATAAATATTAGGATTTAGGGAATAGTTCGAAAGCTTAGGCCTTAAAATCCTAATTATTGTGTCAAGTATGTTAGAATCATAGTTCTTAATTTAATGAAGGCTTATTTATAGCATATCTCCTAGATAAAACCTAGAGTTATAGGTGGTATATTCTAAACAATCATGTGTTTAGAATAGACATGTTTGTATTATAGGAAGTAGTTATCAATAGCACAAATATTTGGTATACTACTTTGTTAGTACTTCCAAAGAAAACTAGGTTAACTTTAACTATCCCAAGCCATTTTGTTTCAAGTTTGTCTCATTGCAAATGTGCAATTAAGATAAATATTGAGACAAATAGTAGAAATTCACGTATTTGTGCTAAGTATCACAACCTAAACCTATCTTATGTGGTGCTATATACTACACATCTGAGCCTGATGTTTAGGGATGTCTTACCCAATTATTATATTCAGGCATATAAGGATGTGTATTATAAGCACAAAGCTGGATTTTCTTGGATTTTATTGGATTTTCATTGATTTACTAGATCCATACATGAAGTTTGACTTTGATATGCAAATGCATGTTGCAATATCAAGCTCTTACTTGATGTTATAGGTCTAGAGGGTAAATTTATTCGTGTGAGGAAGTGACGAATTCTGAAGTTTTTGAAGTCAAAATGAAGGTTCACTTGAAGAAGAAAGTAAAAATTGTGGGAAGCAACCACAACAATCTGAAGGAAGGACCAATTAAAACTCATTTCTATCCTTAATCGAGGAGTATTTCAACATGGAAGTATCACGGAAGTGAGAAAAATAGTGAATATGGAGTAGTAGAAGTAGAGCTGTATTCATTCTGGAAGAAGGGAATGCAAGTGAAGTCACTTAAAATACTATTTTCATAGTGTCAACAAGTGGTTCTCTTGCAAAACAAACCCTGGAAGAAGCAAAATAGACAAGTGAAGTCGTAGCTGGTATAATAAGACCGCAGCTGAGATAGGATAACCATGAAGAGAAAGAATGTAAAGTAAGGTATATCTTAACTAAAACTATGTAAGTAGCCACAGCTGGTAAGTAGATATTGACTAGAACCATAAAATAGCCACAGCTGGTATCCAATAAGCCACATCTGGTACTAGGTAGTCTGCAGCTGGTACCAGATAGCCCACAGCCTGAACATTTCTTTACCCTAAAAGAAAGGGGAATTCCGCAGCTAGTATTTCACAGCTAGTATCTCGTAGTTGGTAAATATTTAGTTGAAGGATTCACATCGGATACCCACAACTGTGTGGATATACCACAAAGAATTCTTCGTGAGACTCTAGAAAAGTATAAACCTAAACCAGACTTAAACCAACTACCTAACCTTGGAGTTTAATGATTAGAAGAAAGGAAGTTTGAAGATCATTAGTAAACTCCAAGGGGGAGAGGAAGGCTGAAGGAGAAGTATTAAGATATTATTTGTAGAATGATAGACGGAGAAAAAGGTCTGTACTGAAAGGAAGTCCGATCTTATTTTTATAAGGTTGTTGAGAGGTACCCATATAAAAGCACTCTCAGGAGGTTGTCAGACCAGAAGTCGAGGTTCATATCTCGAAGAAGTAAGAGTTAGATCCTAACTTGAGTGGGTAATTGTAATTACTCAAAATCAAGAGAACTCAAGTAAGTCCAAGATAATGAAGTTGGATGAAGTAGATGTCGGAGGACAATCGAAGCTTAAGAAGGCTAAAGACCAAAGGAGTTTGACTATACTAAAACATAAGCTTATTAGAAAGATTCCTTTCATGGAACCTAAAGAAACCAAGAGAAGAATAACTAGCATAAACTAGAAGCCATGATTGGATGGACTAAATGAGTCTAATCCATTCGTAGAACTAAACAACCAGGACCATGCCTACTGTAAATACCTTACCAAGTACCATTACTTTCGTTATGGTAGTAAGGGAAAACAATACCCTGCTTTAAATGAATTCTTTAGAATTAAGGTTTGAGTATCGCAGCTGGTAAATCGTAGTGCCATATTACATCGCAGCTGGATTATCGCAGCTGGTAGAACCAAGTTTTGAGTACCCCAAAATAGGAAGATGTCACCACAACTATTAGTAAAGTCCATTAGCATAAGAAGCTGTCCTAATCCAAGGATCTTTGAAGAGTAAGACTAGGAGCTTAGAATATTGGAAGAAATCTTAGAATTGAAGAAAGTATCAGTGTCAGACATCAAAAGACTTCAGGAAGGATCTGAACAAGGGATATATCCAATTATATCTAATGAAATCACCATGGAGCTGGAAAGAGATCGTGATCGGTTCAAGTCAGTTCCACATTCCGAAACGTGAGAGCGTACGAACTTCGGGGCGAAGTTCAGTTTAAGGGGGAGAGGCTGTAATATCCCAGGTTTAGAGGCAAGAAAAAGAGAGAACACGAGAGTGTGCATTGCATTCATGCATAGAAAATCCGGGGGATTTTCGCGCGTTCATCTAAAACACAAAGTGATCGAGGTTTCTCTTGTGTCGATGGAATTGATGTGTGTCATCCACACAAGTGCGATAAATTTCGACATGACCTTTGTTGATTTATTATGTTTTCGAGGGAAATAGTTTGAATTCAAATTCAAATATGAAAGACATAATTCAAATAATAAATTGAATTGGAATTTGAAATTTAAACAAGTATATAAATATTATATGTACAAGTAACTACACTTGATAAGTCCAAATAAACAAATGAGTTAACTTTATTACAAATAGGATTACTCAATAATTTACAAGTTAGAAAATGAATTAGAAAATTACAAAAGAATAAAAAGAAAACCCTAAGACTAAACCTTCATCTTCTCAATCCTCTAATTCTTCTTTTCCCTGCAATAAAGGAAAACAAAACAAATACAAAAGAAATAAAAGTGGTTAATGTTAAAATGTTTGCCTCACCTTTGGTGAGGCAATGCTAAATATTGGAAACCAGCTACTGGGAACTAGGAACTTGTCCTAATACCCAAATTTCGATTAGAGGGAGAAGCACCTTATTAGGCAACATTAGGGTCAAATGGATCATTTAAGGGACAATTGGATGACACTTGGATCAGGAGAGGCAACCCTGATCATGAAGGCAACAGGGACAAGTGACAATATTTGATCCATGTCAAATAAGAGAAAAGGGCAACAATATTTGATCCACTTGTTTAAGGCAACAAAGGCAACCAATTAATCCCTCTAATCTAGCTCAATTTCCTTAAAGCCCACATGTTTTTAGTTTAAGATTCACCATTGGCATTAACAGGTCAAGATGAATCATTAGCCAGAGTTAATCAATGAGTAATCAAACCACAAATGATAGATAATGCCCATATGTATTACATATCTGACTGTATCCAAAATAAAGGCCAACAGTTGATAAACATCAGCTCAACCATGCCTTGCACTAGAGGAAAAGAAAATCAACATGGGAACTTGTACAATCAGATGAGGTCATTTCTAAGCAGCACAGTCACAACATGCACACTGTGTGCTGTCACACCCACAGCCAACACTCCAGCCCTATATAAACAGCACATAGGCTGTACCAAGCAGTTTTCCTCCACATCTCACATTTTCAGCCAACACACACCATACTTTGGCAAATCTGGTAAGTAGCTTTAGAACAGCAAGAACAAATCCACTGGATAAACCACTGAAATCATCAGATAGATCATATGAAGCAAATCAAGAAGCAAGAAGGAGAAGGCATGCTACAAGAAGCAGCATATCTCAGTAGCCAGAAGAACCAGCTAACAAGCTACAAAGTGCATCAGGTAGAAACCAGTACTAGGATGAGTAGATCAGGTAGTATCTGTTCTTAGTTTTGCATGAGCACATCAATAAGGGGAAAAAGGGAAATAATACACACACAACCAATCCAACTAACCTTCCACTAGATTTTCATCAAGGAGGATTGGAAGGATTTATTCTTCTCAGATCTGGCATAGAAGTGCTATGCCCAGTTCATCACAGAGAATTTTATAAAACCATAAATAGTATATCTGTTCTTATCAAAAAGTTGTGCCTCAGCCTTTGCATCACAGGCAGGGTCAATGAATCAAGCAATAGCATCTGTTCTTATAAATCTTTACACAGCATAGCTTTCCTTAACAAATCTACAATCTCCAGGAATTACTTGGGGTCCAGAGGATAAGTTCCAGGCCAAACAAGTAGAACCCCAAGTAGCAGCAGTAGTAAACCCATCAGGGAATAACCACATAGTTAACTTTGCTCCACACATAATGAATCACAGACAATTAATGGATCATCTCAAATCTCCAGTAAAATTATCACAAATATGCATACAAGCTCAACCAAAATTCATCAAGTAAATAATCCACCTTCATATATCAGTACTTGTGTCTGAACTCAACAGGAGTCTACACAAAAATATAACTGAATTCATCCAATTAATCACTGTCATGTGGACAGTATAATCCAACAAATAGCCACACACACTTGCAATTCATACCAAATGAATTCAAATCATTTTCCCAGTTAATCTAGCTAGGAATCATTGCTTGCATCAATTCACTGTCTTGTTAAACAGCTACAAGCAAATATCATACCAGCAGCATAATCCTTTAATCATAGATAGTATTGTCTATAGAAATCACAGATCATCAGTGACATAGTTATACAGGCTGGGATGATTCATTTATCCAAGTTGAGGCCTTGGATCAAGCACAAGACACTAGATAATTTAACAGCAATATCATTTGGTAATCACCATGAACATGCAGCAATCGGGTTAGGCACACCCAAATGTTTGGCCAACAAATCCATAGCCATATAGAATACTGAGAGACAGAGAGAGAGGGAAAGAGGGTATGAGTAGCTCACAGTGGGATAGAGGAGTAGACGTAGCGGTTGACGCCGGGGTTGCGTCGGCGACGCCGTCCTGCCGGCGTCGAGGTCGAGGATGCAGTGAGGGCAGCGACAGCACCACCAGTACACCGACGCCGAGGTTGCGTCTATGGCGCCGTCCATCGAGGTCGAGGTCGAGTCATCCACCAGTAGCCACCACCAGTTCATCGCATGACAGCAGCCGCATCACATCACCACCCCACCATCGTCACACAGAGGAGATTGACGCGGGGAACCAGGAGGAGGTCAGTGGCGTCGGGGCAGTCGAGCAGGGGCTCGAGGCCAGCGACGGAGAAGCAGCAAGGAGGCGATGGGGTTGGGGAAGAAGGACCACAAGATGGCGCTAGGGCAGCAACAGCTCACCGGAGTCTGAAGGGGCCGGTGGCGGCCAGACTAGCCGCCGATGTCCGGCTAGGGTTTCGGGGTCGAGGCGACCGCTAGAGACAGCAGCGGCCAAATCAATCTAGGGGAGGTGGTAGAGTTCATCGAGGAGACCAAAAGCCCTAACTCGCCGGTGCCGGGGTTGGTCAGGAGCGGCCGGGGGCGAGCGGCGCCGCCGCGGGGGCATGGTGGCCACGAGAGAGAAGAGAGGTAGGCGGTGATCGTGTGTGTGCGAGTGTGGGGGGTGAGCGAGAGAGTAGGGGTCGGGTTGGGTTAGACCCAACCGACTCGGGCCTTTGGGCCAGGCCATTGGGCCAGCCCAACAGACCACTTGGTCTATTTTTAATTTTACTTTTATTTTGTTTGTTATTTTTAGGAAAATCTTTAAACATTTAAGAAAAATAAAAATAAATCAACAAGTAGAAGTGAATATCATAAAATGACCTCTATAAATAAAATAGAAAACAAATACTTAAAGTTTAAAAGAACAACAATATGAATTTCCTCTAAAATTTTAGAAGGCCAAATTTTAAATTTTAAACTATTAAAACCTAAAAACTAAGTAGATAAATTCTTGTTTCAATTCTTCACATAAAGAAAACATTAAATATTACTTCACCTTGAGATGCCATATAAAACAACAAATATTTCTTGGTGATTATGTTTAATCATATGAAAATCCTAATTGATAAATACTTCAACTATTAATTAAAATCCTAAACCCTAATAGTATTTATCATATTTTATTAAGTCTTTTAAAAAGTAATATAATGTTAAACTCATTATTGTTTATATTTCAAAGTTATTAATGATTTCAAATCTATCACCAATTCTTATTTTAAGAATTGTAACACAAATTAAAAACCTAGTGCTAATATAAGTAAGAACTTTGGTCCCATTATTTTATGTGATCATTCCATATTAGAACCAACTCTAAAATCCTAGTTGTTTATCTCATATAATTATCTGAATTTCACCTATACTCATAGAACCCTAATTAACAACAAATGAATCCATGTTTGAGATCTACTAAAATAAAACCAATTCACATGTGATCATTATTTCATGTTTTTGCTTTCTAATTAAACCTATATGATCCACTAGTGTCACTTAGGAGCAAACCCTAGCTTGATAATATGTTAGCACCATTGATCATCAATCCTAAATACCACACCATTGGAATCCTCCTAAACCATCAAACCCTAGAAGAACCATGGAGATTAATCCTAGTACCAATATCTTGTGTAGTAATACACATCACATGCTCCTATTCCACTGAATAGATTCAGGAAGAAATAAACCATCTAATTTAGAAACTATTAAGCATTACTTAGTGAAACAAATATGAAGCCATAGTAAACCCTAACTTATAGCAACACTTTGACCATCATTCTTTGATATGATACCCATAATCAACCATAGTAATAAATTTGCTAATACTTACTACATATAAACCCATTCTACTTAAAGAACCCAACTAGTTCCTATTAGAAAGCTAAATGAATACAATAGTAAACCATAGAAGCCATAGTTCTTATTTGAAACACTCATTATTTCTTAAACAACATGTTCTTCAAAAGTTATTCTTTTAAAGTATAGTATAAGTAATCATCAACCATGTTCTGTAGAACTTAAAATTGACAACTGTTCTTTACCTATTATTCCACTACTATTCTTTATGTGTGTACTTGTTATGATGTCTTATATCACTTGATTATGATGCTAATATAACCAAACCCTAATAAGAACCTTGTTTGAGAACCATTCTAAAAGCGCAACCAACCCTAAAGAAATCTTTACAACTCATCAATCTTAAATCATCGGGATCAGGTTACACTCGGGACGATTGCATCTCATACTATGCATTATAGCATCTTTGCCAGTTCTTTAAACATTGTCCTTACCGGACGATGATGGTATTTCAGCATTTGGAGTTCTCACGTATCGAAGCTTTTGCCTGCATAATCTTGCGATCAAGAAAGGCAAGTTCATCGCTTGCTCATGTCATTTGATTATTTTTATCAAACTATATGCAAAGTACTATACTTATCACTCATGCATTGAAAAGCAAAGTATTATTTTACAATTATGAATATGACTATGTGGTGGGCAATGGAACCATGGTATGTGTTGATATGGTGGAGGTTCCATTGCAATGGGTTATATCACCCTAGGATTAAATTACCAATGCCGTCCAGTGATTCTAGCGCCGTACAAACCGCGTTGACCATGAGATCTATAATGGCTGCAGGGAAGCCAGCCGTATCTTTTCCCTTCTGCACGCCAACGGATTGGTAGAGCCGGCGGGGTGTTGGAGGCACTGCCGTAGGTTGGGATGGCCTTTAAATCCCCATCCATTAGTGATGATGGCTCTACGATCTATGAAGGATTGTCCAAAGTACACCATGAGTAAAGCCGTATTATCGGGGGAAGTCTACTGGAGGTGTACGGGTGGACAAAAGGGTGGGTTTGCAGTCGCGGAGAAGGCGGTGTGGGCTTGGATCTTACACCTGGCCTCACACCAAAGGAAGTGTGGACGAGCATGCTACTCGGTTGGCAACAAGGATAAGTTCTCTTATGGGAAAAGTAACGCACCTCTGCGCAGAGGATACCGAATTGTGATCGGCTACTCCCTGTTCCGGGAAGGGAACTGCAAACGCGGCAGGAAAGGAACTCCACGAAGTTCTGTTCAACCTGTGAAGACTGACGGGCATAGTTTTCAGAATAAAATAAACCTTTTGAAGAAATGTTTATGAAAACTTGCATTGGCCTATGACTTTCTGGTCTATGGCTGTAGCTAGTGCATGATACACATATTTCCTAATATGAACTTGCTGAGTACGCTCGTACTCATTCTATCTCGTTTGAACCCCCTTCTTAGAGCAATGCACCGAAGGAGAAACTACCGTGGAACTCGAAGACAAAGGAGCCAACTGCAACAAGATAAAGAATCCAATCCAAGAAGTCAATGGAGTCAACTTCTGCATCAGTTATAATGGAAACCTAGACTAGTAATAGAAGGGAATTTTTCCCTAATCCTAGCACCTAAGTAGCTAGATTTCTATAGCAAGCCAATTAGCTCTTAAGCTTGAGTTAGTAATAAGATAGACTACGAGTCATTCTCCTGGAGCTTTATTTGAAGTTTTACCTCACTGTAAAGTAGGAGGTTGTGTTGATCTTATGTAAACAGTTCGTGTGTACTTCTATAGACATACCTTGGACTCGCATATGTTTCTGTTGTACCACTCTGAGAGATGTAATATGAGTGGAACGGTGTTTCACTTGTGTTATATCAACGACTTGTGTACTACACCATGCAGTGGTACGCTGGGTCATCACACTAGTGGACACTCTCAACATTGATCACATAATAAATAAGTTCTCTTCCTTTGTGCTACATATACTCTTGTTTGATAATGAACACCATTCGTTTTGTAGGGCTACAAGAGCTCCCTCAAGCCGGAGTTAACAAGCACACAACATTCGGCATTCATATTTAAGTAACCTTTAGAGCATAATAGATCTTTGCAATTTAAACCGAGTACTAACATAGCATACACACTGTCACCTTTACACTATGAAGGGGGAATAAATCACATCAATACTATCATAGTAATAATTAACTCCATAACCTACAAGAGATTATGATCATAGCCTACGCCAAGTAATACACGATGCACACACTGTCACCATTACACCGTGAAGGAGGAATAGACTACTTTAATAACATCACACGAGTAGCACATAGACTAATAGTGATACAAAACTCATATGAATCTCAATCATGTAAGGCAGCTCATGAGATCATTGTATTGAAGTACATAGGAGAGAGATTAACCACATAGCTACCGGTACAGCCCTTAGCCTCGAGGGAGAACTACTCCCTCCTCATGGGAGACAGCAGCGGTGATGAAGATGGCGGTGGTGTCGATGGAGAAGCCTTCCGGGGGCACTTCCCCGTCCCGGCGGCGTGCCGGAACAGAGACTCTTGTCCACCAGATCTTGGCTTCGCGATGGCGGCGGCTCTGGAAGGTTTCTCGTACCGTGGCTTTTCCGTATCGAAGATTTAGGTCAGGGAGCTTTAAATAGGTGAAGAGGCGGAGTCGGAAGGGTTACGGGGGCGCCACACAATAGGGGGGCGCGCCTGGCTCCTTGGCCGCGCCGCCCTACTGTCTGGTGGCCCTGTGGCTCTCCTCTGGTGGCTCTCGGGTGTTCTGGAAGCTTCGTGGAATTCTAAGATGCTGGGCGTTGATTTCGTCCAATTCCAATAATATTTCCTTACTAGGATTTCTGAAACCAAAAACAACAGGAACTGGCACTTCGGCATCTCGTCAATAGGTTAGTTCCGGAAAATGCATAATAATGACATAAAGTGTGTATAAAACAGGTAGGTATTGTCATAAAATAAGCATGGAACATAAGAAATTATAGATACGTTTGAGACGTATCAAGCATCCCCAAGCTTAGTTCCTACTCGCCCTCGAGTAGGTAAACGATAACAATGATAATTTCTTAAGTGACATGCTACCAACATAATCTTGATCAACATTATTGTAAAGCATATGAGATGAATGCAGCGATTCAAAGCAATGGTAAAGATGATGATTAAACAACTGAATCATATAGCAAAGACTTTTCATGAATAGTACTTTCAAGACAAGCATCAATAAGTCTTGCATAAGAGTTAACTCATAAAGCAATAGATTCAAAGTAAAAGGTATTGAAGCAACACAAAGGATGATTAAGTTTCAGCAATTGCTTTCAACTTGTAACATGTATATCTCATGGATAGTTGTCAACATAAAGTAATATAACAGGTGCAATAGGTAAACATGTAAGAATCAATGCACACAGTTGACACAAGTGTTTGCTTCTAAGATAGAAAGAAGTAGGTAAACTGACTCAACATAAAGTAGAAGATAGGACCTTCGCGGAGGGAAGCATGGATTACTATTTTTGTGCTAGAGCTTTTATTTTGAAAACATAGAAGCAATTTTATCAACGGTAGTAATAAATCATTTGTGTTATGTATAAGACATCCTATAAGTTGCAAGCCTCATGCATAGAATACTAATAGTGCTCGCACCTTGTCCTAATTAGCTTGGATTAACACGGATTATCATTGCATAGCATATGTTTCAACCAAGTGTCACAAAGGGGTACCTCTATGCCTCCTGTACAAGGGTCTAAGGAGAAGGTTCGCATTGGATTTCTCGCTTTTGATCATTCTCAACTTAGACACCCATACCGGGACAACATAGACAACAGATAATGGACTCCTCTTTTAATGCTTAAGCATTCAACAACAGGTAATATTCTCATAAGAGATTGAGGTTTTGTGTCCAAACTGAAACTTCCACCATGATTCATGGCTTTAGTTAGCGGCCCAATGTTCTTCTCTAACAATATGCATACTCAAACCATTTGATCATGAAAATCGCCCTTACTTCAGACAAGACGAACATGCATAGCAACTCACATGATATTCAACAAAGGTAAAAGTTGATGGCGTCCCCAGAAACATGGTTACCGCTCAACAAGCAACTTATTAAGAAATAAGATACATAAGTACATATTCTTCACCACAATAGTTTTTAAGGCTATTTTCCCATGAGCTATGTATTGTAAAGGCAAAGAATAGAAGTTTAAAGGTAGCACTCAAGTAATGTACTTTGGAATGGCAGAGAAATACCATGTGGTAGGTAGGTATGGTGGACACAAATGGCATAGTTTTTGGCTCAAGGATTTGGATGCACGAGAAGAATTCCTCTCAATACAAGGCTAGGCTAGCAAGGTTGTTTGAAGCAAACTCAAGTATAAAACGGTGCAGCAAGACTCACATATGAACATATTGTAAGCATTATAAGACTTTACATCGTCTTCCTTGTTGTTCAAACACCTTAACCAGAAAATATCTAGACTTAGAGAGACCAATCATGCAAACCAAATTTTAACAAGCTCTATGTAGTTCTTCATTAATAGGTGCAAAGTACATGATGCAAGAGCTTAAACATGATCTATATGAGCACAACAATTGCCAAGTATCAAATTATTCAAGACATTATACCAATTACCACATGAAGTATTTTCCGTTTCCAACCATATATCAATCAACGGAGCGGTTTTCAACTCCGCCATGAACATTAAAGATAGAACTAAGAACACCAGTGTTCATATGAAAAAGCGGAGCGTGTCTCTCTCCCACATAAGCATGAATTTATTCAAACAAAACAAAAACAAACAGACGCTCCAAGTAAAGTACTCCCTCCGGTCCAAAAAAAGTGTCTCATGGCACAGTCTAATTAAGTTTTACAATTAACCCCTTCCAAACTAATGAAAAGAAGCACAACACCCTCCCGATCGGGAATTCAAATTTGAAAAAGAAGTCGACCACCTAGCTCGCGATCTGATCGATCGCGCAGGTCGCGGATCGCTCGCGGCTTGCCCAGCTCGCTCGCCTCCGCGCTCGCGAGCGCGCATCCCGCTCGCCCCGCGCTCTCCTGATCACCTCCGCGCTCCATCCGGCCAGCTCCGCGCTCCATCAGGCTAGCTCCGCGCTCCATCCGGCCAGCTCCGCGCTCCATCAGGCTAGCTCCGCGCTCCATCCGGCCAGCTCCGCGCTCCATCAGGCTAGCTCCGCGCTCCATCCGGCCAGCTCCGCGCTCCATCAGGACAGCTCCCGTGATGTCTTCTTCCTCCCCACGTAGCTGATCAGCTCCCTGTCCTGGCCGGAACAATCTGTTCCAGCCATGGCTGCAGGAGGTACCAGCTCCGGATCCCAGCCAGCGTCTCCTCCGGCCAGATCGGCCAGATCGCGAGCTCCTCCGCAGTTCCTTCTCCCTCCTCCAGCCAGTCCTCCTCCACCGGCCAGTTCTTCGGGCAAGTTCCTCCAGAGTACTTCATGGCCCCTCCTCCGGCCAAGATTTTCTCCGCGGCTCCCGCCAGCTCCTCCATGGCAGCGCCTCCTCCACGCCAGCGCCTACTCCGGCCAGCTCGTCCTCCACCAATGATGGAGGCACCAAGTTCTTCCTCATCCACCTCTGGATCATCTTCTTCCATCTCCGGATCATCATCTTCCTCCTCCGCCTCCGGATCTTCTTCCACCTCCGGATCATCATCTTCCTCCTCTGCTTCCGGATCTTCATCCTCCTCCGGATCATCATCTTCCTCCTCTGCTTCCGGATCTTCATCTTCCGGATCTTCCTTGAAAATTCTAGCTGGAGCAACAAACACAATGTCTTGAATATGTATTACACTCCATGTTTAGAAATAGCAAATGTTTAAATTACTCCAATATATGTATTATACTGTACAAGTTCTTCACCATATGTATTGTAGAGGTTCTCAATTGAACTCTAGTTTATTCCTACAGGAAACTTATGCCTTAATTTCATTCAAGTTAGCACTTGAAAACTGTGTTTTTCAGTTTGTACTGCAGTCAAACTAGCACTTGACAAACAGACAGATAAACTGCAGTGCTTGATGACAGGTTATGCAGTAGATGCCCATTTTGGAAACAAGAAACACTCACATAATTCAATAGGAGATGACAGGATACAGCTCAATTACAACGAATCACTGCAATGAAAATGCACCAACAAAACCACCGCCTAGAGGCTGCAAATTATTGCCAGTAATGATCCTATGACCCTCTCCGTTCAAGCTGGAGAAGCACTATCACATCACATTGATTAGTTGCATTTGGTAGGTCCGTTTTATGTGGTACTGGCTGGTAAGTGTAAAGTCGCCTGGAATCGTGTAGCCATGAATGTCTTGGAGTACTCCAGTTTTTAGGGAAAGGTCGCTAGCAGGAATGGCAAATGAGAGCGTACTGATACTACATGTCCAGAGATTAGCTCTGACCAAGTGTGTGCAGGAACAGAGATTCGGTGATCGGATCTAACAAGACAAAACCATTAACCAACAAGAAAACAAAGATTCTTACAGTAGCAAAGAGGAAGACGACCCTCCAGGGGTCGAGCCACGGCGCGGGACGCACATGTCGATGCAGTTGGTGAGGCAGCCCTCGGATGTCAGGATCGACACCTTGTGGCGCCACTGGAGCTCCGTGGACTCGTCGTGCTCGCCCTTGACGTCCGCGGCGACGATCTCGCCAGGCAGCAGCGCATCCGCCGGGATCTTCGCCGTATCGGAGCGTACCTCGACGAAGAAGCTGGCGACGCCCAATGATCCGCACCTCGCTGAATAAGCCTCACGAGCACCGGATCTGGCGCATCCGGCCTCGCAGCCACCGGATCAGGCCACGCCGACGCCGGATTCGGCGATTCGTCGCCGGCTTGGACCAAAAAGCTGACTCTTTTTGGTCAAAGGGACTCGCGCCGAGCAGATGGAAAATAGAGGGGAGCGCTCTGATGCTATGGAAGGCGGCGACGCGAGGCTAGGGAAGGTGGCGCGGCGAGGCGAGGGGGGCGCGACAGCGAGGTGAGCGCGGCGGCGACGCGAGCTTGACGGCGACGCGAGACGGGAGGAGAAAGGAGCAGAAAGTGGTGTGAGCGATGGGAGCATGTGCTGCCATCCGGAGTGCGGATGCTGCCGTCTGGAGTGCGGGTTAACAAACAAAATAGCTCGAGGGTTTTTTCGCAAAACTGCCATCCAGACACTTTTTTCGGACCGGAGGGAGTACATAAGATGTGACCGAATAAAAATATAGTTTCAAGAGAAGAAACCTGATAAATTGTTGATGAAGAAGGGGATGCCTTGGGCATCCCCAAGCTTAGACGCTTGAGTCTTCTTGAAATATGCAGGGATGAACCACGGGGCATCCCCAAGCTTAGACTTTTCACTCTTCTTGATCATAGTATATCATCCTTCTCTCTTGACCCTTGAAAACTTCCTCCACACCAAACTCGAAACAAACTCATTAGAGGGTTAGTGCATAATCAAAATTTCACATGTTCAGAGGTGACACAATCGTTCTTAACACTTCTGGACATTGCCCAAAGCTACTGGAAGTCAATGGAACAAAGAAATCCATCCAACATAGCAAAAGAGGCAATGCGAAATAAAAGGTAGAATCTGTCAAAACAGAACAGTCCGTAAAGACGAGTTTTTTAGAGGCACCATACTTGCTCAGATGAAAATGCTCAAATTGAATGAAAGTTGCGTACATATCTGAGGATCACGCACGTAAATTGGCAGATTTTTCTGAGTTACTTACTGAGAACCCTGCCCAAATTCGTGACAGACAGAAATCTGTTTCTGCGTAGAAATCCAAATCTAGTATGAACCTTGTTATCAAAGACTTTACTTGGCACAACAATGCAATAAAATAAGATAAGGAGAGGTTGCTACAGTAGTAACAACTTCCAAGGCTCAAATATAAAACAAAAGTACTGTAGCAAAATAAAAACATGGGTTATCTCCCAAGAAGTGCTTTCTTTATAGCCATTAAGATGGGCTCAGTAATTTTAATGATGCTCGCGCAAGAAATAAGAGTTGAAGCAAAAGAGAGCATCAAGAAGCAAATTCAAAACACATTTAAGCCTAACCCACTTCCTATGAAAAGGAATCTTGTAAATAAACAAGTCATGTAGGCATAATGCAATAAGCATAGGAAAACTAGACAAGCGCAACTTCAAGATTTTCAGCATATAGAGAGGTGTTTTAGTAACATGAAAACTTCTACAACCATATTTTCATCTCTCATAATGATTTTCAGTAGCATCATGAACAAACTCAACAATATAAGTATCACATAAAGCATTCTTATTCACATGAATAAAAGTATCATTACTCTCCACATAAGTATAATCAATTTTATTAGTTGTAGTGGGAGCAAATTCAACAAAGTAGCTATCATTATTATTCTCATCAAGTGTAGGAGGCATAGTATAATCATAATCAAATTTACTCTCCATAGTAGGCGGCACCAAAAGACCACTATCATTATAATCATCATATATGGGAGGCATATCATAATCAACATAAACTTTCTCCTTAATACCCGGAGGACTAAAGAGATCATTTTCATCAAAACCGACCTCCCCAAGCTTAGAATTTTCCATAGCATTAGCAACAATGGTGTTCAGAGCATTCATACTAATAACATTCCCATTAGCATGCATATAAAGTTCCATGGGTTTTTTAATTCTCTCTTCAAACACATCATGTCCTAATTCAAGATAAAGTTCATAAAGATCTCTCATTGTGTTGTTGTTTTCCATTAAGCCTAACTAGTGTTTAACAAGAAACAAAAAGATGCAATTGCAGGATCTAAAGGAAATAGCTTCGAGCACACACACAACGGCAACAGAAAAGTACTTAGTTACCTGGGACCGGAGTATGAGTGCCTTTTACCTTTCCTCCCCGGCAACGGCGCCAGAAAAGTGCTTGATGTCTACGTGTGCTTCTATTCTTGTAGACAGTGTTGGGCCTCCAAGAGCAGAGGTTTGTAGAACATCAGCAAGTTTCCCTTAAGTGGATCACCCAAGGTTTATCGAACTCAGGGAGGAAGAGGTCAAAGATATCCCTGTTATCACCAGGATTTGACCGAGTCAGAGGTGGGCCGCGATCAAGATGGATTTAAAGAATATACATGGAAGAAATACGTGAATCGGCCTGTTATGCAAAGTTTGGGCTAGATTGCCCGTGTATCTGTAATATAGTAGATCGCATCTTAGGTTAAAAGATAGAGTTTTACTCGTGCACGGTTAGGTGCACGCCTAAATTAGAAAGTCCCCTGGACTATAAATATGTATCTAGGGTTTATGAAATAAACAACAACCAACGTTCAACCACAAATCAATCTCGGCGCATCGCCAACTCCTTCGTCTCGAGGGTTTCTACCGGTAAGCATCATGCTGCCTAGATCGCATCTTGCGAGCTAGGCAGCATAAGCTTCATATTGTTCATGCGTTGCTCGTACTGAAGCCTTTTTGATGGCGAGCAACGTAGTTATCTTAGATATGTTAGGGTTAGCATTGTTCTTCGTATTACATGCTATCGTAGTGCAACCCTTGCATATCTAGCCGCCCTTACACCTATCTTAGGTGTAGGGGCGGCACCCCGCTTGATCATTATTTAGTAGACCCGATCCGTTACGGTTGCTCCTTGTTCTTCAAGGATTAGTTTAACTAGATTTAGATGTGCGCCTTGGCGCACGACCCCGTAGAATCCGCACCGATTTAAATTTGTATATTGACAACGAAAACCCAGTGTAAATTTTTTAGAGTGGAAGGAACTGCAAATAGATCAATGAGGAGTTCAATAGATGGAACAGAAAAATAACTGACAACAGCTTGGAAATAGTCGCGTAGATGTTGACAAACAATAGCTTGGAAGATAGTCAAATAGATGCTGAAATTTCAAGGATCTATAGGTATTCTATAGATTCTATAGAGCAAATAAAAGCAACATGAATAAAAATAGTTACTCTATAGGTATCCATGCTAGGACAACTGGGTTGCAGTTGCAACAGGATATGTTTTGTGTCATTACTAAAATACCAGATTAAGATTACACTATCAATAGATCTCAATAGAAAAAAAAAACAATCCAAATAAATTGATCAATGCCCACCGTGTCATGCCACTCCATCTTAGTCGACCATGCAAGAAATGTGTCTCTAGTCTCTAGACACCCAGCCACCACAAGACACTTTCAGTGAGAAAAAAAAATACCCTGTTAGCACATCCTACTTATTCCATGAATGTCCATATGCTGAGGGACTTCATTCACTATGAAACTGGAACAACTGAAGCAGACCAAAAACATCGTTTCATCAATGCTACATAACAATACATTCATGTGTTAGTTAAATAGTGAAACATGACATATCAGGGCAGGGCAACTTTCAGCCAAGATGCATGCATCAGCTTTTATACATAAAATATTTTCTCAAAGTTTTAGACAACACATAAATCATATGATCGAGATGAAGTTACAGAGGATTATGGAGCAATATATCTAAAAAGAACAAGTCAAGGACTTGACCATCATATCATTATAATAACTTGAGTACTTTGCAACAAAATCACCAAAGAATATGACGGTGCCGGTAAGGGGTGTGACTATGGAGATACAAGTATTCTGCTAAAGCATTTCCATGTACAAAATAATTTTTTCACAAACAGCAAAATAAACAACTGAACAAGGAGCACAAGATCAGCTGAAAAGGTTAAAAATTGAAGAGCGTCCACAAGAAGCAATTGCAAGTATTACTTGACAATTTTGATATGGGAACATAACGAACTAATGTTGATTAGAAAATGGCTAATAATATTCACCAAGACAATAGTTATTTCTAAACAGATTAGTGCGGAATCATGAAATCTAAACTGAAATTCTAATCGAACCTGGCTACCAGAAGGGCAGATAGCATTTTTGAATAGGGATGGGAATAGATTTAAATGTGCGCCTTGGCGCACGATCCCATGAAATTTGGGTCGATTTACATTTTGTAAAACGATGATAGAAGTAAGGTCGAAAAATGGTAATACGTTTTGTAATGGTTTATTTTCAAACGCATCAAGAGAACAAAGTTTAAATGATCTATAGACAGACCCTGAGAGGTAATTCTAGTTCTAGTAGGGTCTCCATAAATATATGTTAACTGACGCAAGCTTACTAAATATCAAAAAAACTATAACATAGCTACGGGGATCAGAAAAAATCATGTAAATTCTACGGCAGAACCAAAGGCAGGCAAACAAAAATCGGTTTGCATACAGACGCAGAGGAAACATGAAAATATCATCAGCTGCTGGCGAGCCAGTCTAGAACATAACATATATCGATAAATAATGTTTTGGGTACATAAGTTTTCTATGGGGAAATAAGCGAGGGATAAGTTATGCACAAGAGGCTCTAAACAGTAGGGATAGAAGTTTATTTTATTTTTGATGGTGGGGTAGAAGTTATATGCAAAGAAATAGGGCACAAAAGGTAACCACAAAAATATAGATGCAGCTCATCACAAGTGCACTCCTTTCGGAGAACTGATCATCTACACTGAAATCGAAGTTCAAGCTGTAGGAAATGTACTTATTTGCTTTCTAGATCTCCTTTGTTGCTTTGAATCATTGAAGGTCACAAGCAGCCTTGTCAGTTACAATAAGAACCGAGTCAAGATTGCATTTATGATCCTTCTCTCCCAGATAGTCTACCTCCTCAGGCTTGCATAAATCGCCTCTGAAAGTATTCCAGAACATTATCACGACCTAGAAGCATTGATAAATATATGAAAAAAATGCATGATAATGACCAAGACCTCTCATCTCCAGACGATGCCATGAAGGCAGTACCATCTCTGTCAAATCATACCTGGGAGGCTATGCCACAAATGAGTAGGTGTGTTAGTTTTAATGATCTCCCAATAAACAGAAGATACCTTAATGTTACAGGACAAAACGACTACACTCATTTCAGTAATGTACCAAGAGACACAATCATGAGAATTTCCAAAAAAAAAATTACCAAGAAACATCAGGCATACAGTTTCCCAGTATAAATCTAAGCCGCATTAGAGAATATGACTTACTTTAAAAATAAACAGCTTGAATTAAATTGCTTCACAAATTGAAGAGGCATTCGTAGTTTAACTTGCAGGAATTAGACCAACATTGCTATGTAATTTGAAGGCACCCATATTGCTTTTCTAGCAAATTCTACGATAAGAAAGACATTTTTTAACTGTGATGTGCAAAATATATTGTTTACTGAAACATGTGTTTTTCTCTACAAAACAGCATTACCTATGGCTGGTAAGGTATCATATCCAGGACAGAAGTCGAAGAAAACATGTCTGTTAGTTCACAACTATATGTGTGCCAGATTCTCCCTAGAAACAAGTGAGAATGCATGTCCAGGGCATTAGTAGAGAAATAAAGATGAAACCATGTAAACATATCTCATATTTTCTCATAATGGAGAATACAATTAATGAGCTAAGGCATATTCGGCAATAAAAAAAATTCATAATTAAGACCTTTTAATCAGCTTTTGGGCTTATGACTGTACAGAACAGAGCATAGCTAGTTACCTACGTAGGATGCTATAAATCCAGGATGATAACTCCTTTGGGGCTTATCAAATCCATAACTGATGTGACTGTGCTGATAATATTATAAAGCTAACTTCTTTGGTGCTTATAAAAAAAGCTTTGTTCCGCTTGGATGACATTAACAAAAATAAATCATAGAATTCTAATTCTTCATATTAGTAACCTAAGGTAAATAATTTTAGAAAACCATCATCATAGTTCAAACAGATCACCTACACTAATTCTAGGATATACAATTAGGGTTCTAAACTGACTACATAATTCAAAGTGGAAGTTCCAGTAGATGGTGCAGGTGGGTCAGTCGCATCACTAATTACATCAGAACCAAGTTGCTGCAAAAGACTGTCAAACTGTGAGAGACTTGCAAACCTAATATATGAAACATAGGCATATGTGACTAACATGTGGGTAATCAATTTTTCAAATTCAACACAAGGTGGTGTCTCTGGAAAGAATCACGTAACTGAAAGATGAAAAAAATATCATATAGGTACGTAACAGTTGATTGCAGGTAAATTTCAGAAGAAATGAATTACTGAGAATACAATATAGCATTAAAAAGGCAGATAGCTTATACTTGTGGCCTGCTTTGTAAATAGCAACAAAATGGTAGTGGTACAACAGATACATGGGCAAAGAACCACCATACCAAGTGAGACATCAAACAAATCGATAGAGCTCAAGCGCACAATATGGCACAACTCATACTAAGTTTCTTCAATCATGACACTCAACAGATCCATTTCAAAATAGAGAAAATATTTGCACCTTCAAAGCACAATGGACATAACCAGGGGAAATTTACATGAGTGACTTGCGGAGAGGCTTCAGTGGGTGATATAGTCACATCCCAATCACTGTAATCAGGATTCCATGTACCTTCTTTACTGCATCCAGGAACCTCTTCATATGTGCCCAATCAAGGCGCACATCTAAATATTAATTTTGTAAGAAAGCAAAAAGGAATAATCAATAGCTTGTGAAACATTCAACCACCTCGTCCACTTTATTTAATAGGTAATAAGCATGCGCAAAGTTTACATGAGGATAGATATATTTATGAATTGGCAGGAATGAGAATGACCTCTTTATGTAATTGTGCCATAAAAAAAATGAATTGTATAGTGTGAGAATCACAAGTTTGAAGGCACTGCAGATGCAAAAAAGAAGCTCAAATGCAGATCATTACGTGCCAGAGTTGTTTGTTGCTAGAAACACGAATTGACGCGAGAAGCTTCACAGCGCATACACAGTGTAACATGCTAATGCAAATATGTGCGTTTGGAGGGAAAAGGAGGCTCAATTGCAGATTACTATGTATGTGAATTACTTGTTGCTGAAAGTGTAACTTAACCGAGAAATTTGACAGTGAGAATTACTTGCTACTGATAGTGTAACTTAAACTGAGAAGTATGACAGTAAGAACTACTTGATGCTGGAAGTGTGACTTAAACTAAGAAGCTTGGCAGCGTGTATGATGTAAGACAGTGTAATGCGATGATAATGCAAAGCAGTGTTCAGAGGCAAAAAGAAGCTGAAACGCAGGTCACTATATATGACAATTACTTGGTTCTGAAAGTATGGCCTTAACTGAGAATACTATTTTGCGCCAATTAAGCTATGTGTGTGTTTTCCACCCAAAACAAAATAAAAGGTAGCTGAAAAATGGAATATGTAAAAACATACGCATAACTCAGATCTCTAAAAACATCGTATCTCTATACTTTTCTTGACGTGGAGATTTGTTGCATAGAAGATATAGTAAATTTCTTAGACAAAAGCACTAAATAATTTAGCTGACCTTGCATACCTTGAGGGCAGCGCAGAATTTAGATAATATGCTTTCCTGAACCACAACATTCCATTGTCATCTGAACCGGTTGGTAGATCAATATAGCCAAGGCAACGAGCAGTAGATGCATGAGATTTCCTCAATGTTTCTTGGTGCCAAGAAAATGGAAGCCCACCCATTACGTAACCCTTGACAGCAGAGATTTTTTTTATTAAACACTAACTACATACATGGGATTTGGCCATCCAGTTATTGTTCACACAGATACATTTAAAAGTTATTAAGTCACCTTTCGAATCCTCCTCCATATATAGAGAGGAACCTCGATCTTTGTCGACAGCGATGGTGACAGCACTCCTTCCGTAGGAGCAGCGGCTGGCACTTGGTGCTCCTACGGGCGATGGCAACAGCACGATCCTCTCGATCATCTCCTCCTGGCAGAGCAGCTGTTGGCGCTCCTCCCGAGCCTCCACTGTCACCAACTCGCACCGGTGTCTTCTTATCTCTGGCCTGTTACATGGCGAGGCACCGACATACAGCCACAACTCAGAGGAGAAGCGCCGGCTACATGTAAAAATATAGTTACCTCAGTTTATGCCTAATCAATAGTTCCATACTGATACATTACAGAAGCAGAATCCATTCTGCAAATATAAGTAATGGAGATGCAAAAGATAGGAGAGCTAACCTGTGCATCACACCAGCATAACCGATATAAATTTCAGAACCTATAAATTGATAAAAGGAGATATAATTCGTATTATCAAAGTTTTTCTGGTCCAGCACCACTAACATGAGAATAAAAGGGAATCTGTTAGCCTGCGCTTTTTTCCAAACCTTACCTCACTGAATTTGAATGAGGATTAACATTGATAGGAAAAGTACGTCACACAAATAATGGAGCTACCTCAGAACGGAGGTCTAGCATAGTTGACTGGGCTTTGTCCGCAGATGATCTCCATTATGAGGTCCCCGAAGTCACTCTGCTCGTTCACCATTCCAACGCTCGCATAATCCAACACCACATAACAGAAAAATTAGTAGTAAGTGGCCTGCATAATCAGGAGAAGATATCCATATCAAATAAAGAAGAAAAATGGTAGTCTGTATCCAAGCCGAAGTTTTAAGACACTCTCTACTGCACCTAGCTTTTAGCCAAAATTCGTAACATGCTCGAGAAAATGTCGGCACAAATGCTTGGATCTTTACTGAATCCAAGAATCTCTTCATCCGTACTCAATCAAGAGATCAAAATAGCGAAGAATCTGCTTGGTTTTTTGTAGAAGTGACTAATGAGCACATCAATGAGATATAATCTATACAAAACCACTGGAAAATCAGGTAAATGATATGGGAAACCAAACTGAAGAAAACATTTGTACATAACTGAATTATTTCAAAGCTCTCCTTTTTTGTCTTGCGCACATCTTTAAAATTTAGTCCACAATTCCATGAAATAGTTTAACATATTTATCAGAGTAAATGTATTAACGTATACAAATAATTAATCAACTTATTCTAGTGGGTTTCACCAACAACCAAAAAACAGTCAAAGAAAATGGATGCTCAAGTTTGACAAACCTCGGTCGACGTCACGGGCTGCAGAAACAACAGCTCAGTGAGCCATTTAGCAGAAGTGATGGAGCTCCACACCATTGGAGATTACCCCATTGACCTCCTCCTTGTGAGATGTGGAACCAGCAAGCTCGCCCTCGCTGAGCATTCAAACAATCTACATGAGCCAAATGAAATTAAATATGTAAAAGCCAAGTAAACCGGCATCATTCCAAAACAGTAACTGCTTGCCATGTTTGGTCCTTCCGTATATGAAGCAGTTCTTATTCCCTCCTCCTATTTTAATCTGTTAATAAGTGTTAAGTATCCTCCTCGGAAATCTTAAGTTTCTTGCAAATTTTAAGTTTGTTTATTCAGTAAGAATGAAGTAACTAAAAATCTGAAAGCAAGCTGTTGTAAATTGTTAATGTAATACACATTAGCATGGTCCCTTTGTTGACTGCAAATTCATACTTCCCATTTGTCTTCCCCTACAGTTTATTCTAGGAACAAAAGCACTTTTTAAGAGCCGGCGAAGACAAGCAATGTGATGTACCTCATTTAGAAGTCCAGTGACCACCGGAGATGAGGCATAGGAGGGTGAGGAGCTGCACTGACGGTTGGCATCCTCCATGACATTGACGAAGCAGTGTCAAATCACATGCCAAATGCTTGAATCTTTACTGAATCCAAGAATCTCTTCATCTGCGCTCAATCAAGAGACCAAAACAGCGAAGAATCTGCTTGGTTTTTTGTAGAAATGACTAATGAGCACATCAATGAGATATAATCTATACAAAACCATTGGAAAATCAGGTAAATGATATGGGAAACCAAACTGAAGATAACATTTGTACGTAACTGAATTATTTCAAAGCTCTCATTTTTGTCTTGCACACATCTTTAAAATTTAGTCCACAATTCCATGAAATAGTTAAATGAGGTTCAGCTTCATCTTTCACATAGTTGTCAGAGTAAATGTATTAACGCATACAAACAATTAATCAACTTAATCTAGTGGGTTTGACCAAAAACCAAAAAAAACAGTCAAAGAAGATGGATGCTCAAGTTTGACAAACCTCGGTCGACGTCACAGGCTGCAGAAACAACAGCTCAGTGAGCCATTTAGCAGAAGTGATGGAGCTCCACACCATTGGAGATTATCCCATCGACCTCCTCCTTGTGAGATGTGGAACCAGCAAGCTCGTCCTCGCTGAGCATTCAAACAATCTACATGAGCCAAATGAAATTAAATATGTAAAAGCCAAGTAGATCGGCAACATTCCAAAATCAGAATCGCTTGACATGTTTGGTCCTTCCGTATATGAATCAGTTCTTATTCCCTCCTCCTATTTTAATCTATTAATGTGTGTTAAGTATCCTCCTCGGAAATCTTAAGTTTCTTGCAAATTTAAAGTTTGCTTATTCAGTAAGTATGAAGTAACTAAAAATCTGAAAGCAAGCTAATGTAAATGGTTATTGTAACACACATTAGCATGGTCCCTTTGCTGGCTGCAAATACATACTTCCTATTTGTCTTCCCCTACAATTTATTCTAGGAACAAAAGCACTTTTTAAGAGCCGGCGAAGACAAGCAATGTGATGTACCTCATTTAGAAGTCAAGTGACCACCGGAGAAGAGGCGTAGGAGGGTGAGGAGCTGCACTGACGGTTGGCATTCTCCATGACATTGACGAAGCAGTGTTGAACACATCATGTGGGCCTGCCGCCTGAGGAAGAGCAGCACAAGATGCACCTAACAAACCTAGCAGCGCAACAGATATGTCTTTTTAGAAAGCCACAAGATGTCAGGTGAACCTGTATCTAGCCTCCATCCACATCAGGAGAGCAAATAGGAAAATGATAAAAGTAATAAAGGGAGTTTTCTGCTCAAGGACTCTGATATGCACCACAAATTGGCATTTTTCCTGTTTCTAGGCACATACCATGGACACCAACCAGAAGATCCTTGAACTGAGCACTAGTTGGCAGGAAAATCCTGAAATCAAATCAGAGAAACAATCATTAGAAATGAATCTGGGCATGAAAAATATAAGGCAGGGAAAAAATGGAATCACCTCAACCGGTTCCACACTGGCCAGATGCCATCGAAGCCTCATACTGCCTTGCGATGCAAAGACTATGGAGACAGGGGCACCTCCTGTTGAAGGAAAAAAGCAGCAGCGGGGCTAGGCTTCACCTCGAATCGTCGGTCGGTGCAGGGAACGGCGAGGTCCGCGGCCGCCGCCTGCGCCGCTCCCCTCTGTCACGCAAGGCGGAACATCACGCGGCCACCAGAGGCATCATGGAGGAGACGAGGAGGAGGGATCAGCACATCAGCGACGGAGGCACGCTGGCGGAGCCTCCCTCCATGCGCTCGTCGACGGCCTGGCCCGCAGTCCTCATGCGCGGCCTCCTCCTCTCGCCCGAGAGGCGCTGGCGCTGCTGTCTGCCCGCGCCGCGCTCCGCCGGCGGTGGCCTAGGGTTTCACCGCGAGGCTGCACCTCCTCCTTCTTCCATCGTGCGGCGCAGCGGCGGCCATGCCATGGGAGGGAGTCGCCGGAGCAGGAGCTGGGGACGTGGCGGCTGAGGGGATTGGGGAGGATTGGGTCGAATTGGGGAATGCGAGCGGGAGCGACGGCTGCGGGAGCGGGAGAGGCGGGGATTGTGGAGGAGGAGGGGGCGACGGGATTGGGAGGCGGCGGCGGCGATGGGAGGGGTGCGAGGGGGAGAGGAGAACGTGCGAGGCGGGTGAGAGCGGAGCGAATGGGCCGCGCGGGCTTTCACACAACCCGTGGATAAAAAACGGGTTCCGCGAGGGCCTCGTTTCCTGACTACTCCACCATGAAAAATGGACGGCTAAGATTCACCTGCTGGTAAGATCCGATGGCCCACAGGCTCAAAACGCTGTGAGGCCCCCTATGGGGGGCATCATATACAACGTTAGATATCTGCAATAGTTAGGCCATACAAAGGGTTGGAGGATGCAGCGGCACGTAGGGTGTCGTTTGCTAGTCCTAGACAGGATGTTCCGGGGATCAACCTCGTGTTGGTTTTTAGGCCTTGTCTAGGATCGGCTTACGATCACCGTGCGTGGCCGCGAGGCCCAATCGTGAGTAGGATGATCCGATTATGCGGTGAAAACCCTAAATCGTCGTAGATCGCTTTAGCTTTATCTTGATCAAGCAGGACCACCATATATTCGTGCACCTCGTACGAATCATGGGTGGATCGGCTCCTTGAGCCGATTCACAGGATAACCTGAGAGCGGATCGAGGCTCGGATTTAATGTTTACGTGTATGCCATGCAGGAAACTAAGCGAGGCATCTCCATCACCTTCCTGACCAGGTATAGGTCAGGTGGCACGCCCTGCACCAGCATCGGACGTGTGTACCAGAGGCTTTGCGGGCCGTCGCTCGGAGGGACCAGGGCCAGCCGCATCCCTAAGTTGTTCCCGGCTCTACTGTGTTGCCCGTCGCTGCCCGCCGGTGGGTTTTGACCGCAACACATTTCTGGCACGCCCGGTGGGACAAGCTTCGTCATCAACCACATCGCCATCTACACCTGAGATGGCGGACGGCACGCCAGTCACGTACGAGGATCTGACCGACGAGCTCAAGAAGAAGTATGACGAGGTCAAAGCCATCCTCGAAGCCGACCTCATTGGCTCTTTCCACAGAACCCGTTCACATGGCATCAGATGGAAGGGGTTCTCGCCTGATGGTGCACTCGATGGGATAGACCTCTCTGCCCCGTCAGAAGAACGCACCAGGTCCCTACGTCAGGAGATCAACTACTTGGTGGCTCACTCGCTGCACCACCACTCTGAGAACCTGGTGAACACTTTGGAGCGTGTCGCTCTCCGGGTGATCCAGGAGATCATGAGGCACCAGTACTCTCCGTCAGGACCAGCTCACGGGACACACCAAGGAGAGATGCCACTCTAGTCCCGTCCACCGCTGCCATTTGCGTTGGCAGCACCGGAAGTGCCGAATTCACCGGCATTCGTCGTCTACAAGATCGGTGGTGACCCTAGTGACTGCCAGTTCTTGCATGAGGCGCCTAAGGAGATCCCTCACGGGTATATGTGCACATACGTGCCGATCGCGGTAATCGGGCGCTCACAAACTAGGCCGCGACATCGGGGACTTCGGGAAAGCAGGAGGAACGTCGGCAACAGATCTTGAGAAGCGTACGTGGCTAACTAAATATGCCACCCCGACGAACCTCCGAGCTCAGCTCCTGCAGCTTGGCTCGTAGCTGGAAAAGCAAGCATGGCTGGCTAAGTACGCCACCCCGGCGAATCTTCAGTAGTTCAACTCCTGCAGCCAAGACGGCGGATCAGATCGCACCATACTGAGAGACCAGTTCGGCATGGTGCCGAAAAGGAGGGCAATCGGCTATTCCAAGCCGTACCCCAACGAGTACGAGTTGATCCCGCTACCACCTAAATATCGGCTCCCTGATTTCTCCAAATTCAGTGGATCAGATGGTTCCAGCTCCATCGAGCATGTGAGCCGATATTTGGCACAGCTAGGAACGGCCTCAGTGTCGGATCCATTACGCGTGAGGTTCTTCTCACAGTCCCTCACGGGATCGGCTTTCGGGTGGTACACCTCGTTGCCACCAGACTCGGTCCGGACTTGGAAGCAGTTGGAAGAACAGTTCCATATACAGTACCACTCAGAGGCTTCCGAGTCTGGCCTTGCCGATCTAGCACAAATACGTCAGAAGCGTGGAGAAACTGTGACACAATACATCCAGCGCTTCAGGAATCTTAGGAACCGATGTTATTCGGTTCGTGTGACTGAAAAGGAAGCAGTCGAGTTGGCAGTGGCGGGCCTTGCAGCGCCGCTCAAGGACATGGCCTCCCAAGCAGACTACCCCTCACTGGCGCACATGGTTCAGAAACTGTCGGCATATGAACAGCGCCACCCGGACTTGTACCAGGACAAATTCAAGCGTGCAGTAGTCCTGGTCGAGGCAGAGGAAGACGAAGTTTCTGCGGGAGATCAAGAGGTAGCAGTGGCTGAATGGACTCGGGGGGCAACCCCCGTGTCCTGCAAATGGGTTAAGCCACCAGGTCCGCCCAGGGGGTTTGATTTTGACGTGACCAAAACTGAGCAAATCTTCGACCTCCTACTCAAGGAGAAGCAGTTGAAGATACCCGAGGGTCTCAAATTCCCCACGGTACAGGAGCTGAACGGAAAGCCATACTGCAAATGGCATAACTCGCTCTCCCATGCCACCAACGACTGCAGGGTGTGGCGTCAGCAGATCCAAATGGCGATAGAACAGAGACGTCTGATTTTCAACCAGTACGCCATGAAGGTCGACACCCAACCTTTCCCCGCCGTTAACATGGTGGAATGCACTTACCCTGAAGGCTGCCAGCCAGGATCCTCGTTCAGCATCAACATGGTAGGGCTTAGACACCACGCTGGCAAGGATGGAGACGAGGGCAGCTGCTCTCGTAGCAAGGACACAGAGGAGGCCGCTCCACGCGATCGGCTCCGTCATGATGGCAAGCGCTACGTCACAGAGGGAGAAGTGAAGAACATAAGATATCAGCGACCCTCTCTGATCACCTCCTCAACAAGTATGTGAGTCAGTATGACCAACGCCGACGATCCAAATGATGATGATGAAAGAGATCGTCTGGCTAGAGAAGCCAGAAGACATCGTCGGCATGATCGCGATGAGGAGGAGTGCGAGCGCCGTGCCAAGGAAAAGACAAGGGAGCAAGGCAACGAAGATAGGCATTGGGACTGCCCCTTCTTCAGACACTGCTGGGATTCAGGAATGAGCCGATTGCCCACAATCGGCAATTGCCCAGAATGCAACCAGAAGAAGAAGGAGGCAGCCAACGTGTCCGTGTTCAAACGTCTAGGGCCTCTCCCAACACAAAGCGAACGCGCGGAGTCCCCTCGGTTGGAAGATCACCAGGATTCAGAAGACGAGGGAGAAGAAGAAGAAGACAGGTACCACCGGCCAAGGTGGTGCCCTGATGGGCTCAGCCGTTCCCAAAAGCGCAGGGTTCAGCGATTGCGCGGCTTGGAGGAAGCCGAAAGGTTATACCTGCATACGCTAAGGAAGGCGCGACCTGATCTGGCTGCGAAAGTTCAGCGGATCCTGGATGGAGAGGGTCGACCACGGAAAATGGAGTGGCGCCCCAAGCAGAGGAAAGCCGATGATGAAACATCGGCTGGCACAAACATGGTGTTCATCCTTCCTTCGGAGTTCAGTGCTCCAGGATTAGACGAGGCACCTGTGGCACAACTTGACTGCGGCCCACGGCCGGTTATCTTTGAGAAGCCACGAGAAAGAAGCTACAGACATCTAAAGGCCCTGTACTTGCGAGGTTATATCGATGGGAGGCCTGTCAATAAGATGCTGGTGGACACCGGAGCGGCAGTCAACATTATGCCCTACTCTATGCTACGTCGGTTGGGACGCTCTAGCTCGGATCTAATCAAGACCAACGTGACATTGAGCGATTTCAACGGCCAAGCGTCTGATGCACAAGGTGTTCTGAACGTGGATCTGACCGTAGGAAGGAAAACTATCCCTACGACGTTCTTCGTCGTCGATAGCAAGAGCACCTATGTTGTTCTGCTAGGAAGAGATTGGATCCACGCCAACTGCTGCATTCCCTCCACGATGCACCAATGCATAATACAGTGGGATGGAGATGAAGTAGAGGTCGTCCAGGCCGATGACTCAGCCGAAATTTCAACGGCTGGCATGAACGCTTGGGAAGCAGCAGGCCAAGAGCCACTCTCAGGTATCAATTTGGACGACTGCGAGCGCATCGACGTGACGAAGGGAAGGGTTAGGCTGGTCTTATCCACCGGCCTGACCATGTAACTGGAGCAAACCAATGAGCAAACGTGGCAAGGCTGATCCTTGTGATCGGCCCCAAAAAATCTATGAAGGAAAATTACAAGACCTTCATTGAGTGTTTCGATCAATATGGAGGCCGATTTTCAGCAATCGGCCAAAATTATCCTCACCACATGTTCTGCTTGTGTTCAGCATCAATCTACCTGGCAGCAGTTTTTACGTCGGCTAGTAAGTTAAGAAGAATCAACATTGGTCCTACCAGAACCGACGTGCAAATACAATGCTTTGGCTAAACTACAGAGCCGATATCTGCAGTTACCTGACAGATTCGGCTCGGGGGGCACCTGAACCAGACGAACATGTGAACATGTGCAAGTGAACATGTGTGCAGTGAAATATTGCAGTGAAACATTGGGGGCCGATAGAAAAAATCGGCCAGTAAAAAATTTAAATTTTTTTATGACACAAAGCCGATGCACAGCCATCGACTCTAGTATAACTACGCAGGATCTACTGGCGGCGTGTTCAAAGCACGGATCTTCACCAAGTCCAGTTCAGCTGTGGGGCCTTCTACTTCCTCGAAGGAGTAAAACAATGAGAGCTTCCTCAGCTGCCTTGAGCCGATTCTGGGGCCTGAACCTTTTTGTCGAGGATTTTCAACCCTTGGTGCTAGTTCAGCAGTGCTGTCAGAAGAGATACATCGGCTTTCGAGGGAAGAAAGGTGATCGGCTTTGGTGCATCCTCACTGATATTTTCGCCTTGAGCAAGGCTCGGGGGGCAGCAGGCCTAGTAGGTGCTCTGTTTAGGAGCCGATTGGGGATACCGTCGGCTGATCCTTCGTCGCAACCTTCTTCACAAAATGATGAGTGCTTGAAGAAAACCATTAGGCCTGGTTGGAGGAATTCAAAGGCTCTCTTGAAAGACTCTACATTGTCCACCAGATTTCAAGATCATCAGTTGAAGAATTGAAGGATGACTTTTAAAGGACCGATGCGTTGCTATCGGCTCATTACGCATTGGCTAAGGGGACGAATCGGCAAAATCAGTATGAGAGGAAAATCGGCTAAATTAAGCTTAAAGGAAATCGGCAAGATCAAATTTGGGGAAGTTCTTCATTGATAAGCAAGATTTCTTACATAAAGAGCTGATTGCTCTCAAAAGGAAGTACTAGGGGGTACATTGCCCCATCTACTACTACTGATCCTATGCTAATGGTCCTAATCTATGGGCCGACGCTGCCCTCGTCGTCGCCGTCGTCGCCGCTGTCGGTGCTACTCCCGGCGGGCTCATCGTCGCTGCTCCAGCGGCCACCGACCGGGCCTTCGTTGTCCTCGTCCTCCTCGTCGCGTCGCTGCCGGCTGGCCGAAGTCGCTGAGGTTCCCCGGCCAGGGGCAGAAGCGCTTGGCCGGCGGCTCGTCGGAGGGGGTGTCATCCTCCTCCTCCTCCTCCTCCTTCTCCTCCTCCTCCTCCTCGGAAGAGGTGAAGTCGTCGTAGGAGAAGCGATCGTCATCGCTCTCCTCCTCCGTTTCCCCATCGGCGAGGAAGCGGAGGTCGCTTTCCCCGTCGGTCAGGGACTTGTCGTCCTCCGACCAGATGGAGAAGTCATGGCTAGACTCCTCCCCGGCCTCGATGGCGCGGCGGGTATTGGCTGCGTGGACCTCCGCCGGGTTCGGCTCCGGCGTCGGCTCGTGAGAGGAAGAGGACTGGGTGGAAAGATCCGATGAGGCAGAGGAGGAAGAAGACATGGTGGCGCAGGAGGGCTTTTGGGAGTGCTAATGCGAAGGGGATGCGGAAGTAAACTGTTCGGAGCGGTTAAATAAAAGGGGATATAGTGGAAATTCAATGCCACAGCAGTTTCCGAGGAAGTGGTGCCTAAAAAAAAACTGCCAGGTCACGCGGAGAAGTTGAGAAGGCAAGGCATCATGATGAAGGATACTGCAACGGTTCTGCCACGACATGACCCGACGAAGAAAAAGCAGAGTGATTTTGGAATTATCAATTCCAAAACCAGGGGGGCATGTGTTATCACCAGGATTTGACCGAGTCAGAGGTGGGCCGCGATCAAGATGGATTTAAAGAATATACATGGAAGAAATACGTGAATCGGCCTGTTATGCAAAGTTTGGGCTAGATTGCCCGTGTATCTGTAATATAGTAGATCGCATCTTAGGTTAAAAGATAGAGTTTTACTCGTGCACGGTTAGGTGCACGCCTAAATTAGAAAGTCCCCTGGACTATAAATATGTATCTAGGGTTTATGAAATAAACAACAACCAACGTTCAACCACAAATCAATCTCGGCGCATCGCCAACTCCTTCGTCTCGAGGGTTTCTACCGGTAAGCATCATGCTGCCTAGATCGCATCTTGCGATCTAGGCAGCATAAGCTTCATGTTGTTCATGCGTTGCTCGTACTGAAGCCTTTTTGATGGCGAGCAACGTAGTTATCTTAGATATGTTAGGGTTAGCATTGTTCTTCGTATTGCATGCTATCGTAGTGCAACCATTGCATATCTAGCCGCCCTTACACCTATCTTAGGTGTAGGGGCGGTACCCCGCTTGATCATTATTTAGTAGATCCGATCCGTTACGGTTGCTCCTTGTTCTTTAAGGATTAGTTTAATATCTGCAATAGTTAGGCCTTACAAAGGGTTGGAGGATCCAGCGGCACGTAGGGTGTCGTTTGCTAGTCCTAGACAGGATGTTCCGGGGATCAACCTCGTGTTGGTTTTTAGGCCTTGTCTAGGATCGGCTTACGATCACCGTGCGTGGCCGCGAGGCCCAATCGTGAGTAGGATGATCCGATTATGCGGTGAAAACCCTAAATCGTCGTAGATCGCTTTAGCTTTATCTTGATCAAGCAGGACCACCATATATTCGTGCACCTCGTACGAATCATGGGTGGATCGGCTCCTTGAGCCGATTCACAGGATAACCTGAGAGCCGATCGAGGCTCGGATTTAATGTTTACGTGTATGCCATGCAGGAAACTAAGCGAGGCATCTCCATCACCTTCCTGACCAGGTATAGGTCAGGTGGCACGCCCTGCACCAGCATCGGACGTGTGTACCAGAGGCTTTGCGAGCCGTCGCTCGGAGGGACCAGGGCCAGCCGCAGCCCTAAGTTGTTCCCGGCTCTACTGTGTTGCCCGTCGCTGCCCGCCGGTGGGTTTTGACCGCAACAATCCCTCTCAAGCAACCCTGCAATTACGATACAAGAAGTCTCTTGTGTCCCCAACACACCTAATACACTTGTCAGATGTATAGGTGCACTAGTTCGACGAAGAGATAGTGAAATACAAGTGGTATGAATGAATATGAGCAGTAGTAACGGCGCCAAAAAAGTGCTTGCTGGCGTGCAGTTGATGATAGTAATATTGCAGGAAGTAAATATGCAGTAAAACAGTAAACAAGCGATGATTGCAGTATTTGGAAACAAGGCCTAGGGATCATACTTTCACTAGTGGACACTCTCAACATTGATCACATAATAAATAAGTTCTCTTCCTTTGTGCTACATATACTCTTGTTTGATAATGAACACCATTCGTTGTGTAGGGCTACAAGAACTCCCTCAAGCCGGAGTTAACAAGCGCCACAACATTCGGCATTCATATTTAAGTAACCTTTAGAGCATAATAGATCTTTGCAATTTAAACCGAGTACTAACATAGCATACACACTGTCACCTTTACACTATGAAGGGGGAATAAATCACATCAATACTATCATAGTAATAATTAACTCCATAACCTACAAGAGATTATGATCATAGCCTACGCCAAGTACTACACGATGCACACACTGTCACCATTACACCGTGAAGGAGGAATAGACTACTTTAATAACATCCCAAGAGTAGCACATAGACTAATAGTGATACAAAACTCATATGAATCTCAATCATGCAAGGAAGCTCATGAGATCATTGTATTGAAGTACATAGGAGAGAGATTAACCACATAGCTACCGGTACAGCTCTTAGCCTCGAGGGAGAACTACTCCCTCCTCATGGGAGACAGCAGCGGTGATGAAGATGGCGGTGGTGTCGATGTAGAAGCCTTCCGGGGGCACTTCCCCGTCCCGGCGGCGTGCCGGAACAGAGACTCTTGTCCCCCAGATCTTGGCTTCGCGATGGCGGCGGCTCTGGAAGGTTTCTTGTACCGTGGCTTTTCCGTATCGAAGATTTAGGTCAGGGAGCTTTAAATAGGCGAAGAGGCGGAGTCGGAAGGGTTACGAGGGCGCCACACAATAGGGGGGCGCGCCTGGCTCCTTGGCCGCGCCGCCCTACTGTCTGGTGGCCCTGTGGCTCTCCTCTGGTGGCTCTCGGGTGTTCTGGAAGCTTCGTGGAATTCTAAGATGCTGGACGTTGATTTCGTCCAATTCCGAGAATATTTTCTTAATAGGATTTCTGAAACCAAAAACAGTAGAAAACAGGAACTGGCACTTCGGCATCTCGTCAATAGGTTAGTTCCGGAAAATGCATAATAATGACATAAAGTGTGTATAAAACATGTAGGTATTGTCATAAAACAAGCATGGAACATAAGAAATTATAGATACGTTTGAGACGTATCAGTCATCACTAAAGTGCTATGGATTTTGACATGACCTTTGTTGGTACTTTTGTTTGGGCGGAGTAAGTCAAATTCAAATTTGAAGTTGAACTTATGAATTCAAACTAGATTTGAATTTGGAAAGATAGGTCAAATAGTAAAGATAAAAGACAAGGTTCAAGAAAGGAAAATAAATTATTTATTGATAAAATCACAATATTACATTTTTCTCTTACGTTTGAATAACAAAAATAATTACAATTACAAGGTTTAGACGAAATGAAAAGTCCCCAAACTACATTTCTTGAGAGCATGCACCTGGGCTGCTGGGCACGTACATCATCTCCAAAACCACTACTATGTCCAGGAGCGACGACTAGAACCACAAGACCACGGCGGACAGCCACAATTGAAACCCTAGGTTTCAGATAGGGTACCGTAGTGCCGCGAGGAAGAGGTAAAAGGGGTCGAGTTGGACAGGAAGGTGGAACAGAAGACGACACGTCGATTAGAGAGAGAGAGAGAGAGAGAGTAGGGGGGCCGCTGACCCTACCAAACTAGTCAGTTGGACCTAACCGAGTGGGTTGGTCTAACCGACGGGGCATAATTGTCATATGACAGTTCCCTAAAAAGTCCCAACACCCTAAAAATAAACATAGGAAAAACATACATAAGAAAGTTATGTATATTTTTATTAAATAATATAGAAATATCAATATCCAAAACTATTTTTATTAAATATTGAAAATACAAGAAAAAACTAAAAGAACTCCAAAAATAATTATTTAGATTTGATATTTTAGAAAAACTTAAAATAAATCCTTTAAATTAATTACTCATTATTCTTAAATGAATCCAATATTCATAAGACCACCAATAATACCAAAAAATGGTATTAAACCAATTAAACTTCTAAAAAATTATACTGAGTGGTAAAACACACAAGGAAGCCTAATGCATGAAATTATTATGCATAGTAGCACCGATTGGATCTTTAAACACTCTATTACCACTTTACCATACAATGATGTTGTCTTTTTAGAACCTGAGGTCCCGAGTCAAAACCAAGCATTGAACTGCACTTTGGGGAAAGCTCCCCTTAGGGTAAGGTATGGCAGCTGCCCTACATTTATTTTTGGTGAATACATTCAGATGCACATATTTTTTTTGAATAATTTAAGTGGTCATACGTTTGAAAACTGATTCCGTATGAGAAAGTTGTACTTGTTTTAGTAAACACAACGCAAAAATAACTTCGAACCAAAACAAAAACAAAGGCTACGTACAAAAAAACAAGACTCATTTTCTAGGTTTAATGTGAACAAGATTGTTTTTCTTACATAGATATATCTTATTATATAAAAGATAAACTTAAGATATTCATTATCCATACATGGAGAATTAAAGACTTAAGAGATTTCTTGATTTTCGAAAAGGACATCATTTCTAACGACTTTATCACCTCTCATTAAGTTGGTGTTGCTTTAAAAGTCCTTATCGAAAAAATTACAAAAGAATTAGAAAGGTGAAGCTTTGCCATTGAGCTGGTATTACCGATATGTTTGTAGGTTCTACTTATAATTAAATATGTTTTTATTTTTACTATATATATAGGTGATTTTGTTTGAATCATGTATCAGTAATGTCCACATACTATTTTTTGTACTCCGTATCATTTTTTTGAGTTCGCCCTACTTCAAGTTATTTTCGTCTTTCGCCACTGGATTGCGCTACATCACATCTTTCAACACTTTCTCATGCCGAAGTATTTTTTTTCAAATTACTTACAAAGTGTTATTCGTATCATTCTTGCATTTAAAATTAAGTATTATATGTTCGCAATTATGAACACGTGGTGGACAATGAAACAATAGGTTATGTTGATGCTGGAGATTCTATTGGAAGTGGGAATATAATCAAGTAGGACTGACAACAAAGTCCTATTTCCATGTGCAACAAATTATGCTAACTGCAAAAAATGATCTTGTTTCTGTGTCAACAAATGCCACAAAGCACGTCATACGCTGAAATTTTGTCGGAACAAACTGGACTAGAGCCGTATTCTTGAAGAAATTGGACTAGAGCCCTCGATCGAATGAAGTCCCTTCCTCCGTTCCAATTTCCAAGTGGGCAGTGGCATATCCGGATCCAGGAGTAGGAAAGGGAATATGTCGAGAGTTTGTTCGGTTTTTGACAATGTCGCCGCAGCTGCTGTTGGAGAGGGACCTTGACCAATCATCCAAACTGAGTTTTTATTTCTGTACGTCTAGCACCAGCTGAGCTTTTCTTAATCCACGTCAACGAGTCCGGATCTATGATCTGTCTCCTGCGCTGCCTGTTGTGCCCGTGTCGCTGTCATGGTGGCATTGACTTGTGGTTACGTCTTATGTAGCGTCTCTCGTTACTCGTGTTCCTGCCGTAAATTCAGTCACATGTTGTGTGTATATGTGCTTGAGCCATCGACAGCCGACGCACGTAGAAAAGCACCGGCTAACCCCTTGACCCTTCCTCATCTCTTGACTGTGTAGCTTTGACCATTTAGCATCCCAGATTAAGACGATAGTAACACATGAACGTTAAAAAGTCAGCAGAACCACATGAACGTGAGCGTATATATACTGAAGAAACACTATGTTCAATTCAGATATAGGAGCATGCCATGGAATAATTTGAACCCACCCTCCTCCTCAACTCAACAATGACGACAACGGTTAAACGAGCAATCCTGATCCAAAACTGCCCAGTGCCCACGATGGTTTGCCAATCAGTACATCATCAGCAATGATGACATTTTTTTTTTGTTCTGATAATAAGAAAAAACGCAGCTTGGTAATATGCCTCCTATTTTTAGGGTAGGTAATGCCAGATTATAATAGAGATATACGTATGCAAGCGGATAGACTATGCACACAACCAGAAAGCTGCTGGCGGCATTGGTGCAGCAGCCGGTCATCATCTACGCTATGTCGCCCAAACTCCAGGCCCCGTTCGGTATTCGTGGTTTTGCAGGGTTTGGAGTGTATTTAACCAGGCCAATCCAATAACAAACCTAAAACTCTACACAGACCGTTCGGCAGGACGGGATGGGTCGGGATTAGCCTGGCAATCCCGCTAAAAACTCGCCGGGTTGGAGTGAATCAGAGCCGCGAGGGGGTACTCGCGTTTTATCTGTTGGTCAGTGTGTACACGACTTTGCTACTGGCGGTGGTCTGCCCGAGGAGAGCGTGCATGCATAGCTAGGTGGTGTGTGTGTCATCTGTCAAAGTTACGTACGTGTGCTGAGCTCCTAGCTAGTTACTGCAGAGAGACAACGCAGCAAGGCAGCTGTTCCCATCCAATACACGTCTAAAACACTGCCGCACCCTGTGTATTGTAATGTTATCACCCAATACACGTCGGATATTACACAACAAAACACCCCAGCCGAACAAGCCCTAGGCGGGTTCAGTTCATGTCCGGCGTGCTTTCACCTCATCGGTGCCTCCTCCTCGTGTGCATCACTTGTTTACATTGATCCCTACGAAAATGATCTGAAGACAACACTAAAGGGGAAAGCACCGATAGTCCGGTACTTTTTTTTGGTATACTGAGATCACCGGTGAAACAAACAGGAACGGTTTGGTTGCAGGGAAATGAGTGGGGTAAGAGGCAATGCTTTGAGGCGTTTTTCCGTGTTTTGCAGTAGAAATCTACACTACTTAAAAAGGAGGAACATGTTCCTTATTCTGCCAATATGTCCATCCTTTCGTCGTACTTCCGTTCCGCACGAGCGCCTATCTGGGCCGCTTGGGCCTAATCATCATCACAATACATCGTTCGCTCATCCAACACCCCTCCCGTCGATTCCTCCCGCACACAGCGCCCTGACGCCTCTCCCTTCCCTGTACCGAACAACAGGAAACCCTCGCGCAGCCGCCGCTCCTCCCTCGCATATCGTGCACCGCCGCTCGAAGACCCCTCCACCCCCAGTGCTCGCCGACGACCCCTCGTGCGCAAACCTCCTTCCGCCGTTCCTCGTCCTCCGCGCGGTGCCACCGCTAGCGCCCCGTGCTCTCCACGATCTGCATCTCGCCGGTGGCCACGCCTTCACGGAGTTCCGCGACTCGGCGCCGTCCTCCGACAGTACCGATGGCGCCGCCACGGACGAGGCCGGGGAGCTCGACTTCGATGCCCGTTGACGGCCGTGGCGGCGCGCTGGTGCCACATGGACGATGCTCGTGCTGGCTCCGTCCTCCTGCCTCTCGCCTCCCTCCTCTGCCTCATTTCAGTTCTCTTTTTTCAGTTCTTTTGTTGGGGTCAGGAATATCTGCTGCAGCTTATAACGACGGACCCCTTCATATTTCTCTACAGGAAGAAGCTACAGGCCAGTTTCTAGCTCTATTGTTTCTGAAAGTCAGGTAACTTCTTGAGTAGTTGTAGTGTTACCTTTTTTTTGTCAAGATTGTTGTAGCGGCTGACAAGATTTAGTTTCTCTGCCATATTGATATGGCACGATCCATGCATTTCTCCTTATAGAACATTAATACTGTAGGCTGCAAGATGCGAAGTCTTGTGAGTGCTGCAAGAGATACTGGACCCATTTGAATGGAAAGGTCAATTGTTTTGTCACGTAGCTGGACAGAAAGTCTAGGCATAGCATGATAAGCATAATGGATTGCTTGTTCATCTGACTCGATTGCAATGAGAACTGTTTTAACGCTATTTTTTCTAACAAATTAACATTTTTGCAGGTCATACCAGAGAGCTTTTTGAACTATTGTGTATGGAAGTTGTCAAGAACCATCAAACTAGAAGCCCATGATGATAATGTATACGATGTCGGAATCACTGAGCTTAGAAACAAAACAATACTCAGATCTGGATGGGAGGCATTTGTCGATGCCCAATCGTATAGCAGAGAAAGGCTCGTTGATGTTCCGATACTGTGGAAGTGCTCGCTTCAAGGTCTTGTTCTTTGATTCCAGTGGTTGTGAGAAAGTGGTGTTCTGTGCTCGCATACAGAGCAATAGTGGTGAGCAAGAACCAAGCACATATTCTTAGGACGTGGAGGATCAGATGGATGCCAGAGTGGAAGCTCTATCTATTGAAGAAAACGAGCAAAGAAAGATGCACTTTCTCCATCTAGGTATTTGTCAGGTTAACTTTACAACTGATTTGCAAATTTTTATCACGTTATGCCGCTATATGGTAGGAGTACTATTTTACTGCAGTTGCTCTTACTTCTGAAGCTGTTCGATTTACAGGAGAAGACAGTCCTCATGAGCGTGACTCTGATGAGTCGGATGAACACACAATCCATTAGATTTTTCTCAAAATAGGAGTGTATAGCCTAATTATCTTGAAAAATACCCCATCATTAGCTTTCTTCTCAAGATACATTTGTTCTGATAGATAATTGAATATTGTTGTTTGTGCATGTTCCATGAAAATAAGCGACCGTAAAATTTTCGAACCTATTATCTGAAGTACTTGCTCACCTAGACCATCCGTAATTTGATAATAAACATTATCTGGTTTCATGCTCCATGATGCATTTCATACTAGAAAGCCTATTTCACTTTGCATGTAGCTTGCTTCACATACTTGATGTAAGATATCATAGCAGAGTGCATCTTACATTTTGATGTCTTAAAAGGTGTATCATCGCAATGGTAAACTTTGTTGCATCATACTAGAAGAATGACACCATCGAGTTTCAAAAGATCTTAAAGGTCAGTGTTCTTTAACATATGTTTTGCGCTTGACTGCAGCAATCCTAAACCCTTCATTTATTTGTTCACTGATTCTTCTAGAATTGTTGCAACCATTCTTATTAAATCTTACAAACAGAGGTGTTAACGATCACACAACATGTTTGGTGCATGCCATAAACTTATGTGGTACCGGGGAAATGCTTCTTACGACCACCACCCCCACTAATTTCCCCGAGTTAAGACCAGATATGAGGTTGAATATAAATGTGTAGGAACTCAATGATATGAATCCAAACATTTCAAAAGTTTTGAAAGTAATGATCCTTTGTCAATAGCAGGCAAGAAGCTTCTGATTATTAGAAACAGTTTGACGGACTTCAACAACAATGTCTACTATCTTCCATCCATCTTGTCATCATGTTTCCTCGACTACTTTAATGTCTAATGAAATAAATAAAAATACGTTTTTTTTGTAAGAAAGAGGGTAGCGTTGGGGCTAAATACCCTTCTCTGTTATTCTTACTGAAACTAAAGGTGCAACCAGCCCTTCATGTAATGGCAAATGTCACTGCAATTAGATAAGATGGGGGTATACTTGCAGATGATCTAGCTCAGTATTCTGTAAAATGTAACTTGATTTACATGCTGATGTGATAATGCGGGTGTTGAAGAATATGATTAGTCTCACCAGGTGTGATGAGCATATGCACTTGCATGTGTTAAAGAACAGTGTATCTAAAATATTTTTGTTGATCAATCATTATTTTTGGCTTGCCTCTGATTTATGCTCTTTCTTGTGCTTTCTTAGTAACAGAGTTTTTACGGTTTTTCCATCGATGATATTATCAGTACAAACATTTAGAATGTTAAAAACCTCATATGGAACACTATCATGAACTTGGATCCATTTCTCTTGCAAGTGCGAAGAAAATCCACTGTCTACAGTATTGTCAGTTGTCACAATGCACAAAACTTGGCAGGCCACACTAGATATCTGGTGTAATGGTGGATTATTGAGCAATAATCTTCAAGGTGAACAGTCTAATATTTCATTCACATGTTATTTTGAGAAAATGGTTGTTAAAAATATGATTAGCCCACCAGGTTCGATGGCCATATGCATTTGCAGGCGTTGTAGAAAAAAATGTTTAATGTGCTCGGAGAGCAATACCCATATACCTATGATGAGATAATATAATGGATCGTACCTCAACTTATTTACCATGGTGTTTGGAATTATTTCGAACTTGTGTGTAACCTGCCATCTATGCAAGTTACTCAGGCACAACTAGCTCTAGAGGTTTTTGTTTTTCTAATTTGTATGCATGCTATTATGTTTTTTTCAGCAAATTATTTATCATCAGAACTAACATGGCTACTGTTATGTATTCACAATACCATGTTAGGCTTGTGACTTTTGAAGGGGTCAAGATGTTAGGCTCGAACTTCACATTCTGCAATACCATAACCTCAAGGCACTCATCTGCTTTATTTTACCATGCCCTATAAATTAGTTTCCATGATTAGTCATATGTTTCCTTTTACTAGAGATGAGGGATCCCCGTGTTTCCTTTTTACTGATATACCAATCAGATATTCGCTCAGATGCTTGTGATAAGTATCTATTTGAGGCTTCTTCTCATTGCCACCGCTGTTTCTTGGAAAAAACACGTTTTTTTTTTTTTGCTTTAACCATGATGCTTGTTGGAGTTTTGGAGTCAAGTTCACTTGCTCGGGAGTTTAGCAAAGTGCAAGAAGCAACAGTCTCCATTTTCAGGATTATCGATAGGATATCCAAGATTTACATAAGGTCAAAGGTAGGAACAATACTAGACAGAGTGAAAGGGAATATATAGAGTTGGATCTTCACATGTTTGTGCTTTAGGATACCATTTTGAAATATGCGTTTGGTTACATGAAAATATATGAGTAGTAACTCTTACTGTTAGTTGTACGGTAATTTTGATAAGTTTAAGTTCATGAAAGAATACAACCAAATCTTTTTTTAATTCTATATATATTAAATATAGAATATTTTCTTACCGTGCGTGTACCTTCCCTTGCAGCTTATGTAATCACTTGTCTTTCCTCTATCCTTTCTATCTTCCTGTCCATCGTCGTCCCTTCGTCTTGCAACATCTGTGAATAATCCCGGTCCACACCACGCCTCTCCCAGATTCACAACTTCGCAGCCCCACCCCTCCGGACCACATGGTCTGCAGCGTTGAGCACCACAGATCAATCCTCACTAGCCGCAGCGAAGGAGGCCAGACCTCCCCTATTGTACCTACTACGTCGTCCCTTTATCCTGGGAACGGCGATGATCATGGAGGACCGGGCACGGGCGGAGCTACACCCCAGGCAAGAGGGGCCACGGCCCGGGGCGCAGCATTTTTCCCGGCCGACTGCCATTACAGATTTCCGATTTGGCCCGGGCAGCGCATCTCCTTCTCCGCGAGCTCCTGCCCTGCATGACCGCCTCCGTCTTTCCATCGCGGGAACGCAACTGCCGGCCGGTGCAGCTTAATTAATTGCTGCTTGCTGGAATGGTTTTGTGTGTATATACTCTACGACTTTGCTTTTCATAAATCATAATACGCTTCACTCAACAACTGTACTAGGAAATTGACTTGGCTCGGGCGCTGCTCCTCCTTTGATCAAGCTAGCTAGCAGGTACCTGACTAACTGTATTCATTTATGTGTCTTAGTTTAATTTATTAAATGACTATCAAAAAATGAACTGTTATTTTTAATCCCTCCGGCTTAAATACTAATAGTAAGTTTAGTCAAAATATATAATAAATCGTGTCTATATTTATCTACAACAAGTATTCATGGACTGAGAGAGTACTATTCCTTATTACAATTTTTAGTCTTTTGTGATCTTTTATTTGTGTTTTGTTGGATCCCAGTTGAAATTATATGTTTATTTTTGAAATTATACTAAACATTTTATGCTATTACATGCGTTTTTTTAGAATAGCTTTTCTGGGCTAAATTTTTGGCCCGGGGTTTGCTCTAATCCTAGCTCCGCCACTGGGACCGGGCTTGGATCACCAACACTCTGGACTCGTGGGGCCGGTACTGAGGCACGTGGTGCGGAAGGAAGCTGGGAAGATGGCAGCTCGTCGGATCGACGAGCAGGAGGAGGGCCATCCCAAGCCTCCCGATCTATCTCCGCCGGCAACCCTCTCGCTCCTCTTCTCTTCCTAGCGGATAACAAATGCCCGAGGAGTGAGGATGCATGTGCTTGAACACACATGCCCGTTAAATCGTGCCTCTCTTTCTTCCATCTGGTATCTTCTCTCATATCTATCTCTTTGATTTTTTGGCTATATAAGAAGCATGTGCAGGAATGGTGGCCAGGACATGAGCACTACCATCAGCGGCAGCATGACCAGATGAATGTTCGAGGACGTCGCCTAGAGGGGGGGGTGAATAGGCGGTATGGCAAGTTTTAGCCTTTTCCAATTTTAGCGCAACGGAAGGTAAATGTGATAGCTTTAGCAAAGGTGATGTTCCTACAATGATACTAGGACAAGTGCAACAAGTAAAGGAAACAACAAGATAGTAAGAGTAAGGTGCGAGATAACCGGAGGACGCGGAGGCGAGGCGAGGTTTGTTTACCGCAGTTCCTTCCACAACAGGAAGTACGTCTGCGTTGAGGAGGTGCTAGTCTCACACAAGAGACTAGACGGCCACACCACGAAGGAAGGCCTCACATTCTTCCTCGAGAGAGCTCCACGGAGGTGCTCTCCCTCTTCCACTAAGGCACCGGTCGAGGCGGTGATTCCTTCACAAGGTTGGGGCGAGCTCCACACACACAAGGATGCTCCCAACACCCTATGGAGCTAGTACATCACCAAGCTAGCTTCCATAGGAGCACATCTCCAATGTCCCACTAAAGGAACTCATCCAATGCTCCACCAAAGGAACTCTTCCAATGCTCCACCAAAGGAACCCTTCCAATGCCCCACTAAGGAACCCTTCCAATGCCCCACCAAGGAACCCTTCCAATGCCCCACTAAGGAACTCTTCCAATGCTCCACAAAAGGAACCCTATCACCAAGATTCACTAAGGAAGAACACACACACCCTACGAGATCGAAACCCCGGAGAGAGCACAACTGATGCACCTAATGCAATGGCTAAGAACACCACTAGGATGCCCAAGTTCTTCTCTCCCAAATTCCAACAAAGCTAGAAGAAGCTATTGGGGGAATAAGGGAGGAAGAACAAAGTGAGGAGAAACACCAAGAAACTCCAAGATCTAGATCTAGCAAGATCCTCTCACTTAGAGAATGATTCAATTGGTGAAGCTCTAGATCTAGATCTCCTCTCTCCTTTCCCCCAAAAATATGCAACAAATAGTGGGGGGATCAAGAGGAGGAAGAAAGAACCCAAGGTCAACAATGGAGGTGAGAGAGAGTAGAGGTGCTGGGTTAGTTTGGTCGGAGGTGGAAGAGAGGTATAAATAGGGGCTGCAGAATATAGCTGTTGGGGTGATACGTCTCCGACGTATCGATAATTTCTTATGTTCCATGCCACATTATTGATGATATCTACATGTTTTATGCATACTTTATGTCATTATTATGCATTTTCCGGAACTAACCTATTGACGAGATGCCGAAGGGCCAGTTGTTGTTTTCTACTGTTTTTGGTTTCAGAAAACCTAGTAAGGAAATATTCTCGGAATCGGACGAAATCAACGCCCAGCATCTTAGAATCCCCGGAAGCATCCAGAACACCCGAGAGCCGCCAGAGGGGGGCCACAGGGGCCCCAGATGATAGGCCGGCGCGGCCCAGGCCCTGGCCACGCCGCCTTATGGTGTCGTCGCCTCGTTGACCTTCTGACGCCGCCTCTTCGCCTATTTAAGCCCCCTCGACCTAAAACCTCGACACGGAAAAGCCACGGTCCGAGAAACCTTCCAGAGCCGCCGCCATCGCGAAGCCAAGATCTGGGGGACAGGAGTCTCTGTTCCGGCACGCCGCCGGGACGGGGAAGTGCCCCCGGAAGGCTCCTCCATCGACACCACCGCCATCTCCATCAACGCTGCTGTCTCCCATGAGGAGGGAGTAGTTCTCCATCGAGGCTCGGGGCTGTACCGGTAGCTATGTGGTTAATCTCTCTCCTATGTACTTCAATACAATAATCTCATGAGCTGCCTTACATGATTGAGATTCATATGAGTTTTGTATCACAATTCATCTATGTGCTACTCTAGTGATGTTATTAAAGTAGTTTATTCCTCCTGCACGGTGTAATGGTGACAGTGTGTGCATCCGTGTTAGTACTTGGCGTAGGCTATGATTATGATCTCTTGTAGATTATGAAGTTAACTATTACTATGATGGTATTGATGCAATCTATTCCTCCTTTCATGGTGTGAAGGTTACGGTGTGCATGCTATGTTAGTACTTGGTTTGGTTGTGTTGATCTATCTTGCACTCTAAGGTTATTTAAATATGAACATTGAATATTGTGGAGCTTGTTAACTCCGGCATTGAGGGTTCGTGTAATCCTACACAATGATGTTCATCATCCAACAAGAGGGTGTAGAGTAGTCCTATTATGTGATCATTGTTGAGAGTGTCCACTAGTGAAAGCAAGATCCCTGGGCCTTGCTTCCAAGCATCGAATCTCCGTTTGTCTACTGTTTTGTTGAATGTTTGCTCGCTGCCATATTTCATTCAGATTGCTATTACCACTCACACTCATCCATATTACTTGTATCTCACTATCTCTTCGCCGAACTAGTGCACCTATTGTATTAGGTGTGTTGGGGACACAAGAGACTTCTTGCTTTGTGGTTGCAGGGTTGCTTGAGAGGGATATCTTTGACCTCTTCCTCCCTGAGATCGATAAACCTTGGGTGATCCACTTAAGGGAAACTTGCTGCTGTTCTACAAACCTCTGCTCTTGGAGGCCCAACACTGTCTACAAGAATAGAAGCTCCCGTAGACATCAAGCACTTTTCTGGCGCCATTGCCGGGGAGGAAAGGTAAAAGGCACTCATACTTCGGTTCCAGGTAACAGTACTTTTCTGGCGCCATTTTGTGTGTGCTCGAAGCTATTTCCTTTAGATCCTGCAATTGCATCTTTTTGTTTCTTGTTTACACTAGTTAGGCATAATGGACAACAATGAGCTTCTTATTCTATTTCCTGATTTAAGACATGGATGGTTTGATCCGAAAATTAAAAAACCCATGGAACATATTAGTATGAACACTTTGAACACCATTGTTGCTAATGATATGGAAAATTCTAAGCTTGGGGAAGCCGGTTTTGATGAGCATGATCTTTTTAGTCCCCCAAGCATTGAGGAGAAAATTTTCTTTGATGATACTTTGTCTCCTATTTATGATGATTATAATGATAGTAGCCTTTTGGTTCCACCTGTTATGGAGGATAAATTTGATTATGATTGCAATATGCCTCCTATATTTGATGATGAGAATAATAATGATAGCTACTTTGTTGAATTTGCTCCCACTATTACTAATAAAATTGACTATGCTTATGTGGAGAGTAATAATTTTATGCATGAGACTCATGATAAGAATGTTTCACTTGATAGTTATATTGTTGAGTTTGCTCATGATACTACTGAAAGTTATTATGAGAGAGGAAAATATGGTTGTAGAAATTTTCATGTTACTAAAACACCTCTTTGTATGCTGAAATTTTTGAAGCTGCACTTGTTTTATCTTTCTATGCTTGTTGCATCATGCTTCATGAATTTGTTTATTTACAAGATTCCTTTTCATAGAAAGCATGTTAGACTTAAATGTGTTTTGAATTTGCCTCTTGATGCTCTCTTTTGCTTCAACTACTATTTCTTGCGAGTGCATCATTAAAACTGCTGAGCCCATCTTAATGGCTATAAAGAAAGAACTTCTTGGGAGATAACCCATGTGTTATTTTGCTACAGTACTTTGTTTTATATTTGTGTCTTGGAAGTTGTTTACTAATGTAGCAACCTCTCCTTATCTTAGTTTTGTGTTTTGTTGTGCCAAGTAAAGTCGTTGATAGTAAGGTTCATACTAGATTTGGATTACTGCACAGAAACAGATTTCTTTGCTGTCACGAATCTAGGCAAAATTCTCTGTAGGTAACTCAGAAAATTATGCCAATTTACGTGGGTGATCCTCAGATATGTACGCAACTTTCATTAAATTTGAGCATTTTCGTTTGAGCAAGTCTGGTGCCTCAATAAAATTCATCTTTACGGACTGTTCTATTTTGACAGATTCTGCCTTTTATTTCGCATTGCCTCTTTTGCTATGTGGGATGGATTTCTTTGTTCCATTAACTTCTAGTAGCTTTGAGCAATGTCCAGAAGTGTTAAGAATGATTGTGTCACCTCTGAACATGTGAGTTTTTGATTATGCACTAACCCTCTAATGAGTTTGTTTCGAGTTTGGTGTGGAGGAAGTTTTCAAGGGTCAAGAGAGGAGGATGATATACTACGATCAAGAAGAGTGAAAAGTCTAAGCTTGGGGATGCCCCGGTGGTTCATCCCTGCATATTTCAAGAAGACTCAAGCATCTAAGCTTGGGGATGCCCAAGGCATCCCCTTCTTCATCAACAAATTATCAGGTTCCTTCTCTTGAAACTATATTTTTATTCGGTCACATCTTATGTACTTTACTTGGAGCGTCTGTATGTTTCTTGTTTTTGTTTTTGTTTGAATAAATACTTGTGTGGGAGAGAGACACGCTCCGCTGGTTCGTATGAACACATGTGTTCTTAGCTTTTAATGTTCATGGCGAAGGTTGAAACTGCTTCGTTAATTGTTATATGGTTGGAAACGGAAAATGCTACATGTAGTAATTGGTATGATGTCTTGAATAACTTGATACTTGGCAATTGTTGTGCTCTTGTTTAAGCTCTTGCATCATATACTTTGCACCTATTAGTGAAGAAATACATAGAGCTTGTTAAAATTTGGATTGCATGAGTGGTTTCTCTAGAGTCTAGATATTTTCTAGTGAGGTATTTGAACAACAAGGAAGACGATGTATAGTCTTATAATGCTTGTAATATGTCTTTTATGTAAGTTTTGATGTACTAGTTTATGCTTATGTTTGCTTCAAACAACCTTGCTAGCCTAAGCCTTGTATCGAGAGGGATTACTTCTCATGCATCCGAAACCCTTGAGCCAACCACTATGCCATTCGAGTCCACCATACCTACCTACTACATGGTATTTCTCCGCCATTCCAAAGTAAATTGCTTGAAGTGCTACCTTTAAATTTCTATCCTCTACCTTTGCAATATATAGCTCATGGGACAAATAGCTTAAAAACTATTGTGGTATTAAATATGTACTTATGCATTTTATTTCTTATAAGTTGCTTGTTGTGCGATAACCATGTTCCTGGGGACGCCATCAACTACCCTTTGTTGAATATCATGTGAGTTGCTATGCATGTTCGTCTTGTCTGAAGTAAGGGCGATTTACCACCTTATGGTTAGAGCGTGCATGTTGTTAGAGAAGAACATTGGGCCGCTAACTAAAGCCATGATCCATGGTGGAAGTTTCAGTTTTGGACATATATCCTCAATCTCATATGAGAAAATTAATTGTTGCTACATGCTTATGCATAAAAGAGGAGTCCATTATCTGTTGTCTATGTTGTCCCGGTATGGATGTCTAAGTTGAGAATAATCAATAGCGAGAAATCCAATGCGAGCTTTCTCCTTAGACCTTTGTACAAAGTGTGCATAGAGGTACCCCTTTGTGATACTTGGTTAAAACATGTGCATTGTGATAATCCCGGTAGTCCAAGCTAATTAGGACAAGGTGCGGGCACTATTAGTATACTATGCATGAGGCTTGCAACTTGTAAGATATAATTTACATGATACATATGCTTTATTACTACCGTTGACAAAATTGTTTCTTGTTTTCAAAATCAAAGCTCTAGCACAAATATAGCAATCGATGCTTTCCTCTTGAAGGACCTTTCTTTTACTTTTATTGTTGAGTCAGTTCACCTATTTCTCTCCACCTCAAGAAGCAAACACTTGTGTGAACTTTGCATTGATTCCTACATACTTGCATATTGCACTTATTATATTACTCTATGTTGACAATATCCATGAGATATACATGTTACAAGTTGAAAGCAACCGCTGAAACTTAATCTTCCTTTGTGTTGCTTCAATACCTTTACTTTGAATTATTGCTTTATGAGTTAACTCTTATGCAAGACTTATTGATGCTTGTCTTGAAAGTACTATTCATGAAAAGTCTTTGCTATATGATTCATTTGTTTACTCATGTCATTTACCATTGTCTTGGATTGCTGCATTCATTACATATGCTTACAATAGTATGATCAAGTTTATGATGGCATGTCACTCCAGAAATTATCTTTGTTATCGTTTACCTGCTCGGGACGAGCAGAAACTAAGCTTGGGGATGTTGATACGTCTCCGACGTATCGATAATTTCTTATGTTCCATGCCACATTATTGATGATATCTACATGTTTTATGCATACTTTATGTCATTATTATGCATTTTCCGGAACTAACCTATTGACGAGATGCCGAAGGGCCAGTTGTTGTTTTCTGCTGTTTTTGGTTTCAGAAATCCTAGTAAGGAAATATTCTCGGAATCGGACGAAATCAACGCCCAGCATCTTAGAATCCTCGGAAGCATCCAGAACACCCGAGAGCCGCCAGAGGGGGGCCACAGGGGCCCCAGATGATAGGCCGGCGCGGCCCAGGCCCTGGCCGCGCCGCCTTATGGTGTCGTCGCCTCGTTGACCTTCTGACGCCGCCTCTTCGCCTATTTAAGCCCCCTCGACCTAAAACCTCGACACGGAAAAGCCACGATACGAGAAACCTTCCAGAGCCGCCGCCATCGCGAAGCCAAGATCTGGGGGACAGGAGTCTCTGTTCCGGCACGCCGCCGGGACGGGGAAGTGCCCCCGGAAGGCTCCTCCATCGACACCACCGCCATCTCCATCAACGCTGCTGTCTCCCATGAGGAGGGAGTAGTTCTCCATCGAGGCTCGGGGCTGTACCGGTAGCTATGTGGTTAATCTCTCTCCTATGTACTTCAATACAATAATCTCATGAGCTGCCTTACATGATTGAGATTCATATGAGTTTTGTATCACAATTCATCTATGTGCTACTCTAGTGATGTTATTAAAGTAGTTTATTCCTCCTGCACGGTGTAATGGTGACAGTGTGTGCATCCGTGTTAGTACTTGGTGTAGGCTATGATTATGATCTCTTGTAGATTATGAAGTTAACTATTACTATGATGGTATTGATGCGATCTATTCCTCCTTTCATGGTGTGAAGGTTACGGTGTGCATGCTATGTTAGTACTTGGTTCGGTTGTGTTGATCTATCTTGCACTCTAAGGTTATTTAAATATGAACATTGAATATTGTGGAGCTTGTTAACTCCGGCATTGAGGGTTCGTGTAATCCTACACAATGATGTTCATCATCCAACAAGAGGGTGTAGAGTAGTCCTATTATGTGATCATTGTTGAGAGTGTCCACTAGTGAAAGCAGGATCCCTGGGCCTTGCTTCCAAGCATCGAATCTCCGTTTGTCTACTGTTTTGTTGAATGTTTGCTCGCTGCCATATTTCATTCAGATTGCTATTACCACTCACACTCATCCATATTACTTGTATCTCACTATCTCTTCGCCGAACTAGTGCACCTATTGTATTAGGTGTGTTGGGGACACAAGAGACTTCTTGCTTTGTGGTTGCAGGGTTGCTTGAGAGGGATATCTTTGACCTCTTCCTCCCTGAGATCGATAAACCTTGGGTGATCCACTTAAGGGAAACTTGCTGCTGTTCTACAAACCTCTGCTCTTGGAGGCCCAACACTGTCTACAAGAATAGAAGCTCCCGTAGACATCATGGGGCTGAGAAAATGGTCAGATTCACGCAAAAGGCGGTACTACCGCTGTGCGAAGCGGTACTACCGCTTGCGCGCGAACTGTGCAGAAATCAGATCTGAATCGGGCCAAGACCGGTAGTACCACTCTGTGGAGCGGTACTACCTCTTGTGCTAAATCTGGAGCAAAATCAGATGCAAAGAGAGAGAGAGAGAGAAAGCAGAGAGAGAGGGCAGACAGCAGCGCATGCGGTGGAGCAGAGCAGCAGCGTGCGGCAGGGGCGCGTGAGGCAGAGCAGCAGCAGCATCAGCGCATGCAGCGGCAGCAGGTGGGCAGCGCGAGGGGCCGAGCGGGAGGGTGTGTTGTGCGAGGCGCGGGCGGGAGATGTGCTCCCGCGCGGGATCGATTGAGGTCAACGCCTCGAGGCTCTCCCGCGGGATCGAGCAGCGGCGAGCGGGCGACGTGGGCGAGCGGGAGCGAGCAGCGGCCTGGGCGCGGTGGAGTGGGCTGGCTGGTGCGGCGGCCCGATGCGGGTGGGGCTGGAGAAAAAAAGTCAAAGGGGGCCAGCCGGTAGTACCGGGCCTGGTACCGGTCTGGTACCGGCCCAGTTACGGTACTACCAGCCCAGTACCGCTCTGATACCGGGCTGGGTCCGGTAAGATTTGGAGGCTGATGCGGTACTGGGCCCGGTACCGCCAGCGGTAGTACCGGGCTGGCCCAAAAACGTTTTTCTTTTTCTTTTTCCAAATATGATGCACTATAAAATCCATAACTTGAGCTAGACAACTCCGAATGACATGAAACCAGTTTTGTTGGAAAGAGGGCGACAAGAGCTACATATTTGCAAGGTGAAATCATGCGAATGAGTGAGTGATGATTTTCTCATGCTCATAGAGGTGTAACCTCTCAATACGGTATATCGGGAAAATCATCACTCTCGCATATGCAACATGTGATGCAATCGAAATCCGTTTCATGCATAAGAACCAAGAAGAACCAAGAACACAATGCAATGCATGCAAGGTTTGAGCTCTCTCCGATGATACGACCCACTATCCTATCGAGCACAAACCTAGTCCTTGCGCGTTCTTCTCGAGTCGGCAAACTCCGTCTTCACCCTCTTCATCATTGTCCATGCCACCGTCTTCATCATTGTCCGTGCCACCGTCTTCCTCCAACATACACGCCATCTTCTCTCTTCATCTTCTACGCCGTCTTCTCTCTTCATCTTCAACACCGTCTTTGTCTCTCTTTGACACCATCTTCATCATTGTACTCCGTCTTCTCCATCTTACAACCTTGAGTCCAACATGACTATGGACTTGACCTAAGATTGATTCTCAATGCAACCATTAGTCCATAGGGATTGTCATCAATTACCAAAACCACACATGGGGTAAAGGACATGTTCTTACAATCTCCCCCATTTTGGTAATTGATGACAATCTCTTTGAGAGGGTTTAGATATGGAATTTAGCGAACAACCCAAGTTGAATATTTAGAACAAAACTCCCCCATAATATATGCATGTGTGAATGAACTTGAATTTCATTGCATATACCGGCAATTAAAGCCTAGCGGAGTATCCTCTAAATATTCAACCATGCAAAGCAATAAATGCAAGGCATGCAAGGCAAATGCTTAAGAACAAACAAAAGCAAATTGCCTTAAACCCTCCAAACTTCTCCCCCATTGGCATCGATGGCCAAAATGGACGAAAGGTTTGAAAGGCCAATATAGTGAGCGTTCCTCCATAAGTTGTGCATTTCTCATAATTGTGAGTGAAATCAAATGCACATATTCAATGATGAATATTCGGAGGAAATCAAACTATATAGAGGATCAAAGATTGCAAGAGGATATGAAGGTGAGAAATGAAGCAAGCAATCAATGAACCAATAATATGCTCTAAGTAATATGTGGAAGCTCGCCAAAGTTTGTGCACAAGATAAACAATTTGCATTGAAGAGTAAGGTGCACAAGCATGGCATCATTACTCCCACAAGACCACTCAAAGCATGTGCCAAAATCAACTATGAGTGCTTGAAGATGCAAATGGTATAAAAAGAGCACTCATAGCCAAGTTCTTTGTGAAGTCATCAAAGAGTTAAATAAGAATAAAGGAATGGACTCCAACAAAGAGGGATATCAAAAGATATGCACCATCTCTTATGTGTATAAGTTTCTCTAAGTGGACAACATCACGAAGACGTTTATTCATAAAGAAACATGCACGCACAAGATAGATACAAGAGAGATAGAGCAAGATATCCAAAACAAGTATGCTCAAGGACTTATCTCATGTTAAGAATCTAAACCAAATATAAGGAATGAGATAACCCACTCCCAAAGAAAGCAAGGTTCGAATAAACCAAACCCTCAACACTTTTCATGATGGCACAAAAGTACCGAAAAGGAAAGGTTTGTCTTCCAAGGTCAAAATCTTGAAACAAGGAAGTGTTCTAGCAAACATAGGAGAGCTCTCCCAAAATTAGTGCACCATTTAGAATTTTGCATTTGAATACAAAATGCACAAATACGGGATTTGCTCAATCATGTTCGTCAAAACACCAACAAGGTTCAAGAGAAATAAGGAGATCCAAAAGAAGCAAGGAAGACAAATGGGAGTCTAACCCACAAGGACAAATTCTTGGCAAGAAATGAAGCAATTGAGCACATGAGCCAAGTGTGAGGATGATCCGGAACAATACTACACAATTTATTACCAATTGTCAAAGGACAAGAGGTGTATAGGAAATATCCTTATGTAGTTTGTGAGTATGTCCAAGATTATCTTCACAACAAGAAAGCAAATGGTAACGTGAGATTTGTTTGAGCACACATGTCACATAGGAACAAGATAATCTATAATATCAACTCTATGTGACACAACCTCAAATGTTCACATTTTCTAGGCTTGTAAAATGCATGAGGCACAATACTCCCCCATAATGTGATAAAGACATTTTTCGTGCAAGAGGCAAATAAGAACCAAGTGAGATAATTAATGGACATTATAGAATTTTAATTCATCACGTCACACATTTTAGGATTGTGAAATGCACGAAGCATATCACTCCCCCAAAATGGGATAGTCCATTAATTTCTCACATGAGCCAACAACTAAGATATGAACAAGATGCAATAGGCTCAACAAAGAACAATTGTACATGATGTGCCACCCAACATATAAGAAGCAAGATAAGCAATTAGGAAGCACAACATACACAATCACATGCAAGGTACAAAACCAACACATGTAAAAGGGGAGCGAGTAACTTTTCAATGTAAAGGAGTTGAGAACTTGTTACCGCAAGGAGGTGCATGGGTAAAGGATGAAAGGAATACAACTTGACTTGAGGAAGTGAGAATGATGAAGATCCCCTAAGTCTTCATGAGCTAGTCAAGCCTCCATGCCCTCCATATGTACCTATTGATCAAGTTTTGGCTTGTTGGTCCCCAACTAAGTTGGGTCCTAAGAAGTTAGTCACAATAGGCTTGGCAACCCAAATGGTTCTTTTTGCGAAACCACTTTGAGTACCAACATATTTGGCAAACACATCGCCAACCTTATCCTTATGTAGAGAGTAAGCACCATGGATCAAGATAGGGTTGGATGAGTTACCACTAGTGCAAAAGGAGGAGATGTGGCCCTTCTCACGACATATGTAGCATCTTCTTCTCTTCTCCTTCTTCTCACTTGATTTCTCCACAACGGTAGCCTTGGCTTGATCCTTCTCGGGTAGCGGCCCTTCTTCACGTTGAGGTAGACCTTGAGCTTGGCCTTGAGGTAGACCATGAGCTCCATCTTGAGGCCGCTTCCCTTGTTTCTTCTCGCCAAGTGGCTTCTTCTTCAAGGGGCACAATCTAACATGATGCCCTTCAATCTTCCACTTGAAGCACACAATCTTGGCGGGGTCCTTCACATGCCCTTGGCCCTTCTTCCGCTTGTGCGAGGGGGACTTGTTCTTGTTGTTGGAGTTGAATCCAAGTCCACTCTTGTAATTGGGAAATTGCTTCCCCTTATGACCCTTTACCAAGTCCTTCTTCAAAGAAGTAACTTGGGCCTGGAGCTCTTCAATTTCCCCTACATGGTTAGTAACAACACAAGTACTAGAGGAAGTGGAAGCTTTATTGTTAGAGCAACAAGGCAAGGTATGTAATTCACCACAAGATATAGCAATAGCATGGGTGGGTGATTTACTAGCACTAGCACAAGGAATTGTAGAATAAGGCATAGAAGGTAGTTCACCACAAGATAAGTCAATATCATGAATGGGTGAACTAAAAGCACTAGCACATGGCAAAATAGCATTTTGAGAGGTAGTGCTAGTACTCACATGAGGCACACAAGATTTTACCTTTGACATGATAGCCTCATGAGCTAAATTTAGCAAATCATGAGAGACTAGAAGATCATCATGGGAGCTAGAAAGCTTTCCATGACTTTCTTCCAATTTCTCATAATTGCTTGTTAGCAAAGCAAGTTGAGCCCTTAGCTCAACATTCTCCTTCAAGATGGAAGCTTCACAAGAGGTAGAGTTAGTAGCACAAGCATTATCAATTATAGCACAAGGAGAAGGCAACTTAGCAAGCTCTATTTGGTTGAGAGCCTTAAATTGCTCAAGTGACTCGGTGAGTTTGATGAGCTCACTCTCCATGGTCCTAGAACCATTTTTGAGAAGCTCAAAATCCTCAAGGAGTTTACCATGAACAATTACTAGCTTATCATTTTTAATTTGAAAATCATGTGCCACCTCTAAAGCTCTATCACGAGATTCCTTTACCCTACGCATCTTTAGAGCAAAGTTCTCTTCAATAGTTTCATTGGTGGTTTGTTGTTTTTTAAGAGCTTCTTTAAGAGTTGCAATCTCAATTGCATCCTCGCGCTCATACTCTTCCTTTTTCTCAATAAGTTTTGTGCTCTTAATGGCAAAATTGAAGATTTTCATGAAGCTAGAGCGAGCAAGTTTCTTCTTAGGAAGAGCATGATAAATCGACTCTCCCAACTTGTTTAAGAAAGCAACATTAAGTCTTTCCATATCATCATCCTCATCATCACTAGATAGATAGGGTTCCAAGGAAGGAGATACCTTAGAAGCCTTAGCCATAAGGCAAGTGTAGGAACCGTGTGATGATGAAGGAGATGAACTCCTTGAAGCTCCATTCAAGATCTTGTCTTGGCCCATAGTATCTTCGGTTTCCTCTACATTGTTAGTCACACAAGTACTAGAGGAGAGCAAAGTATCTTCATTATGGCAACAAGACAAGAGAAGCATATCATCATGGGATGAAGATATGCAAGGACTATCAACACTAGCATGTAAATCATTTATCGTGCTACAAGTGTTAAAGTCCAAAGATGAGACATTGCAATGGGATAGAGATAATGAATCATCAAGAGAGCACTCACCATCAACAATGCAATGTTCATCACCACTCACCATACCATTACCTTGTGTCTTACCACACGTTGGTGAAGTGGAAGGAGCGTGATCATCCTCAATGGTCTTGGATCCACCATATGTATCTCGAAGCTTTGTCCAAACCTCATGAGCACTCCGGAAAGGCGCAATGGAGGAAACCACTACATGACTCACAACACGGCAAAGGACTTTAGTAGCTTGAGCATCTAGATAAGAGTTTTTGTTCTCCTCAAAAGTTGGATTTTGTGGATCCTTAGGAGGAAAAAAACCCATATCAAGAATTTGCTCCACATGTGGTTGCATGTCCCTAAAATAATCAAGCATGTATGATTTCCAAGCATCATAGTTAGTGCCATCAAATGTAAAGGAGGAAATATGCACTAATCCTCTAGCCGACGTCATACTCTCTAGGCGGTAAAGCCCAACAAGATAAGAGAGCCCTAGCTCTGATACCAATTGAATGTTCGAGGACGTCGCCTAGAGGGGGGTGAATAGGCGGTGTGGCAAGTTTTAGCCTTTTCCAATTTTAGCGCAACGGAAGGTAAATGTGATAGCTTTAGCAAAGGTGATGTTCCTACAATGATACTAGGACAAGTGCAACAAGTAAAGGAAACAGCAAGATAGTAGGAGTAAGGTGCGAGATAACCGGAGGACGCGGAGGCGAGGCGAGGTTTGTTTACCGCAGTTCCTACCACAACAGGAAGTACATCTGCGTTGAGGAGGTGCTAGTCTCACACAAGAGACTAGACGGCCACACCACGAAGGAAGGCCTCACCTTCTTCCTCGAGAGAGCTCCACGGAGGTGCTCTCCCTCTTCCACTAAGGCACCGGTCGAGGCGGTGATTCCTTCACAAGGTTGGGGCGAGCTCCACACACACAAGGATGCTCCCAACACCCTATGGAGCTAGTACATCACCAAGCTAGCTTCCATAGGAGCACATCTCCAATGTCCCACTAAAGGAACTCATCCAATGCTCCACCAAAGGAACTCTTCCAATGCTCCACCAAAGGAACCCTTCCAATGCCCCACTAAGGAACCCTTCCAATGCCCCACCAAGGAACCCTTCCAATGCCCCACTAAGGAAATCTTCCAATGCTCCACAAAAGGAACCCTATCACCAAGATTCACTAAGGAAGAACACACACATCCTACGAGATCGAAACCCCGGAGAGAGCACAACCGATGCACCTAATGCAATGGCTAAGAACACCACTAGGATGCCCAAGTTCTTCTCTCCCAAATTCCAACAAAGCTAGAAGATGCTATTGGGGGAATAAGGGAGGAAGAACAAAGTGAGGAGAAACACCAAGAAACTCCAAGATCTAGATCTAGCAAGAACCTCTCACTTAGAGAATGATTCAATTGGTGAAGCTCTAGATCTAGATCTCCTCTCTCCTTTCCCCCAAAAATATGCAACAAATAGTGGGGGGATCAAGAGGAGGAAGAAAGAACCCAAGGTCAACAATGGAGGTGAGAGAGTAGAGGTGCTGGGTTAGTTTGGTCGGAGGTGGAAGAGAGGTATAAATAGGGGCTGCAGAATATAGCTGTTGGGGCTGAGAAAACGGTCAGGTTCGCGCAAAAGGCGGTACTACCGTTGTGCGAAGCGGTACTACCGCTTGCGCGCGAACTGTGCAGAAATCAGATCTGAATCGGGCCAAAACCGGCAGTACCGGAGCGGTACTACCGCTGTGCTAAATCTGGAGCAAAATCAGATGCAAAGAGAGAGAGAGAGAGAGAAAGCAGAGAGAGAGGGCAGACAACAGCGCATGCGGTGGAGCAGAGCAGCAGCGTGCGGCAGGGGCGCGTGAGGCAGAGCAGCAGCAGCATCAGCGCATGCAGCGGCGGCAGGTGGGCAGTGATACGTCTCCGACGTATCGATAATTTCTTATGTTCCATGCCACATTATTGATGATATCTACATGTTTTATGCATACTTTATGTCATATTTATGCATTTTCCAGCACTAACCTATTAACGAGATGCCGAAGAGCCAGTTGCTGTTTTCTGCTGTTTTTGGTTTCAGAAATCCTAGTAAGGAAATATTCTCGGAATTGGACGAAATCAACGCCCAGGGGCCTATTTTGCCACGAAGCTTCTAGAAGACTGATGCGTGTGGTTGACACGTCCGTTGGGAACCCCAAGAGGAAGGTGTGATGCGCACAGCGGCAAGTTTCCCTCAGTAAGAAACCAAGGTTTAATCGAACCAGTAGGAGTCAAGAAGCACGTTGAAGGTTGATGGCGGCGGGATGTAGTGCGGCGCAACACCAGAGATTCCGGCGCCAACGTGGAACCTGCACAACACAACCAAAGTACTTTGCCCCAACGAAACAGCGAGGTTGTCAATCTCACCGGCTTGCTGTAACAAAGGATTAGATGTATAGTGTGGATGATGATTGTTTGCAGAAAACAAGAGAACAAAGATTGCAAGAGATTGTATTTCAGTATAGAGAATTGGACCGGGGTCCACAGTTCACTAGAGGTGTCTCTCCCATAAGATAAATAGCATGTTGGGTGAACAAATTACAGTTGGGCAATTGACAAATAGAGAGGGCATGACCATGCACATACATATTATGATGAGTATAGTGAGATTTAATTGGGCATTACGACAAAGTACATAGACCGCTATCCAGCATGCATCTATGCCTAAAAAGTCCACCTTCAAAGTTATCATCGAACCCCCTCCGTATTAAGTTGCTAACAACAGACAATTGCATTAAGTATTGCGCGTAATGTAATCAGTAACTACATCCTCGAACATAGCACCAATGTTTTATCCCTAGTGGCAACAAAGACATCCATAATCTTAGAGATTTCTGTCACTTCCCGCATTCACGGAGACATGAACCCACTATCGAGCATAAATACTCCCTCTTGGAGTTACAAGCATCTACTTGGCCAGAGCATCTACTAGTAACGGAGAGCATGCAAGATCATAAACAACACATAGATATAAATTGATAATCAACATAACAAGTATTCTCTATTCATCGGATCCCAACAAACGCAACATATAGAATTACAGATAGATGATCTTGATCATGTTCGGCAGCTCACAAGACCCGACAATTAAGCACAATGGGGAGAAGACAACCATCTAGCTACTGCTATGGACCCATAGTCCAGGGGTAGACTACTCACACATCACTCCGGAGGCGACCATGGCGGCGTAGAGTCCTCCGGGGAGATGATTCCCCTCTCCCGGCAGGTGCCGGAGGCGATCTCCGAATCCCCCGAGATGGGATTGGCGGTGGCGGCGTCTCAAAGGTTTTCCGTATCGTGGCTCTCGGTACTGGGGGTTTCGCGACGGAGGCTTTAAGTAGGCGGAAGGGCAGGTCAGGGGGCCACACGAGGGCCCCACACCACAGGTCGGCGCGGCCAAGGGCCAGGCCGCGCCGCCCTGTAGTCTGGCCGCCTCGTGGCCCCACTTCGTCTCCTCTTCGGTCTTCTGGAAGCTTCGTGGTAAAATAGGACCCTAGGCGTTGATTTCGTCCAATTCCGAGAATATTTCTTTACTAGGATTTCTGAAACCAAAAATAGCAGAAAACAGCAACTGGCACTTCGGCATCTTGTTAATAGGTTAGTTCCAGAAAATGCACGAATATGACATAAAGTGTGCATAAAACATGTAGATATCATCAATAATGTGGCATGGAACATAAGAAATTATTGATACGTCGGAGACGTATCAGCATCCCCAAGCTTAGTTCTCGTCATTCCGAGCAGGTAAAACGATAACAAAGATAATTTCTGGAGTGACATGCCATCATAACCTTGATCATACTATTTGTAAAGCATATGTAGTGAATGCAGCGATCAAAACAATGTATATGACATGAGTAAATAAGTGAATCATATAGCAAAGACTTTTCATGAATAGTACTTCAAGACAAGCATCAATAAGTCTTGCATAAGAGTTAACTCATAAAGCAATAATTCAAAGTAAAAGCATTGAAGCAACACAAAGGAAGATTAAGTCTCAGCGGTTGCTTTCAACTTATAACATGCATATCTCATGGATAATTGTCAACATAGAGTAATATAATAAGTGCAATATGCAAGTATGTAGGAATCAATGCACAGTTCACACAAGTGTTTGCTTCTTGAGGTGGAGAGAAATAGGTGAACTGACTCAACATAAAAGTAAAAAAGAATGGTCCTCCATAGAGGAAAAGCATCGATTGCTATATTTGTGCTAGAGCTTTGATTTTGAAAACAAGAAACAATTTTGTCAACGGTAGTAATAAAGCATATGTATCATGTAAATTATATCTTACAAGTTGCAAGCCTCATGCATAGTATACTAATAGTGCCTGCACCTTGTCCTAATTAGCTTGGACTACCGGATCATCGCAATACACATGTTTTAACCAAGTGTCACAAAGGGGTACCTCTATGCCGCCTGTACAAAGGTCTAAGGAGAAAGCTCGCATTAGATTTCTCGCTATTGATTATTCTCAACTTAGACATCCATACCGGGACAACATAGACAACAGATAATGGACTCCTCTTTTATGCATAAGCATGTAACAACAATTAATTTTCTCATATGAGATTGAGGATATTTGTCCAAAACTAAAACTTCCACCATGAATCATGGCTTTAGTTAGCGGCCCAATGTTCTTCTCTAACAATATGCATGCTTAACCATAAGGTGGTAGATCGCTCTTACTTCAGACAAGACGAACATGCATAGCAACTCACATGAAATTCAACAAAGAATAGTTGATGGCATCCCCAGAAACATGGTTATCGCACAACAAGCAACTTAAAAAGAGATAAAGTGCATAAGTACATATTCAATACCACAATAGTTTTTAAGCTATTTGTCCCATGAGCTATATATTGCAAAGGTGAATGATGGAATTTTAAAGGTAGCACTCAAGCAATTTACTTTGGAATGGCAGAGAAATACCATGTAGTAGGTAGGTATGGTGGACACAAATGGCATAGTGGTTGGCTCAAGGATTTTGGATGCATGAGAAGTATTCCCTCTCGATACAAGGTTTAGGCTAGCAAGGTTATTTGAAACAAACACAAGGATGAAGCGATGCAGCAAAACTCACATAAAAGACATATTGAAAACATTATAAGACTCTACACCGTCTTCCTTGTTGTTCAAACTCAATACTAGAAATTATCTAGACCTTAGAGAAACCAAATATGCAAACCAAATTTTAGCATGCTCTATGTATTTCTTCATTAATGGGTGCAAAGTATATGATGCAAGAGCTTAAACATGAGCACAACAATTGCCATGTATCACATTATCCAAGACATTATAGCAATTTACTACATGTATCATTTTCCAATTCCAACCATATAACAATTTAACGAAGAAGAAACTTCGCCATGAATACTATGAGTAGAGCCTAAGGACATACTTGTCCATATGCTACAGCGGAGCGTGTCTCTCTCCCACAAAGTGAATGCTAGGATCCATTTTATTCAAACAAAACAAAAAACAAAAACAAACCGACGCTCCAAGAAAAGCACATAAGATGTGATGGAATAAAAATATAGTTTCAGGGGAGGAACCTGATAATGTTGTCGATGAAGAAGGGGATGCCTTGGGCATCCCCAAGCTTAGACGCTTGAGCCTTCTTGATTTATGCAGGGGTGAACCACCGGGGCATCCCCAAGCTTAGAGCTTTCACTCTCCTTGATCATAGTGCATCATACTCCTCTCTTGATCCTTGAAAACTTCCTCCACACCAAACTTAGAACAACTCATTAGAGGGTTAGTGGACAATAAAAATTAACATGTTCAGAGGTGACACAATCATTCTTAACACTTCTGGACATTGCATAAAGCTACTGGACATTAATGGATCAAAGAAATTCATCCAACATAGCAAAAGAGGCAATGCGAAATAAAAGGCAGAATCTATCAAAACAGAACAGTTCGTATTGAAGAATTTTATCGAGGCACCAGACTTGCTCAAATAAAAATGCTCAAATTGAATGAAAGTTGCGTACATATCTGAGGATTACTCACGTAAATTTGCATAATTTTCTGAGTTACCTACAGAGAAAACAGCCCAGATTCGTGACAGCAAAGAAATCTGTTTCTGCGCAGTAATCCAAATCTAGTATGAACTTTACTATCAACGACATTACTTGGCACAACAAAACACTAAACTAAAATAAGGAGAGGTTGCTACAGTAGTAAACAACTTCTAAGACACAAAATAAAAACAAAGTACTGTAGTAAAAACCATGGGTTGTCTCCCATAAGCGCTTTTCTTTAACGCCTTTCAGCTAGGCGCAGAAAGTGTGTATCAAGTATTATCAAGAGATGGTGCATCGTTATCATGAGCTCCCCCATCCGTAGTGGTACTAAGGGCTTTGTCAATTTTAGGCCTATAATAATACTTCTTTGGTTTAGGCACTTTAGAGACATACATAAACTTTTGCTCCTTACCCACATAAGCTTTCTCCTTATATTTAAGAGAAGAAAATGTTGAACCCAAGGTTCCCATAGCTTTTTCAAGTTCGTCAATCCTATTGCTTTGATCGTCATGGACAACACAAGTTCCTAGGACACTAATTCTTTCATCAATTCCTCCTAAGGATTTATCAAGTTCATCAGTTTTATCAAGTAACATTTCCAATTTAGCTTCAATACTTGGAAAAATTTTCTCTAAGGTTTCCAATTTTTTCATAACATCTTCAAGAGAGATTTCAGTTTTAACTTCATCAACAGGGGGTATTCCAAATAGACTCTCAATAATGCAGCTAGCTTCTAATGCAGGAGTACTTAGGAAGTTACCTTTTGCGAGACTATCAAGAACATACCTATTCCAGCTAGAGATACCAACATAAAAATTCCTGAGTAGGATAGTGGTGGAGTGTTTCTTAATGCACCTATTATGGGCATCACTAATTCTGTACCAAACATCTCTTAAACATTCTCCCCCTCGTTGCTTAAACGTACGAACTTCAACTTCAGGATTACTCATTTTAGCAGTAGTAAATAAAGCAAACTAGATAAAGTAAATGCAAGTAACTAATTTTTTTGTGTTTTTGATATAGCAAACGAGATAGCAAATAAAGTAAAACTAGCAACTAATTTTTTTTGTATTTTGATTTAGTGCAGCAAACAAAGTAGTAAATAAAATAAAGCAAGACAAAAACAAAGTAAAGAGATTGGGAAGTGAAGACTCCCCTTGCAGCGTGTCTTGATCTCCCCGGCAACGGCGCCAGAAATTTGCTTGATGCGTGTGGTTGACACGTCCGTTGGGAACCCCAAGAGGAAGGTGTGATGCGCACAGCGGCAAGTTTCCTCGATAAGAAACCAAGGTTTAATCGAACCAGTAGGAGTCAAGAAGCACGTTGAAGGTTGATGGCGGCGGGATGTAGTGCGGCGCAACACCAGAGATTCCGGCGCCAACGTGGAACCTGCACAACACAACCAAAGTACTTTGCCCCAACGAAACAGCGAGGTTGTCAATCTCACCGGCTTGCTGTAACAAAGGATTAGATGTATAGTGTGGATGATGATTGTTTGCAGAAAACAGTAGAACAGTATTGCAGTAGATTGTATTTCAGTATAGAGAATTGGACCGGGGTCCACAGTTCACTAGAGGTGTCTCTCCATAAGATAAACAGCATGTTGGGTGAACAAATTACAGTTGGGCAATTGACAAATAGAGAGGGCATGACCATGCACATACATATTATGATGAGTATAGTGAGATTTAATTGGGCATTACGACAAAGTACATAGACCGCTATCCAAAGATGCATCTATGCCTAAAAAGTCCACCTTCAGGTTATCATCCGAACCCCCTCCAGTATTAAGTTGCTAACAACAGACAATTGCATTAAGTATTGCGCGTAATGTAATTAGTAACTACATCCTCGAACATAGCACCAATGTTTTATCCCTAGTGGCAACAGCACATCCATAATCTTAGAGATTTACATCACTTCCCAGATTCACGGAGACATGAACCCACTATCGAGCATAAATACTCCCTCTTGGAGTTACAAGCATCTACTTGGCCAGAGCATCTACTAGTAACGGAGAGCATGCAAGATCATAAACAACACATAGATATAAATTTATAATCAACATAACAAGTATTCTCTATTCATCGGATCCCAACAAACGCAACATATAGAATTACAGATAGATGATCTTGATCATGTTCGGCAGCTCACAAGACCCGACAATTAAGCACAATGGGGAGAAGACAACCATCTAGCTACTGCTATGGACCCATAGTCCAGGGGTAGACTACTCACACATCACTCCGGAGGCGACCATGGCGGCGTAGAGTCCTCCGGGAGATGATTCCCCTCTCCGGCAGGGTGCCGGAGGCGATCTCCTGAATCCCCCGAGATGGGATTGGCGGCGGCGGCGTCTCGGGACGGCTTTCCGCATCGGGTCTCTCGGCACTCGGGGTTTCGCGACGGAGGCTTTAAGTAGGCGGAAGGGCAGGTCAGGGGGCCACACGAGGGCCCCACACCACAGGTCGGCGCGGCCAAGGGCCAGGCCGCGCCGCCCTAGGGTGTGGCCACCTCGTGGCCCCACTTCATCTCCTCTTCGGTCTTCTGGAAGCTTCGTGGCAAAATAGGACCCTGGGCGTTGATTTCGTCCAATTCCGAGAATATTTCTTTACTGGGATTTCTGAAACCAAAAACAGCAGAAACAAAGAATCGGCACTTCGGCATCTTGTTAATAGGTTAGTTCCAGAAAATGCACGAATATGACATAAAGTGTGCATAAAACATGTAGATATCATCAATAATGTGGCATGGAACATAAGAAATTATCGATACGTCGGAGACGTATCAAAGACCGAAGAGAAGACGAAGTGGGGCCACAAGGCGGCACCACAGTAGGGAGGCGCGGCCCAGGAGCTGGCCGCGCGGCCCTAGCGTGTGGGCCCCTCGTGACTCTCCCGACTCTGCCCTTCCGCCTACAAATAGCCTTCGTCGCGAAACCCCCAGTACCGAGAGCCACGATACGGAAAACCTTCCAGAGACGCCGCCGCCGCCAATCCCATCTCGGGGGATTCAGGAGATCGCCTCCGGCACCCTGCCGGAGAGGGGATTCATCTCCCGGAGGACTCTACACCGCCATGGTCGCCTCCGGAGTGATGAGTGAGTAGTTCACCCCTGGACTATGGGTCCATAGCAGTAGCTAGATGGTTGTCTTCTCCTCATTATGCTTCATTGTCGGGTCTTGTGAGCTGCCTAACATGATCAAGATCATCTATCTGTAATGCTATATGTTGTGTTTGTTGGGATCCGATGGATAGAGAATACTATGTTATGTTGATTATCAATCTATGTGTTGTTTATGATCTTGCATGCTCTCCGTTACTAGTAGATGCTTTGGCCAAGTTGATGCTTGTAACTCCAAGAGGGAGTACTTATGCTCGATAGTGGGTTCATGTCTCCGTGAATCTGGGGGAGTGACAGAAGCCCCTAAGGTTATGGATGTGTTGTTGCCACTAGGGATAAAACATTGATGCTATGTCCGAGGATGTAGTTATTGATTACATTACGCACCATACTTAATGCAATTGTCTGTTGTTTGCAACTTAATACTGGAAGGGGTTCGGATGATAACCTGAAGGTGGACTTTTTAGGCATAGATGCATGCTGGATAGCGGTCTATGTACTTTGTCGTAATGCCCAATTAAATCTCACAATACTCATCATATCATGTATGTGCATTGTCATGCCCTCTCTATTTGTCAATTGCCTAACTGTAATTTGTTCACCCAACATGCTATTTATCTTATGGGAGAGACACCTCTAGTGAACTGTGGACCCCGGTCCATTCTTTTACATCAAATACAATCTACTGCAATACTTGTTCTACTGTTCTCTGCAAACAATCATCATCCACACTATACATCTAATCCTTTGTTACAACAAGCCGGTGAGATTGACAACCTCACTGTTTCGTTGGGGCAAAGTACTTTGGTTGTGTTGTGCAGGTTCCATGTTCGCGCCGGAATCCCTGGTGTTGCGCCGCACTACATCTCGCCGCCATCAACCTTCAACGTGCTTCTTGACTCCTACTGGTTCGATAAACCTTGGTTTCTAACTGAGGGAAACTTACTGCTGTACGCATCACACCTTCCACTTGGGGTTCCCAACGGTCGCGTGCTGTACGCGTGTCAAGCTAAATTTCTGGCGCCGTTGCCGGGGAGATCAAGACACGCTGCAAGAGGAGTCTCCACATCCCAATCTCTTTACTTTGTTTTTGTCTTGCTTTATTTTATTTACTACTTTGTTTGCTGCACTAAATCAAAACACAAAAAAATTAGTTGCTAGTTTTACTTTACTTACTATCTTGTTTGTTATATCAAAAACACAAAAAAATTAGTTACTTGCATTTGCTTTACTTATTTCAACATGTTTCCTTTTAATTTCACTGTAAAAGATATACCTGTGGGACAAGGGTCTATAATTGGAAGAGATAATATAGAAGAATTTTTTACCCACGTTAGTATGCATGAAGAACTTAAAGATATACCTCTTGCAAAAGCTGTCCCTACTTATGAAGATGCCTCTGTTTGTTTGGTACGCATGATGGAAGCTAGATTTATTAGTCTCAACCCCATGATACAACACATGTTTCTTACACTTTTTGATATAGAGAGGGGAGAGAAGAGAGATTTTGTTCTAAAGGTCTTAGTGCGAGAATTTGCGGATATAGCTAAAGAAGCTAGAAAAGTTTTTAGTAAGCATGATAGGCTTGGCATGATCACCGATTTTAAAAGAACACTTGAAAAGATGGATATGGATAGAATTAAGTATACTAATAATGTTAATAATGGTGGGGAGATTAAAGCACCAATACCATGTAAGCTCCTAGCAATGCATGAGGCACTAGAAAATAACTATGCTTGGCTTGTTCCTGAAAATTTGTTTGATGAGAGTAGCAAGCCCAAGACTAATGAAAAGGGAGCCGCTGAAACTTATGTATCCAATATACTATGCATGGTTGAGAAAACTCCACACCCCGCTGTAGATGCACCATCTCTTGATAATACTTGATATACACTTTCTGCGCTTAGCTGAAAGGCGTTAAAGAAAAGCGCTTATGGGAGACAACCCATGTTTTTTTTACTACAGTACCTTTATTTTATATTTGAGTCTTGGAAGTTGTTACTACTGTAGAAACCTCTCCTTATCTTAGTTTTGTGCATTGTTGTGCCAAGTAAAGTCATTGATAGTAAGGTTCATACTAGATTTGGATTACTGCGCAGAAACAGATTTCTTTGCTGTCACGAATCTGGGCCAAATTCTCTGTAGGTAACTCAGAAAATTATGCCAATTTACGTGAGTAATCCTCAGATATGTACGCAACTTTCATTCAATTTGAGTATTTTCATTTGAGCAAGTCTGGTGCCTCAATAAAATTCGTCTTTACGAACTGTTCTGTTTTGACAGATTCTGCCTTTTATTTCGCATTGCCTGTTTTGCTATGCTTGATGGATTTTTCGATTCCATTAACTTTCAGTAGCTTTCTGAAATGTCCAGAAGTGTTAAGAATGATCATGTCACCTCTGAACATGTAAATTTTGATTGTGCACTAACCCTCTAATGAGTTGTTTTGAGTTTGGTGTGGAGGAAGTTTTCAAGGATCAAGAGAGGGAGATGATATAACATGATCAAGGAGAGTGAAAGCTCTAAGCTTGGGAATGCCCCGGTGGTTCACCCCTGTATATTTCAAGAAGACTCAAGCGTCTAAGCTTGGGGATGCCCAAGGCATCCCCTTCTTCATCTACAACATTATCAGGTTCCTCTAGTGAAACTATATTTTTATTCCATCACATCTTATGTACTTTGCTTGGAGCGTCGGTTTGTTTTTGTTTTTATTTTGTTTGAATAAAATGGATCCTAGCATTCATTGTGTGGGAGAGAGACACGCTCCGCTGTTGCATATGGACGAATATGTCCTTAGGCTTTACTCATAATATTCATGGCGAAAGTTTCTTCTTCGTTAAATTGTTATATGGTTGGAATTGGAAAATGATACATGTAGTAATTGCTATAATGTCTTGGATAATGTGATACTTGGCAATTGTTGTGCTCATGATTAAGCTCTTGCATCATATACTTTGCACCTATTAATGAAGAAATACATAGAGCTTGCTAAAATTTGGTTTGCATAATTGGTCTCTCTAAGGTCTAGATAATTTCTAGTATTGAGTTTGAACAACAAGGAAGACGGTGTAGAGTCTTATAATGTTTACAATATGTCTTTTATGTGAGTTTTGCTGCACCGGTTCATCCTTGTGTTTGTTTCAAATAACCTTGCTAGCCTAAGCCTTGTATCGAGAGGGAATACTTCTCATGCATCCAAAATCCTTGAGCCAACCACTATGCCATTTGTGTCCACCATACCTACCTACTACATGGTATTTCTCCGCCATTCCAAAGTAAATTGCTTGAGTGCTACCTTTAAAATTTCTATCCTCTACCTTTGTAATATATAGCTCATGGGACAAATAGCCTAAAAACTATTGTGGTATTGAATATGTACTTATGCACTTTATCTCTTATTAAGTTGCTTGTTGAGCGATAACCATGTTCCTGGGGACGCCATAAACTACTCTTTGTTGAATATCATGTGAGTTGCTATGCATGTCCGTCTTGTCTGAAGTAAGGGAGATCTACCACTAAAATGGTTAGAGCATTTCATAATGTTAGAGAAGAACATTGGGCCGCTAACTAAAGCCATGATCCATGGTGGAAGTTTCAGTTTTTGTAATAACCCAGAACATAGGAACAACGAAGGGTAGATTTAGAAATGGGATGTGCATTTCATCGCAAAACGGGGGAAATTTTCGTGCTTTATTGCAACTAAACCTAAGAGGGATCGAGGTTCTCTCTCATTTTGCACTTAGGGTTAGGCAACTTGAGTGAGGGAAATTTCGACATGATCTCTTTTGTATCTTGTTGACTTGGGGAATTGATTTCATTTGACAAGTGTTAATACATTTAACAATAAGCATTGAACAATATAAAATGGAATTCATAATTTAAACACAACTTATGAATTCAAACAACTTTGAATTTCAAAGTGAATCATAAATACAATGTTTATTCCAGAATATAAATATTACATAAATCAAAAGCTCATAAGCAAAAACTTGGGCTTTATTGATATCACAACACAGATTACATTGTCTTTACAATATTCTTGATACAAGAATTGATGAATAATAAACAGAAATGAAAAAGAAGATTACAATATTGTTCCTAAACTAAAACCTAGACTAAATGACTTGAAGTATCTCTTCATGGTCATAATCAACTTCAAAACCTGCAAAACAAAGAACCAACACTAGCCAGAATATTAGTGTTAGCCAAAGAATTCAGTTTGGACAGAACCAAGTGTCATGCACACTTGTGCTTGTCCAAAACCATGGACAGCACAAGATAAGGGCAGCAGCAGACCAAACCTGAGCACCACCAGGGGCTCAAGTTTCAGCATATGAGAGCACACAGCTCAAGTGTGCTGGGCAGCAACAGCAAGGCCATGCAACAGAATAGTCACCAAGCAAGCCAGGCTTGTGTGTCAATGCAAGGATAGAAGCAGGGTTCATATAAAAGGGGCACAAACCCTAGAAACAGTGACCAGTCGACCAGATAAGGATTCACCAGGTAAGGGTGAAGCAAGAACAAGCTCAGTTCATCCAGTTCTTGAGCAAGAACAGAACCAACACACACACCCACTCAATCACCAGAAATCATGGTGACCTGAGAAGATCATCCAAGACCTGGAGGTGAAGGGCTGTGACACAAACTCAAGTCTGCATCAACAAAACATTTCTTTCTAGGAGTTGGAACAAGGTATACCTAGTTCCTGGAAAAGATCCAAGGGATCTGATCCATCATATGCATGAAATAAGCATGGGATGAGCAGATGCTCATATGGGTAGATCATCACTTGGTTTTCACCAAGGATTACTGCCAGTCAAAAGCCACTAAAATAGAAAGCATCTAGGTACAGATCTTATACACAGAAACTAGCACATATGCACAGATGCACACACTAGCCAGATTTGATGCATAGATAGCACCAGTAGATGGCAAAGATTAGCAGCTAAGACTACACAGTAAACCCTAAGCATACAACCATCAGAAACCCTAGATTTCTTCACAGGCAAGCATATTGGCATTCATATTTATTATGATCCCCAAATATGCAAGCAAAGATGAGTAGCCAACAAAATCCAACCAACCATGTGAGCAACCAATCAGTAGCTAGGCTATTGAGGTCACATCACACTTAGCACCAATTAAGAGAAAGCCAAATATATCACATCACTATCCAGAAATGGATTCAGATTCTATTTGCTTGCCAGATAATCAAGAACAGTCAAATCATTTGCAAGCAAGTAACTTAATCATCACTGCATAAGCAGTTCATCATAATCTAATTAATACAAGCATGAATTTATCACAGATCCATGCTAAGCACTGACAGTAGCACACTGTTGAGCAACACAGTTAATCTATAGCCACTAGAGCAAGTCTAGGTAGCTAAGATGAGAAACAGCACAAGTAAGCAACAGCACAGTGATGCTTGAGCATCAGCATCACAAAGATAATTGAATCATTTAGCCACAGTATTAGCCAGTAAGCTATCACTGACAATCAATTGATCAAATGGGTCAATTATAGCAAGCCAAGCTATACAGGGAAGTTAGTCAACAAGCAAGGAATGATCCAATGGATCATTGGCTTGCAGAGGTAGCACTGAAGCATATCACAGGCACCATTGGCACACACACAAGTGTCACAGATGCAACACAAGTACACCTAGACAAGCAAGCATGATAGACCAGTAAGCATAAGCAAGTCATAACCAAGCATAGCATGGCATAGTTAGCTCTTGAGCAAGTACAACAGAGCATGGCAAGTGTAGAGCATGCTAGGAGCAGCAGAGAAGCAAGCACAGCATGAATAGCAAGCAAAGCAGCATGTGCCGATGCCGATAAATGGTAATTGGGCCATGAGCTTGCAATTAACCGAAGCACAGGCAAATTGCATAGGAATAGCATGGCTCTGTGTGATCACAAGATCATCAGAGAGCAGCAGAGCATGAGGAGGAAGAAGAACAGTAACGAGGTGAGGCAACACTTACTTGCGCCTGGAAGCAGAGGCTAGGGCATGGCGAGGCAGTGCTCGCGCGGCCCTAACAGCTGCGAGTCCAGGGAAGGCGCCGACGTTACGCCGGCGAACCCAGACACGAACCAGCACCACCGTAGCAAGCACCTGAGGCGACGGCACGAGTGCGCAAGCGACACCGCGCCAGGTCAACCCCAGGCGCGTAACCATCGTCGGCGAGGATGAGATCTCGCCGGAGTTCATCGAGGCGATTCTCCACGAGATCCAGATCGGAGGCGATTCGCCAGGTGAGGACGAGAAGAGGAAAACTGCGCGGACAGATCGATAGATCTGCACGCGGCGGTTCAGGATCGGTAGGTGGCTACGGCGGAGGAGCACGGCGATGGCCGGAGCGAGGCGGCGGCCATGGCGGCGACGCCATCGCCACGGGAGTCGCCAGAGATTAGGGTTAGGTCGAGCGAGTGAGAGGGCCGAGTGAGAGAGAGTGAGGTGGGCCGCTTCGGCGCCACCGAACCCAAAAGGGGATCAGCCTTATTGGGCCGTCCCTGGGTTTAAGTTATTGGGTTGGGCCCAATATGGGTCCAAGGGGGGTATTTTGGTCTTTTGACATTTAATAAAAGACCAAAACTTTACCAAATTTTAATAAATCAAACACAACTCTAAAAATCCATTAAAAATCGGATTCATGAATGAAAAATAAATCTTAACAAGAATAAAATATGAAATGGAATTTATGAAATAAATTCAAAATTATGAATTTTAAGAATTTAAATAATAACTTAGAATTTAAAATTATTATTTCCTTGTAATTAAAATTCAAGGAAAAATCTCAAATAAGTTCAAATACTTATTTTCAAACATTTCAAAATGAAATTCTACTATTCCAAGTCATTTCTTTTGAAAAAGGGTATTTTTCCTTGAAAAATACTATATTCCTTTTATTTCCAGAAACTATAGAGGTAACTCTATAATTTTCAACTATTTTTGGAATGATTAAAGGAATCACCAAGTAAATAGTTTTACTTTGAATTATTGTACTTTGTGTGAATTAAAATGGTTTATACTTTTAAAATCAATTGTAAATTACTGTCAAAGACATAAATCTTAAATACAACCCTAAATTGTAATAACTCAACGGGGTAAAGGGATTCAACATAAAATAATACATCCATGATTGCATTATTTGGATTTTATAACATTGTCCTTTCCGGACAATGATGCTTCTTCTGAGAACCCGAGGTCCGGGTTCCATCAAGCGCATTGAAGCGCACTATCTCGCGAGTCCACGTGCAAGTTCACCCTTGCTCATGTCAACTTGAGTATTTTATACTACTTTAATGCAAATCTATATACTTATCATTCCTGCATCGCAAATGAAATGTTACTTTACAACTATGAATATGACTATGTGGCTGGCAATGGAACCATGGTATGTGTTGATATGGTGGAGGTTCCATTGCAATGGGTTATATCACCCTAGGATTAAATTACCAATGCCGTCCAGTGATTCTAGCGCCGTACAAATCGCGTTGACCATGAGATCTATAATGGCTCTGGGGAAGCCAGTCGTATCTTTTCCCTTCTGCACGCCAACGGATTGGTAGAGCCGGCGGGGTGTTGGAGGCACTGCCGTAGGTTGGGATAGCCTTTTAAATCCCCATCCATTAGTGATGATGGCTCTACGATCTATGAAGGATTGTCTAAAGTACACCATGAGTAAAGCCGTATTATCGGGGGAAGTCTACTGGAGGTGTGCGGGTGGACAAAAGGGTGGGTTTGCAGTCGTGGAGAAGGTGGTGTGGGCTTGGATCTTTATACCTGGCCTCACACCAAAGGAAGTGTGAACGGGGGCAAGTCCCTGCGGATGGCAAAAAGGGTGAGATCTCTTGTGGGAAAAGTAACGCACCTCTGCAGAGTGTATCAAATTGTGGCTGTCACTCCTTGTTCGGGAAGGGAGCTATGACAGCGGCGAGGAAAGGAACTCCGCGAAGTTCTAGTCAACCTGTGAAGACTGACGGGCATTGTTTTCATAATAAAAGCAACCTTTTGAAGAAATGTTTTCAAAACATGCATTGACCTGCGATTTCCTGATCAATGGTTGTAGCTAGTGCATCAAACACCTTTTTATTCTTTTAGAACTTGCTGAGTACCTCTGTACTCACTTTCTTTCGACACCCTTGCTAGACTGTGATCCGGAAGTGGAGGCTATCAACGATGGAGCACCAGAAGGAAGTTACGAGCTGGTCTACGAAGAACCTGATCTTACCGGCGGAGTGGAAGGCATAGACTATGGGATAGTCTACGGACCAGATGACACGGAGGTGGAGGAGTAGTGACATACCCTAGCATCATAGAGCCGAGCAACGTAGAACTTACCTAAATAAGTTGTTGAGCTCTTTATATTTGTTATGAGTTGTAATCGTACTTAAGTAGTATCTTAGGGTGTTCTCATAGGACCTGTGAGAATACCAACTTGTTAAGACAATGTTTGTAATAAAGTAAGGAGTGTTATGACCTGCAATGTTTCTGTTGTACCACTCTGAGGGATATGGCAACTTGTGAAGAAGTCCCTTCGCAAAGATCATATCAATGACTTGTATACTACAACATGCAGTGGTATCTTTGGGTCACCACAGTGGTATCGTAGCAAATGTTGCGACCTTAGGTTGGAAAAACCTAGTATAGGGAAGAAACCTGTAGGAGTCTAGTAGAAATAGTAAAGGATTCTCTAGAAATATGGTGATTATTCACTTGAGAATAGCAAAACCATATATTTTAGTGCGATAATTCTTTATTATAGCTATTATGATGCATTATCACTACTAATATTCTGCTTTTGTATACAGCCTTAATGGCGAACACTTTTCCTAAGAGGACTTTGAGGAAGGTTGAGGGTTGGCTCGGTGATTATGATGGACCAATAACAGCTCTCCTGTGTGGGATGCTGAAGGAACTTCATTGTGATCCACGGATACATTATCAAGTATACCTACTATGATGGGGAAATCCTAGCCAAGTGCGTAGTATCGGTCCAACTACCGGAAAATCTGTTGATTAGTATTATAATGCCATACGGAGAAGCCAAAACTATCACCACATGACCTACCATATGGGCCTATTCAAGGCAATCCTTGAGATAAGGCAGCACAAGTCGATAGAACTGCTATGTTCGAGTTTTCTCATATACCTCATGCCGAGGAAGATGAGGATCCCACTCTGAATCATTTGGTGTTAGCACGAGAGAAGTCCGAAGGCTGCAGCACAGACACATGGATAGCTGTAAGTCTTTATTGACCACGATGTACCTTTTACACATGAAGATGAGAGGTGAGATTGACCACATGCTAGCTGAGTTCACGGACCCTGATAAAGTCCAAACTCGGATGCGAGATTTGAGGGCACAACCACAACATACTACACCTTTCTTTAGCCTAGACAGCTATGTAGATTTGAGTGACCAGTGGTCCAAGAGAAATCCACTTACACCTAACTTTGTCCCGCACTATCCACACATGTCAGCATCATATGAGTCTGGATATGGGGGAGATGATTCCAGGAACCTAAACTGCTCGGAGTCACCAATCGAGAATTCGGCGGTTGGCGTTTCTGGGAACCATTTGGAGATGAAGGAGAACCCATCACTTGTGAATCGAGAGGATGAAGGAGGCGCGGTTAACCAGAATGTTAACCAAAGCTTTGGGCAGAAAGAGAAAGACACCAACTCCATTTCTTTAGATTTGGAGATGGGATTACCAAAACATCCCCGATGCGTCGTAGGTGAGAGTTCTGGAACAAAGAAAAAGAAGAAGAAGAAGATGAGGGGTCAAGTGAATAGGAATCCTCCATGGATGACTGGAGAAGAGGAGCTGTATTCCACTGGGGATATGTATGAGTCTTTATCTAGTTACTTTGGCATGACAGATCTCTATCTCGGCACTTCGTCCGATTCAGACTACATACCTACGGGAAGAACCTTCATTCCGGACGGTCTTCGGAGGACAGACCGGCTATGCCGGATGGACCCCGAGGGATGTACGCGGAGGCGAGCTATGATGATGAGGAGTAGAGCTCCAAGGAAGAATAAAGTAATCTAGGTGGTATTGTAATAGAACGTATTTTAAATTCCCGTTGGCTTGGGCTTTGAGCCAAATAAGTGGTTTATATGTACCACATGTAATATAAGTTTGTGAGTGTGTTATGTATTATACAAAGTATATGCATAATAAATGTTTGTTTTGTATTTGCTTCTTGATTTCATTGTGTGACTAGTTCTGGGCATTGAGTTGAGCTCGAAAGCATTGGCATGGTGTAATTATGAGTAATCGCTCTTTGTTGCGGGACTAGGGGGAATGGCGTTAGTAGAAACCGAAGAGGCTCGCAGAGAGCGGGAAGCCAGAGAGAAAGAGGAGGCAGATGCAGCAGCTAGAGCAGAGAACGCACCACCACCACCACACCCAATGATGCACCCAGATTTCCAACAGTATATGAGGACAATGGAGGAAGATAGGAGGCGTTACCAGGAAAGCCAGAGCAAGAACATGCAGGATTTCTTTACCCATGTCATTAATGATAGGGGTAATGAAGGCAAGGGAGTAACACTATCGGACTTCCAAAATGCAAGACCACTACCATTTACATCAGCTCCAGAACCAATGGACGCTGAAGATTGGCTCATGGATACGGAACGGAAGTTGAAGACCGTTGGTTGCAACGATGAGGAGAAGATTAGATATACCACTTATCTGTTGTCAGGACCAGCAGCGTCATGGTGGGAGAACCTTGTAGCAGTACACCCTCCAGATAAGGTATTCACCTGGGAGGAGTTCAAGAAGAAGTTTCGGGATGCTCATGTTCCGGACAGCGTGGTGGAGCTGAAGAAGAGGGAGTTTGAAGAACTAAGACAGAATACTGCACCAATCATGCAGTATGTTCGGGATTTCAATAGGTTATCCAGGTATGCACCTGAGGATGTAGATACAGAGGAGAAGCGGAAGAAGCCGTTCATGAAAGGCAAGAATCCATACATGAAGATGCAACTAAGGTTGGCACGGACCGCCGAATTCCAGAATCGATTGACTCGGCAATCACTTTCGAGGATGATTACCGGCAAGTCCAAGAGGACAGGAGGAAGAGGGCTCGTATAGAGCCAAGGAAGTACCCAATCAGTAAACCAACACCTGATCGGAGTTTCAAACCCCGATACCGACCTACTACTGGTAACCAATACAACCGGGGAGGTCAGAGTCAGAACCCAATCAACCAGATTATCTGCAACAATTGTGGCCTAAAGGGTCATTTGCAGAAGGATTGTCAGAAACCCAGAATCATCTGCTATGGTTGTGGGAAGGAAGGACACATCAAGCCGGAGTGTCCAAACAAGTCATCCTGGAGCGGACAGAGCTCTGGAGGATGAGGTGGAAACAACAACAACAACAACAACCGCAACAATAATAACAACAACAACAACCGCAACTACAACAACAACAACAATAAGAGGGGAAAGCCTTATGGAAAGCTGAATTGCACATCTTTGGAACAAGCAGAAGAGTTGGATCAAACAGTCTTAGGTACGCTAAGCATTCTTACTCATCCTGGCAAAGTATTATTTGATACTGGAGCAACCACATCATTTCTTGCATTGGAGTTTGTGGAAAAGTTCGGGCTTAGATGTTCTAAGTTAGAAACCCCTATAACTGTTCTATCCGCGGGGGGAACGATCTTAGTAACCCACGTGAAAGAAGCACAAGTCCTAACCATATGTGACTGTGTGTATTTCGCGGACCTATTCATCATACCCATGAAGGACATATCAGTCATCCTAGGGATGGATTGGTTGACAGAAAATGGAGCGGTGATTAACTGTGGAGACAAAACAGTATCACTTCGCAACTCCATCGGAGGTCGAATAGTGTTCCAAGGAGATAAGTACAGTGAGTTGGAGATCGGATTGGAACTAAATAGCCTGAAGGAAGTGAGAATTGAAGATATTCCTGTAGTGAATGAGTTTAAGGATGTATTTCCTAAGGAACTACCGGGAATGCCACCCGATAGAGAGATAGAATTCACAATCGATCTGATTCCACGCACAGCACCAATAGCACAACCACCATATAAGATGGGGCCAAAGGAGTTAGTGGAACTAAAAGCTCAGATAGATGAACTGGAACAGAAGGGATTTATTCAAGAAAGTGTGTCACCATGGGGTACACCAGTTATTTTTGTGGATAAAAGAGATGGAGGAAAGACACTGTGTGGATATTACAGAAAATTCAACAATGTAACTATCAAGAACAAGTATCCTTTACCTAGAATTCAAGACCTTTTTGATCAAGTTCAAGGAGCGGGAGTCTTCTCAAAGATAGATTTAAGGTCAGGATACCATCAAATCAAGATCAAGAAGGAGGATGTACCAAAAACAGCGTTTGTATCAAGGTATGGACACCATGAATACTTGGTTGTACCATTTGGCCTAACAAATGCACCAGCAATTTTCATGAATTTGATGAACAAGATATTCATGAAGTACTTGGACAAGTTTGTGATAGTGTTCATAGATGATATTCTAATCTATTCCAAAGATAAAGAAGAACATGCCAAGCATTTGAAGATAGTTCTGCAAATTTTGAGGGAACATCAGCTATATGCGAAGTTTAGCAAGTGCAAATTTTGGTCAGATAGTGTTGAATTTCTTGGACATGTTATAACCAAAGAAGGCATAGCGGTGAATCCAAGCAAGGTTCAGTCCGTATTGGAATGGAAATCACCTAAAAATGCTAAGGAGATACGAGGATTTCTTGGTATGGCAGGCTATTATCGGAGATTCATAGAGGGATTTTCGAAGATTGCAGGACCAATGACCAAGTTACTCAAGAAAAATACTCCATTTGTGTGGGATCGATGAGTGTGAAGCCAGCTTCCAAACACTCAAAGATAAGTTAACCACAGCACCGGTGTTAGCAGTTCCTGAACCTGGAAAGGATTACACGGTGTATTGTGATGCTTCCAAGAATGGACTTGGATGTGTTCTTATGCAAGATCGGAAGGTAATAGCTTATGGATCAAGACAGTTGAAACCACATGAACACAACTACCCAGTACATGATCTCGAGTTAGCGGCAGTTGTGTATGCTTTGAAGAGTTGGAGACAATTTCTATATGGATCCAAGTGTGAGTTATACACCGATCACAAAAGTTTGAAGTATTTCTTCACCTAGAAAGAATTAAACATGAGACAGAAGAGATGGTTAGAGTTGATTAAGGATTACGATCTTAAGATCAACTATACACCAGGCAAGGCTAATGTAGTAGCAGATGCCCTAAGTAGGAAGAGTACGGAAAATCAACCTACGGAATGGGAGATTCCAAAGGAACTTCGGAAGGAGCTAGAGGAAGCTCAGATTTTGTTTATTCAAGGTGATGTCAAAGGAAGTATAGCAACCATGAGGATTATGGATGAGATGTACTCAGACTTGAAATATGAGATTATCCGAAAGCAAGCGGATGATTTGTTCATCCAAGAGGAAATCAAGAGGATTGGCGAAGGAAGACCATCGGAATTCCATCTAGGGGATTTTGATTCATTATACTTCCAGAAAAGGATCTGTGTACCAGATGATCCAGAAGTAAAGTCAATCATATTAAAGGAAGCACATGAAACCCCTTATTCAATACATCCGGGAAGTACTAAGATGTATATGGATTTGAAGGAGATGTTCTGGTGGAACAACATGAAAAGAGAAATAGCACAATATGTCTCGGAATGTCATACATGTCAACGAGTAAAGGCAGAGCATCAGAGTCCTCAAGGATTACTCAAACCACTAGAGATACCAGAATGGAAATGGGATGAAATCGGAATGGATTTTGTTACTGGTCTACCAATGACTAGTAAGAAGAAGGATATGATATGGGTAATAGTGGACAGACTTACCAAGAGTGCTCATTTCATAGCCGTAAACACAAAGGATACTGCAGAAAAGCTTGTGGATATATATGTGAAGGAGATTGTTAGCAAGCATGGAGTACCAAAGAAGATAGTCTCAGATAGAGGTTCAATTTTCACATCAGCATTCTGGAAACAACTACAAGAATCTTTGGGATCCAAGTTGGATTTCACAAGATACCATCCACAAACCGGAGGACAAACCGAAAGAACCAATCAGATACTTGAGGACATGCTTAGAGCTTGTGCTCTGAACTTTGGAGGCTCATGGGAGGATCATTTACCTCTAGCGGAGTTCTCATATAACAATAGTTATCAGAGTAGCATCCAGATGGCACCGTACGAAGCATTGTACGGAAGGAAGTGTAGATCACCAATTTGTTGGTTTGAAACCGGAGAAAACAAGGAGTTTACACCGGACTACATCAAGGAGAGACAAGACGTCATCGAGGTGATCCGGGATAGACTCAAAATAGCTCAGAGTCATCAGAAGAGTTACGCTGACTTAAAGAGAAGAGATTGGGAACCGAAAGTGGGAGACATGGTTTATCTGAAGGTTAGCCCAATGAAAGGACTTAAAAGGTTCGGAGTGAAAGGAAAGTTAAGCCCTCGATATATTGGACCATTTAAGATAATCAGTCAGAATCAAGGAACAGCTTTTGAGTTGGAGTTACCAGCACAACTAAGTCAAGTTCATAATGTATTTCATGTATCACAACTCAGGAAGTGTTTGAAGGCACCGGATGATCCCATCACATATGAAGAAATAGAATTGCAATCTGACCTAACTTATGTGGAAAGACCGGAAAAGATCTTAGAAGTACAAGGAAGAAGTTAAGAAACAAGGTCAATCAAATACTGTAAAGTGCAATGGCAACATCATCCTGAGCGAGAAGCAACTTGGGAGACGGAAGAAGAATTAAGGAAGTCTTACCCCGAGATGTTCAGGTACCAATCTTAACTTCGGGACGAAGTTTCTGTTAAGGGGGAGAGGCTGTAATAACCCAGAACATAGGAACAACGAAGGGTAGATTTAGAAATGGGATGTGCATTTCATCGCAAAACGGGGGAAATTTTCGCGCTTTATTGCAACTAAACCTAAGAGGGATCGAGGTTCTCTCTCATTTTGCACCTAGGGTTAGGCAACTTGAGTGAGGGAAATTTCGACATGATCTCTTTTGTATCTTGTTGACTTGGGGAATTGATTTCATTTGACAAGTGTTAATACATTTAACAATAAGCATTGAACAATATAAAATGGAATTCATAATTTAAACACAACTTATGAATTCAAACAACTTTGAATTTCAAAGTGAATCATAAATACAATGTTTATTCCAGAATATAAATATTACATAAATCAAAAGCTCATAAGCAAAAACTTGGGCTTTATTGATATCACAACACAGATTACATTGTCTTTACAATATTCTTGATACAAGAATTGATGAATAATAAACAGAAATGAAAAAGAAGATTACAATATTGTTCCTAAACTAAAACCTAGACTAAATGACTTGAAGTATCTCTTCATGGTCATAATCAACTTCAAAACCTGCAAAACAAAGAACCAACACTAGCCAGAATATTAGTGTTAGCCAAAGAATTCAGTTTGGACAGAACCAAGTGTCATGCACACTTGTGCTTGTCCAAAACCATGGACAGCACAAGATAAGGGCAGCAGCAGACCAAACCTGAGCACCACCAGGGCTCAAGTTTCAAGCATATGAGAGCACACAGCTCAAGTGTGTCGGCAAGCAACAAAGAAGGCCATGCAACAGAATAGTCACCAAGCAAGCCAGGCTTGTGTGTCAATGCAAGGATAAAAGCAGGGTTCATATAAAAGGGGCACAAACCCTAGAAACAGTGACCAGTCGACCAGATAAGGATTCACCAGGTAAGGGTGAAGCAAGAACAAGCTCGGTTCATCCAGCTTCTTGAGCAAGAACAGAACCAACACACACACCCACTCAATCACCGTAAATCATGGTGACTCGAGAAGATCATCCAAGACCTGGAGGTGAAGGGATGTGACACAAACTCAAGTCTGCATCAACAAAACATTTCTTTCTAGGAGCTGGAACAAGGTATACCTAGTTCCTGGAAAAGATCCAAGGGATCTGATCCATCATATGCATGAAATAAGCATGGGATGAGCAGATGCTCATATGGGTAGATCATCACTTGGTTTTCACCAAGGATTACTGCCAGTCAAAAGCCACTAAAATAGAAAGCATCTAGGTACAGATCTTATACACGTAAACTAGCACATATGCACAGATGCACACACTAGCCAGATTTGATGCATAGATAGCACCGATAGATGGCAAAGATTAGCAGCTAAGACTACACAAGAACCCTAAGCATACAACCATCAGAAACCCTAGATTTCTTCACAGGCAAGCATATTGGCATTCATATTTATTATGATCCCCAAATATGCAAGCAAAGATGAGTAGCCAACAAAATCCAACCAACCATGTGAGCAACCAATCAGTAGCTAGGCTACTGAGGTCACATCACACTTAGCACCAATTAAGAGAAAGCCAAATATATCACATCACTATCCAGAAATGGATTCAGATTCTATTTGCTTGCCAGATAATCAAGAACAGTCAAATCATTTGCAAGCAAGTAACTTAATCATCACTGCATAAGCAGTTCATCATAATCTAATTAATACAAGCATGAATTTATCACAGATCCATGCTAAGCAATCGACTGCATCGTTGAGCAACACAAGATTAATCTATAGCCACTAGAGCAAGTCTAGGTAGCTAAGATGAGAAACAAGACAAGTAAGTTAACGACACGGTGATGCTTGAGCATCAAGATCACAAAGATAATTGAATCATTTAGCCACAAGATTAGCCAAGAAGCTATCACTGACAATCAATTGATCAAATGGGTCAATTATAGCAAGCCAAGCTATACAGGGAAGTTAGTCAACAAGCAAGGAATGATCCAATGGATCATTGGCTTGCAGAGGTAGCACTGAAGCATATCACATGCACCATTGGCACACACACAAGTGTCACAGATGCAACACAAGTACACCTAGACAAGCAAGCATGATAGACCAGTAAGCATAAGCAAGTCATAACCAAGCATAGCATGGCATAGTTAGCTCTTGAGCAAGTACAACAGAGCATGGCAAGTGTAGAGCATGCTAGGAGCAGCAGAGAAGCAAGCACAGCATGAATAGCAAGCAAAGCAGCATGTGCCAGTACTAGTAAATGGTAATTGGGCCATGAGCTTGCAATTAACCGAAGCACAGGCAAATTGCATAGGAATAGCATGGCTCTGTGTGATCACAAGATCATCAGAGAGCAGCAGAGCATGAGGAGGAAGAAGAACAGTAACGAGGTGAGGCAACACTTACTTGCGCCTGGAAGCAGAGGCTAGGGCATGGCAAGGCAGTGCTCGCGCGGCCCTAACAGCTGCGAGTCCAGGGAAGGCGCCGACGTTACGCCGGCGAACCCAGACACGAACCAGCACCACCGTAGCAAGCACCTGAGGCGACGGCACGAGTACTGCAAGCAGCACCCGCGCCAGGTCAACCCCAGGCGCGTAACCATCGTCGGCGAGGACGAGATCTCGCCGGAGTTCATCGAGGCGATTCTCCACGAGATCCAGATCGGAGGCGATTCGCCAGGAGAGGACGAGAAGGGGAAAACTGCGCGGACAGATCGATAGATCTGCACGCGGCGGTTCAGGATCGGTAGGTGGCTATGGCGGAGGAGCACGGCGATGGCCGGAGCGAGGCGGCGGCCATGGCGGCGACGCCATCGCCACGGGAGTCGCCAGAGATTAGGGTTAGGTCGAGCGAGTGAGAGGGCCGAGTGAGAGAGAGTGAGGTGGGCCGCTTCGGCGCCACCGAACCCAAAAGGGGATCAGCCTTATTGGGCCGTCCCTGGGTTTAAGTTATTGGGTTGGGCCCAATATGGGTCCAAGGGGGGTATTTTGGTCTTTTGACATTTAATAAAAGACCAAAACTTTACCAAATTTTAATAAATCAAACACAACTCTAAAAATCCATTAAAAATTGGATTCATGAATGAAAAATAAATCTTAACAAGAATAAAATATGAAATGGAATTTATGAATTTTAAGAATTTAAATAATAACTTAGAATTTAAAATTATTATTTCCTTGTAATTAAAATTCAAGGAAAAATCTCAAATAAGTTCAAATACTTATTTTCAAACATTTCAAAATGAAATTCTACTATTCCAAGTCATTTCTTTTGAAAAAGGGTATTTTTCCCAGAAAAATACTATATTCCTTTTATTTCCAGAAACTATAGAGGTAACTCTATAATTTTCAACTATTTTTGGAATGATTAAAGGAATCACCAAGTAAATAGTTTTACTTTGAATTATTGTACTTTGTGTGAATTAAAATGGTTTATACTTTTAAAATCAATTGTAAATTACTGTCAAAGACATAAATCTTAAATACAACCCTAAATTGTAATAACTCAACGGGGTAAAGGGATTCAACATAAAATAATACATCCATGATTGCATTATTTGGATTTTATAACATTGTCCTTACCGGACAATGATGCTTCTTACAGAACCCGAGGTCCAGGTTCCATCAACTGCATTGAACTGCACTATCTCGCAGTCCACAGGCAAGTTCACCCTTGCTCATGTCAACTTGAGTATTTTATACTACTTTAATGCAAATCTATATACTTATCATTCCTGCATCGCAAATGAAATGTTACTTTACAACTATGAATATGACTATGTGGCTGGCAATGGAACCATGGTATGTGTTGATATGGTGGAGGTTCCATTGCAATGGGTTATATCACCCTAGGATTAAATTACCAATGCCGTCCAGTGATTCTAGCGCCGTACAAATCGCGTTGACCATGAGATCTATAATGGCCTGGGGAAGCCAGCCGTATCTTTTCCTTCTCGCATGCCAACGGATTGGTAGAGCCGGCGGGGTGTTGGAGGCACTGCCGTAGAGTTGGGATAGCCTTTTAAATCCCCATCCATTAGTGATGATGGCTCTACGATCTATGAAGGATTGTCCAAAGTACACCATGAGTAAAGCCGTATTATCGGGAAGTCTCGGAGGTGTGCGGGTGGACAAAAGGGTGGGTTTGCGGTCGCGGAGAAGGCGGTGTGGGCTTGGATCTTTATACCTGGCCTCACACCAAAGGAAGTGTGAACGGGGGCAAGTCCCTGCGGATGGCAAAAAGGGTGAGATCTCTTGTGGGAAAAGTAACGCACCTCTGCAGAGTGTATCAAATTGTGGCTGTCACTCCTTGTTCCGGGAAGGGAACTGCGAACGCGGCAGGAAAGGAACTCCACGAAGTTCTAGCCAACCTGTGAAGACTGACGGGCATAGTTTTCATAATAAAAGCAACCTTTTGAAGAAATGTTTTCAAAACATGCATTGACCTGCGATTTCCTGATCAATGGTCGTAGCTAGTGCATCAAACACCTTTTTATTCTTTTAGAACTTGCTGAGTACCTCTGTACTCACTTTCTTTCGACACCCTTGCTAGACTGTGATCCGGAAGTGGAGGCTATCAACGATGGAGCACCAGAAGGAAGTTACGAGCTGGTCTACGAAGAACCTGATCTTACCGGCGGAGTGGAAGGCGTAGACTATGGGATAGTCTACGGACCAGATGACACGGAGGTGGAGGAGTAGTGACATACCCTAGCATCATAGAGCCGAGCAACGTAGAACTTACCTAAATAAGTTGTTGAGCTCTTTATATTTGTTATGAGTTGTAATCGTACTTAAGTAGTATCTTAGGGTGTTCTCATAGGACCTGTGAGAATACCAACTTGTTAAGACAATGTTTGTAATAAAGTAAGGAGTGTTATGACCTGCAATGTTTCTGTTGTACCACTCTGAGGGATATGGCAACTTGTGAAGAAGTCCCTTCGCAAAGATCATATCAACGACTTGTATACTACAACATGCAGTGGTATGCTGGGTCACCGCAGTTTTGGACAAAAATCCTCAATCTCATATGAGAAAATTAATTGTTGCTACATGCTTATGCATAAAAGAGGAGTCCATTATCTGTTGTCTATGTTGTCCCGGTATGGATGTCTAAGTTGAGAATAATCAATAGCGAGAAATCCAATGCGAGCTTTCTCCTTAGACCTTTGTACAAAGTGCATAGAGGTACCCCTTTGTGACACTTGGTTAAAACATGTGCATTGCAATGATAATCCAGGTAATCCGAGCTAATTAGGACAAGGTGCGGGCACTATTAGTATACTATGCATGAGGCTTGCAACTTGTAAGATATAATTTACATAACACATATGCTTTATTACTACCGTTGACAAAATTGTTTCTTGTTTTCAAAATAAAAGCTCTAGCACAAATATAGCAATCAATGTTTCCCTCTGCGAAGGGCCATTCTTTTACTTTTATGTTGAGTCAGTTTACCTATTTCTCTCCACCTCAAGAAGCAAACACTTGTGTGAACTGTGTATTGATTCCTACATACTTGCATATTGCATTTGTTATATTACTTTACATTGACAATATCCATGAGATATACATGTTACAAGTTGAAAGCAACCGTTGAAACTTAATCTTCCTTTGTGTTGCTTCAATGCCTTTACTTTGAATTATTGCTTTATGAGTTAACTCTTATGCAAGACTTATTGATGCTTGTCTTGAAGTACTATTCATGATAAGTCTTTGCTATATGATTCATTTGTTTACTCATGTCATTTACATTGTTTGGATCGCTGCATTCATTAGATATGCTTACAATAGTATGATCAAGGTTATGATGGCATGTCACTCCAGAAATTATCTTTGTTATCGTTTACCTGCTCGGGACGAGCAAAAACTAAGTTTGGGGATGCTGATACGTCTCCGACGTATCGATAATTTCTTATGTTCCATGCCACATTATTGATGATATCTACATGTTTTATGCATACTTTATGTCATATTTATGCATTTTCCGGCACTAACCTATTAACGAGATGCCGAAGAGCCGATTCTTTGTTTCGCTATTTTTGGTTTCAGAAATCCTAGTAAGGAAATATTCTCGGAATTGGACGAAATCAACGCCCAGGGGCCTATTTTGCCACGAAGCTTCCAGAAGACCGAAGAGAAGACGAAGTGGGGCCACGAGGCGGCGCCACAGTAGGGCGGCGCGGCCCAGGAGCTGGCCGCGCGGCCCTAGCGTGTGGGCCCCTCGTGACTCTCCCGACTCTGCCCTTCCGCCTACAAATAGCCTTCGTCGCGAAACCCCCAGTACCGAGAGCCACGATACGGAAAACCTTCCAGAGACGCCGCCGCCGCCAATCCCATCTCGGGGGATTCAGGAGATCGCCTCCGACACCCTGCCGGAGTGGGGATTCATCTCCCGGAGGACTCTACACCGCCATGGTCGCCTCCGGAGTGATGAGTGAGTAGTTCACCCCTGGACTATGGGTCCATAGCAGTAGCTAGATGGTTGTCTTCTCCTCATTATGCTTCATTGTCGGGTCTTGTGAGCTGCCTAACATGATCAAGATCATCTATCTGTAATGCTATATGTTGTGTTTGTTGGGATCCGATGGATAGAGAATACTATGTTATGTTGATTATCAATCTATGTGTTGTTTATGATCTTGCATGCTCTCCGTTACTAGTAGATGCTTTGGCCAAGTTGATGCTTGTAACTCCAAGAGGGAGTACTTATGCTCGATAGTGGGTTTATGTCTCCGTGAATCTGGGGGAGTGACAGAAGCCCCTAAGGTTATGGATGTGCTGTTGCCACTAGGGATAAAACATTGATGCTATGTCCGAGGATGTAGTTATTGATTACATTACACACCATACTTAATGCAATTGTCTGTTGATTGCAACTTAATACTGGAAGGGGTTCGGATGATAACCTGAAGGTGGACTTTTTAGGCATAGATGCATGCTGGATAGCGGTCTATGTACTTTGTCGTAATGCCCAATTAAATCTCACAATACTCATCATATCATGTATATGCATTGTCATGCCCTCTCTATTTGTCAATTGCCCAACTGTAATTTGTTCACCCAACATGCTATTTATCTTATGGGAGAGACACCTCTAGTGAACTGTGGACCCCGGTCCATTCTTTTACATCAAATACAATCTACTGCAATACTTGTTCTACTGTTCTCTGCAAACAATCATCATCCACACTATACATCTAATCCTTTGTTACAGCAAGCCGGTGAGATTGACAACCTCACTGTTTCGTTGGGGCAAAGTACTTTGGTTGTGTTGTGCAGGTTTCACGTTGGCGCCGGAATCCCTGGTGTTGCGCCGCACTACATCTCGCCGCCATCAACCTTCAACGTGCTTCTTGACTCCTACTGGTTCGATAAACCTTGGTTTCTAACTGAGGGAAACTTACTGCTGTACGCATCACACCTTCCACTTGGGGTTCCCAACGGCCGTGTGCTGTACGCGTGTCAGACAGCGCGTGGGGCCGAGCGGGAGGGCGCGTTGTGCGAGGCGCGGGCGGGAGATGTGCTCCCGCGCGGGATCGAGCGAGGTCAACGCCTCGAGGCTCTCCTGCGGGATCGAGCAGCGGCGAGCGGGCGACGTGGGCGAGCGGAAGCGAGCAGCGGCCTGGGCGCGGTGGAGTGGGCTGGCTGGTGCGGCGGCCCGATGCGGGTGGGGCTGGAGAAAAAAAGGCAAAGGGGGCCGGCCGGTAGTACCGGACCTGGTACCGGTCTGGTACCGGCCCAGTTACGGTACTACCGGCCCAGTACCGCTCTGATACCGGGCTGGGTCCAGTAAGCTTTGGAGGCTGATGCGGTACTGGGCCCGGTACCGCCAGCGGTAGTACCGGGCTGGCCCAAAAACGTTTTTCGTTTTCTTTTTCCAAATATGATGCACTATAAAATCCATAACTTGAGCTAGACAACTCCGAATGACATGAAACCAGTTTTGTTGGAAAGAGGGCGACAAGAGCTACATCTTTGCAAGGTGAAATCATGCGAATGAGTGAGTGATGATTTTCTCATGGTCATAGAGGTGTAACCTCTCAATACGGTATATCGGGAAAATCATCACTCTCGCATATGCAACATGTGATGCAACCGAAATCCGTTTCATGCATAAGAACCAAGAAGAACCAAGAACACAATGCAATGCATGCAAGGTTTGAGCTCTCTCCGATGATACGACCCACTATCCTATCGAGCACAAACCTAGTCCTTGCGCATTCTTCTCGAGTCGGCAAACTCCGTCTTCACCCTCTTCATCATTGTCCATGCCACCGTCTTCATCATTGTCCGTGCCACCATCTTCCTCCAACATACACGCCATCTTCTCTCTTCATCTTCTACGCCGTCTTCTCTCTTCATCTTCAACACCGTCTTTGTCTCTCTTCGACACCATCTTCATCATTGTACTCCGTCTTCTCCATCTTACAACCTTGAGTCCAACATGACTATGGACTTGACCTAAGATTGATTCTCAATGCAACCGTTAGTCCATAGGGATTGTCATCAATTACCAAAACCACACATGGGGTAAAGGACATGTTCTTACACCAGCAGTAGCACACGGTGGCGCAACACGAACAACATCAACAACGACATCATAGAGCGCTGAGTTGCATCACCTCGGCGGCCTAGATTCTGAAAATGTCTCGTGGCCTAGAACTTGGAACCATGCATGCAGATGCACAACAATGATGTTTTGTTATTGCGTTCAGTATTATCATGTTGTACATTATGATATCCCTGATTTATTTTGGATTTTCATAGTGAGTTGTGAATTATATATGTGCACTAAAAAATGAATTTTGAGTACCCGTGGCAACGCACGGACATTTATACTAGTTTATATATAAACCAACACCTTAAAGAATAAGTAAATTGAAGCAAGAAGCCATGGCAGATTGGCAGGTTACAACCTTACATTACAGGAGCAAGCAAGGAATCCATTGGACTCAGCCAGGGAAATCATCTGAAAAAAGGAAGATTCCATCTCATATCGTACAACTCAAAACTGGAGGTAGACCATATTTTTTTTTTGGAAATTCAGATAGTGTATTCACAACGATCAGTCATCAGTGGCATATTACAGAACGTATGTGAAGGGAGACACGCTATGATTAATGAACTTCTCACGTACTGGACATCTCCCAGGAACATGAGAGCTACAACAGCATCTAAGAAGTAAAGGTTGACTAGTAGTAATTCTCGTGGCTAGCCTAGCGAAGTGGTGAGCAATGAAATTCAGACTTCTAGAGACCAGAAAGAAGCTTGTCGGACTGAAGGAATCTGAAGCAAATATTGACGCAAGCTGAGGCCTGATTTGCCAATGTCCTGGTGCAGTGAGAATGTTGTTTGCAGTCACAGCTTTGGCCAGAGTAGCACAATCTGTGAAGTAACTTGGTTCCTGAACCTGAAGGATCGAAGCTACAACAACAGCAAGTTGCAATGCGAGCGCTTCAGCGTGTAGAGGTGAAGCTGCTGGCGGGGAGACCGCTGAAACAAAGACGCCATGTTGTTGCGTGTCCTCACCAAGCTTGATGTAGATTCCAATTCCTGCTTGCACCTGCAAGTGATCATGAGGAGCCTTCCAAGCTGCATCTGTGAATATTGTAGGCCCAACAATCGTAGATAGATCAGAAATAGAAGGAGCACCCGAGGCTAGTGCCTGGTGATGAGAACTTGGAGCTTGCAGAGAGGGTAAAGTTGACATATGTTCTTGGTCTTTATCTGTCAATGTTGCACACCTCAAGATCGCTTCCACTGCCGCAAACACCTGCAAGGGAGAGTTCACCTTCCTGCCAAAGACAAAGTCGTTCCGAGCTTTCCATATGCACCAAAGAAAAGTGTAAATATTTGAAATAGATGCATATGGGTGACCTGAAGAAAGGATTGCCTGAATGGTATCATGCATAGAAGAGAAGTATTCACAATCACTTCTGACCTAAGGTGCCAGGGAGCGGCAAACCAAACCGCCTTCGCAAAGGGACAGAGGAAGAACATGTGCATGTCATCTTCTTCCTGCCCACACCTAGAGCAATCTTTTTCAATGTGAGTAGAGAACCTACCTGCTCTTTTCCCAGTTGGTAGAGCTTTTCGAAGAAGTCTCCAAGCAAAGGTCTGGACTCGAGGAGCAAGGCTTTTGTCTTTCCAGACCTGCATGAGAAGTGCTTTAACCTGAAGATGAACTTCTTTTGGCCTCTGATTCTCTGGCAACAACAAGTTGCTGAAGCAATATCTGTAAGCACTTTTGCAAGAGAATTCTCCTGTAGGGGTTAACTTCCAACACAGTAAATCTGGCCCAGACGCATCAACTATAGGGGTTTGTATAATCGAGTTTGCAGTTTGAGGAGTAAACAGAGCATTTATAAGGGGAACATTCCAAGTTTTTTGATTAGGCATCCATAAATCTTTAACTACAGCTGGGTAAGCAAAAGGTTGGGGATGAATTATCAGGTTGTCATAAATTGTTTCCCAACCAGAAAACCAGGGTGAGCTCCAAACAGAAATATTGCCTTCTAAAAGCTGGTAAAAAGAAGCAGACATCAAGAGATGCTTTACCTTTAGAATTGCTGACCAGAATGCAGACTTGGGCACATTGGATTTGGCCCTCCAAATTGAAGTGTCTGGATGATACTTTGATTTGAGAATGAGAGCAAGCTGAGTTTCAGGGTCTTTGGCTAGTCTCCAAGTTGCCGATAATATGAGTCCTTGGTTTGTTGCCTGCAAGTTTTTGATACCAAGGCCCCCCTCTTGCTTAGGGGCACATATATCAGCCCAAGCCCTAAGGCAAAGGCTTCTGGCATTGTCTTCTTCCTTAACTCCTGTCCACCAAAAACGTCTGATAATAGCTGTGAGTTTGTTAAGAAACTTCTTTGAGAAAAGGATGCTGGACATGTAATAGACAGGAATAGAAGAGAAAACAGATTTTATTAGCTCCAAACGGGCAGCGTGAGACAACTTGTTAGCAACATAGGTAGTTAGTTTAGATTTAAATTTTCCATAAATGAAGTTGTAAGCCACAGCTCTATCCTTCGCAGGCAAAATCAAGGGATGGCCAAGATGAATGGTGTTTGTGTCAATATCTCTGGCACATGGAAAATTTGCCTAATGTCCTGCATAACCTGGTGATTGACCCTTTTGCTGAAAAGAATAGCAGATTTGTTCCAATTTGGCACTTGACCGGAAGCACGACAGAATTGACTAATAATGCGAGACATGGCTGCAGCTTCCTGGATGTTAGCATTGCCACAAACTAACAGATGATCGGCAAATAAGAGTGAGTGGATCGGGGGGCAGTCTGGTCCAAGTGAAATACCTGTCAAGTTGTTGTTCTGCATGGCCTCTTGAAGAGCTAAAGAGAGTTCGTTGACTGCAAGCACAAACAGATACAGAGACAAGGGGCAACCCTGCCGCACTCCTCGGCTGCTTGTAAAGCGAGCATAAGATTGACCATTGATAATAACAGAAAAAGTTGGCGAGGAAATGCAAGCATGGACTAAATTTATAAAGTGAGCATGAAGCCCTTTACGAGCCAGAGCTGCCGAAATGAAGTTCCATTCAAGTCTATCAAATGCCTTAGCAAGATCAATTTTAAGCATAAACGCATGGTTATTCCAAGAGTTCAAAGAAAAAGAATGTGTAATTTCCTGAGCTATGATGATATTGTTGCTAATCCGTCGACCTTCTATAAAAGCTTGTTGGGAAGGATGGATGTAGTCAGGAAGATGTTGTTTAAGCCAATTTGCAAGAGATTTTGAAATGATTTTGTAAATGACGTTGCAAAGACTAATAGGCCGAAAATCAGCGGGCATAACACAAACAAGCTTTTTAGGAATAAGAGCAATATTTGTATCATTGATGTGGGGAGGGAGCACACCTGTCATATAGAAGTTTTGGACTACCGCCATAACATCATCCGCAATCCAACTCCAAGCCGACTTGTAGAAAGCCACGTTGAATCCATCCGGTCCTGGAGATGCATTTCCTCTCATTGCTTTCAGGATTCCCCAAATTTCTTCTTTATCTGGGATCGAGTTTGTGTAATCTCCAGCTTCCCTTGCTATTGTAGTGCTTAAGAATGGCATGCCAGAATTAGTGGTAGAGGAACGGAAGATACTGCGGAAGTAAGAAACAAATTCCGAAGCAATCTCATCTGGATCATGTAAAGTGTTGCCTTGAGTATCGTTAACAGAGGAGATACGGTTCCGACGTCTACGTTTAAGCACAACATGATGGAAAAAAGAAGTATTTCTATCTCCCTGTGTTGCCCAATGTTTTTTTGCCCTTTGTCTATGGAATTCGGTTAATTTGGTCAAGTTCTGATCATACTGGGCCACAAGATTAGCTTCCAGAGGCATGATTCCGTACCTGGATAGGTTGCATCTGTATTTCATGGATCTGATCCTGAATCTTGCTTAAATGCTGATCAATCGGTTTCTTCTTCCTACACCACTTTTTCAAACTACCTGCAAGGTTAGATGTTCGAGCATGGAATGGCCTATTTGCCGAAGCTAGACCATCTTCAGCAAACTGATTTCATCTTCAACTTGATGTTGGCTCACCATGGAGGCCTCTTGCGTTGGCTGAAGCTGATCCTACCTGAACCGGTGCCACTCGTATGCTGAACTGGCAGCCAAAGCTAGGTGTTTCAATTATGTTTTTTTTAGTAGAAGGTGTTTCAATTATGTTGGTGGGTTAAACATGTGAAAATTTAAATTAGGGGCAAATGTGGTCGCAAGGCTGATTGATAGTTTTGATTTTTTTTTTGTTGCCACGAGCTTGAATCTGATTTAGCCCACTGATGGAAAAGATTGTTGGCTGTGTTGGGCCAATTTCAGCCCATCGCACGTGCAGTCGCTCGCAGGCCGGAGCTGATCCATCTACCGCTCGACCACTGCACTCGTCCTCCTTCCCCTTTCTCTTCCCCAAAACCCTACACCACGTCCAGCGACGAGGACGGGAGCAGTGAACCCCGCCGCCGCCGCTGCCATGGCGCTCCGCCGGATCAACCCGACCAAGAAGCCCCTCCTCCATCTCCCCCGCCCCTTCTCCTCGTTGTCGTCCTCCAACCCCCCCTTCCCTCCTCCTCCACCGCCGCAGTCCGACGACACCGACGCCTCCCCGCCCCCTCCGCCCCCGAACAGCGGCGAGCCCCCGCAGAGGCCCTCATCCTTCAGCGACCTCCGCGAACAGCGGCGAGCCGCCGCCGAGTCCCTCGACAACATCCGGCGCTACCTCGAGCACTCCCGCGCCGCGTCCCGGATCCCCGGCGGCGCCCCGTTGACGCTGCCCCTCTTCTCCCCCCCGGCGGCTCGCAACCCCAACGCTGACGGCGCCAAGCCGTGCGCCTTCGACTTCACCATCCTCAGCAAGGGCCTCCGGAAGATCCGGCAGCAGCAGAAGCAGCCGCCCAAGGAGTTCCCCTCAGCAACTTCAGACAGCATCTTCGCCAAGGAGAGAGCCGGGGCAGAGGCGGAAGATCCGGACCCTCCCCGTCCCACCAGGCAAGCCGCGATGTCCCTGAGACGAGAACAAGACTTATCAGAAGTAGTAAGCTAATCTTGCCTAGCATTGCTTGTTTTCCTTTCTTCATTCACATATCCTGTCTTGGCCGCCGATGGAACTGGTGGCTTACGGCTTGTGTTGTATTGTTTGACTTCAGTTGGGCGGCAGGACCGGACTACCAGAATCATCCACGGCAGGAAGAGAAGCTACTGACGGTGAGATTTTCATGGGTAGAGATTTTTGGCTCTGGGCTCCAGTGATCTTGCTAAAATCACGTTTATTTGTTCTAAATAATATGGTGAAAATCGGATGTAGCCATCAATTTTAAATACTTACTATTTGAGCTACATAACAATGACAGAAATGTGGATCCGAGTTATGCATATTTTAAAATCTCCAAATTTTATCGGTTTGTGTAGCCTTATAGTAGTACAGTATAATGAATTTCACATTGCGGTTTTTACATGTTGCATGTTACAACATTGACATGTCCAGTTTTTCTCCCACAATTTTTTTGAAACTTAGAAATTTGATTTTTGATATATTTTTTTAAAAATGAAGGAGAACTACATGAGCCAAAGGACACTTTCCGAGATTTTTATTTCCTTCATCTATCTCTCTTGGTGGTGCGATGGCCTTTGCAGGAAGAACACACAAGCAGAGAGGACCTGAATTGGGGGATAAAACTCTTCCAGAAAGTAGCAAGTGAGGTGGTCTGAGCTGGTTTCCTTCTGATCGAAATTTTAGATATGGCGGTGAAGATCTCGTCGGAGGTTGCCTTTTGCTGAATGTTGTAGAAGACTGAATAATGTGGAAGATGCTGAAGAACTTGTTTTTTCTTTTGATGGCTTTTGACCTAGTGATGTTGCCAGTTGATTCTTGGTGTACATATGCAGATCCCTCATCGAGGTGGGGGTCTGCTGTTAGTTGTAAGCTAAGGGCTAGCAGCCATGGCACCCGTTAGGTTTCTCCTCTTTTTTGTTGTTATTGTTGTTGTAGTGAACCTGGTGGTTTCTTTTAAAGGAAATCGGAAAGGAAACTCTCTGTCGGCCAGATCGAGCGGAGCGACCGGCCCTCCGGCGGAGCACCTCCTCCCTCTACTGCGGCAATCGACCGGCGCTGCGCACAACAGGTTGCAACGCGTCTACTCCTCCATGGCCGGCGGGACACTAATGGCCGGGATCTGTCGCGCGTACGCGTCTCCGACCTCCGCGTGACGGGAATCAGCACGGCCGGAATCGCTAACAGCAGATGCTTGGGCTAGCTAGTTGTTACCGCGCACGCGTCCATCAATCTGATGGCTAGCAGGACGCTGCCGAACTGATTGCAGTCACGACTTTGTTCATTCAGTTTCTTGGTGGATTCAGATACTAGCTACGAGATTCATTTTCCATCAAGGGGTATTTTAGATTTGTCATCTTGCAACTACCAAAATAAGCTGAGACAGCAACAGCTGAAAAGAACTGGACGTAGTTTACTCTGCAGCTTATTTTCACGGCCGTTTATTTGGGCAGATCGAGCTGTAGCAGCTTATGCACAAGCTGAAGCTAAAAAGAACTGAGCCTTAGCTCACTGATGGAAAGATTGTTGGCTATGTTGGGCCAACTTCAGCCCATTGCACGTGCGGTCGCAGGCCGGAGCTGACCCATCCATCGCTCGACCACTGCACTCATCCCTTTCTCTCCCCAAAACCCTACACCACGTCCAGCGAGGAGGAGGGGAGCAGTGAACCCCACCTCCCGCCGCCGCCGCCATGGCGCTCCGCCTGATCAACCCGACCAAGAAGCCCCTCCTCCATCTCCCCCGCCCCTTCTCCTCGTCCTCCTCCTCCAACCCTCCCTTCCCTCCTCCTCCACCGCCGCACTCCGACGACCCCGACGCCTCCCCCCGCTCCTCGCCCCCGAACAGCGGCGAGCCCCCGCAGAGACCCTCGCTCTTCAGCGACCTCCGCGAGCGCCTGCGGTCGTCCCCGGCGCCGCCCCCACCGCGGCGGATCCCGACCAACCCGCCCCGTTCCGCCGCGGCCCCCGCCGTGCCCCTCGAGGACATCCGGCGCAGCCTCGAGAACTACCGCGCCGCCTCCCGGAACCCCGGGGGCGCCGCCCCGTCGACGCCGCCCCCCTTCTCCAGCGGCGGCGGGGGCACCCCGTCGTTCCAGGACCTGCTCAGGAGCAGCGGCCCCCCGGCGGCCCGTCCCCCCAACGCCGACGGCGCCAAGCCTTTCGACTTCACCGCCCTCCGCGAGGGCCTCCGGAAGATCGACCCGCGGCAGCAGCAGAAGCAGCAGCCCAAGGAGTTCCTCTCAGCGACGTCAAATGGCATCTTCGCCAAGGAGAGAGCCGGGACAGAGGCGGACGATCCGGACGCCGCCGTCATGCTCTACAAGACCTACACCTACGAAGCCCTCGGGAAGGAGCTCCAGGAGCTGCGGCCGCCGGGCGCGGGGAAGGACGGCAAGGACTGGTTCTCGCTCCAGGAGCTGCAAGGCCGGATCGCCAAGCTGGCCGCCAAGGACAAGGACACGCGGCTGGGTGGCCAGTTCGGTGCTTTGAAGCAGAGCATTAGGAGCATCGCGAAAACCGATAAGCAGAAGGCCATCAGAAACAGTAATCTCATCTGGCCTAGCACTGATTCTTTTCCTTTCTTTCCATATAATTCTCAACTGAGCTTGTATTGTCTTGTGCTTTACCGGGAGCAGTGGGTGGAATGTTTTCGATTGCAAACCTTACTGGGAACCCGATACCGGAGTACCTGAGTCAACCACCCCAGGAGGAGTTGCTAGAGAGGGTGAGATTATCCCTTTTTTTCCTAGTATTTCATCTCTTGTCTCTGCTCTGAGGGTGCATTGCCTGATTATCGTTCGTTGCCTCTCCAGTATTTCCATCCCGACCACATGTCAGGCGAAGAGAAGATGAAATTGGAGCTTCAGAAGGTGAGGGACGAGTTCAAGATGTCCGAGAACGACTGTGGTTCTGCAAGAGTCCAAAGTAAGTATCTTACCCTTTATACTTGCATAATACCAGAAAACTGTGATACACATCTGAAGTTCTGAACACAAGTAGAATATGCTGACTTGCCAATACGGTGTTTCAATGCTGTGTCTCTCCCCCATAACTAGTATAATGTTGTTGATGAGTAGTGAATGTTTAATATTTGATCACTTTTCTGTTCGGAAAAGAAGGCGGTCATGATTTGATACGACTCGAAGACCAAATTTCCTTGAGTAGCTGATATAGGCTATGCTAAATGTCGCAGTAAAGACTTTTCAGAATCTTCACTTGATAACCTAGTAGTTTTGTCAACTGTAATACAACTGAGAAATGGTCCAGTTAACTTCAATTGTAGACATGGTTCAGTGAACTTCAGCATTACATTTTTTGTGCGTTAACAGGTTTTTTTCCCCATATTCTTCTGTAGCTAGTAACTGATCAGTGAGAAAAGAGGTCTGGCTGATAGAATATATGTTTTCAAATTCTGGTTCTTCTGTACTTTGGTTAGTGCAAGTTTTGCCCTACTAAATAGATATCATTAGACCTGTCAGCTGTCACTTGAAAGATTCACTCTATTCTCGAGGTCTTGAGCAGTTCTTCTAGGCTTGCTGGCAATCTTGTTTTGTTATGCTTAACATTGTTAGAAGCAGCTTGTACATGTATTCCTGGAACTAAATACCTTTGAGCTCTCATGTATTTTCGCCCTCTATTCTCGAGCTCTTGAGCAGTTCTGATATATATTTTGTATGTAGAGCATTTCATACTCTTTGCTTGCATCTTCACTATGCACATGGTGCATGTTACTGATAGTATGCATGTCTTTGTTTTTCAGTAGCGCAATTAACACTAAAAATCAAGCATCTGTCATCTGTTTTACACAAAAAGGTATGTGCAATGTTTCAGTTCCCTTATCCATATCATGCCGTATTTGCTCTTTTAACTAAACACCACTTTTGGAATCGTATGGACTTCATTCAGCTCGGTCAAGTGACCTGTGGACTTTATTGTTGTGGTGATGCAGGACAAGCATTCTAGGAAGGGTCTTCAGGATATGGTTCAAAGGAGGAAGAAATATCTCAAGTACCTACGGCGAACTGACTGGGACTCGTACTGCATGGTCCTCTCGAAGCTGGGGCTCCGCGACATACCTGAGTACAAAGCGCCTGACTACAAGAAGACCCAGCCTACCAAGGCCAAGTCTAAGAAGAGCAAGAGGAAGAGAAAGATGAAGACGTAGAGCCAGTGAGACAGATTTGGCGATTGATTAGTTTTCCACACTTCTCTTTTGGCTGTCAATTGCATGGCAATAGAATCCATCAGAGAGAGGGTCGAAGTTGGAGCATCGCATTCCACCTTGCCGGAGTCGGCAACCTCGGGGCTCTTCACGGCACAAAAAGCGGTGGCTAAAGAGCCACCGGCAAGCAAAATACCTAGGGTGAGGGGTGTAGCGGTCGCTGCCGCCGGAGAACAGGCTGCGGCGGAGCTTAGATGGAGGCCGGGAGCTCTAGAGGACCGGTGGAGGTGGAGCTTTGGGGAGAGCAAGGCGGCCGCGGGCAGTGGAGGTATTCATCTTCTCCGGAGGTGTTCGTGGTTGGGCGGCGGCGCTCTTCATCTTCTTCGGCGGTGGCGGCGTCGGCCCTCTCCTCACCCTAGGGGGGAAAGTTGTCGCAAAGCTGATTGATAGTTTTTTTTTTCTGTTGCCACGAGCTGAATCTGATTTAGCTCACTGATGGAAAAGATTGTTTGCCATGTTGGGCCAACTTCGGCCCATCGCACGCGCAGTCGCAGGCCGGAGCTGATCCATCTACCGCACGACCACTGCACTCGTCCTCCTTTCCCTTTCTCTCCCCAAAACCCTACACTACGTCAAGCGAAGAGGAGGAGGGGAGCAGTGAACCCCACCTCCCGCCGCCGCCATGGCGCTCCGCCGGATCAACCCGAGCAAGAAGCCCATCCTCCATCTCCCCTGCCCCTTCTCCTCGTTGTCGTCCTCCAACCCCCCCTTCCCTCTTCCACCGCCGCAGTCCGATGACATCGATGCCTCCCCGCACCCTCCGCCCACGAACAGCGGCGAGCCCCCGCAGAGGCCCTCGCTCTTCAGCGACCTCCGCGAGCGCCTGCGGTCGTCCCCGGCGCTGCCCCCACCGTGGCAGATCCCGACCAACCCGCCCCGTCCCGCTGCGGCCCCCGTGTGTCCCTCGATGACATCCAGTGTAGCCTCAAGTCCTTCCGTGCCGCGTCCCGGAACAGCGGTGAGACCCCGTAGAGGCCGCCGGCGTCCTTGCTCTTCAGCGACCTCCGCGAGCGCCCGTGGTCGTCCCCGGCGCCGACCCCACCGCGGCGGATCCCGATGAACCCGCCCCGTCCCACCATGTCCGAAGAGTACATCGTGCGCAAGCTCTGCCCATCAGCTCGGCCCAAGGACGGCGCCAAGCAGGAGGCCATCCGGAAGATGGAGCTTGCCTACCTGAGACGAGAAGAAGACTTATAAAAAGTAGTAAGCTAATCTTGCCTAGCATTGCTTGTTTTCCTTTCTTCATTCGCATATTCTGTCTTGGCCGCCGATGGAACTGGTGGCTTAGAGCATTCCCACTCGTCTCCCCGACGAGGCCTCCGAGCGACGTTTTTCCCATCTGGATGGCGTAATTCGGCCCAGTCGCGTCCCCGGTTCCTCGATTTTGTCCGGATTTGGCCCTTCATCCATCCGGCGAGCCCACGCCATCCCCGGTTCCCCGAGGCGCGCTCGGGGACTCCGACGAAAGAATTTGGCGCGAAACATTGTGTGGACCCTCGTAGTCGGCAACTAAACCGCCAAATCCTATCGATTTCCCTCCAATTTGCTTGCATATCCTCATTCTCCCCCGCCGAATTTGTGTAGCCATCTTCATTCTCCTCCTCCTCTTTCTCGTCCACCACCATGCCGCCGAAGTCGAGGAAGTCACGGGCGAAGAAGGAGCGGCCGCCGGGTGTGTCCAAGGCACAGTGGGCGGCGGACGAGCTCCGACGCCAGATCGAAACTAGCGCCAGGGCGGAGAGGGAGAAGAAACTCAACGCGAAGAGGGCGTTGCCGACATCCTTCGACCCACTCCGGCCAGTGCTTCGCCCTCACCGTCTACGACGTCGACTGCCGCCGCTTCGACGTCGACTGCGCCCACAGCGACATCGGCCGCCGCTTCGACCACGGCGTGTGAGGAAACTGGGCTGTCAGACACCGCCGTGCCAGACGGGACTGCCGACGCCCCTGTTTCAGTATAATTTCCCTCAGATCGCCGATCTATGGCTGATCCTTTTGCCGATCTGGACGTATTTATAGCGGGACTACGTTTTGTTTGAATTTCGACTTAATCCGGCGATTGTTTCGTCCGGATTTCGGCGTGGGGAGGCCAAACGAGTGGAGATGCTCTTACGGCTTGTGTTGTATTGTTTAACTTCAGTTGGGCGGCAGGACCGGACTACCAGAATCATCCACGGCAGGAAGAGAAGCTACTGACGGTGAGATTTTCATCGGTAGAGATTTTTGGCTCTGGGCTCTAGTGATCTTGCTAAAATCACGTTTATTTGTTCTAAATAATATGGTGAAAATCCGGATGTAGCCATCAATTTAAAATACTTACTATTTGAGCTACATAACAATGACAGAAATGTTGATCCGAGTTATGCATATTTTAAAACCTCCAAATTTTATCGGTTTGTGTAGCGTTATAGTAGTACAGTATAATGAATTTCACATTGCGGTTTTTACATGTTGCATGTTACAACATTGACATGTCCAGTTTTTTTCCCACAATTTTTTTGAAACTTAAAATTTTGATTTTTGATATATTTTTTTAAAATGAAGGAGAACTACATGAGCCAAAGGACACTTTCCGAGATTTTTATTTCCATCATCTATCTCTCTTGGTGGTGCATTGTGGAGGACAACTCCACTTTTGTCTCTATTCTAATGGTGCGATGGCCTTTGCAGGAAGAACACACAAGCAGAGAGACCTGAATTGGGGGTAAAATTCTTCAAGAAAGTAGCAAGTGAGGTGGTCTGAGGGGAGCGGACGAATAGCGCTCGGGCTTGAGTGATCTGAATATCGCTAGGCGCAGTGTGTGGCGATGCGTCCATGCAGAGTCATTCAATGAAGCAATGTCAGAACTGGATGGCTAATGAATACGTCGTAGGATACATGGCACGCGCCCATGAACAGGGTCGTACGCATTAAATGGAGGGCAGTTGGGGGTGCTCCATTAAACATGGTGTAGTGTAAATTGTGTACATGTTTGGCTGGTACCAGGGCGCAGCGTGGAACAGGAATAGGATGGGAATGCGCAGGCACATCATGTACCGACCACTGTGCTACCTGGAGCTGAAACTGACCAAAAAAATTACTGCACAGTCTGCTTTTCTGGCGTAGCTCGATATGTGGCTGCCTGGAGGCTGGAGGATCCATGATAGTTTATTTTTTTCCGTGCACGCTCCATAAGTATGAAATTTGTTCAGTTTGCCAGGAAAAATATGGCACGCACAAATTCATAGCAGTGGGTTTTTCTTCATAGTTTTTTCGATGCCCAGATAGCTTGTGTAGGGACCTAAACTCTGCTATAATTCGTGCAACCATGTTTAAGTTCAAGTTAATTCATATATTTTTTACATGTTTTTATTTTAGGATATAGACCTAATTTATTATGACGGACCGTGTATTTCGCGGTTTGTAGAGCAGCCCCGAAAAAAACCTTTGGTAAAGATAATAGTAAAGGCGGAAAGTTTGCGCCATCTAATTCTTTGCTATCTGATGGACACCAGTAAAAATGGTTTGGGCTTTTGCGACTCGCAGGCATCGTGTGGGGAAGGCACCAACAGGAAGACCGCTAAACTCTGCCCGCGTAACAGCACTTGAGCGGACCCTGCATGATTTCCCAACCAGGGCGAATGATGAGGTCATTGTGCCAGAGGTGGGAGATACGTTTGATTCGATTAGAGAGGCCCCGGGCCACGAACTCGCATTTCACCAGGTGCCTTTGCCCTTCTCTCATCCGTTTGTTGCGGTCGAAGGATAATGGATGGTACATATGCGAGCATATAGACATCCACAACCATGATCTGTCTGCCTCGTTTGGTGAGTAGGCGCATTGGCCGTCGCACAAACATATCGACAAGATTTGGTTAAGCAGCTAAGGAAGAATAATGTTAATCTTGGGAAGGTGTACAGTATCATAGGCAGTTTCTTCGGGGAAATGGAGAATGTACCCTTCACGAAAAGGGTGTTGAAAACCTTGTGTGGCAAGATTAGTAGCGAGCAAGCAGATAACGATGCCAGAAAAACAATAGAAGTTTTCTCGGGGATGGGGGCTGCGGATCCTAAATTCAGTTACAGCGTGCAAGTGGATGACGACAACAAGAAGTGTTGATAAGTGGTGATACCCATGTACACACATTTTAGAGAAAGAGAGATACACAATGCATATCATTCCCCCAAAATGGGATGTTTCATTAATCATTCAAAGAGAGCCAAATAAGATATCATCAAGTTGCATTAGGCTCAAAACAATACACAAGTATATGATGAGTCAAACAAACATACTTGAATACACAAGATAGGCAAGTAAGACTCAACACATACAAACACATATTTGATACAAAACCAAATATGCAAAGGGGCAAGTAACTTACAATTAATATGAGTTGAAGTATAAGTCACCGCAAAGAGGAACATTGAATATAAGATATAGATGATAATCCTCATGACTTGGCTTGGTAAAAAATATAATATATGAAGATCCCTTAATTCTTCATGAAGTAGCCAAGTCTCCAATGCCCTCCACATGCACCTATTGATCAAGTTTGAGCTTGTTGGTCCCCAACCAAGTTGGATCCTAAGAGGTTAGTCACAATAGGCTTGGCAACTCAAATGGTTTTTTTCTTGAAGCCACTTTGAGTTCCAACAAACTTGGCAAACACATTGCCATCCTTATCCTTACCAAGAGAATAATAATTATTAACAATGATAGGGTTAGATAAGGTACCACTTAAACATGAAGAAGCAAAGTGCCCCTTCTCACGGCGTAAGTAGCAAGTGTTCCCCTTTCTCTTCTTTATTGATCTCTTCTCTTGGGGAACTTTATCTTGATTCTTCTTGGGAAGTGGCCTATCTTCAACTTGAGGTCGAGCATGAGCTTGACCTTGACCTTGTTGCCGTTTTCCTTGTTGTTTCCCACTCAAGTGCTTCTTCTTCTTCAATGGGCATGATCTAACATGATGCCCTTCAACCTTGCACTTGAAGCAAACCAACTTGGCCGGATCCTTGACTTTGTCTTGGCCCTTCTTCTTGTTGCTCATGCCCTTGGACTTGTTCTTGTTATTGGAGTTGAATCCAAGTCCACTCTTGTCATTGGGGGATTGTTGCACACTTAGCATCTTGTCAAGTGCGGATTTCCCTTCATGACGCTTTTCCAAGTCTTTCTTCAAAGAAAGGACTTGGGCCTCGAGCTCTTTGATTTCCTCTACATGGTTAGTAGAAATACAAATACTAGAGGAAGTAGAATCTTCATTGTTAGAGCAACAAGGCAAGGCAAGTAATCCAACACAAGGTGTATCAATAGTTTGACTAGAGAAGTGTATTGTCAGAAAAACAATAGAAGTGTATTGTTTCAGGGCTAATTGTTGAAATTCGTCATATATTTTTTTAGGAAGATGCAAAGGCTTGACATGTACCTCGTTATTTACTTGACTTATTTATGTCTAGTTCAATGGTACTACTGAATATTTTCTTGATCATTGTTAGTAATGCAAGCAGCAGATGTGGTGAAGATGTCCTACTACTGAATCTTCTTGATCTTTTCAGGTTTGGAGGTTTTGCTACAACTTGACATGAACCTCCATCTAAATGTGAAACTGTAGGTGTTGAATCGTATGATGTTGATGTGTTGTTGCCGAATGAGTTCGTGTCGTGTGCTTGCTCATGTCGTGTGCCGCATGAGTTCGCCGATTGAGTTCGTGTCGTGTGCCTGTTCATGTCGTGTGCCGCATGAGTTCCCAAATGAGTACGTGTCGTGTTCATGTTCATGTCATGTGCCGAATGAGTATGTCGTGTGACTATTCACGTCATGTGCCTATTTGGGCTGCTTTCCTTTTGAATCCTGCAACTCTTTGAGAACTTTGTATGGAGTGGAGGTGGATATGGAACTGGATAAATATAGCCATGGCTGGTACAGGATGTGAGGTCCGTCCTGTTCATCTCAGGCCTCACTTCTAGCAGACTGAATCTGCCAAACCGCGCACATGATCAAGGCCTACCGCGTGGAACTGTTACCTTTTTGGTTCGCATTTGCATGTTTCCTACGGTGGAGGTGGTTGGCTCCCCGAGCTGGGTGTATTCTTACTGCATCGTATACAGCCGGGAATATGACGTCGGGTTAAGAAGCCAACGGCCTGATGTCGTGTCGATATCCAGACCACTCAAGCTCGGGCGTACTAGGGAGTTTTCGGTGGTCTGAGCTGGTTTCCTTCTGATCGAAATTTTAGATATGGCGGTGAAGATCACGTCGGAGGTTGCCTTTTGCTGAATGCTGTAGAAGACTGAATAATGTGGAAGATGCTGAAGAACTTGTTTTTTTATGGCTTTTGACCTAGTGATGTAGCCAGTTGATCCTTGGTGTACATATGCAGATCCCTCATCGAGGTGGGGGTCTGCTGTTAGTTGTAAGCTAAGGGCTAGCAGCCATGGCACCCGTTAGGTTTCTCCTAACATGCTACTTAGACATTTTTTTCTAATAATAAGAAAGAGAAACACTTGCAATCCTCCGCGGGATCACTTCGCGGATCGTCCGCCTTGCTGGCACGCACAACGACCGACTCAAACAGCGCATAGCGGTGAGTAGGGCCCACCACCTGTCTTATTTTCTGAGATGGATTCTCCTCCACTCGTTTTCCCCTTCCTCGCGCTCTCTCTCCCATGTCCCGAGCAAATCCCCCTGGTTCCCTCCTCTGCCCACCGCCGCCCATGGCGCTCCCCACTCCGGCAAGCGCCCCAAACTCGGGGACTAGCTTCGCCCCCCTCGTCCTCTTCCGTTCGCTGCGAGCTCCATCCCTAGCCCGCCGCCCCGCAAGCTCGAGCAGGGAGACGATTCCTCATCTGTCGTCCTGGGCCGCTCCTCGACCTCTTCGTCATCCCCATCGGCGGCGGTGGTTATGGAGTACTAGTTTTTAATGGCTACGATCATTTGCTGCCAGCGGCGGTCATCCCAGCTACAAATCCTGCTTTCTCCTAGCCATCCGCTCCGGCCGCCCGGTGCTACAAGGGCAGCCGACGCTACTAAAGAAGGTCGTCGGGGCTGCTACAGATATTCGCCGGAGATGCTACAGTCGAACACCGGTGCTGCTACGATGGGGCGCCTGTTCTGCTACAAAAGCACGTTGGCTCTGCTACAAAAGACCGATGGCTCTGCTACGAAAGGTTGTCGGAGCTGCTACAGTCGGCTGTCGGCGCCGTCGGCTCTGTACAGTTGCCCGCCGCGTCTGCTACAGAAGGCGGCCGGAGCTACTACAAGCGGCCGCCGGCGCCGTCAGGCTCTGCTACAATTACCCGCCGCGTCTGCTACAAAAGGCGGTCGGAACTGCTACAATCGATCGCCGGCGCCGTTAGCTCTGCTCAATTGGTCGTCGCGTCTGCTACAAAAGGCGGCCGGAGCTGCTACAATTGGCCGCCAGCGCTCACTGCTGCGAGCCGCCACTGCTACTGCAAGTACTCCACCGCCATCGCTCACTGCGGGGCGACACCGATGATGCAAAGGCTAGCCGCGGAAGGTGCGAAGGCCGAATGCCGCTGCTGCAAAGGCGAAACAGATGTTGCTAAGAGCTTCTGCCTCGACGACGGTGAAAGCTCAGGCGACGTGTGGCAGAGGTGACTCGCGGCGCCGGTTTCTGCCTTTTTGAGTGATGCGGGATGTACGCGAGGAACGGGGCGTGAGATTATTTTGCTTCTCGTTTCCGTGGAGAGAGAACGCGCATGGGATTGTTTTTCTTTCTTTTTCCATGAAGAGAACACGCAGGAGAGGGAGACTATCCATCAGACAGGATGATACATCGGACGGTGTGGAAGCCGGGGGATCGGGCTTCAGATCCCCCGGGGGACGCTCAGCAGTCCCCAATAAGAAAACATGACAACTTGATTCTTGGTAATATCTCCTCTCCTTTTAGGGTAGGTAATGTGTAAGGGTATATTGCCCCTATGTGTGGTTTTGGTAATTAATGACAACCCCTATGGACTAATGTTTTCATTGAGTTTATATGAAGGAATATTCCATAGGTACTACTTGTACTCCATGTGTTGGATTCAAGTATGGATGCCATGAAGATAAAGGTATTCCTTGTGTATTGGCATCAAGATCATCGGTATGAAGATATATATATGTGATATGATCAAGTAGAAGAAATGAAGAAGGAGTGTCTTATGTGGAACTCAATATTAGCCATGCTCTATCTTAAGTGAGTATGTGAAGATACAAGGTTGAGTTGGGCAAGTTCAAGATGAGCATCTCAAGTGAATCACATGCTTGAAGCTTGCCGTCCATTTGGTGATAATGGACTAGTGAAGATGTGCATCAATGGAGCTTTCCCATCATAGTGTATGGGGGAGCATTTGTGAGTCTTCACGAAGCAACATTGGTCAAGTGAGGCATTCCGGCTTGAGTGAAGCTTGAAGAGTTATCATCAAGATCAAGCGGGATGCGCAAGGCAAAGGTATGGCCTTGCTAAGTTTTCCTTTTACCGGTCTCAAGGTGGATGTTGGGAGACCAGATTATAGGATAGATAGCCGCACTATTAAGAGGGGCTTTCGGTTGAGTAACTTGATCACATCGTCTTAGAGAGCTCAATCCTTTGCATACTTTGCATATCCTTATTGCTTCTTGATGTTTCTCTGTGTGAGGTTCTTGAGCTTGTTGCTAGCTTTACAACAAGCCCAAGTTCATCGAAAACGGAGTTCGCATGCATCTTCTATTGCGTTTTCGAGGTTGGGTAATTTTACCGGTTATTCATGATATAAGGTTCTACCTTTTATATTCATGATAAAATTCCCTTCTACAGATTCTTGAGTTTGCACTTTTTATAGGATAGCATTTGTTGTTATCTTCCAAACGAAATTAGTTTCATTCGAATCGGAGTTCGGGAGCATTAGTTATTAAAGAAAAAGGAAAAAAGAGAAAAGAATAAAAAGGAAAAAGAAAAACAGGAGGAGGGGCTGCCGGTCGGCCACCCGGCCTGCCAGGCCATGCGCCGGCCCACCCGGCCAGGACCGGGCGCCAACCGGACCGGGCGCCAACCGGCCCAGCGCCGGCCCACCCGGCCAGCTGACCGGCTGCTACCTCGTCCGCCCAGTCCCGGCCACCGACCGGCCCGCCGGCAGTGCGGCCCGTCGGACCAGCCTCCCCGCCGGTGGGCTTCAAAGCCACCGCGCGGCCCACCTGCCCCGCGAGCCCTTGCCTTTCCGCCGCCCAGCGGCTGCCACCGCCCCGCCCGGCCAGTGGGCCGGTCCGCCGGGCTGCACGCTGGCCTGTCCGGCTGCTGCTCCGGTCGGCCGGCCTGGTGGCCGGCTTGGCTGTTTTCTGCCTCTTTTTCTGCCTGTTTTTTTACTGCGTGTTTCTGTCTTTTTCCCCAACGGGTATTTTTGCTCCCTAGCTATAAATAGCTTCTTCTTCCACCTTGAGCAAGTACTTCTTCCCTTTCTCTCACCTCCATTGTTGCATTTGAAGAAGTTGCTCTCTCTCTTGTTCCCCCCCATGATTCTTGCTTATTCTTGAGGGATCTAAGAGAGGAGATCTAGATCTACACTTCCACCACACCATTTTTTCTCTAAGTGAGGGGAACTCTTGGGATCTAGATCTTGAAGTCTTTTGTTGACTTTCTCCATTGTTCTTCCTCTCCAATCTCATACTAGCATTCGTTGCTTTGGTGGGATTTGAGTGTGAAGGACTTGAACACCTCTAGTGTTCTTGCTTTGCATCATTGCATAGTGTTGAGCTCTCTACCACGATTAGTTCGAGTGAGAGACCGTGAGCTTGTTACTCTTGGAGGGAGACCTCCTAGTTGGCTTGGTGATTGGTGCTCCGGTGATCTCTTCAAGAAGATTGTGAAGAGGCCCGGGCTTCTCCTTCGTGGAGCTTGTGAAGTGGTTGTGGAGCTTGCCATCTCCGGAGCGGAGGAAAAGCTAACCATAAGGAAAGGGCCATTATCCTTCGTGGGTGTGGTTCGGAGAATAGGGTGAGCCTTCGTGGCGCGGGGAATCCTTCGTGGGACCTCCACTCCTCCAAACGTGACGTACCTTCTTGCAAAGGAAGGGAACACGGGAATACATCCTCGTCTCCGCGTGTCTCGGTTATTTCTATACCCGAGCTCTCTTTCCTTGTGATAGCCATCGTGCTTGAAGTACATATATCTTGCTATCACTTGTGCTACATATATCTTGTGCATATCTTGCTTAGCTCTAGTTGTTATTGTTACACTTAGTTGAGCTTAGCATATCTAGGGTTTGTGCTTGTAAACTAAACGATAGTTTAATTCCGCATTCCTACAAGACAAATCCGCAAGAGTTTTTAATTGCCTATTCACCCCCCCCCCCCCCCCTCTAGGCGACATCTCGATCTGTCAATTGGTATCAGAGCAAGGTCTCTCCTTGTTTAAGGCTTCACCGCCTTGAGAGTAAAGATGTCGGCTAGTATATATAGTGCACAATGACACAATTGTCTTTAATGGCACAAATTATCTTTTGTGGCGAAATTGCTTACTTTGTAATCTTCGGACCTTGTGTCCACATATAGAGCAATTTCTAGATGTCGGTTTTTCTCCTCCGATGGATTCTCAAAATCTATCTTTAGAGGATGAGAAAAACTTACATCTTGAAGCTCAAGTATCTAATGAGCTTTTATTTTCCTTGAGACCCGATTTTCGTAGGTTCTTGATATATATAAAGCGAAAATCGTCTCATGAGATGTGGATCAAGCTTAAGGAAATGTTTGGTGGATCCACTTCTAAATTGGTCGGTGGTGACTCCGAGGAGCTCTCTTCCCCTTCACATCATGAAGAGCTCCAAGTTGCTTCCACCTTCGGTCGTGATGAGTTATCATCTTCTTCCACTTCACCAACGTGTAGCAAGACACGAGGTAATGATATGGTGAGTGGTGAGGAAAATTGCAATATTGATATTGTGCTCAATAGTGATGATTCTTCATCTCTATCCCATTGCAATGCTTCCTCTTTGGACTTAAACACATCTAGCATTGAAAATAATCTACATGCTTGTGTTGATAGTCCTTGCATATCATGTGTAAATTGCTTATATAGATCTCATGATGATATGCTTACCTTGTCTTGTTCCCATAATCAAAATGCTTCTATTTCCTCTAGTTGGTTGTTGACTAACAATGTAGAGGAAACCGAACACTCTATGGATCAAGACACGATTTCAAATGAGGATTCAAGAATATCTTCATCTTCATTCTCCGGTTTGCACATGTGCCTTATGGCAAAAGGATCAAAGGTATCTCCTACTTTGACTCCTAACACATCCTCTAATGATGAGAATGATGATGATGATAATGATGAAGAATATAATACCTTGGTGCATAATATGGCAATGGTATATGCTTCTCTTCATGGTAATAATGAAGCTCGTGCTAATCTCAAACACTCTATGGATACCTTGAATAAATATAGGGAAACCATAGTGGAGTTGGAGTCCCATGTTGAAAATGAGGAAATGAGATTCACTCTCCTCAAGCATGAGCTAAAAGATGAGAAGCATACTAATTTTATGCTTACACAAAAAAATGAATCCTATATGCATGAAAATGAGAAAACTATTGTTGATGCTTGTGCTACTAACTCTAATTCTTGTGAAGCATCTACCTTAGAGGAGAATGTTGAGCTAAGGGCTCAACTTGAGGTGCTAACTAGCAATTATAGGGAATTGGAAGAAAGTCATAAAAAGCTCTCAAGCTCTCATGATGATCTTCTAATTTCCTATGATGGGCTAAAATTAGCTCATGAGGCAAGTATCACTAAGGTAACATCTTGTGAGCCTCACATGGATGTTAGCACAATCTCTACTACAAATGCTATATTGCCATGTGCTAGTCCTTGTAATCCATCTAGTCAAACAAGTGATACACCTTGTGTTGGATTACTCACTTTGCCTTGTTGCTCTAACAATGAAGCTTCTACTTCCTCTAGTACTTGTATTTCTACTAACCATGTAGAGGAAATCAAAGAGCTCGAGGCCCAAGTCCTTTCTTTGAAGAAAGACTTGGAAAAGCGTCATGAAGGGAAATCCGCACTTGACAAGATGCTAAGTGTGCAACAATCCCCCAATGACAAGAGTGGACTTGGATTCAACTCCAATAACAAGAACAAGTCCAAGAGCAAGAGCAACAAGAAGAAGGGCCAAGACAAAGTCAAGGATCCAGCCAAGTTGGTTTGCTTCAAGTGCAAGGTTGAAGGGCATCATGTTAGATCATGCCCATTGAAGAAGAAGAAGCACTTGAGTGAGACACAACAAGGGAAACGGCCGCAAGGTCAAGGTCAAGCTCATGCTCGACCTCAAGTTGAAGATAGGCCACTTCCCAAGAAGAATCAAGATAATGTTCCCCAAGAGAAGAAATCAATAAAGAAGAGAAAGGGGAACACTTGCTACTTATGTCGTGAGAAGGGGCACTTTGCTTCTTCTTGCTTAGGTGGTACCTTATCTAACCCTATAATGGTTGATAATGATTATTCTCTAGGGAAGGATAAGGATGGCAATGTGTTTGCCAAGTTTGTTGGAACTCAAAGTGGTTTCAAGAAAAGAACCATTTGGGTTGCCAAGCCTATTGTGACTAACCTCTTAGGACCCAACTTGGTTGGGGACCAACAATCTCAAACTTGATCAATAGGTACAAGTGGAGGGCATTGGAGACTTGGCTACTTCATGAAGAATTAAGGGATCTTCATATATTATATCTTGACCAAGCCAAGTCGTATGGATTATCATCTATATCTTATATCCAATGTTCCTCTTTGCGGTAACTTATACTTCAACTCATCATATTTATTGTAAGTTACTTGCCTCCTTTGCATGTTTGGTTTTGTATCAAATATGTGTTTGTATATGTTGTATCTTACTTGCCTATCTTGGGTATTCAAGTATGCTTGTTTGACTCATCATATACTTGTGTATTGTTTTGAGCCTAATGCATCTTGATGATATCTTATTTGGCTCTCTTTGAAGTGATTAATGGAACATCCCATTTTGGGGGAGTGATATGCTTTGTGCATCTCTCTTTCTTTAAAATATGTGTACATGGGTACCACCACTTAGTATTGATATTGCAAGATTATCTAGTCACTATGTGGTGTCATACTCATGAGAAATCCAAATTCTAAATATCCATTAATCATCTCTAGTTGAATTTTAGTTGCCTCTTATTTAGAAGAAATGTTTTATCACATTATGGGGGAGTAATATGTTTTGTACATATCACAAGCCTAGAAAATGTGAACATATGAGGTTATGCCACTTAGAGTTGATGCTCTTAAATTATCTTGTTCCTAGGTGGCATGTTTGCTCAAACAAGCTCCATTCCTAACAAAAATATTTTATTACTCATCTTGTGGGCTCTTGTTTGAATAAGAAATTCTTGGTGCGGTTTTTCCTCAAATACATATCTCTACATCTTATTTGGGACACCGTTTGCTTAAAGTTATTCTAATCATTGCCGTGCGTGATTGTGTGACTAGTTCAAGTTATCAAGAATCTTCATCCGTGCATCGTGCTTAATTCTATATACTTATCCTATGCCGTTTATTGTGAAGTTGATCCTTACTATCATTGTCAATACTCCACCGGAAATTATTTCCAATATACTCATTGTCTTTGACAATTGATAACCTTGTATGTGGTTGAATTTTTGGATCATCTTCACCTTGGATTGTTTCTTACTTTCTTATTTTATTTCCAAGAAACCTTTGTTGCTCCCATATGTCTTCCTTGTCCCTTTGAAAAATCCTTTGATAAATCCTCTTGATTCATATCAAGTGTTTGTTTTGGAATACATACCTTTTCTTTACGGTACATTGTGCCATTGTGAAAAGTGATGGTTTGGTTTATTTGTTCGAACCTTGCTCTTTTGGGGAGTTTTGCTATCTCATTCCTTCTTCTATGCTTTATTTGTTGAATGAGATAAATCTTTGAGCATGTTTGCTTTATTTCATCCTTTATGCTCAATGGTTTCTTCTTAGTTCACTTGTTGAACTTTGTTGAACAAATCTTTTGTGATTTGCTTCCTTGATATAATTTGGACAACAAATTTGTTTTGTGACACCTTCATGCCTTATTTAATCCTTTTGGTGTTTTGTCCAAAGTATATCTTTCTTGGATCTTTAATTTTTTTTTGGTGCATGCTTATATGTAATTTGTTTATACTTGTAGCATGCTTGCTTTCTTTTGATCCATTATATAGGGTATACTCCATCAAATCCTAAATGGCTAAGATGTGCATGAAATTCAAATTTCATCTAAATATGCACATATTTATATGGAGTGTGTCCTATATATTATGGTTAGTCTAACCATATTGGACCCAATGAGTTTGGGAACCAAGATGTACTTGAATGATGTTTTAGGTACATTGGAGATGCAATGGAGGCTTGTCTCATCTATAAGGAAGGTGTTGTCACCATATGATAATTGGAGTCAAGCTAGGATGATCGATGAAATCTTATCTACTACATCATGCCATTGCTATCTCGGTAACAAGTATCTTATTCATGCACTCTCATATAGCATCCAACCTCTTGTAGGTTGTATCTTGGCATGAAATTATTTATCTTGAAAATATTGCGGTTCTTGAAAACCCCTTTTAAAGTAAAACTTCTTATTGAACATTTGAGTAATTTGAGAAGATGCATATGATAGGTTATATATATATATATAATATTTTATGATTCACCTATCACTAATATGCCCTCTAGCAATTTATTGCATATCAATTCCTCAAAGAGCTCTTGTGTGCAATATTGATGAATTTGTGAAATAAATCCGTATTTGTGATACTTGTTGCTTTTCTCAAAACATTCCAACTAGCTTTACTTCCCTTATTGTTAGTTGTGATGTTTTTGAGATTTAACTTGGTTAAAGTTCATTCATATACCATAAGTAAATATTGGAGCCATAGGCTATATATGCTTCTTAAGCAAACATCCTTTGGTATATTTTATGACTTCATCTTGGATATCTTATCTTATCTATTTTGTTAACCTCTTGTGTGTGTATGTTTCTTTATGGATCACTTTGTCCACTTTAGAAACTCATATACATAAGAGCGTTAATCCATCACCTTGATATCCTTGTTCTTTGCCGACCATCTTTTACCCCTTTTGTTTTTAGTGGGTTGGTAAAGAAGATTTATGAGTGCTTGGTTTATTTATTTTCTTCATGCACTCATATCTCGTAATTGTTGGACTAAAGTTGTTCTTGATAAGCATATTCTCTTTATCTTAGTTGTGTTCTAAATGATATATAGGGAGTGAGGATTCCATGTTTGTGCATATTGTATTCAAATGCAAACATTATAAATTGTGCACGAACCTTGGGGAGCTTTCTTATTTTATTTAAGAGCACTATATCTCTCTTATCATGATATTTTTGTTTGTCCAATTGGATCTTTGATTGCTTGCTTTATTTGTTGAAGCTCACTTCATGTAATATCCCAGGTATTGGGGTTACAAAAATAGAGGAAACAGATGTGTGCATTGCATTCATGCATAGAAAATCTGGGGAATTTTCGCGCTTTAAAGTAAAACAGTCACAGTAACTGAAGTTTCACTTGACCTTGGTAGAATTGAAGTAGCTCATCAAGTCAAGCGCTATAAACCTCAATGTGACTTTGTTAAAACCTTGTTTTGGATAGAGATAATTTGATCTAAGGGATTAGATCAAATGGAATTAAAATCAACACAAGAACTTATTAATCAAGGAGCAACTACTTGAACTTATTAAAGATCACAACATGACATTCCTGGTCATAACATATGAACACCAATTCAATTGAAAATCAAGTAACAATAAAATGGAGAAGCCATTCTTGACTAATCTTTTCCATGTCTCAAACTAATCTATGATCCTACCATGAACTTCATGGTATACATTCTACTTTAATCTAGGAAGCAAGACAAGGAGTTCTAATTAAGAAATATATAATCTTCTCTATTACATATTATTATACAAACCTAGAGTGGTGAAAGTTCTATGTTAATTCTTAGAGAAGCAATGACAAGCTTTGAGTTAAACCTTGGATATACATCCAAGTATTCAAAACATGATCCTCAAGAGAAACCCTAGGATATTATTCAAGACAATCCCTAGAGAGAGAATCCATTTATGTTAAACATAGATATTGATGATCACATCATTCTCTATGGAACTTAATCTTAGGATGGAATTAAAGTCCTTCCCAAATAAGAGAGAGACCACTCATACCAATATTAGATTTACCTAATTAAGAATAAAGGACAACACTTGAACTAAAGTATTAGGAGATTAACCATTTCATATTGGAGTGGTGAGACAACCTAATATCACATGGAATAAGACTACATCCATGGATTGATAAGGAAAGGAGGAGATTAATCCAACCAAGATAGCCAAGTGGAGTGTTAGGCTAAATACCTATTGAGATATGGTGAATACACCATAAACCCTAGAATAAACCATACCTTTGTAAGAGAGCTCAAGCTAAGGTGTTACACTCAAGAAAGTTAAGCCAACAATTGAATGTGAGGAAGAGAACTATCCATATCACCAGATAATAATATCAACATTGTTTAAGTAGAACCCTAACAGAATATCTCAGGCATTCTCCTGCTGGGATATAAAAATATTGAGACAACCATGATCATGTCAACCCTAGAAAATAAAATAGAAGTGCTATACCTTGATTGATCAAGACAATACTTGATCATGGAAGAGAGAACTCATTTAATGAGAGGTCCCTAGGAATCCAAACCTTGATCATTATAAATTGAGTGATGATCATAAACCCTAAGAACTTGAGGTAGAGATATTAATAACAGGTGGATCATGCCTAATCCATGACCATGCTTTGGAGAAATAGGAGAATAATTCAAATGCTAACACTTATATGATTAGTAGATATTATTCCCCACATGAAATCATAGGGAGGTAACTAGTAAACAAACCTAGACTTAGATCCCAACCTTAACTTGTGAACCACTTGGTGATCACAAGTAGAATTCTACCACATATACATTCCACTTATTCTTCATTTAAGAAACATAAGAAAAACCTTAGAGTAAAACTCCATACTTAAATGGTGAGAAATCATCCATTCATATGACCAAAGTTAACTATAAAAAGAACTATAACCAATATAGTTACCTTAATAATTAATTGAGGATAATAATAGAAGTTAAGTGGTAGAAGATAAAACCAATTCCCAAATCCTAAGTAATTAGAGAGGCACATGACATATTAAGCAAGTAATCACTTTATCATGGTTAGGGGAGATTAACCCTAGCACATGCAATATGGAGTCATCTCATCTCTATAACCTAGAAATATAACTCAAACCAAAACCTGTGCATCACTTGGGTGATCACAACTAAAACCTAAGTCATAATTAAGATTCAAACCATGTGTCATTAGGTAAATATCATTGGAACCCTAATGGTTCATTAATTAAATCCAATGTTTCAATTATAAAACATAAGAGCCACCTAATGCTAAGTTCTATAATTAAACCATATGTGTAGTGATCAACCATTTATCTTTGTAAACAAGATAAACCATGATGGAAACAATCCCTGCTGAGATACTTTCAAATGTAGTGATAGCATTAACCTTAACAAGGGGGTTATACTAGAAATGATAAAACCTTAATAAATATGTGCTCACATAAAATCATATGCAAGTGATTAATTCCCTAAATAGAAAATAAGACATAACCAAAACTTCTGAAATACTTTGAGAAGAAAGTAGTAACTTTTAGATTTCTAAATTGAATGGAATTAATAACAAAAAAGGAAAATGAAGTGAAAATATCAATTCATGTCTAATTGCTATTTTGAATAAGACACCAATATGCAATATAATCTAATACCAAATAATTATTTCAAATGAAATAGTGGTGAGATAGTCATTGCATTACATCTTGATTGAATCAACATAATTGAAATATTTGCAAACAGTATTGAATTCAAATATGAATTCAAATAGGAAGTATAAAACAGAAAATAAAAACAGAAAAAAGAAAAGCAGAGAAAAACCCACCTGGACCTTACCTGGTCGTGTCAACCCACCAGCAGCCCAGCAACAAAGCCCCACCAGCAGCCCAGCAAGCATGGGCCAGCACAGCCCAGGATCGGCCCGAGATACCCCTTCGTCAAAAACAGAGGTGAGGAGCTCGTCCTCATCCTCTCCACCGTGCATGAGCGCCAGCACGACGGCGTGCTCGCCTTCGTCTCTTGCTGGCGGCTCCTCCTCGACCGAAGGCGTGACGAGGCGCGTTCGGGCGCCATATAAATCCCCACGGCAAACCCTAGCCTCAACTCTTTCCCCTCTGCTCGATTTTTCCCCTTCATACCGAAACCCTAGTCTCGCAGACGTCGACCATTGCCGCCGTTCGGAGCATCCCCGAGCTTTGCCGTTGATGCCATCGCGTTCGCCGTCCTCGACTTGCCCAACCTGCCCAAGGAATTGAGCCATCACGCTCGAAATCGACGCCGTTGAGCTCATCTTCCCCAACGCCGGGAATGACGAATTCCGGCGATGCCGAACTTCCCTCGCCTCGCCGACAAGCGCGTTGTGCTCCTGGTGAGCCACTGATCCCCCTCGTATGCGTATCTCGCTCGATTACGCCCCGTAACTTGCGTAGCATCGTTGCTCCGGGATATCTGCCGCTCGGCCTCGCCGGCGTGCGAGCTCCAGTGACCATTAGATGGCGGCGCTGCCACCACTAGCCTCGCCTCGGCGTCCTCTTTCCAGTAAGCACCAGCACACCCTCGTGGGACCACGGGAACGCCGGCGATCGCCGTCACTGGTCGCCGGTGACACACAGGGTGGCCACCTAGACGCCACCGTGGCTGCCAGCGTGGCACTGGCCCACTTGTCTGTGTCTGTGGGTAGCACAGACACGTGTGTGTTTAGTATTTTCTGTTTAAATTTAAATCCAGTAAATTACTGCAACTTCAAATAAATTTAGAAAATCCAAATTAAGTCAGAAAAATATAAATGAGATATTAAAATTCCTAGAAAAGAAAACTCTATCCAATAAAAATATAAAAGGAAATTTTTATTTTTAATAAAAATTTACTTATTCAATACTTGTTAATTAAGCCTTTAATTTTAATTCCAAATCCAATTAAAATTCAATAATTAGTAAAAATCTCATAAAATAAATAAAAACCAGTAAGTAAATAAGGAAAACATTAAAATTAGTTTTCCTTTTCTATTAACTTATTAAATCCTTATTAGGAGGATTTAAAACCATGATTAATAAATACCTTAATTATTAATTATTTAAAAATAATAAAATATCAAATCTAATATTATTTTTATTTCAAATTTATTAATAACTTCAACTTTATCAATGAAGTTATTAATCCAATAATTATAGGGTAATTAGCAAACCCTAATTCCATATGGAATAATATTACAACCCTATCATTTCATGTTGAACTCTAAAACCCTAAATTAATTAGAAACCCTAGTTCCATTATTACATGTGAACCCTAATTTGCTTCTAACCTAAACCCAAGGTTAGAACTGGTGATCATGGTACTTTATTTCAAGTCATAGAGCCATCATCAGCAACTAAAGGACATACCTATGTTCACATAAAATGTAAAAGACCATCAGTAATATATGGGTAACCCATGTGTCCATCTTCATCAGACCTAAATATTCAAGTAGGGTTAACCAAGTGTAAACCCTAGATCCTATTACCAAAGCCATCATCCATATTCCTTCCTACTTAGCATCACACCAATGTGATGAACCTCAGGTGCAACTATGCCAAACCCTGAGCATTACCTAACCATATTCCACTAAACCCTACTATTATTGGATATTTATCAACCATCATATTCAGGAGCCAATTACTCCTTACCTAATAGAACCAACAGTAAAACCTAGACCACTTCAACCCTAATTGATATACTTCTTATTATTTAAGAAGTATGTTCTTCAAAAGTTATTCTTTTGAAGAAAATAAGGAATCATCATCACCCCTGCTTATAAGGACCTATAAACCCTAGCCAGCTACCACTAGCAAGATAAACCAACCCTGACAACAACCAGGTATAATGAATTGCTTAGAATGCCTAGACTTATCTCAACCTTACAAGCCCTAGTTGCTGATGAATCCAACTATGTTGTGATCCATCGTATACTTACTCCAGAAACTACTTGGAACCAGAATAAATTATAGCAACCCCATCAACCTAATTATCATACTTGTTCTTTATTAAAGAACATGTTCTTCAAAAGTTATTCTTTTAAAGTATATGATAATTAATCATTAACCATGCCATATAATACTAAAACTGACCACTGTTCTTTACTTGTTAACATTATGCCAATTATCATTCTTTGTGTGCTCAATTGATTATTATGCTTTATTATCTACCTGTTTATAATACCAAGTAAATCACACCTGAATAAGAACCTTGTATGGGGATCACTCTAAAAAAATGCAACACACCCTGAACCAATCAATACAACTCACTGATCCTAAATCATCGGGGTTAGGTCACGCTTAGAACGATGCATCTCATACTTATGCATTATTGCATCCTTGCCAATCTTTTAAACATCGTCCTTACCGGACGATGATGCTATTTCAGAATTTGGAGTTATTGCGTATCGAAGACCTTGCCTGCATAATCTTGCAGTCAAGAAAGGCAAGTTCATCACTTGCTCATGTCATTTGAGTATTTCTATAAAATTACTTACAAAATACTATGGTTATCACTATTGCATAAAAATCAAAACCACTATTTTCATAACTATGAATATGACTATGTGGTTGGCAATGGAACCATGGATTGTGTTGATATGGTGGAGGTTCCATTGCAAGGGTTTATATCCATCTAGGATTAAACAACAAATGTCGCCAGTGATTCTTGTGCCGTAATACCCGTGTTAACCATAAGATCTGGAGTGGGACGGAATAGTCAACCGTATTTCCACCTCTTGTACATCAACGGATTCGCTTACCGTAGACGGTTGTATCTTGCGGAGCAATTGGTGGGTGGGGAGCCCCTTCTAATTCCCCACGGTATAGCCGTTGCTTACCGTAGACGGTTGCTGCTTGCGGAACAATTGGTGGGTGGGGATCCCCTTCTAATTCCCCACGGTAATGTGGTCTATGATGGGTTGCAGCTACCGGCGAAGGAGTTTGGTTCAATCCCAGACTATCGTCGTGGTCGGGGTCCACCCTGAAATTACGGGAATAATGGGACCGACGAGGACCCAGGGTCGGGGTTTGCAACAAAGGGTGGGTGTGCGAGGTAGCGGAGGAATATGATTGGCTATGACCTTATACCGGGCCTCACACCAAAGGAAGTGTGGACGGGGAAATTGCCCGGTTGGCACCAAGGTTAATATCTCTTATGGGTAAAGCAACACACCTCTGCAGAGTGTAAAGAACCGTGACCTGTCACTCCCTGTTCCGGGATATGGAACTGCGAACGCGGCCGGAAAGGAGCTCCATGAAGTTCTAGTAAACCGGTGAAGGCTGACGGACATAGTTCATCTGAATAAAAGCAACCTCTTGAAGAAATGATTATGAAAACCTGCATTGGTATTAGACTTTCTGGTCTAATGCCGTAGCTAGTGCATTAAACACATCTTTCCTATAATGAACTTGTTGAGTACGCTCGTACTCATCCCACTCTTAAATCCCCTGCTTAGGTATGGAGGTCTCGAAGGAGGATCTACAGTGCAACTCAAAGGCCGAGGAGTCAACAACTACTTCAAGAGACAGGACCCCGTCAGTGGAGTCAGATATCACTTCCAACGAGGAGAAAACATAATTTAGCCATAGAAGGGAACTAGCTTCCTAAACCTAGCTCCTATTTAGCTAGAATCTATTATTAGCCTCTGTAGTTAGTAAAATACTCTACAAATAGAGTTCGTGATAAGACTAGACTACGAGTCGTTCTTCTGGAGTTTAGTTGCAGTTTTACCTCTTTGTAAAGTAGGAGGCTATGCTGATCTTATGTAATAGAGTCAATGTTGTAATTCTATAGACATGCCTTGGACCCGCATATCTTTCTGTTGTACCACTCTGAGCGATATAATACTAGTGGAACGGTGTTTCATTGGTGTTATATCAGACTTGCATACTACACCATGCAGTGGTATGCCGGGTCACCACACTTCACCATGTTATCTTTATGCAATCTTTGATCCTCAATATAGTTTGAATTCCTTCAAGTATTCATCATTGGATATGTGCACTTGATTCCACTCAAATTATGAGAAGTGCACACTTTGGGGATGAACTCACATTATATTGGTCTTCTAAATTTTTCACCCATTTTGACAATCGATGCCAATGGGGGAGAAGTTTAGAGGGTTTAAGGGAATGGTTTTATACTTAAGTTTGGTTTGTGCTTAAGTATTTTGCATCTCATGCATTCCATATTTATATGTCTTGCATGGTTGTATATATATAGTGGGGAAACTATCCCAAAGGTTAATCTTGACAATGTATGCAATGAATTCATGTTCATCACACGTGCATACATTGTGGGGGAGTTTTCTCTATATATATTGGTTCTACTCACATCCCTTGCATTTGTTGTAGTTGTGTGAGTAGAGCCGGTTTTGATATGGCCTAGTAGCTTTGTGTTACTTGACCATATCAAATACAACCCCTTGTATACAACTTATTCTCGGATAAGTTGCGTACTTGTTTCTAATATTCATTATATAAACCCTCTTATTGTGTTTGTCATCAATTACCAAAATGGGGGAGATTGTAAGGGTATACTGTCCCTATGTGTGGTTTTGGTAATTAATGACAACCCCTATGGACTAATGTTTTCATTGAGTTTATATGAAGGAATATTCCATAGGTACTACTTGTACTCCATGTGTTGGATTCAAGTATGGATGCCATGAAGATAAAGGTATTCCTTGTGTATTGGCATCAAGATCATCGGTATGAAGATGTATATATGTGATATGATCAAGTAGAAGAAATGAAGAAGGAGTGTCTTATGTGGAACTCAATATTAGCCATGCTCTATCTTAAGTGAATATGTGAAGATACAAGGTTGAGTTGGGCAAGTTCAAGATGAGCATCTCAAGTGAATCACATGCTTGAAGCTTGCCGTCCATTTGGTGATAATGGACTAGTGAAGATGTGCATCAATGGAGCTTTCCCATCATAGTGTATGGGGGAGCATTTGTGAGTCTTCACGAAGCAACATTGGTCAAGTGAGGCATTCCGGCTTGAGTGAAGCTTGAAGAGTTATCATCAAGATCAAGCGGGATGCGCAAGGCAAAGGTATGGCCTTGCTAGGTTTTCCTTTTACCGGTCTCAAGGTGGATGTTGGGAGACCGGATTATAGGATAGATAGCCGCACTATTAAAAGGGGCTTTCGGTTGAGTAACTTGATCACATCGTCTTAGAGAGCTCAATCCTTTGCATACTTTGCATATCCTTATTGCTTCTTGATGTTTCTCTGTGTGAGATTCTTGAGCTTGTTGCTAGCTTTACAACAAGCCCAAGTTCATCGAAAACGGAGTTCGCATGCATCTTCTATTGCGTTTTCGAGGTTGGGTAATTTTACCGGTTATTCATGATATAAGGTTCTACCTTTTATATTCATGATAAAATTCCCTTCTACAGATTCTTGAGTTTGCACTTTTTATAGGATAGCATTTGTTGTTATCTTCCAAACGAAATTAGTTTCATTCGAATCGGAGTTCGGGAGCATTAGTTATTAAAGAAAAAGGAAAAAAGAGAAAAGAATAAAAAGGAAAAAGAAAAACAGGAGGAGGGGCTGCCGGTCGGCCACCCGGCCTGCCAGGCCATGCGCCGGCCCACCCGGCCAGGACCGGGCGCCAACCAGACCGGGCGCCAACCGGCCCAGCGCCGGCCCACCCGGCCAGCTGACCGGCTGCTGCCTCGTCCGGCCCAGTCCCGGCCACCGACCGCCCGCCTGCAGGCCCCGGTCGGACCAGCCTCCTCGCCGGTGGGCTTCAAAGCCACCGCGCGGCCCACCTGCCCCGCGAGCCCCTTGCCTTTCCGCCGCCCAGCGGCTGCCACTGCCCCCGCCGGCCAGTGGGCCGGTCCGGCCGGGCTGCACGCTGGCCTGTCCGGCTGCTGCTCCGGTCGGCCGGCCTGGTGGCCGGTTTGGCTGTTTTCTGCCTGTTTTTTTACTGCGTGTTTCTGTCTTTTTCCCCAACGGGTATTTTTGCTCCCTAGCTATAAATAGCTTCTTCTTCCACCTTGAGCAAGTACTTCTTCCCTTTCTCTCACCTCCATTGTTGCATTTGAAGAAGTTGCTCTCTCTCTTGTTCCCCCCCATGATTCTTGCTCATTCTTGAGGGATCTAAGAGAGGAGATCTAGATCTACACTTTCACCACACCATTTTTTCTCTAAGTGAGGGGAACTCTTGGGATCTAGATCTTGAATTCTTTTGTTGACTTTCTCCATTGTTCTTCCTCTCCAATCTCATCCTAGCATTCGTTGCTTTGGTGGGATTTGAGTGTGAAGGACTTGAACACCTCTAGTGTTCTTGCTTTGCATCATTGCATAGTGTTGAGCTCTCTACCACGATTAGTTCGAGTGAGAGACCATGAGCTTGTTACTCTTGGAGGGAGACCTCCTAGTTGGCTTGGTGATTGGTGCTCCGGTGATCTCTTCAAGAAGATTGTGAAGAGGCCCGGGCTTCTCCTTCATGGAGCTTGTGAAGTGGTTGTGGAGCTTGCCATCTCCGGAGTGGAGGAAAAGCTAACCATAAGGAAAGGGTCATTATCCTTCGTGGGTGTGGTTCGGAGAATAGGGTGAGCCTTCGTGGCGCGGGGAATCCTTCGTGGGACCTCCACTCCTCCAAACGTGACGCACCTTCTTGCAAAGGAAGGGAACACGGGAATACATCCTCGTCTCCGCGTGCCTCGGTTATTTCTATACCCGAGCTCTCTTTCCTTGTGATAGCCATCGTGCTTGAAGTACATATATCTTGCTATCACTTGTGCTACATATATCTTGTGCATATCTTGCTTAGCTCTAGTTGTTACTGTTACACTTAGTTGAGCTTAGCATATCTAGAGTTTGTGCTTGTAAACTAAACGATAGTTTAATTCCGCATTTCTACAAGACAAATCCGCAAGAGTTTTTAATTGCCTATTCACCCCCCCCTCTAGGCGACATCTCGATCTTTCATAATGCTAGATTTATAGAGATATTAGCTAAACAAAGTGCAATCCCTGGCTTCTCAGTGTTTGCCATGCGTGCATCATCGTGTGGGGCTCGCCACCGAACGTCCTCTCCTTTCTTTTTGCGTTCCCATCTCATCTCGCCCTGATCCGATCCGTTCTTCGTCCTGCACCATAATTGAGAGAGAGAGGGTCGGAGTTGGAGCATCGCATTCCACCTCGCCGGAGTCGGCGACCTCGGGGCTCTTCGCGGCACAAAAAATGGTGGCTAAAGAGCCACCGGCAAGCAAAATACCTAGGGTGAGGGGTGCAGCGGTCGCTGCCGCCGGAGATGAACAGGTTGCGGCGGAGCTTAGATGGAGGCCGGGAGCTCTAGAGGACCGGTGGAGGTGGAGGTTTGGGGAGGGCAAGGCGGCCGCGGGCAGTGGAGATATTCATCTTCTCCGGAGGTGTTCGTGGGGGGGCGGCGGCGGCGCTCTTCATCTTCTTCGACGGTGGCGGCGTCGGCCCTCTCCTCACCCTAGGGGGAAAAGTTGTCGCAAAGCTGATTGATAGTTTTTTTTTGTTGCCACGAGCTTGAATCTGATTTAGCTCACTGATGGAAAGATTGTTGGCTATGTTGGGCCAACTTCAACCCATTGCACGTGCGGTCGCAGGCCGGAGCTGACCCATCCATCGCTCGACCACTGCACTCATCCCTTTCTCTCCCCAAAACCCTACACCACGTCCAGCGAGGAGGAGGGGAGCAGTGAACCCCACCTCCCGCCGCCGCCGCCGCCGCCGCCATGGCGCTCCGCCTGATCAACCCGACCAAGAAGCCCCTCCTCCATCTCCCCCGCCCCTTCTCCTCGTCCTCCTCCTCCAACCCTCCCTTCCCTCCTCCTCCACCGCCGCACTCCGACGACCCCGACGCCTCCCCCCGCTCCCCGCCCCCGAACAGCGGCGAGCCCCCGCAGAGACCCTCGCTCTTCAGCGACCTCCGCGTGCCCCTGCGGTCGTCCCCGGCGCCGCCCCCACCGCGGCGGATCCCGACAACCCCGCCCCGTCCCACCGGGCAACCCGCCGCGTCCCTCGACGACATCCGGCGCAGCCTCGAGACCTTCCGCGCCGAGTCCCGGAACCCCGGCGGCGCCCCGTCAACGCCGCCCCTCTTCTCCAGCGGCGGCGGGGGCACCCCGTCGTTCCAGGACCTGCTCCGGAGCAGCGGCCCCCCGGCGGCTCGCAACCCCAACGCCGACGGCGCCAAGCCGATCGACTTCACCACCCTCCGCGAGAGCCTCCGGAAGATCGACCCGCGGCAGCAGCAGAAGCAGCAGCCCAAGGAGTTCCTCTCAGCGACGTCAAATGGCATCTTCGCCAAGGAGAGAGCCGGGGCAGAGGCGGACGATCCGGACGCCGCCGTCATGCTCTACAAGAACTACACCTACGAAGCCCTCGGGAAGGAGCTCCAGGAGCTGCGGCCGCCGGGCGCGGGGAAGGACGGCAAGGACTGGTTCTCGCTCCAGGAGCTGCAAGGCCGGATCGCCAAGCTGGCCGCCAAGGACAAGGACACGCGGTTGGGTGGCCAGTTCGATGCTTTGAAGCAGAGCATGAGGAACATCGAGAAAACCGATAAGCAGAAGGCCATCAGAAACAGTAATCTCATCTGGCCTAGCACTGATTCTTTTCCTTTCTTTCCATATAATTCTCAACTGAGCTTGTATTGTCTTGTGCTTGACCGGGAGCAGTGGGTGGAATGTTTTCGATTGCAAACCTTACTGGGAACACGATACCGGAGTACCTGAGTCAACCACCCCAGGAGGAGTTGCTAGAGAGGGTGAGATTATCCCTTTTTTCCTAGTATTTCATCTCTTGTCTCTGCTCTGAGGGTGCATTGCCTGATTATCGTTCGTTGCCTCTCCAGTATTTCCATCCCGACCACATGTCAGGCGAAGAGAAGATGAAATTAGAGCTTCAGAAGGTGAGGGACGAGTTCAAGATGTCCGAGAACGACTGTGGTTCTGCAAGAGTCCAAAGTAAGTATCTTACCCTTTATACTTGCATAATACCAGAAAACTGTGATACACATCTGAAGTTCTGAACACAAGTAGAATATGCTGACTTGCCAATACGGTGTTTCAATGCTGTGTCTCTCCCCCATAACTAGTCTAATGTTGTTGATGAGTAGTGAATGTTTAATATTTGATCACTTTTCTGTTCGGAAAAGAAGGCGGTCATGATTTGATACGACTCGAAGACCAAATTTCCTTGAGTAGCTGATATAGGCTATGCTAAATGTCGCAGTAAAGACTTTTCAGAATCTTCACTTGATAACCTAGTAGTTTTGTCAACTGTAATACAACTGAGAAATGGTCCAGTTAACTTCAATTGTAGACATGGTTCAGTGAACTTCAGCATTACATTTTTTGTGCGTTAACAGGTTTTTTTCCCCATATTCTTCTGTAGCTAGTAACTGATTAGTGAGAAAAGAGGTCTGGCTGATAGAATATATGTTTTCAAATTCTGGTTCTTCTGTACTTTGGTTAGTGCAAGTTTTGCCCTACTAAATAGATATCATTAGACCTGTCAGCTGTCACTTGAAAGATTCACTCTATTCTCGAGGTCTTGAGCAGTTCTTCTAGGCTTGCTGGCAATCTTGTTTTGTTATGCTTAACATTGTTAGAAGCAGCTTGTACATGTATTCCTGGAACTAAATACCTTTGAGCTCTCATGTATTTTCGCCCTCTATTCTCGAGCTCTTGAGCAGTTCTGATATATATTTTGTATGTAGAGCATTTCATACTCTTTGCTTGCATCTTCACTATGCACATGGTGCATGTTACTGATAGTATGCATGTCTTTGTTTTTCAGTAGCGCAATTAACACTAAAAATCAAGCATCTGTCATCTGTTTTACACAAAAAGGTATGTGCAATGTTTCATTTCCCTTATCCATATCATGCCGTATTTGCTCTTTTAACTAAACACCACTTTTGGAATCGTATGGACTTCATTCAGCTCGGTCAAGTGACCTGTGGACTTTATTGTTGTGGTGATGCAGGACAAGCATTCTAGGAAGGGTCTTCAGGATATGGTTCAAAGGAGGAAGAAATATCTCAAGTACCTACGGCGAACTGACTGGGACTCGTACTGCATGGTCCTCTCGAAGCTGGGGCTCCGCGACATACCTGAGTACAAAGCGCCTGACTACAAGAAGACCCAGCCTACCAAGGCCAAGTCTAAGAAGAGCAAGAGGAAGAGAAAGATGAAGACGTAGAGCCAGTGAGACAGATTTGGCGATTGATTAGTTTTCCACACTTCTCTTTTGTCTGTCAATTGCATGGCAATAGAATCCATCAGAGAGAGGGTCGAAGTTGGAGCATCGCATTCCACCTTGCCGGAGTCGGCAACCTCGGGGCTCTTCGCGGCACAAAAAGCGGTGGCTAAAGAGCCACCGGCAAGCAAAATACCTAGGGTGAGGGGTGCAGCGGTCGCTGCCGCCGGAGAACAGGCTGCAGCGGAGCTTAGATGGAGGCCGGGAGCTCTAGAGGACCGGTGGAGGTGGAGCTTTGGGGAGAGCAAGGCGGCCGCGGGCAGTGGAGGTATTCATCTTCTCCGGAGGTGTTCGTGGTTGGGCGGCGGCGCTCTTCATCTTCTTCGGCGGTGGCGGCGTCGGCCCTCTCCTCACCCTAGGGGGGAAAGTTGTCGCAAAGCTGATTGATAGTTTTTTTTGGTTGCCACGAGCTGAATCTGATTTAGCTCACTGGTGGAAAAGATTGTTTGCCATGTTGGGCCAACTTCGGCCCATCGCACGCGCAATCGCAGGCCGGAGCTGATCCATCTACCGCCCGACCACTGCACTCGTCCTCCTTTCCCTTTCTCTCCCCAAAACCCTACACTACGTCAAGCGAAGAGGAGGGAGCAGTGAACCCCACCTCCCGCCGCCGCCATGGTGCTCCGCCGGATCAACCCGAGCAAGAAGCCCCTCCTCCATCTCCCCCCCTTCTCCTCGTTGTCGTCCTCCAACCCCCCCCCCCCCCCCCTTCCCTCCTCCACCGCCGCAGTCCGATGACATCGATGCCTCCCCGCACCCTTCGCCCCCGAACAGCGGCGAGCCCCCGCAGAGGCCCTCGCTCTTCAGCGACCTCCGCGAGCGCCTGCGGTCGTCCCCGGCGCTGCCCCCACCGCGGCAGATCCCGACCAACCCGCCGCGGCCCCCGTGTGTCCCTCGATGACATCCAGCGTAGCCTCAAGTCCTTCCGTGCCGCGTCCCGGAACAGCGGTGAGACCCCGCAGAGGCCGCCTGCGTCCTTGCTCTTCAGCGACCTCCGCGAGCGCCCGTGGTCATTCCCGGCACCGACCCCACCGCGGCGGATCCCGATGAACCCGCCCCGTCCCACCATGTCCGAAGAGTACATCGTGCGCAAGCTCAGCCCATCAGCTCGGCCCAAGGACGGCGCCAAGCAGGAGGCCATCCGGAAGATGGAGCTTGCCTACCTGAGACGAGAAGAAGACTTATCTGAAGTAGTAAGCTAATCTTGCCTAGCATGGATTGTTTTCCTTTCTTCATTCGCATATTCTGTCTTGGCCGCCGATGGAACTGGTGGCTTAGAGCATTCCCACTCGTCTCCCCGACGAGGCCCCCGAGCGACGTTTTTCCCATCCGGATGGCGTAATTCGGCCCAGTCGCGTCCCCGGTTCCTCGATTTTGTCCGGATTTGGCCCTTCATCCATCCGGCGAGCCCACGCCATCCCCGGTTCCCCGAGGCGCGCTCGGGGACTCCGGACGAAAGAATTTGGCGCGAAACATCGTGTGGACCCTCGTAGTCGGCGACTAAACCGCCAAATCCTATCGATTTTCCTCCAATTTGCTTGCATATCCCCATTCTCTCCCGCCGAATTTGTGTAGCCATCTCCATTCTCCTCCTCCTCTTTCTCGTCCACCACCACGCCGCCGAAGTCGAGGAAGTCGCGGGCGAAGAAGGAGCGGCCGCCGGGTGTGTCCAAGGCACAGTGGGCGGCGGACGAGCTCCGACGCCAGATCGAAACAAGCGCCAGGGCGGAGAGGGAGAAGAAACTCAACGCGAAGAGGGCGTTGCCGACATCCTCCGACCCACTCCGGCCAGTGCTTCGCCCTCACCGTCTACGACGTCGACTGCCGCCGCTTCGACGTCGACTGCGCCCGCAGCGACATCGGCTGCCGCTTCGACCACGGCGTGTGAGGAAACTGGGCCGTCAGACACTGCCGTGCCAGACGGGACTGCCGACGCCCCTGTTTCAGTATAATTTCCTTCCGATCGCCGATCTATGGCTGATCCTTTTGCCGATCTGGACGTATTTGTAGCGGGACTACGTTTTGTTTGAATTTCGACTTTGTCCGCCGAACTCCGGGTGGACGATTGGAAATATGGTTCTCCCCACGAATTAATTTCGTCGAATCCGGCGATTGTTTCGTCCGGATTTCGGCGTGGGGAGACCAAACGAGTGGAGATGCTCTTACGGCTTGTGTTGTATTGTTTAACTTCAGTTGGGCGGCAGGACCGGACTACCAGAATCATCCACGGCAGGAAGAGAAGCTACTGACGGTGAGATTTTCATGGGTAGAGATTTTTGGCTCTGGGCTCCAGTGATCTTGCTAAAATCACGTTTATTTGTTCTAAATAATATGGTGAAAATCCGGATGTAGCCATCAATTTAAAATACTTACTATTTGAGCTACATAACAATGACAGAAATGTTGATCCGAGTTATGCATATTTTAAAACCTCCAAATTTTATCGGTTTGTGTAGCGTTATAGTAGTACAGTATAATGAATTTCACATTGCGGTTTTTACATGTTGCATGTTACAACATTGACATGTCCAGTTTTTTTCCCACAATTTTTGTGAAACTTAAAAATTTGATTTTTGATATATTTTTTTAAAATGAAGGAGAACTACATGAGCCAAAGGACACTTTCCGAGATTTTTATTTCCATCATCTATCTCTCTTGGTGGTGCATTGTGGAGGACAACTCCACTTTTGTCTCTGTTCTAATGGTGCGATGGCCTTTGCAGAAGAACACACAAGCAGAGAGACCTGAATTGGGGGTAAAATTCTTCAAGAAAGTAGCAAGTGAGGTGGTCTGAGCTGGTTTCCTTCTGATCGAAATTTTAGATATGGCGGTGAAGATCACGTCGGAGGTTGCCTTTTGTTGAATGCTGTAGAAGACTGAATAATGTGGAAGATGCTGAAGAACTTGTTTTTTATGGCTTTTGACCTAGTGATGTAGCCAGTTGATCCTTGGTGTACATATGCAGATCCCTCATCGAGGTGGGGGTCTGCTGTTAGTTGTAAGCTAAGGGCTAGCAGCCATGGCACCCGTTAGGTTTCTCCTCTTTTCTAATAATAAGAAAGAGAAACACTTGCAATCCTCCGGGGGATCACTTCGCGGATCGTCCGCCTTGCTGGCACGCACAACGACCGACTCAAACAGCGCATAGCGGTGAGTAGGGCCCACCACCTGTCTTATTTTCTGAGATGGATTCTCCTCCACTCGTTTTCCCCTTCCTCGCGCTCTCTCTCCCATGTCCCGAGCAAATCCCCCTGGTTCCCTCCTCTGCCCACCGCCGCCCATGGCGCTCCCCACTCTGGCAAGCGCCCCAAACTCGGGGACTAGCTTCGCCCCCCTCGTCCTCTTCCGTTCGCTGCGAGCTCCATCCCTAGCCAGCCGCCCCGCAAGCTCGAGCAGGGAGACGATTCCTCATCTGTCGTCCTGGGCCGCTCCTCGACCTCTTCATCATCCCCATCGGCGGCGGTGGTTATGGAGTACTAGTTTAATGGCTACGATCATTTGCTGCCAGCGGCGGTCATCCCAACTACAAATCCTGCTTTCTCCTAGCCATCCGCTCCAGCCGCCCGGTGCTACAAGGGCAGCCGGCGCTACTAAAGAAGGTCGTCGGGGCTGCTACAGATATTCGCCGGAGATGCTACAGTCGAACACCGGTGCTGCTACGATGGGGCGCCTGTTCTGCTACAAAAGCACGTTGGCTCTGCTACAAAAGACCGATGGCTCTGCTACAAAAGGTTGTCGAAGCTGCTACAATCGGATGTCGGCGCCGTCGGCTCTGTACACTTGCCCGCCGCGTCTGCTACAGAAGGCGGCCGGAGCTGCTACAAGCGGCCGCCGGCGCCGTCAGGCTCTGCTACAATTACCCGCCGCGTCTGCTACAAAAGGCGGTCGGAACTGCTACAATCGATCGCCGGCGCCGTTAGCTCTGCTCAATTGGTCGTCGCGTCTGCTACAAAAGGCGGCCGGAGCTGCTACAATTGGCCGCCAGCGCTCACTGCTGCGAGCCGCCGCTGCTACTGCAAGTAGTCCACCTCCGTCGCTCACTGCGGGGCAACACCGATGATGCAAAGGCTAGCCGCGGAAGGTGCGAAGGCCGAATGCCGCTGCTGCAAAGGCGAAACAGATGTTGCTACGAGCTTCTGCCTCGACGACGGTGAAAGCTCAGGCGATGTGTGGCAGAGGTGACTCGCGGCGCCGGTTGCTGCCTTTTTGAGTGATGCGGGATGTACGCGAGGAACGGGGCGTGAGATTATTTTGCTTCTCGTTTCCGTGGAGAGAGAACGCGCATGGGATTGTTTTTCTTTCTTTTTCCATGAAGAGAACACGCAGGAGAGGGAGACTATCCATCAGACAGACAGGGATGATACATCGGACGGTGTGGAAGCCGGGGGATCGGGCTTCAGATCCCCCGGGGGACGCTCAGCAGTCCCCAATAAGAAAACATGACAACTTGATTCTTGGTAATATCTCCTCTCCTTTTAGGGTAGGTAATGCTAGATTTATAGAGATATTAGCTAAACAAAGTGCAATCCCTGGCTTCTCAGTGTTTGCCATGCGTGCATCATCGTGTGTGGCTCGCCACCGAACGTCCTCTCCTTTCTTTTTGCGTTCCCATCTCATCTCGCCCTGATCCGATCCGTTCTTCGTCCTGCACCATAATTGAGAGAGAGAGAGAGAGGGTCGGAGTTGGAGCATCGCATTCCACCTCGCCGGAGTCGGCGACCTCGGGGCTCTTTGCGGCACAAAAAACGGTGGCTAAAGAGCCACCGGCAAGCAAAATACCTAGGGTGAGGGGTGCAGCGGTCGCTGCCGCCGGAGATGAACAGGTTGCGGCGGAGCTTAGATGGAGGCCGGGAGCTCTAGAGGACCGGTGGAGGTGGAGCTTTGGGGAGGGCAAGGCGGCCGCGGGCAGTGGAGATATTCATCTTCTCCGGAGGTGTTCGTGGCGGGGCGCCGGCGGCGCTCTTCATCTTCTTCGACGGTGGCGGCGTCGGCCCTCTCCTCACCCTAGGGGGAAAAGTTGTCGCAAAGCTGATTGATAGTTTTTTTTTGTTGCCACGAGCTTGAATCTGATTTAGCTCACTGATGGAAAGATTGTTGGCTATGTTGGGCCAACTTCAGCCCATTGCACGTGCGGTCGCAGGCCGGAGCTGACCCATCCATCGCTCGACCACTGCACTCATCCCTTTCTCTCCCCAAAACCCTACACCACGTCCAGCGAGGAGGAGGGGAGCAGTGAACCCCACCTCCCGCCGCCGCCGCCATGGCGCTCCGCCTGATCAACCCGACCAAGAAGCCCCTCCTCCATCTCCCCCGCCCCTTCTCCTCGTCCTCCTCCTCCAACCCTCCCTTCCCTCCTCCTCCACCGCCGCACTCCGACGACCCCGACGCCTCCCCCCGCTCCTCGCCCCCGAACAGCGGCGAGCCCCCGCAGAGACCCTCGCTCTTCAGCGACCTCCGCGAGCGCCTGCGGTCGTCCCCGGCGCCGCCCCCACCGCGGCGGATCCCGACCAACCCGCCCCGTTCCGCCGCGGCCCCCGCCGTGCCCCTCGAGGACATCCGGCGCAGCCTCGAGAACTACCGCGCCGCCTCCCGGAACCCCGGGGCGCCGCCCGTCGACGCGCCCCCCTTCTCCAGCGGCGGCGGGGGCACCCCGTCGTTCCAGGACCTGCTCAGGAGCAGCGGCCCCCCGGCGGCCCGTCCCCCCAACGCCGACGGCGCCAAGCCTTTCGACTTCACCGCCCTCCGCGAGGGCCTCCGGAAGATCGACCCGCGGCAGCAGCAGAAGCAGCAGCCCAAGGAGTTCCTCTCAGCGACGTCAAATGGCATCTTCGCCAAGGAGAGAGCCGGGACAGAGGCGGACGATCCGGACGCCGCCGTCATGCTCTACAAGACCTACACCTACGAAGCCCTCGGGAAGGAGCTCCAGGAGCTGCGGCCGCCGGGCGCGGGGAAGGACGGCAAGGACTGGTTCTCGCTCCAGGAGCTGCAAGGCCGGATCGCCAAGCTGGCCGCCAAGGACAAGGACACGCGGTTGGGTGGCCAGTTCGATGCTTTGAAGCAGAGCATGAGGAACATCGAGAAAACCGATAAGCAGAAGGCCATCAGAAACAGTAATCTCATCTGGCCTAGCACTGATTCTTTTCCTTTCTTTCCATATAATTCTCAACTGAGCTTGTATTGTCTTGTGCTTGACCGGGAGCAGTGGGTGGAATGTTTTCGATTGCAAACCTTACTGGGAACCCGATACCGGAGTACCTGAGTCAACCACCCCAGGAGGAGTTGCTAGAGAGGGTGAGATTATCCCTTTTTTCCTAGTATTTCATCTCTTGTCTCTGCTCTGAGGGTGCATTGCCTGATTATCGTTCGTTGCCTCTCCAGTATTTCCATCCCGACCACATGTCAGGCGAAGAGAAGATGAAATTAGAGCTTCAGAAGGTGAGGGACGAGTTCAAGATGTCCGAGAACGACTGTGGTTCTGCAAGAGTCCAAAGTAAGTATCTTACCCTTTATACTTGCATAATACCAGAAAACTGTGATACACATCTGAAGTTCTGAACACAAGTAGAATATGCTGACTTGCCAATACGGTGTTTCAATGCTGTGTCTCTCCCCCATAACTAGTCTAATGTTGTTGATGAGTAGTGAATGTTTAATATTTGATCACTTTTCTGTTCGGAAAAGAAGGCGGTCATGATTTGATACGACTCGAAGACCAAATTTCCTTGAGTAGCTGATATAGGCTATGCTAAATGTCGCAGTAAAGACTTTTCAGAATCTTCACTTGATAACCTAGTAGTTTTGTCAACTGTAATACAACTGAGAAATGGTCCAGTTAACTTCAATTGTAGACATGGTTCAGTGAACTTCAGCATTACATTTTTTGTGCGTTAACAGGTTTTTTTCCCCATATTCTTCTGTAGCTAGTAACTGATTAGTGAGAAAAGAGGTCTGGCTGATAGAATATATGTTTTCAAATTCTGGTTCTTCTGTACTTTGGTTAGTGCAAGTTTTGCCCTACTAAATAGATATCATTAGACCTGTCAGCTGTCACTTGAAAGATTCACTCTATTCTCGAGGTCTTGAGCAGTTCTTCTAGGCTTGCTGGCAATCTTGTTTTGTTATGCTTAACATTGTTAGAAGCAGCTTGTACATGTATTCCTGGAACTAAATACCTTTGAGCTCTCATGTATTTTCGCCCTCTATTCTCGAGCTCTTGAGCAGTTCTGATATATATTTTGTATGTAGAGCATTTCATACTCTTTGCTTGCATCTTCACTATGCACATGGTGCATGTTACTGATAGTATGCATGTCTTTGTTTTTCAGTAGCGCAATTAACACTAAAAATCAAGCATCTGTCATCTGTTTTACACAAAAAGGTATGTGCAATGTTTCATTTCCCTTATCCATATCATGCCGTATTTGCTCTTTTAACTAAACACCACTTTTGGAATCGTATGGACTTCATTCAGCTCGGTCAAGTGACCTGTGGACTTTATTGTTGTGGTGATGCAGGACAAGCATTCTAGGAAGGGTCTTCAGGATATGGTTCAAAGGAGGAAGAAATATCTCAAGTACCTACGGCGAACTGACTGGGACTCGTACTGCATGGTCCTCTCGAAGCTGGGGCTCCGCGACATACCTGAGTACAAAGCGCCTGACTACAAGAAGACCCAGCCTACCAAGGCCAAGTCTAAGAAGAGCAAGAGGAAGAGAAAGATGAAGACGTAGAGCCAGTGAGACAGATTTGGCGATTGATTAGTTTTCCACACTTCTCTTTTGTCTGTCAATTGCATGGCAATAGAATCCATCAGAGAGAGGGTCGAAGTTGGAGCATCGCATTCCACCTTGCCGGAGTCGGCAACCTCGGGGCTCTTCGCGGCACAATAAGCGGTGGCTAAAGAGCCACCGGCAAGCAAAATACCTAGGGTGAGGGGTGCAGCGGTCGCTGCCGCCGGAGAACAGGCTGCAGCGGAGCTTAGATGGAGGCCGGGAGCTCTAGAGGACCGGTGGAGGTGGAGCTTTGGGGAGAGCAAGGCGGCCGCGGGCAGTGGAGGTATTCATCTTCTCCGGAGGTGTTCGTGGTTGGGCGGCGGCGCTCTTCATCTTCTTCGGCGGTGGCGGCGTCGGCCCTCTCCTCACCCTAGGGGGGAAAGTTGTCGCAAAGCTGATTGATAGTTTTTTTTGGTTGCCACGAGCTGAATCTGATTTAGCTCACTGGTGGAAAAGATTGTTTGCCATGTTGGGCCAACTTCGGCCCATCGCACGCGCAATCGCAGGCCGGAGCTGATCCATCTACCGCCCGACCACTGCACTCGTCCTCCTTTCCCTTTCTCTCCCCAAAACCCTACACTACGTCAAGCGAAGAGGAGGGAGCAGTGAACCCCACCTCCCGCCGCCGCCATGGTGCTCCGCCGGATCAACCCGAGCAAGAAGCCCCTCCTCCATCTCCCCCCCTTCTCCTCGTTGTCGTCCTCCAACCCCCCTTCCCTCCTCCACCGCCGCAGTCCGATGACATCGATGCCTCCCCGCACCCTTCGCCCCCGAACAGCGGCGAGCCCCCGCAGAGGCCCTCGCTCTTCAGCGACCTCCGCGAGCGCCTGCGGTCGTCCCCGGCGCTGCCCCCACCGCGGCAGATCCCGACCAACCCGCCGCGGCCCCCGTGTGTCCCTCGATGACATCCAGCGTAGCCTCAAGTCCTTCCGTGCCGCGTCCCGGAACAGCGGTGAGACCCCGCAGAGGCCGCCTGCGTCCTTGCTCTTCAGCGACCTCCGCGAGCGCCCGTGGTCATTCCCGGCACCGACCCCACCGCGGCGGATCCCGATGAACCCGCCCCGTCCCACCATGTCCGAAGAGTACATCGTGCGCAAGCTCAGCCCATCAGCTCGGCCCAAGGACGGCGCCAAGCAGGAGGCCATCCGGAAGATGGAGCTTGCCTACCTGAGACGAGAAGAAGACTTATCTGAAGTAGTAAGCTAATCTTGCCTAGCATGGATTGTTTTCCTTTCTTCATTCGCATATTCTGTCTTGGCCGCCGATGGAACTGGTGGCTTAGAGCATTCCCACTCGTCTCCCCGACGAGGCCCCCGAGCGACGTTTTTCCCATCCGGATGGCGTAATTCGGCCCAGTCGCGTCCCCGGTTCCTCGATTTTGTCCGGATTTGGCCCTTCATCCATCCGGCGAGCCCACGCCATCCCCGGTTCCCCGAGGCGCGCTCGGGGACTCCGGACGAAAGAATTTGGCGCGAAACATCGTGTGGACCCTCGTAGTCGGCGACTAAACCGCCAAATCCTATCGATTTTCCTCCAATTTGCTTGCATATCCCCATTCTCTCCCGCCGAATTTGTGTAGCCATCTCCATTCTCCTCCTCCTCTTTCTCGTCCACCACCACGCCGCCGAAGTCGAGGAAGTCGCGGGCGAAGAAGGAGCGGCCGCCGGGTGTGTCCAAGGCACAGTGGGCGGCGGACGAGCTCCGACGCGTATCGAAACAAGCGCCGTGGCGGAGAGGGAGAAGAAACTCAACGCGAAGAGGGCGTTGCCGACATCCTCCGACCCACTCCGGCCGGTGCTTCGCCCTCACCGTCTACGACGTCGACTGCCGCCGCTTCGACGTCGACTGCGCCCGCAGCGACATCGGCTGCCGCTTCGACCACGGCGTGTGAGGAAACTGGGCCGTCAGACACTGCCGTGCCAGACGGGACTGCCGACGCCCCTGTTTCAGTATAATTTCCTTCCGATCGCCGATCTATGGCTGATCCTTTTGCCGATCTGGACGTATTTGTAGCGGGACTACGTTTTGTTTGAATTTCGACTTTGTCCGCCGAACTCCGGGTGGACGATTGGAAATATGGTTCTCCCCACGAATTAATTTCGTCGAATCCGGCGATTGTTTCGTCCGGATTTCGGCGTGGGGAGACCAAACGAGTGGAGATGCTCTTACGGCTTGTGTTGTATTGTTTAACTTCAGTTGGGCGGCAGGACCGGACTACCAGAATCATCCACGGCAGGAAGAGAAGCTACTGACGGTGAGATTTTCATGGGTAGAGATTTTTGGCTCTGGGCTCCAGTGATCTTGCTAAAATCACGTTTATTTGTTCTAAATAATATGGTGAAAATCCGGATGTAGCCATCAATTTAAAATACTTACTATTTGAGCTACATAACAATGACAGAAATGTTGATCCGAGTTATGCATATTTTAAAACCTCCAAATTTTATCGGTTTGTGTAGCGTTATAGTAGTACAGTATAATGAATTTCACATTGCGGTTTTTACATGTTGCATGTTACAACATTGACATGTCCAGTTTTTTTCCCACAATTTTTGTGAAACTTAAAAATTTGATTTTTGATATATTTTTTTAAAATGAAGGAGAACTACATGAGCCAAAGGACACTTTCCGAGATTTTTATTTCCATCATCTATCTCTCTTGGTGGTGCATTGTGGAGGACAACTCCACTTTTGTCTCTGTTCTAATGGTGCGATGGCCTTTGCAGGAAGAACACACAAGCAGAGAGACCTGAATTGGGGGTAAAATTCTTCAAGAAAGTAGCAAGTGAGGTGGTCTGAGCTGGTTTCCTTCTGATCGAAATTTTAGATATGGCGGTGAAGATCACGTCGGAGGTTGCCTTTTGTTGAATGCTGTAGAAGACTGAATAATGTGGAAGATGCTGAAGAACTTGTTTTTTATGGCTTTTGACCTAGTGATGTAGCCAGTTGATCCTTGGTGTACATATGCAGATCCCTCATCGAGGTGGGGGTCTGCTGTTAGTTGTAAGCTAAGGGCTAGCAGCCATGGCACCCGTTAGGTTTCTCCTCTTTTCTAATAATAAGAAAGAGAAACACTTGCAATCCTCCGGGGGATCACTTCGCGGATCGTCCGCCTTGCTGGCACGCACAACGACCGACTCAAACAGCGCATAGCGGTGAGTAGGGCCCACCACCTGTCTTATTTTCTGAGATGGATTCTCCTCCACTCGTTTTCCCCTTCCTCGCGCTCTCTCTCCCATGTCCCGAGCAAATCCCCCTGGTTCCCTCCTCTGCCCACCGCCGCCCATGGCGCTCCCCACTCTGGCAAGCGCCCCAAACTCGGGGACTAGCTTCGCCCCCCTCGTCCTCTTCCGTTCGCTGCGAGCTCCATCCCTAGCCAGCCGCCCCGCAAGCTCGAGCAGGGAGACGATTCCTCATCTGTCGTCCTGGGCCGCTCCTCGACCTCTTCATCATCCCCATCGGCGGCGGTGGTTATGGAGTACTAGTTTAATGGCTACGATCATTTGCTGCCAGCGGCGGTCATCCCAACTACAAATCCTGCTTTCTCCTAGCCATCCGCTCCAGCCGCCCGGTGCTACAAGGGCAGCCGGCGCTACTAAAGAAGGTCGTCGGGGCTGCTACAGATATTCGCCGGAGATGCTACAGTCGAACACCGGTGCTGCTACGATGGGGCGCCTGTTCTGCTACAAAAGCACGTTGGCTCTGCTACAAAAGACCGATGGCTCTGCTACAAAAGGTTGTCGAAGCTGCTACAATCGGATGTCGGCGCCGTCGGCTCTGTACACTTGCCCGCCGCGTCTGCTACAGAAGGCGGCCGGAGCTGCTACAAGCGGCCGCCGGCGCCGTCAGGCTCTGCTACAATTACCCGCCGCGTCTGCTACAAAAGGCGGTCGGAACTGCTACAATCGATCGCCGGCGCCGTTAGCTCTGCTCAATTGGTCGTCGCGTCTGCTACAAAAGGCGGCCGGAGCTGCTACAATTGGCCGCCAGCGCTCACTGCTGCGAGCCGCCGCTGCTACTGCAAGTAGTCCACCTCCGTCGCTCACTGCGGGGCGACACCGATGATGCAAAGGCTAGCCGCGGAAGGTGCGAAGGCTGAATGCCGCTGCTGCAAAGGCGAAACAGATGTTGCTACGAGCTTCTGCCTCGACGACGGTGAAAGCTCAGGCGATGTGTGGCAGAGGTGACTCGCGGCGCCGGTTGCTGCCTTTTTGAGTGATGCGGGATGTACGCGAGGAACGGGGCGTGAGATTATTTTGCTTCTCGTTTCCGTGGAGAGAGAACGCGCATGGGATTGTTTTTCTTTCTTTTTCCATGAAGAGAACACGCAGGAGAGGGAGACTATCCATCAGACAGACAGGGATGATACATCGGACGGTGTGGAAGCCGGGGGATCGGGCTTCAGATCCCCCGGGGGACGCTCAGCAGTCCCCAATAAGAAAACATGACAACTTGATTCTTGGTAATATCTCCTCTCCTTTTAGGGTAGGTAATGCTAGATTTATAGAGATATTAGCTAAACAAAGTGCAATCCCTGGCTTCTCAGTGTTTGCCATGCGTGCATCATCGTGTGTGGCTCGCCACCGAACGTCCTCTCCTTTCTTTTTGCGTTCCCATCTCATCTCGCCCTGATCCGATCCGTTCTTCGTCCTGCACCATAATTGAGAGAGAGAGAGAGGGTCGGAGTTGGAGCATCGCATTCCACCTCGCCGGAGTCGGCGACCTCGGGGCTCTTTGCGGCACAAAAAACGGTGGCTAAAGAGCCACCGGCAAGCAAAATACCTAGGGTGAGGGGTGCAGCGGTCGCTGCCGCCGGAGATGAACAGGTTGCGGCGGAGCTTAGATGGAGGCCGGGAGCTCTAGAGGACCGGTGGAGGTGGAGCTTTGGGGAGGGCAAGGCGGCCGCGGGCAGTGGAGATATTCATCTTCTCCGGAGGTGTTCGTGGCGGGGCGCCGGCGGCGCTCTTCATCTTCTTCGACGGTGGCGGCGTCGGCCCTCTCCTCACCCTAGGGGGAAAAGTTGTCGCAAAGCTGATTGATAGTTTTTTTTTGTTGCCACGAGCTTGAATCTGATTTAGCTCACTGATGGAAAGATTGTTGGCTATGTTGGGCCAACTTCAGCCCATTGCACGTGCGGTCGCAGGCCGGAGCTGACCCATCCATCGCTCGACCACTGCACTCATCCCTTTCTCTCCCCAAAACCCTACACCACGTCCAGCGAGGAGGAGGGGAGCAGTGAACCCCACCTCCCGCCGCCGCCGCCATGGCGCTCCGCCTGATCAACCCGACCAAGAAGCCCCTCCTCCATCTCCCCCGCCCCTTCTCCTCGTCCTCCTCCTCCAACCCTCCCTTCCCTCCTCCTCCACCGCCGCACTCCGACGACCCCGACGCCTCCCCCCGCTCCTCGCCCCCGAACAGCGGCGAGCCCCCGCAGAGACCCTCGCTCTTCAGCGACCTCCGCGAGCGCCTGCGGTCGTCCCCGGCGCCGCCCCCACCGCGGCGGATCCCGACCAACCCGCCCCGTTCCGCCGCGGCCCCCGCCGTGCCCCTCGAGGACATCCGGCGCAGCCTCGAGAACTACCGCGCCGCCTCCCGGAACCCCGGGGGCGCCGCCCCGTCGACGCCGCCCCCCTTCTCCAGCGGCGGCGGGGGCACCCCGTCGTTCCAGGACCTGCTCAGGAGCAGCGGCCCCCCGGCGGCCCGTCCCCCCAACGCCGACGGCGCCAAGCCTTTCGACTTCACCGCCCTCCGCGAGGGCCTCCGGAAGATCGACCCGCGGCAGCAGCAGAAGCAGCAGCCCAAGGAGTTCCTCTCAGCGACGTCAAATGGCATCTTCGCCAAGGAGAGAGCCGGGACAGAGGCGGACGATCCGGACGCCGCCGTCATGCTCTACAAGACCTACACCTACGAAGCCCTCGGGAAGGAGCTCCAGGAGCTGCGGCCGCCGGGCGCGGGGAAGGACGGCAAGGACTGGTTCTCGCTCCAGGAGCTGCAAGGCCGGATCGCCAAGCTGGCCGCCAAGGACAAGGACACGCGGTTGGGTGGCCAGTTCGATGCTTTGAAGCAGAGCATGAGGAACATCGAGAAAACCGATAAGCAGAAGGCCATCAGAAACAGTAATCTCATCTGGCCTAGCACTGATTCTTTTCCTTTCTTTCCATATAATTCTCAACTGAGCTTGTATTGTCTTGTGCTTTACCGGGAGCAGTGGGTGGAATGTTTTCGATTGCAAACCTTACTGGGAACCCGATACCGGAGTACCTGAGTCAACCACCCCAGGAGGAGTTGCTAGAGAGGGTGAGATTATCCCTTTTTTTCCTAGTATTTCATCTCTTGTCTCTGCTCTGAGGGTGCATTGCCTGATTATCGTTTGTTGCCTCTCCAGTATTTCCATCCCGACCACATGTCAGGCGAAGAGAAGATGAAATTGGAGCTTCAGAAGGTGAGGGACGAGTTCAAGATGTCCGAGAACGACTGTGGTTCTGCAAGAGTCCAAAGTAAGTATCTTACCCTTTATACTTGCATAATACCAGAAAACTGTGATACACATCTGAACACAAGTTGAATATGCTGACTTGCCAATACGGTGTTTCAATGCTGTGTCTCTCCCCCATAACTAGTCTAATGTTGTTGATGAGTAGTGAATGTTTAATATTTGATCACTTTTCTGTTCGGAAAAGAAGGCGGTCATGATTTGATACGACTCGAAGACCAAATTTCCTTGAGTAGCTGATATTGGCTATGCTAAATGTCGCAGTAAAGACTTTTCAGAATCTTCACTTGATAACCTAGTAGTTTTGTCAACTGTAATACAACTGAGAAATGGTCCAGTTAACTTCAATTGTAGACATGGTTCAGTGAACTTCAGCATTACATTTTTTGTGCGTTAACAGGTTTTTTTCCCCACATTCTTCTGTAGCTAGTAACTGATTAGTGAGAAAAGAGGTCTGGCTGATAGAATATATGTTTTCGGTGGTCTGAGCTGGTTTCCTTCTGATCGAAATTTTAGATATGGCGGTGAAGATCATGTCGGAGGTTGCCTTTTGCTGAATGCTGTAGAAGACTGAATAATGTGGAAGATGCTGAAGAACTTGTTTTTTTATGGCTTTTGACCTAGTGATGTAGCCAGTTGATCCTTGGTGTACATATGCAGATCCCTCATCGAGGTGGGGGTCTGCTGTTAGTTGTAAGCTAAGGGCTAGCAGCCATGGCACCCGTTAGGTTTCTCCTAACATGCTACTTAGAGCAGGTCTAACAGACCCCGTAAAAGGGGCAAACCCGTATAATAACCGCCGATTTGAGGGTTTCGGCTCTACCCGGCCGTCTAGCACGCCCCGTAAAAATGGCCCCCGAATCGTTTTTTGCTGTTTTCGAGTACGGGGCGGGTCCTCGCCCCCTACTTGTGCGGGGTGGGAGCGGGGATAGTGGGCGAAACCACTATCGCCCACTCCACTGCGCGGGAAGCATTTCGCTGAAGCCAACTGCCGCCGCCGCCGCCCGATCTCCTCCCCCGCGCCATTCCCGGCCGGATCCGGCCGCCATGGACCGTCCGCAAGAGCCGCCTACCGCCGGCGGTACACCTCCTTCGGGCGCGGTGGTTGATGTCCCCGTCGGAGGTCCGCCGGCCGCCGGCGTCGTGTCGGCCATGATCGCCTCCACCATCCCGTCGAAGAGGAAGAGGATCCCGAAGCAATTCTTCGAAGCACCGGCGGCGGCCGCCGATTCACCGGGCGAAGCGCCGCCGGCTGCCAAGAAGACGGGTCGGATGAAGACCAAGGCCGCCGGGCCGAGGGGCGTGGCGCCGGCCAAGGTGCGGACCAAGGCAATCAGCCGCATCGGCCTCGCGCCTCCGCCGGCCTCCAAGGTCACGACCCCTCCTCCGTCCGTTCCGGCCGTTGCGCTGCCCGCGCCGCCCGCGCCGCCCGCGCCGCCCGCGCCGCCGCCAACCACCATCGACGTAGAAAAGGTGTTCGATGTTGAGTCCACAACATCGTACTTGGACATGCTCAACGATTCCGCGGTGAATTTGGACGCCGGTATCGGTGCATTCGATGGGGAGTGCAATGTTGAAGACTTTGATGATGAGGAGGAGGATGAGGGTGACGAGGAGGTGGTTGAGGTTGATCCGGCTGCCGCCGGTTCTTCGTCGACGCCGAAGCCACGCACGGCGAACTACAGCGAGATCGAGGACGTCATCTTGGTCCGTGCTTGGAGCAAGGTGGGGATGGATGCGTGCACCGGAGTGGACCAAGGCGGCAAGCGCTATTGGCAGCGCATTGAGGATCAGTACCACCAGCTGAAGCCTCGCACGAAGAGCATGGCGGACAGATCCTACCGCTCCCTTGAAGGCCGATGGAACATCATCAAGCCGGCTTGTTCTCGTTGGAGTGCTGCCATGGATCAAGTGGCCGACAACCCTCCTAGTGGATGCATACCAGAGGACTATGTAAGTTTTCCTTGTGTTCATGATGTGCAAACATCACAAGCTATCCATATTGTGTTGATGATGTGGAAACATCTCCTCATACTATTGTTGTGCAGCCCAAGTATGCTCAACAACGGTACAAGGACATGGCCGGCTCAAAGAACAAGGAATTTCAATTTGAACATTGCTTTTCCATCCTTCAACATCTTCCTAAATGGAAGTTGCGGGACAACGAGCCAAAGTGCAAGAAGGAGGCACTTATCACCATGGATGATGAAGCGGAGGACATGAGGGGGAGAAACACCGGCAAGCCCGAGGGCAACAAGAAGGCCAAGGAGAGGGTCAAGGTAGAACTTGAAGCAGCTAGCTTCCGGGAGAAGTTGGATCAACTCATGAAGTCCAAGGAGGCATTGACGATGAAGACGTTGGAGACCAAGCTCCTCATCACCGACAAGAAGAGTGAGGTGAAGCTTGCCAAGGTGCAAGCAAGGAAGGAGCTTGACATGAAGATGATCAAAGCCAAAGAAGCCAAGGCCATGAAGGAGCTCTTGGCCGAGGAGAGGGAAATCATGATGATGCGCACGGACGGCATGGACGAGGATCAGCTGGTGTGGTGGAAGGAGACCAAGGCGGACATCATTGCGAGGAAGATGGCTGCGCGTCAAGCTCGTGATCAAGGTGAGTCTCCGGCGAGCGGTGGCTCCGGTGGCGATGGATCCCTTGATGGTTGATCACATTTGGGAACTTCCGTGGCTTGAACATTGCCTATGATCGCGTTGTGATGTTAAAACTATGAATTATGCATCATATATTTTGGATGTGCTATGTTTGATGTGAAATTGTTGTGAAAATTGCTGTCTAAAACCCTGTTTTGAGGGGCCGAAAACTCGGACGAGCTAGCAGAACCCGTATCCCCACCCCGTAAAACAGAATATTCTGTTTTACGGGGTGGGGATACGGGTTCTGCTAGCTCGTCCGAGTTTTCTGTTTTACGGGGTGGGGATACGGGTTCTGCTAGCTCGTCCGAGTTTTCGGCCGGTGAAATCCGGATACATGGCCCTCTACTCGGGTTTTACGGGGCGAAAAAATACGGGGCCTGTTAGACATGCTCTTAGACATTTTTTTCTAATAATAAGAAAGAGAAACACTTGCAATCCTCCGGGGGATCACTTCGCGGATCGTCTGCCTTGCTGGCACGCACAACGACCGACTCAAACAGCGCATAGCGGTGAGTAGGGCCCACCACCTGTCTTATTTTCTGAGATGGATTCTCCTCCACTCGTTTTCCCCTTCCTCGCGCTCTCTCTCCCATGTCCCGAGCAAATCCCCCTGGTTCCCTCCTCTGCCCACCGCCGCCCATGGCGCTCCCCACTCCGGCAAGCGCCCCAAACTCGGGGACTAGCTTCGCCCCCCCTCGTCCTCTTCCGTTCGCTGCGAGCTCCATCCCTAGCCCGCCGCCCCGCAAGCTCGAGCAGGGAGACGATTCCTCATCTGTCGTCCTGGGCCGCTCCTCGACCTCTTCGTCATCCCCATCGGCGGCGGTGGTTACGGAGTACTAGTTTAATGGCTACGATCATTTGCTGCCAGCGGCGGTCATCCCAGCTACAAATCCTGCTTTCTCCTAGCCATCCGCTCCGGCCGCCCGGTCCTACAAGGGCAGCCGATGCTACTAAAGAAGGTCGTCGGGGCTGCTACAGATATTCGCCGGAGATGCTACAGTCGAACACCGGTGCTGCTACGATGGGGCGCCTGTTCTGCTACAAAAGCACGTTGGCTCTGCTACAAAAGACCGATGGCTCTGCTACGAAAGGTTGTCGGAGCTGCTACAGTCGGCTGTCGGCGCCGTCGGCTCTGTACAGTTGCCCGCCGCGTCTGCTACAGAAGGCGGCCGGAGCTGCTACAAGCGGCCGCCGGCGCCGTCAGGCTCTGCTACAATTACCCGCCGCGTCTGCTACAAAAGGCGGTCGGAACTGCTACAATCGTTCGCCGGCGCCGTTAGCTCTGCTCAATTGGTCGTCGCGTCTGCTACAAAAGGCGGCCGGAGCTGCTACAATTGGCCGCCAGCGCTCACTGCTGCGAGCCGTCGCTGCTACTGCAAGTAGTCCACCGCCGTCGCTCACTGCGGGGCGACACCGATGATGCAAAGGCTAGCCGCGGAAGGTGCGAAGGCCGAATGCCGCTGCTGCAAAGGCGAAACAGATGTTGATAAGAGCTTCTGCCTCGACGACGGTGAAAGCTCAGGCGACGTGTGGCAGAGGTGACTCGCGGCGCCGGTTTCTGCCTTTTTGAGTGATGCGGGATGTACGCGAGGAACGGGGCGTGAGATTATTTTGCTTCTCTCGTTTCCGTGGAGAGAGAACGCGCATGGGATTGTTTTTCTTTCTTTTTCCATGAAGAGAACACGCAGGAGAGGGAGACTATCCATCAGACAGGATGATACATCGGACGGTGTGGAAGCCGGGGGATCGGGCTTCAGATCCCCCGGGGGACGCTCAGCAGTCCCCAATAAGAAAACATGACAACTTGATTCTTGGTAATATCTCCTCTCCTTTTAGGGTAGGTAATGTGTAAGGGTATATTGCCCCTATGTGTGGTTTTGGTAATTAATGACAACCCCTATGGACTAATGTTTTCATTGAGTTTATATGAAGGAATATTCCATAGGTACTACTTGTACTCCATGTGTTGGATTCAAGTATGGATGCCATGAAGATAAAGGTATTCCTTGTGTATTGGCATCAAGATCATCGGTATGAAGATATATATATATGTGATATGATCAAGTAGAAGAAATGAAGAAGGAGTGTCTTATGTGGAACTCAATATTAGCCATGCTCTATCTTAAGTGAGTATGTGAAGATACAAGGTTGAGTTGGGCAAGTTCAAGATGAGCATCTCAAGTGAATCACATGCTTGAAGCTTGCCGTCCATTTGGTGATAATGGACTAGTGAAGATGTGCATCAATGGAGCTTTCCCATCATAGTGTATGGGGGAGCATTTGTGAGTCTTCACGAAGCAACATTGGTCAAGTGAGGCATTCCGGCTTGAGTGAAGCTTGAAGAGTTATCATCAAGATCAAGCGGGATGTGCAAGGCAAAGGTATGGCCTTGCTAGGTTTTCCTTTTACCGGTCTCAAGGTGGATGTTGGGAGACCGGATTATAGGATAGATAGCCGCACTATTAAGAGGGGCTTTCGGTTGAGTAACTTGATCACATCGTCTTAGAGAGCTCAATCCTTTGCATACTTTGCATATCCTTATTGCTTCTTGATGTTTCTCTGTGTGAGGTTCTTGAGCTTGTTGCTAGCTTTACAACAAGCCCAAGTTCATCAGCGGAGTTCGCATGCATCTTCTATTGCGTTTTCGAGGTTGGGTAATTTTACCGGTTATTCATGATATAAGGTTCTACCTTTTATATTCATGATAAAATTCCCTTCTACAGATTCTTGAGTTTGCACTTTTTATAGGATAGCATTTGTTGTTATCTTCCAAACGAAATTAGTTTCATTCGAATCGGAGTTCGGGAGCATTAGTTATTAAAGAAAAAGGAAAAAGAGAAAAGAATAAAAAGGAAAAAGAAAAACAGGAGGAGGGGCTGCCGGTCGGCCACCCGGCCTGCCAGGCCATGCGCCGGCCCACCCGGCCAGGACCGGGCGCCAACCGGCCCAGGCGCCGGCCCACCCGGCCAACTGACCGGCTCTTTGCCTCGTCCGGCCCAGTCCGACCACCGACCGGCCAGCCGGTGCAGGGCCCCGGTCGGACCAGCCTCCCCACGGTGGGCTTCAAAGCCACCGCGCGGCCCACCTGCCCCGCGAGCCCCTTGCCTTTCCGCCGCCCGGCGGCTGCCACGCCCGCCCGGCCGGTGGGCCGGTCCGGCCGGCTGCACGCTGGCTTTGTCATTCTTTGCTCGGTCGGCCGGCACAGTGGCCGGCTCGGCTGTTTTACGCCGTTTTTCGCTTTGTTTTTTTACTGCGTGTTTCTGTCTTTTTCCCCAACGGGTATTTTTGCTCCCTAGCTATAAATATCTTCTTCTTCCACCTTGAGCAAGTACTTCTTCCCTTTCTCTCACCTCCATTGTTGCATTTGAAGAAGTTGCTCTCTCTCTCTTGTTCCCCCCCATGATTCTTGCTCATTCTTGAGGGATCTAAGAGAGGAGATCTAGATCTACACTTCCACCACACCATTTCTTCTCTAAGTGAGGGGAACTCTTGGGATCTAGATCTTGAAGTCTTTTGTTGACTTTCTCCATTGTTCTTCCTCTCCAATCTCATCCTAGCATTCGTTGCTTTGGTGGGATTTGAGTGTGAAGGACTTGAACAACTCTAGTGTTCTTGCTTTGCATCATTGCATAGTGTTGAGCTCTCTACCACGATTAGTTCGAGTGAGAGACCGTGAGCTTGTTACTCTTGGAGGGAGACCTCCTAGTTGGCTTGGTGATTGGTGCTCCGGTGATCTCTTCAAGAAGATTGTGAAGAGGCCCGGGCTTCTCCTTCGTGGAGCTTGTGAAGTGGTTGTGGAGCTTGCCATCTCCGGAGCGGAGGAAAAGCTAACCATAAGGAAAGGGCCATTATCCTTCGTGGGTGTGGTTCGAAGAATAGGGTGAGCCTTCGTGGCGCGGGGAATCCTTCGTGGGACCTCCACTCCTCCAAACGTGACGTACCTTCTTGCAAAGGAAGGGAACACGGGAATACATCCTCGTCTCCGCGTGTCTCAGTTATTTCTATACCCGGGCTCTCTTTCCTTGTGATAGCCATCGTGGTTGAAGTACATATATCTTGCTATCACTTGTGCTACATATATCTTGTGCATATCTTGCTTAGCTCTAGTTGTTATTGTTACACTTAGTTGAGCTTAGCATATCTAGGGTTTGTGCTTGTAAACTAAACGATAGTTTAATTCCGCATTCCTACAAGACAAATCCGCAAGAGTTTTTAATTGCCTATTCACCCCCCCCCCCCCCCTCTAGGCGACATCTCGATCTTTCAATTGGTATCAGAGCAAGGTCTCTCCTTGTTTAAGGCTTCACCGCCTTGAGAGTAAAGATGTCGGCTAGTATAGTGCACAATGACACAATTGTCGTTAATGGAACAAATTATCTTTTGTGGCGAAATTGCTTACTTTGTAATCTTCGGACCTTGTGTCCACATATAGAGCAATTTCTAGATGTCGGTTTTTCTCCTCCGATGGATTCTCAAAATCTATCTTTAGAGTATGAGAAAAACTTACATCTTGAAGCTCAAGTATCTAATGAGCTTTTATTTTCCTTGAGACCCGATTTTCGTAGGTTCTTGATATATATAAAGCGAAAATCGTCTCATGAGATGTGGATCAAGCTTAAGGAAATGTTTGGTGGATCCACTTCTAAATTGGTCGGTGGTGACTCTGAGGAGCTCTCTTCCCCTTCACATCATGAAGAGCTCCAAGTTGCTTCCACCTCCGGTCGTGATGAGTTATCATCTTCTTCCACTTCACCGACGTGTAGCAAGACACGAGGTAATGATATGGTGAGTGGTGAGGAAAATTGCAATATTGATATTGTGCTCAATAGTGATGATTCTTCATCTCTATCCCATTGCAATGCTTCCTCTTTGGACTTAAACACATCTAGCATTGAAAATAATCTACATGCTTGTGTTGATAGTCCTTGCATATCATGTGTAAATTGCTTATATAGATCTCATGATGATATGCTTACCTTGTCTTGTTCCCATAATCAAAATGCTTCTATTTCCTCTAGTTGGTTGTTGACTAACAATGTAGAGGAAACCGAACACTCTATGGATCAAGACACGATTTCAAATGAGGATTCAAGAATATCTTCATCTTCATTCTCCGGTTTGCACATGTGCCTTATGGCAAAAGGATCAAAGGTATCTCCTACTTTGACTCCTAACACATCCTCTAATGATGAGAATGATGATGATGATAATGATGAAGAATATAATACCTTGGTGCATAATATGGCAATGGTATATGCTTCTCTTCATGGTAATAATGAAGCTCGTGCTAATCTCGAACACTCTATGGATACCTTGAATAAATATAGGGAAACCATAGTGGAGTTGGAGTCCCATGTTGAAAATGAGGAAATGAGATTCACTCTCCTCAAGCATGAGCTAAAAGATGAGAAGCATACTAATTTTATGCTTACACAAAAAATTGAATCCTATATGCATGAAAATGAGAAAACTATTGTTGATGCTTCTGCTACTAACTCTAATTCTTGTGAAGCATCTACCTTAGAGGAGAATGTTGAGCTAAGGGCTCAACTTGAGTTGCTAACTAGCAATTATAGGGAATTGGAAGAAAGTCATAAAAAGCTCTCAAGCTCTCATGATGATCTTCTAATTTCCTATGATGGGCTAAAATTAGCTCATGAGGCAAGTATCACTAAGGTAACATCTTGTGAGCCTCACATGGATGTTAGCACAATCTCTACTACAAATGCTATATTGCCATGTGCTAGTCCTTGTAATCCATCTAGTCAAACAAGTGATACACCTTGTGTTGGATTACTCACTTTGCCTTGTTGCTCTAACAATGAAGCTTCTACTTCCTCTAGTACTTGTATTTCTACTAACCATGTAGAGGAAATCAAAGAGCTCGAGGCCCAAGTCCTTTCTTTGAAGAAAGACTTGGAAAAGCGTCATGAAGGGAAATCTGCACTTGACAAGATGCTAAGTGTGCAACAATCCCCCAATGACAAGAGTGGACTTGGATTCAACTCCAATAACAAGAACAAGTCCAAGAGCAAGAGCAACAAGAAGAAGGGCCAAGACAAAGTCAAGGATCCGACCAAGTTGGTTTGCTTCAAGTGCAAGGTTGAAGGGCATCATGTTAGATCATGCCCATTGAAGAAGAAGAAGCACTTGAGTGAGAAACAACAAGGGAAACGGCCGCAAGGTCAAGGTCAAGCTCATGCTCGACCTCAATTTGAAGATAGGCCACTTCCCAAGAAGAATCAAGATAATGTTCCCCAAGAGAATAAATCAATAAAGAAGAGAAAGGGGAACACTTGCTACTTATGTCGTGAGAAGGGGCACTTTGCTTCTTCTTGCTTAGGTGGTACCTTATCTAACCCTATAATGGTTGATAATGATTATTCTCTAGGGAAGGATAAGGATGGCAATGTGTTTGCCAAGTTTGTTGGAACTCAAAGTGGTTTCAAGAAAAGAACCATTTGGGTTGCCAAGCCTATTGTGACTAACCTCTTAGGACCCAACTTGGTTGGGGACCAACAATCTCAAACTTGATCAATAGGTACAAGTGGAGGGCATTGGAGACTTGGCTACTTCATGAAGAATTAAGGGATCTTCATATATTATATCTTGACCAAGCCAAGTCGTATGGATTATCATCTATATCTTATATCCAATGTTCCTCTTTGCGGTAACTTATACTTCAACTCATCATATTTATTGTAAGTTACTTGCCTCCTTTGCATGTTTGGTTTTGTATCAAATATGTGTTTGTATATGTTGTATCTTACTTGCCTATCTTGGGTATTCAAGTATGCTTGTTTGACTCATCATATACTTGTGTATTGTTTTGAGCCTAATGCATCTTGATGATATCTTATTTGACTCTCTTTGAAGTGATTAATGGAACATCCCATTTTGGGGGAGTGATATGCTTTGTGCATCTCTCTTTCTTTAAAATATGTGTACATGGGTACCACCACTTAGTATTGATATTGCAAGATTATCTAGTCACTATGTGGTGTGTCATACTCATGAGAAATTCAAATTCTAAATATCCATTAATCATCTCTAGTTGAATTTTAGTTGCCTCTTATTTAGAAGAAATGTTTTATCACATTATGGGGGAGTAATATGTTTTGTACATATCACAAGCCTAGAAAATGTGAACATATGAGGTTATGCCACTTAGAGTTGATGCTCTTAAATTATCTTGTTCCTAGGTGGCATGTTTGCTCAAACAAGCTCCATTCCTAACAAAAATATTTTATTACTCATCTTGTGGGCTCTTGTTTGAATAAGAAATTCTTGGTGCGGTTTTTCCTCAAATACATATCTCTACATCTTATTTGGGACACCGTTTGCTTAAAGTTATTCTAATCATTGCCGTGCGTGATTGTGTGACTAGTTGAAGTTATCAAGAATCTTCATCCGTGCATAGTGCTTAATTCTATATACTTATCCTATGCCGTTTATTGTGAAGTTGATCCTTACTATCATTGTCAATACTCTACCGGAAATTATTTCCAATATACTCATTGTCTTTGACAATTGATAACCTTGTATGTGGTTGAATTTTTGGATCATCTTCACCTTGGATTGTTTCTTACTTTCTTATTTTATTTCCAAGAAACCTTTGTTGCTCCCATATGTCTTCCTTGTCCCTTTGAAAAATCCTTTGATAAATCCTCTTGATTCATATCAAGTGTTTGTTTTGGAATACATACCTTTTCTTTACGGTACATTGTGCCATTGTGAAAAGTGATGGTTTGGTTTATTTGTTCGAACCTTGCTCTTTTGGGGAGTTTTGCTATCTCATTCCTTCTTCTATGCTTTATTTGTTGAATGAGATAAATCTTTGAGCATGTTTGCTTTATTTCATCCTTTATGCTCAATGGTTTCTTCTTAGTTCACTTGTTGAACTTTGTTGAACAAATCTTTTGTGATTTACTTCCTTGATATAATTTGGACAACAAATTTGTTTTGTGACACCTTCATGCCTTATTTAATCCTTTTGGTGTTTTGTCCAAAGTATATCTTTCTTGGATCTTTAATTTTTTTTGGTGCATGCTTATATGTAATTTGTTTATACTTGTAGCATGCTTGCTTTCTTTTGATCCATTATATAGGGTATACTCCATCAAATCCTAAATGGCTAAGATGTGCATGAAATTCAAATTTCATCTAAATATGCACATATTTATATGGAGTGTGTCCTATATATTATGGTTAGTCTAACCATATTGGACCCAATGAGTTTGGGAACCAAGATGTACTTGAATGATGTTTTAGGTACATTGGAGATGCAATGGAGGCTTGTCTCATCTATAAGGAAGGTGTTGTCACCATATGACAATTGGAGTCAAGCTAGGATGATCGATGAAATCTTATCTACTACATCATGCCATTGCTATCTCGGTAACAAGTATCTTATTCATGCACTCTCATATAGCATCCAATCTCTTGTAGGTTGTATCTTAGCATGAAATTATTTATCTTGAAAATATTGCGGTTCTTGAAAACCCCTTTTAAAGTAAAACTTCTTATTGAACATTTGAGTAATTTGAGAAGATGCATATGATAGGTTATATATATATCATATTTTATGATTCACCTATCACTAATATGCCCTCTAGCAATTTATTGCATATCAATTCCTCAAAGAGCTCTTGTGTGCAATATTGATGAATTTGTGAAATAAATCCGTATTTGTGATACTTGTTGCTTTTCTCAAAACATTCCAACTAGCTTTACTTCCCTTATTGTTAGTTGTGATGTTTTTGAGATTTAACTTGGTTAAAGTTCATTCATATACCATAAGTGAATATTGGAGCCATAGGCTATATATGCTTCTTAAGCAAACATCCTTTGGTATATTTTATGACTTCATCTTGGATATCTTGTCTTATCTATTTTGTTAACCTCTTGTGTGTGTTTGTTTCTTTATGGATCACTTTGTCCACTTTAGAAACTCATATACATAAGAGCGTTAATCCATCACCTTGATATCCTTGTTCTTTGCCGACCATCTTTTACCCCTTTTGTTTTTAGTGGGTTGGTAAAGAAGATTTATGAGTGCTTGGTTTATTTATTTTCTTCATGCACTCATATCTCGTAATTGTTGGACTAAAGTTGTTCTTGATAAGCATATTCTCTTTATCTTAGTTGTGTTCTAAATGATATATAGGGAGTGAGGATTCCATGTTTGTGCATATTGTATTCAAATGCAAACATTATAAATTGTGCACGAACCTTGGGGAGCTTTCTTATTTTATTTAAGAGCACTATATCTCTCTTATCATGATATTTTTGTTTGTCCAATTGGATCTTTGATTGCTTGCTTTATTTGTTGAAGCTCACTTCACCATGTTATCTTTATGCAATCTTTGATCCTCAATATAGTTTGACTTCCTTCAAGTATTCATCATTGGATATGTGCACTTGATTCCACTCAAATTATGAGAAGTGCACACTTTGGGGAGGAACTCACATTATATTGGCCTTCTAAATTTTTCACCCATTTTGACAATCGATGCCAATGGGGGAGAAGTTTAGAGGGTTTAAGGGAATGGTTTTATACTTAAGTTTGGTTTGTGCTTAAGTATTTTGCATCTCATGCATTCCATATTTATATGTCTTGCATGGTTGTATATATATATATAGTGGGGAAACTATCCCAAAGGTTAATCTTGACAATGTATGCAATAAATTCATGTTCATCACACGTGCATACATTGTGGGGGAGTTTTCTCTATATATATTGGTTCTACTCACATCCCTTGCATTTGTTGTAGTTGTGTGAGTAGAGCCGGTTTTGATATGGCCTAGTAGCTTTGTGTTACTTGACCATATCAAATACAACCCCTTGTATACAACTTATTCTCGGATAAGTTGCGTACTTGTTTCTAATATTCATTATATAAACCCTCTTATTGTGTTTGTCATCAATTACCAAAATGGGGGAGATTGTAAGGGTATATTGCCCCTATGTGTGGTTTTGGTAATTAATGACAACCCCTATGGACTAATGTTTTCATTGAGTTTATATGAAGGAATATTCCATAGGTACTACTTGTACTCCATGTGTTGGATTCAAGTATGGATGCCATGAAGATAAAGGTATTCCTTGTGTATTGGCATCAAGATCATCGGTATGAAGATATATATATGTGATATGATCAAGTAGAAGAAATGAAGAAGGAGTGTCTTATGTGGAACTCAATATTAGCCATGCTCTATCTTAAGTGAGTATGTGAAGATACAAGGTTGAGTTGGGCAAGTTCAAGATGAGCATCTCAAGTGAATCACATGCTTGAAGCTTGCCGTCCATTTGGTGATAATGGACTAGTGAAGATGTGCATCAATGGAGCTTTCCCATCATAGTGTATGGGGGAGCATTTGTGAGTCTTCACGAAGCAACATTGGTCAAGTGAGGCATTCCGGCTTGAGTGAAGCTTGAAGAGTTATCATCAAGATCAAGCGGGATGCGCAAGGCAAAGGTATGGCCTTGCTAAGTTTTCCTTTTACCGGTCTCAAGGTGGATGTTGGGAGACCGGATTATAGGATAGATAGCCGCACTATTAAGAGGGGCTTTCGGTTGAGTAACTTGATCACATCGTCTTAGAGAGCTCAATCCTTTGCATACTTTGCATATCCTTATTGCTTCTTGATGTTTCTCTGTGTGAGGTTCTTGAGCTTGTTGCTAGCTTTACAACAAGCCCAAGTTCATCGAAAACGGAGTTCGCATGCATCTTCTATTGCGTTTTCGAGGTTGGGTAATTTTACCGGTTATTCATGATATAAGGTACTAACTTTTATATTCATGATAAAATTCCCTTCTACAGATTCTTGAGTTTGCACTTTTTATAGGATAGCATTTGTTGTTATCTTCCAAACGAAATTAGTTTCATTCGAATCGGAGTTCGGGAGCATTAGTTATTAAAGAAAAAGGAAAAAAGAGAAAAGAATAAAAAGGAAAAAGAAAAACAGGAGGAGGGGCTGCCGGTCGGCCACCCGGCCTGCCAGGCCATGCGCCGGCCCACCCGACGGGACCGGGCGCCAACCGGACCGGGCGCCAACCGGCCCGAGCGCCGGCCCACCCGGCCGACCGGCTGCTACCTCGTCCGGCCCGAGTCCCGGCCACCGACCGGCCCGCCGGTGCGAGCCCCGGTCGGACCAGCCTCCCCGCCGGCCGGGCTTCAAAGCCACCGCGCGCCCACCCGCCCCGCGAGCCCCTTGCCTTTCCGCCGCCCAGCCGGGCTGCCACGCCCGCCGACCGGTGGCCGGTCCGCTGGCCGCACGCCGCTGTCTGTCCACTGCTTGCTCGGCCGGCACAGTGGCCGGCTTTGCCTCTTTTTTCGCTCGTTTTTTAACTGCGTGTTTCTGTCTTTTTTCCCAACGGGTATTTTTGCTCCCTAGCTATAAATAGCTTCTTCTTCCACCTTGAGCAAGTACTTCTTCCCTTTCTCTCACCTCCATTGTTGCATTTGAAGAAGTTGCTCTCTCTCTTGTTCCCCCCCATGATTCTTGCTTATTCTTGAGGGATCTAAGAGAGGAGATCTAGATCTACACTTCCACCACACCATTTTTTCTCTAAGTGAGGGGAACTCTTGGGATCTAGATCTTGAAGTCTTTTGTTGACTTTCTCCATTGTTCTTCCTCTCCAATCTCATACTAGCATTCGTTGCTTTGGTGGGATTTGAGTGTGAAGGACTTGAACACCTCTAGTGTTCTTGCTTTGCATCATTGCATAGTGTTGAGCTCTCTACCACGATTAGTTCGAGTGAGAGACCATGAGCTTGTTACTCTTGGAGGGAGACCTCCTAGTTGGCTTGGTGATTGGTGCTCCGGTGATCTCTTCAAGAAGATTGTGAAGAGGCCCGGGCTTCTCCTTCATGGAGCTTGTGAAGTGGTTGTGGAGCTTGCCATCTCCGGAGTGGAGGAAAAGCTAACCATAAGGAAAGGGCTATTATCCTTCGTGGGTGTGGTTCGGAGAATAGGGTGAGCCTTCGTGGCGCGGGGAATCCTTCGTGGGACCTCCACTCCTCCAAACGTGATGCACCTTCTTGCAAAGGAAGGGAACACGGGAATACATCCTCGTCTCCGCGTGCCTCGGTTATTTCTATACCCGAGCTCTCTTTCCTTGTGATAGCCATCGTGCTTGAAGTACATATATCTTGCTATCACTTGTGCTACATATATCTTGTGCATATCTTGCTTAGCTCTAGTTGTTACTGTTACACTTAGTTGAGCTTAGCATATCTAGAGTTTGTGCTTGTAAACTAAACGATAGTTTAATTCCGCATTCCTACAAGACAAATCCGCAAGAGTTTTTAATTGCCTATTCACCCCCCCTCTAGGCGACATCTCGATCTTTCATAATGCTAGATTTATAGAGATATTAGCTAAACAAAGTGCAATCCCTGGCTTCTCAGTGTTTGCCATGCGTGCATCATCGTGTGGGGCTCGCCACCGAACGTCCTCTCCTTTCTTTTTGCGTTCCCATCTCATCTCGCCCTGATCCGATCCGTTCTTCGTCCTGCACCATAATTGAGAGAGAGAGGGTCGGAGTTGGAGCATCGCATTCCACCTCGCCGGAGTCGGCGACCTCGGGGCTCTTCGCGGCACAAAAAATGGTGGCTAAAGAGCCACCGGCAAGCAAAATACCTAGGGTGAGGGGTGCAGCGGTCGCTGCCGCCGGAGATGAACAGGTTGCGGCGGAGCTTAGATGGAGGCCAGGAGCTCTAGAGGACCGGTGGAGGTGGAGGTTTGGGGAGGGCAAGGCGGCCGCGGGCAGTGGAGATATTCATCTTCTCCGGAGGTGTTCGTGGGGGGGGGGGGGGCGGCGGCGGCGCTCTTCATCTTCTTCGACGGTGGCGGCGTCGGCCCTCTCCTCACCCTAGGGGGAAAAGTTGTCGCAAAGCTGATTGATAGTTTTTTTTTGTTGCCACGAGCTTGAATCTGATTTAGCTCACTGATGGAAAGATTGTTGGCTATGTTGGGCCAACTTCAGCCCATTGCACGTGCGGTCGCAGGCCGGAGCTGATCCATCGATCGCTCGACCACTGCACTCATCCCTTTCTCTCCCCAAAACCCTACACCACGTCCAGCGAGGAGGACGGGAGCAGTGAACCCCGCCGCCGCCGCCGCCGCCGCCATGGCGCTCCGCCGGATCAACCCGACCAAGAAGCCCCTCCTCCATCTCCCCCGCCCCTTCTCCTCGTCCTCCTCCTCCAACCCTCCCTTCCCTCCTCCTCCACCGCCGCACTCCGACGACCCCGACGCCTCCCCCCGCTCCCCGCCCCCGAACAGCGGCGAGCCCCCGCAGAGACCCTCGCTCTTCAGCGACCTCCGCGTGCGCCTGCGGTCGTCCCCGGCGCCGCCCCCACCGCGGCGGATCCCGACAACCCCGCCCCGTCCCACCGGGCAACCCGCCGCGTCCCTCGACGACATCCGGCGCAGCCTCGAGACCTTCCGCGCCGAGTCCCGGAACCCCGGCGGCGCCCCGTCAACGCCGCCCCTCTTCTCCAGCGGCGGCGGGGGCACCCCGTCGTTCCAGGACCTGCTCAGGAGCAGCGGCCCCCCGGCGGCTCGTCCCCCCAACGCCGACGGCGCCAAGCCTGTCCCCTTCGACTTCACCGCCCTCCGCGAGGGCCTCCGGAAGATCGACCCGCGGCAGCAGCAGAAGCAGCCGCCCAAGGAGTTCCTCTCAGCGACGTCAAATGGCATCTTCGCCAAGGAGAGAGCCGGGGCAGAGGCGGACGATCCGGACGCCGCCGTCATGCTCTACAAGACCTACACCTACGAAGCCCTCGGGAAGGAGCTGCAGGAGCTGCGGCCGCCGGGCGCGGGGAAGGACGGCAAGGACTGGTTCTCGCTCCAGGAGCTGCAAGGCCGGATCGCCAAGCTCGCCGCCAAGGACCGCTTGGGTGGGCCTTTCGATGCGCTGAAGCAGAGCATGAGGAACATCGTGAAAACCGATACGCAGAAGAAGGCCATCAGAAACAGTAATCTCCTCTGGCCTAGCACTGATTCTTTTTTCCTTTCTTCGCGTATTCTCAACTGACCTTGTATTGTCTTGTGCTTGGCCGGGAGCAGTGGGTGGAATGTTTCCGATTGCGAACCTTCCTGGGAACCCGATACCGGAGTACCTGAGTCAACCACCCCAGGAGGAGTTGCTAGAGAGGGTGAGATTATCCCTTTTTTTTCCCTAGTATTTCATCTCTTGTCTCTGCTCCGAGGGTGCATTGCCTGATTATCGTTTGTTGCCTCTCCAGTATTTCCATCCCGACCACATGTCAGGCGAAGAGAAGATGAAATTGGAGCTTCAGAAGGTGAGGGACGAGTTCAAGATGTCCGAGAACGACTGTGGTTCTGCAAGAGTCCAAAGTAAGTATCTTACCCTTTATACTTGCATAATACCAGAAAACTGTGATACACATCTGAACACAAGTAGAATATGCTGACTTGCCAATACCGTCTTTCAATGCTGTGTCTCTCTTCCATAACTAGTCTAATGTTGTTGATGAGTAGTGAATGTTTAATATTTGATCATTTTCGTGTTCGCAAAAGAAGGTGGCCATGATTTGATATGACTCCAAGACCAAATTTCCTTGAGTAGCTGATATTGGCTATGCTAAATGTCGCAGTAAAGACTTTTCAGAATCTTCACTTGATAACCTAGTAGTTTTGTCAACTGTAGTACAACTGAGAAATGGTTCAGTTAACTTCAAGTGTTGACATGGTTCGGTGAACTTCAAGCATTACATTTTTTGTACGGTAACAGGTTTTTTTCCCCATATTCTTCTGTAGCTAGTAACTGATTAGTGAGAAAAGAGGTCTGGCTGATAGTATATATATTTTCAAATTCTGGTTCTTCTGGACTTAGGTTAGTGCAAGTTTTGCCCTACTAAATAGATATCATTAGACCTGTCAGCTGTCACTTGAAAGATTCACTCTATTCTCGAGGTCTTGAGCAGTTCTTCTAGGCTTGCTGGCAATCTTGTTTTGTTATGCTTACCATTGTTAGAAGCAGCTTGTACATGTATTCCTGGAACTAAATAACCTTCGATCTCTCATGTATTTTCGCCCTTTATTCTCAAGTTCTTGAGCAGTTCTGATATATATTTTGTATGTAGAGCATTTCATACTGTTCTATCTTTGATTGCATCTTTGCTAGGCACATTGTGCATGTTACTGATAGCATGCATATCTTTGTTTTTCAGTAGCCCAACTGACACTAAAAATCAAGCATCTGTCATCTGTTCTACACAAAAAGGTATGTGCAATGTTTCATTTCCCTTTATCCATATCATGCCGTATTTGCTCTTTTACCTAAACACCACTTTTGGAACTGTATGGAGTTCATTCAGTTTGGTCAAGTGACATGTGGACTCCATTGTTGTGGTGATGCAGGACAAGCATTCTAGGAAGGGTCTTCAGGATATGGTCCAGAGAAGGAAGAAATATCTCAAGTACCTACGGCGAACCGACTGGGACTCGTACTGCATGGTCCTCTCCAAGCTGGGGCTCCGCGACATACCTGAGTACAAAGCGCCTGACTACAAGAAGACCCAGCCTACGAAGGCCCAATCTAAGAAGAGCAAGAGCAAGAGGAAGAGAAAGATGAAGGCGTAGAGCCAGTGAGACAGATTTGGCGATTGATTAGTTTTCCACACTTCTCTTTTGGCTGTCAATTGCATGGCAATAGAATCCATCAGATAGACGGACGTCTAGGCTCGAGATTTCTCGATCCGGTCTTTGCAGTGTTGTAATTTTTTGAGTTATTTTCTCCTGTAATAACCAGTTGTTTGGATAGCCGTATGTTTCTTGTTCTGTATGACAACTGACAACAACAGATTGTTTATTGCAAAGGTCTCAGCTCTCCCCCGCCCTGTTTGTTATCAGGCTAAGGGATTGAGGAACAAACGGGATAATTACCAGTTTTACTCATCATTTTTATCATATGGTGGTTTGTTAGCTTGTTTGTAATGGAATACATGTCACTTTATATGAGATGACTTTACCATGTCAGAAATCTGGATCAACCAAGGCAAATCAATCGCTCAAATTTTTGTTGCTGCTTGTTAATTGTCTTCTATAAAAAGGGTTAAAAGCTGCTGAAATGGCGAGTAGTAATTGAAAATTGCTTAGATGTCGTTTGGAAGCTAGGCTTTCATTTCGTTTGTAGCATTTTGAAATGAATACATGTATTTATTTCATTTACATTGTAATTCCAGAAATAGACACTTGTTTGGTTGCCACAGGAATTGCAAATGACCGCAGAATTCAATATTAAATTTGTAAATGGATTCCATACAGAAACGCAAATGACATGTCTCAGCTTGGAATTGTGTTTACCCATGGTGTCATTTTGCTGGATTTCCTAAATGAAATGACTGCCCAATTCTGTGGCAACCAAACAGCACACCTATGGAATTCCAAAATGAATTCCAGGATTCCAGGCCCAAATGATGGATACCAAACGACTTCTTAGACAAATAAATGGATATGCTGACTGCAGAGTGAATCTTGGGGAAAAAAGGGGTTCAGTGCACCAGACCAGAGCAACGAAATCTAACAACTGAGCAACAAAGGGCAGGATATACAGGATCATGTATACGCTTTTTTGGCCCGCACAGGATTATATACATTGTCGCATCCATAAGGAGAGTCGGAGACGAAGACACGCGGAATCGAAAGAAAAAGTGTAAAAGACGCAGTATCAACCCGAGTTGAAACCGGCAGAAAACAAGGAAGGAGGCCAGCCTCAATTGTGTTTCGGTTGGATCGTCCGGCACAAGTTGTGTTTAGGTTAGAGATTGCATTGTACTCGAAGTCTCTAAGACCTCACGAGGGGACAAGAAACAATACTAGTGTTTCTATAATTTCCACATTGTGGATTCCTTGCCTAAAACGGATTGTCATCCTGCTTAATTAAAAGGCAACATAATCGATCTCCCGATCGATCCCTAGAACAGATCCAGGCGTGGAACACAGAAAGAACACAAGATATACCACATGGACATGGCTGCAGAATCCTCGCTGCCGTCCGGCTTCGGCACGAGGCCATGGCTGGTCCAGGGGACGCGCGGCGGGGAGCGGCAGACGTTCGTCGACTCGTCGGACGGGAGCTCGCACGCCATGGCCGTTCCCGAGATGCAAGGCAAGACGTGCCTAGGCTGCATCCACAACGGCGACTGGCTTCTGATGCTGGACGAGTCCACCTTCGAGTGCTTCCTCCTCCACCTCTCCGACGACGACCCATCCAAAAAGATCCCGCTGCCGCCTCTGGAGGAGACGCTGGAATGCATAGAGACGTGCGCGTTGATCGGGGCGTCGCCGGCGGACCCGGACTGCGCCGTGGTGGTCGCCATTGCACGCGATGTGGGATACGAAGTAGAGAGGTTCCTGCTTCACTGCCGCCCCGGTGATGGACACTGGACCAGGCTCGAGTCCCCGGATCTTAGTTTCCCAAACCTTATGATCAGCCATAGAGGAGAGATCTACTATTTTGGTGCCTCCCAGACACTCTTGGTGATAGGCGGCGATGGCAACGGCAGTGTCCGCGCGCGGCTGATCGGCACTCTCGGTGGCGCCAGGGAGCGTCTCGACAGGGATGCCATGTACTACGTCGTGGAGTCGTCCGGCGATCTCTTCGTCCTAGTGACCGAGAAGTTTGATATCTTCCTAGACGACAGCACAGTCACCAGCATCGCCTTGTACCGCGTGGACATCGAGTCCATGATGTGGACGAGGGTGCATAACATCGGCCGCGATCGCGCCTTCCTCGTCTCCGGGCATTATGGCTTCTCCGTGCCCGTGGGTCCAATGTCAGGGGGTCTGCTGCCGCAAGGTAACTGTGTGTACCTTGTGTTATCGAGCTGCGACTGCGAGAGACTATACAAGTTCTGCTTGGACGACATGACCATGAGCTTCTGTCAGATTCTTCCCCAACCTACCAAGCCTTGGTGTAGAGCATTCTGGGCCGTTCCTCCATCAACAACGGTGGTGAAAGAAAAAAAATTGTTGTTGTGCAGTGATCGACTAGCGCCTAAAGTTGAAGAGGATTGTGAGTCCATCCCTAGTTTGGAAGAGGAGGATACGCGGCCATGGCATGAGCTGCCGCTAAAATTGTTGGAGATGGTGGTCTCCAAGGTATCACTGGTGGATCGTCTCCGGTTTCCGGCCGTGTGCAAGTCATGGAGCATGGTATCCAACCCAGTTGAGCATGCCAAGGTGTGGCCTTGGCTCATGCACTGCTCTGGTCGAGACGGGGTGTGCAAGCTGTTCGACCCTCTACGCTGCCAGGAGTACACCATAAGGGTTGAAACATTCGAGACGTCCGAAATCGAAGGCCAACATGACCGGCATATTTTTCGGTCCTCCAAAGATGGATGGGTGGCCGTGTCAACAGCTGTGGAAATTGATGACATCTACATCATAAACCCGTTCACCAAAGAAATCGTGGAAGTCGCCATGCTCGAGAGGAGGTACCACTTCATGGGTATGTCGTGGTCCTCGATTGACCCGACATCTCCAGACTGCGTCTTCTTTGGTGTCTGCAGCAGGCACGATGGCAAAGCAGTTGGCGTGCTCACATGTCGGCAGAACGAGGACGATTGGACACAACAACATCTCGAATACTATGAAGGAGCCCCGTTCGCAGTCGCACATGCCAATCCCGTCCTTTTCAATGGCAAGTTCTATTGCCTCAGTAGAATGGGCAATCTCGGTACGCTTGACCCGACAAACGACACATGGAAGATCTTGGAGAAGCCTAAACCGATTCAAATGGAGATGGAATTCTTCGGCGACGACCACGAGGGGAGGGAGTTTTGCTACCTGGTTGAAGTCGGAGGGGAACTTGTCTCTGTGTTCGTGCGTAATGCCAACGAGCCACCACGTGTGTTCAAGCTTAACGAGCAGGAGATGGCTTGGGCGGAGGTGCAAGATATTGGTGGCTCAACGTTGTTTCTAGACTACAGGGCCTCATACTCCGTGGTGTCGCCCGAAGCTGGGCATGGCAACAAGATCTACTTTCCAAGGTATTCCGAGGATGGGAAACAAGCGGCGTTCTACGATATGGATACAAAGGTGTACCACCCGTCATTTTATGGTTTGAAGCAACCATTGCAGTGTGTGTGGGTGGTGCCTAATCTACGGGCACATATCTAGGTTAAAATCATATATACTATAGCTTAGTTAGTGTGCATCCTTGATGTTTGAAATTGCCCGTGGATGTTGATGTATTACAGAGATATAAGGTGTCCTTGTTATCTTCTTATAGTAATATATAATTTTTTATATAAAAAAACATTGAAATAATGCACCAAGCGATCATATTATTATAAACTTTGGAAGGGTGCAGTTATGTGGAACCTATTGTTACATGATAAAGCCAGAGTAAATGAATAGTTTATTCCAGAGACTGTTGACTCATACAGTCATACTCGTCGGCAGAATGAATCTTTTATAACCAAGATATTGTTATGACCAAAGTATTGTTAATTGTCTTTTATAAAAAAAGGTAAAAAAGTTGGTTAAAGGTTGCTTAGATAAATAAAGAGTTAATAGCACGGGTGAAGTTGTCTTTCGGGTGCAGTTTGGTACAACAAATTGAAAATTGGGGTGGAGTGGTACCGAACGTTGTGTTTCGGGTGAAACTTGGTACATAACGGCTGTGGTGAAGACGCGTGTGCTGCCACGGATTGCCACGCTGGCGAATGGGCACGCGCCGTGCGTCTGGTAATATTGCGAAAACCCCCTGTTTCTTAAGGCAAAATTGCAAATTAGTATAATTCCCAAATCTCGTGTGTGGCTAACCCTAGGTAGTAGCGAGCGGCAACGGCGGCGGAGGCGTGGATCGACGACGTCGGAAGTGTCGCCGGCGGAAGTCCATCATGGGGTCAAAGTGCGAGCATCGTCTAGGGTCAGCAGTGGCGGTGGTTGCAGCGGCGTCGACGGCGAGGAGTGGGTGATGACCGATATTGCCTACTGGGGAGACGTCGAATCGTCCCAGCAGGTGAGTACATTGGTCTGCCTCTTTGAATCGTCCCAGACATGCAATGTAGCTTCCTTTGCTTGTGATCTGCTCATCTCCTCTTTGAATTTCTCTCATTTGCACGCAATTGACTCATACAGAGCTCATGTTGCAATGCACAGATAAGGGAGATGAGCAGATCGGAACCAAAGCAAGCTGAGAGGATGAATGGGGACTGTTTCCTGAAGAATGAGTGCATGTACAGGAAGATTGATGTGGAACTTTCTGAAGAGAACGTGCAGCTGAAGAATGATTGTATTGATAAAAATGTAGTGATACAGAATCTGAAGACAGAGATCAAGAGGAGGGCAAAGGTGAAAGTGCATGGAGCCCCCATGTGTGGTTTTGGTAATTAATGACAATCCCTATGGACTAATGTTTGCATTGAGTTATATTTGTAGGAGTTGTCCATAGGCAATTCTTGAACCATTTGTTGGCTTCAAGGTTGCAATAAGAAGAAATTGATGAAGGATATCAAGTGTCAAGTATGTCTTGAAGATGAAGATGAAGAGTTGTCCATAGGCAATTCTTGAACCATTTATTGGCTTCAAGGTTGCAATAAGAAGAAATTGATGAAGGATATCAAGTGTCAAGTATGTCTTGAAGATGAAGATGAAGTGAGCCCTCAAGTTACTTCAAGATATCAATATGATGAAGAATGAAGAATGAAGTGCAAGTTCAAGATGAGCCATCTCGAAGAGATCCTTTGCTTGAGTCTTGCCATCCATATGGTGATCATGGATATGTGAAGATGCGCCGAAGAAGAAGCTCTCCCATGGTGGATTATGGGGGAGCAATCCACATGGTGGTCATGGTTATGTGAAGATGCGCCGAAGAAGAAGCTCTCCCATGGTGGATTATGGGGGAGCAATCCACAAGACTTCGTCAAGCAAGCACAAGCAAGAAAGGCGTTCCATCTTGTTGAGGTCAAGATCGTCGTCATCGAGCTCAAGTGGAATGCGCAAGTATAAGGTTTGCTCTTGATAGGGTTTCTTTCTCACCGGTCTCATAGTGTAGTTGGAGACCGGTTTATAGTTTAGTTGCCGTACTATCAAGAGGGCTCTCGAGTGAGTAACTCGATCGTATCGTTCGGAGAGAGCTCAAACCTTTGCATTCTTGCATCATCTTTCTTGGTTGTTATTTGGACCTTATCCATGTGAGGTTTTAGAGCTTGTGCTTATTCTCATGACAAGCTCTAGTTCATCGAAAACGGATTTCGCATAGATCACTTGTTGCGTTTTCGAGTTTGGTTCATCATATTTCTTGGTTGTTATTTGGATCTTATCCATGTGATGATTTAGAGCTTGTGCTTATTCTCATGACAAGCTCTAGTTCATCAAGAATGGTTTTTGCACGGGCAACTTGTTGCATTTTCGAGATTGGAGGTTTTACCGGTATGTCTTTTTTAGATAGGTCAAACCTTTCATCATTTGTTTCTATCCTCCCTTGTTGTACTATGATGGTTTCCTTCATGATCTTGTAGAACTTGTTCCTAGCTTCAAAACAAGCCCAAGATCATCAAAATCGGAGTCCGGATGCTAAAGTTATGCCCGTTTTAGTTTTGGTGTTTCTGCAGTTTGCTTAGGCCGGATTATCCGGGCCGGATATTTCGGAAATATCCGGCCCCCTCGAAATCGGAAGAAAAGCAGCTCTGGACAGGGGCCGGACTTTTGGCCGGATTTTTACCAGGTTTTGTCCCTGAGGCCGGATTATCCGGGGGGGGGGGGGGCGGATTATCCGGCCCTTACTTAGGCCGGATTATCCGGCCCTGGTTTTGCCCAATGGCTCGATTTTCTTGGGGGGTATAAATACCCCCCTTCTTCCTCCTTGGGCAGTAGCTTCTCTCACTCTCTCTCTCCTCCATTGTTGAACTAGAGAAGCTTGCACTATCTCTCAATCCCTCCATGATTCTTGCCCCCATTTGAGGGAAAAGAGAGAGGAGATCTAGATCTACATTTCTACCAATCAAATCCATCTCTTTGTGAGTGGAACTCTCTAGATCTTGATCTTGGTGTTCTTTGTGAACTCCTTTGTTCTTCCTCTCTTATTCCCCAATAGCTTTTGTAGCTTTGTTGGAATTTGAGAGAGAAGGACTTGAGCATCTTTGTGGTGTTCTTGCCATTGCATTTGGTGCATCGGTTTGAGTTCTCCACGGTGATTCGTGGTGGTGAAAGCAAGAAGGTTGTTACTCTTGGGTTCTTGGAACCCTAGACGGATTCTACGCCTTTGTGGCAATTTGTTGGGAGCCTCCAATTAAGTTGTGGATGTGTGCCCCAATCTTTGTGTAAGGCCCGGTTTCCGCCTCGAAGGAAATCCCTTAGTGGAACCGTGACCTAGGCCTTTGTGGCGAGGGTCACCGGAGATTTAGGTGAGGCGCCTTCGTGGCGTTCGGTGTATGGTGTGAGTACCGCATCTTGGGGTGAGGCCTTTGTGGCGTTGGTGTGCATCAAGCAACCACACCTCAAGGTGAGCCTCTTGTGGCGTTCGGGAGCACTAAGCAACCGCACCTCTCCACCGGAGATTAGCACTCGCAAGAGTGTGAACTCCGGGATAAATCATCGTCTCCCGCGTGCCTCGGTTATCTCTATACCCGAGCTCTTTACTTATGCACTTTACCTTGTGATAGCCATCGTGCTTGAAGTTATATATATCTTGCTATCACATACTTGCTTGTATTGCTTAGCATAAGTTGTTGGTGCACATAGGTGAACCATTGCTTAGAATAAGTTGTTGGTGCACATAGGTGAACAATAGTATATAGGCTTTGGGCTTGACAAAGTAAACGCTAGTTTTATTCCGCATTTGTTAAGCCCATCTCGTAAAAGTTTTAAATCGCCTATTCACCCCCCCCCCCTCTAGGCGACATCCGTGTCCTTTCAATTGGTATCAGAGCAAGGTCTCTCATTCTTAGGCTTCACTGCCTTGAGAGTAAAGATGTCGGTTAGGGGATTAGTGCACAATAACTTGTTTATATTTGATGGCACAAATTATGATCTATGGAAAATTTATGTGCTTAAAATCTTACGGGGTATGTCCCCGGACATGGAGCGATATCTTGGCATGGGTTTTTCTTCTCCTAAGGATCCTAAAAATTTATCTCTTGAGGAGGAGAAAAACTCTTGCCTCGATGCTCTTGCTTCTCATGTGTTTTCCATTGTTGTGAGCAATGTAGTTACTTCGTCAATCATGCCTTTTGGGAGCTCTCATGAATTATGGACAAAGCTTCAAGACAAATATGATGTGTCCAATATTATTAAGGATGATTGTATTGCTTCCACTTCCGGCCGTGATGAGTTCTCATCTTCATCCACTTCACCAATGTGTGGCAAGACACAAAGTAATGATATGGTGAGTGGTGATGGAATTTGCAATGTTGGTATTGAGCTTACTATTGATGATTCTTCATCTCTATCTCATTGCAATGCTTCATCTACGGACTCAAACACATCTAGCACTAGAAATGATTTACATGCTTGTGTTGATAGTCCTTGCATATCATGTGTAAGTTGCTTGAATAAATCTAATGATGATATGCTTGCATTGTCTTGTGGCCATGATAAAAATGCTTCTATTTCCTCTAGTTGTTGTGTGTCTAACAATGTAGAGGAAAACAAAGATTCGATTGGTCAAGACAAGATCTTGAAAGGAGCCTCAAGTAACTCCTCATCTTTATCTCACGGTCCTCATATATGCCTTATGGCCAAGGGTTCCACGGCACCTCCTACCATGGAACCTAATATGTCTCATGGTGATAAGGATGATGATGAATATGAAGAAGGGGATTGGGTTGTCTCTCTACGCGATAAGGGTAAGAGTGTTTTCAAGGTTATTTGCAAAGATAAAATTGCTTGCTCTCACTTCTTTGAAATCTTGACTACCGCTATTGAGAGCCAAAAACTTATTTGGATGCATGAGAACACCATTGATAAAATGGGTGCTCTTGAACGAGAGTATGCCGATGATGTGGCATCTCTAAAGGATGAACTTGAAGAAGAACAAACCACCAAGGAAGCTCTTGAGGAAACCTTTGCTCTAGAATTGTCTAGAGAAAAGGAAAACCATGATAGAGCTCTTGAGGTTGCAAATGAACTAAAGCTAAAAAATAATAAGCTTGTGTTTGTTAATGCTAAACTCCTTGAGGATTTTGAGCAACTCAAAAAGGGCTCAAGGGCTATTGAGAGTGCGCTCAAACTTAAAGCTTCTTATCTAAAAGAGCATGACAACTTGCCTTCTCCCATTTCTATTAATAATGATGCTTGTGCTACTAACTCTACTTCTTGTGAATCATCTATCTTGAAGGAGAATGTTGAGCTAAGGGCTCAACTTAAATTGCTAACTAGCAATTATGGGAAATTGGAAGAAAATCATGGAAAGCTTTGTAGCTCCTATGAGGATCTTCTAGCCTCTCATGATAGGCTAAAGTTAGCTCATGAGGCTATAATATCTAAGGAAACACCTTGTGAGCCTCATGTGGGTACTAGCACTAATACTCAAAATGTTATATTGCCATGTGCTAGTCCTAGTAATTCATCCACTCATAATATTGCTAAATCTTGTGATGAATTATCTTCCTTGCATTGTTGCTCTAACAATGAAGGTTCTACTTCCTCTAGTACTTGTGTTGTTGCTAACCATGTAGAGGAAATCAAAGAGCTCAAGGCCCAAGTCTCTTCTTTGAAGAACGACTTGGTAAAGGGTCATGAAGGGAAATGCAAACTTGACAAGATGTTAAGTGTGCAACAATCCCCCAATGACAAGAGTGGACTTGGATTCAACTCCAACAACAAGAACAAGTCCAAGAACAACAAGACTAAGAAGGGCCAATTACAAGTCAAAGACCCGGCCAAGATTGTTTGCTTCAAGTGCAAAATTGAAGGGCATCATGTTAGATCTTGCCCTTTGAAGAAGAAGCAAAAAGGGAAGCGGCCTCAAGCTCAAACTCATATTCAACCTCAAGTTGAAGAAATGCCACTTCCCAAGAAGAATCAAGCCAATGCTCCCATTGTGGAGAAATCTAGTGAGAAGAAGGAGAAGAAAAGAACTTGCTACATATGCCGTGAGAAGGGCCACATCTCCTCCTTTTGCACTATTGGTACCTCATCCAACTCTATCACCATTGATGATGTTTATTCTCTTCGTAAGGATGAGGGTGGCAATGTGTTTGCCAAATATGTTGGTGCTCAAAGTGGTGTCAAGAAAAGAACCATTTGGGTTGCCAAGCCTATTGTGACTAACCTCTTAGGACCCAACTTAGTTGGGGACCAACAATCCAAAACTTGATCAATAGGTGCTTATTGGAGGGCATTGGAGACTTGGCTCCACCATGAAGAATTAAGGGATCTTCATCATTTATATTATCTCAATCCAAGTCTTGGTTATCTTGCTTCTATCATATATTCAATGTTCCTCCTTGCGGTAACATGTGCTCAACTCATTTATATTGAAAGTTACTCGCCCCTTTGCATGTGTTAGTTTTTGTTCCTAACATGTGTTTGTATATGTTGTGCTTCTTCCTACTTTCTTTTCTTGAGAAATTAAGTCTATGCATGTTGGGTTGCACACCATGTATTTGTGTTTGTGTTGGAGCCACTTTGCATCTTGTTGTATCTTATATGGCTCTTATGAGCGATTAATGGACTATCCCATCTTGGGGGAGTGATATTCCTTTGGGAATTTCATGATCCTAACAATGTGTGTACATGAGGAATATCACTTAGAATTGATATTGCAAGATTATCTAGTCTCTATGTGGTATGTCATCTTCATGAGATATTCAAATTCTAATGTCCATTAATATCTCTACTTGGATCTTTTTTGCCTCTTGTGAAAATAAATTCCTTATCACATTATGGGGGAGTAATAAGCTTTGTGCATATTACAAGACTAGAAAATGTGAACATTTGAGGTTGTGTCACATAGAATTGATACCGTAAATTATCTCTCTCCTATGTGACATGTTTGCTCAAACAAGCTCCAATTTGCTTAAATGGCTTCATTGCTAATATCTTCGTGGATCTTATTTGTGAAAGTTTTTCTTGGCATTGTTTTTCACAACGTGTCCCTCAATACATTTTTGGAAAACCTTGTGCTTCAATTCATACTATTAATTGCTTTACATGTTGGTATGAATACTATTAATTGCTTTGCATGTTGGTATGAATACTATTAATTGCTTTGCATGTTGGTATGAATACTATTAATTGCTTTGCATGTTGGTATGACTAATTGAAGCTATCAAGAAACTATCTTTGCATGATGGTTAACTCTTATCTTTTACCATATGCTTTATTCGTTGTAAATATGATCTTATGTATACTTACAAACTACCACCGGGAAATATTTCCTAATACCTCTTGTCCTAGGACAAGTGGTAATCATTATGAGGTAGATATTTATTGATCATATCTACATTGGATCTTGTGTTTAAATTGCCTTATTCATTGCCATGAATTTGTTGTGCTTTGACTCCCATGTGTATTCCTTGCATCTCATGGATCTAATTTGTCTATTCAAACTTTCTTAGCATTTTTAGTAGATATAGGTAGCGTGATGATCCTAGTTTTGTGCATTTTGTATCCATATTCTAAATCCTAGATAATGCACTAATCTTGGGGGAGCTCTCCTATATTTTTTATAATGCTTAAACTTCTCTTGATCATTATCAAAAATTTGGTTTTGGGAGACATAAATTTTCTTTTTGGTACTTTGTGCCATCATAAAAAGTGTCGAGGGTTTGGTTTATTTGTTGGAACCTTGCTCTCTTGGGAGTTGGTTATCTCATTCCTTTGTGCTTAGGCTTAATTAGCTTCTTATAATGAGATAAGTCTTTGGAGTCAATCTTGTGTTGATTTGATTCTTTGATATAATTTGGGCAACCATTGTCTCTTGATTTATTTGGTGTTTTGTCCAAATTGTATCTTCCTTTGGTTCTTGAAAGTATTGTGCATGCATATTTAATATATGTATATCTTATGGCATGTGTCACTTTCTTTGATCCAATATATAGGGTAAACTCCATCAAATCCTAATTTGGCTAAGATGTGCATGAAATTCAATTTCATATCTATATGCACATAGAATTGTGGAGTTTGTCCTATATGTTGTAGTGTGTCTAACTACTTCGAACCCAATTAGTTTGGGGACCATTTTGTACTTACCTTTGTGTTAGGTACAATGGATATGCATTGAATGCTTGTCTCACTCTTGGAAAGAAGTGGTGACTCAATGGTAACTTGAGGCAAGCTAGGATGGTCAATGAACACATATCTACTACATCCACACCAATGCTATCTTGGTAACAAGTATCTTCTCATGCATACTTTTCTTGTATCCAACCTTATGGTTGCATTTTGGCATGAATCTCTTGATTTGCAAATGTTGTGCTTCTTGCAAAAGTCTTAATGAAACCTCTTTATTGTGAATGTGAGTAATTTGAGATGAGTGCATTTGTTGGGAAGTATTTTAAATCATGCTCATGATTCATTCATCCCAACTATGTCTATCTAGCAATTTTATTGAATATCAATTCCTCAAGGCTCTCACATGTGCAATATAGATGAAAGTGCAAATTTAGTTACTTCTTTTGGTATCCTTGTTTGTGATACTTGTTTCCTTTCTCAAATGCATCCCAACTATCTTCTATCCCTTGTTGATATTTGTGATGTATTTTAGTTGTTTGTGGTTGAAGTTCATGAATGTACAATAAGATAAAATTGAGCCTTTGGCCATGCTATTAAGAAAAAATTCTTATTGTTATATTGCATGACTTCGTCTTGGATATCATATTTTTTTCTTGCGTATCTATTTTGTGTGTGCATGTTTCTTTGTGGATAAATATCTTTGTGATATTGCCCACTTAGAGAAACTTATACACATAAGAGATGATACATCTCCTTTTGATATCTTATTTATTTATTGCTTGTTGATTGGTCATGCTAAGCAATATAATTCATTGAAGACTATGATGATGCTTTTTCCTCATCCTTGTAATAGTCTTATAATATGTTTTATCATTCCTTTCACATATCCTCTTGGTTGAGCCTTTTTATTATGGTGCCTCTTACTTGTTGCTCAACTATTTGTTTGTTGCAAGTGTTTAGCTTACTTTTCTATCTATGATCTATTACAAATGTTTGTGTTTTAAATGAGGGACTGAGGATTCCATGTTATGCATATTGTATTCAAATGCAACATTTTATTTTATGCATGTACCTTGGGGAGCTTCCTCATTTGATTTAGAACACTATCTTGTGGTGATCATTAGAGTTTGATTCACTTCGTATCTTTTGTTTTTGAATGATATTATGGGAGTGATGATTCCATGTTTGTGCACTTTATACTCCAATGCAAATTGTCTAGTTTTGTGCACAAACTTTGGGGAGCTTCCTCATATTATTTAGAGCAATCTTCTTGATCTTATCATAATATCTATCTTTCTTTTGGTATCTTCCTTGTGGTTCATTTGGTTGCTTACTTCATTTGTTGAAGCTTCTTGACTTTGTTATCTTTTTGCAATCTTTGATCCTATCTATAGTGTGATTCCTTCCGAATATTCGTCATTGGATATGTGCATTTGATTCCACTCAAATTATGAGAAATGCACACGCTATGGAGGAACTCTCACTATATTGGCCTTCTAAATTTTTCACCCATTTCGGCAATTGGTGCCAATGGGGGAGAAGTTTGGAGGGTTTAAGGGAATTTGGTTATGTCTTTGCTTTGTGCTTAAGCATGTGCCTTTATTGCATTGCATCTTGTTGCTTTGCATAGTGGAATATTTAGAGGAAACTCCACTAGGCTTTGAATGCCAATATATGCAATGAAAGTCAAGATCATTCACACATGCATATAATATGGGGGAGTTTGCTCTATATATTCAACTTATTTGTTACTTAAATTCCTTATATAAACCCTCTCAAAGAGATGGTCATCAATTACCAAAATGGGGGAGATTGAAAGTGCATGGAGCCCCCATGTGTGGTTTTGGTAATTAATGACAATCCCTATGGACTAATGTTTGCATTGAGTTATATTTGTAGGAGTTGTCCATAGGCAATTCTTGAACCATTTGTTGGCTTCAAGGTTGCAATAAGAAGAAATTGATGAAGGAGATCAAGTGTCAAGTATGTCTTGAAGATGAAGATGAAGAGTTGTCCATAGGCAATTCTTGAACCATTTGTTGGCTTCAAGGTTGCAATAAGAAGAAATTGATGAAGGATATCAAGTGTCAAGTATGTCTTGAAGATGAAGATGAAGTGAGCCCTCAAGTTACTTCAAGACATCAATATGATGAAGAATTAAGAATGAAGTGCAAGTTCAAGATGAGCCATCTCGAAGAGATCCTTTGCTTGAGTCTTGCCATCCATATGGTGATCATGGATATGTGAAGATGCGCCGAAGAAGAAGCCCTCCCATGGTGGATTATGGGGGAGCAATCCACATGGTGGTCATGGTTATGTGAAGATGCGCCGAAGAAGAAGCTCTCCCATGGTGGATTATAGGGGAGCAATCCACAATACTTCGTCAAGCAAGCACAAGCAAGAAAGGCGTTCCATCTTGTTGAGGTCAAGATCGTCGTCATCGAGCTCAAGTGGAATGCGCAAGTATAAAGTTTGCTCTTGATAGGGTTTCTTTCTCACCGGTCTCATAGTGTAGTTGGAGACCGGCTTATAGTTTAGTTGCCGTACTATCAAGAGGGCTCTCGAGTGAGTAACTCGATCGTATCGTTCGGAGAGAGCTCAAACCTTTGCATCCTTGCATCATCTTTCTTGGTTGTTATTTGGACCTTATCCATGTGAGGTTTTAGAGCTTGTGCTTATTCTCATGACAAGCTCTAGTTCATCGAAAACGGATTTCGCATAGATCACTTGTTGCGTTTTCGAGTTTGGTTCATCATATTTCTTGATTGTTATTTGGATCTTATCCATGTGATGATTTAGAGCTTGTGCTTATTCTCATGACAAGCTCTAGTTCATCAAGAATGGTTTTTGCACGGGCAACTTGTTGCATTTTCGAGATTGGAGGTTTTACCGGTATGTCTTTTTTAGATAGGTCAAACCTTTCATCATTTGTTTCTATCCTCCCTTGTTGGACTATGATGGTTTCCTGCATGATCTTGTAGAACTTGTTCCTAGCTTCAAAACAAGCCTAAGATCATCAAAATCGGAGTCCGGATGCTAAAGTTATGCCCGTTTTAGTTTTGGTGTTTCTGCAGTTTGCTTAGGCCGGATTATCCGGGCCGGATATTTCGGAAATATCCGGCCCCCTCGAAATCGGAAGAAAAGCAGCTCTGGACAGGGGCCGGACTTTTGGCCGGATTTTTACCAGGTTTTGTCCCTGAGGCCGGATTATCCGGGGGGGGGGGGGGGATTATCCGGCCCTTACTTAGGCCGGATTATCCGGCCCTGGTTTTGCCCAACGGCTCGATTTTCTTGGGGGGTATAAATACCCCCTTCTTCCTCCTTGGGCAGTAGCTTCTCTCACTCTCTCTCTCCTCCATTGCTGAACTAGAGAAGCTTGCACTATCTCTCAATCCCTCCATGATTCTTGCCCCCATTTGAGGGAAAAGAGAGAGGAGATCTAGATCTACATTTCTACCAATCAAATCCATCTCTTTGTGAGTGGAACTCTCTAGATCTTGATCTTGGTGTTCTTTGTGAATTCCTTTGTTCTTCCTCTCTTATTCCCCCAATAGCTTTTGTAGCTTTGTTGGAATTTGAGAGAGAAGGACTTGAGCATCTTTGTGGTGTTTTTGCCATTGCATTTGGTGCATCGGTTTGAGTTCTCCACGGTGATTCGTGGTGGTGAAAGCAAGAAGGTTGTTACTCTTGGGTTCTTGGAACCCTAGACGGATTCTACGCCTTTGTGGCAATTTGTTGGGAGCCTCCAATTAAGTTGTGGATGTGTGCTCCAATCTTTGTGTAAGGCCCGGTTTCCGCCTCGAAGGAAATCCCTTAGTGGAACCGTGACCTAGGCCTTTGTGGCGAGGGTCACCGGAGATTTAGGTGAGGCGCCTTCGTGGCGTTCGGTGTGTGGTGTGAGTACCGCATCTTGGGGTGAGGCCTTTGTGGCGTTGGTGTGCATCGAGCAACCACACCTCAAGGTGAGCCTCTTGTGGCGTTCGGGAGCACTAAGCAACCGCACCTCTCCACCGGAGATTAGCACTCGCAAGAGTGTGAACTCCGGGATAAATCATCGTCTCCCGCGTGCCTCAGTTATCTCTATACCCGAGCTCTTTACTTATGCACTTTACCTTGTGATAGCCATCGTGCTTGAAGTTATATATATCTTGCTATCACATACTTGCTTGTATTGCTTAGCATAAGTTGTTGGTGCACATAGGTGAACCATTACTTAGAATAAGTTGTTGGTGCACATAGGTGAACAATAGTATATAGGCTTTGGGCTTGACAAAGTAAACGCTAGTTTTATTTCGCATTTGTTAAGCCCATCTCGTAAAAGTTTTAAATCGCCTATTCACCCCCCCCTCTAGGCGACATCCGTGTCCTTTCAAAAGGTTCAGTTGGCAGAGAATGGGGCTAGGGATAGAAAAGATATTTCCATAGTCTTTCTAGTTGTTGGTTCTTGCATTTTGTATGCAGTATGTGCTCTGTTTGTCATGGGATTTGTATGAATGAGTCCTGTGTATTACCATGAAATAAAAAGAGTACTTTGCAGAGTGAAATCACATACTCTTTCTGTTATAATTGACAAGGACATAACTGATAGAATTGCAAGGACATAACTGATCAAATTTGCAAGGACATAAACAAATGCCAGATAATATAGTACTTGGAATCATTTGAACTATATCAGCATCCTTTTCAATGCACACCAAGCCATCAGTGACATCCTTCAATCCTTGTCAGGCTGTAACCAGTATATATGCAACCTGTTAGTCACCTCATGTCCAAGCTCTCTAACAAAATCTTTGATCCAGTGACCATGTCTCCACATTAGAATTGTCATAGTAGTCCACTCTTCCTTCTATATAGGTTAGATTGTTACCAAGCCCATAGAAAAAACCATTGTGCACGATTCAGGATTTCCACCTACATTGCAAGATTGTCCATTTATTAGCAAAACTCAATTCAGACAACATGCAGATACCAAAATTCAGATACTTTACAAGGTTTCTGTACATAACATTATCTAGATTTTCTATGCAGATACGATGCAGATACACATGTTCTTCGCCAAACAGCTACCAAATCACAAAATTTGCAACATTTTCTCTCCCATGATCACAAACAATGGCGGAAACAGGGCAACACGAAAGACGAAAACAGGGGAGCGCAAGTCAAATCAAGGCACCCAAAATTAACAGGCATATGGCAACCTCATGAACTAGGAAGGCCGCTCCTACCATCTCCAGAACCCTAATCGATCAGATCATGTCCTACTGAAGAAACCTAGCTAAACCCCACCCAATCCCGCGGAGAGAAAAGAAGACATCAACAATGGCAGAGGCGGGCAAACAATGTACCGTAGTCCGGTGGGTCTACTTTCCACAGGCGCAGCCGTGGGTTGTTCTCCATTGTCGATTTCGAAGGCGGAGGCGCAGCCGCGAAGTGTTCGAGGAGAGACGCTGCCGCGAAGTTGATGACCCACAAGTATAGGGGGTGTATCGTAGTACTTTCGATAAATAAGAGTGTCGAACCCAACGAGGAGCAGAAGGTGTTGACAAGCAGTTTCGATGAAGGATTCACTGTAAATGCTCACAGACAAGTATTCAGGGGGTTTTGATATAGCAGATAAATAAAGTACAAGTAAGTAAAATGCGAGAGAAATAATTGCAGCGAGTGGCCCAATCCTTTTTAGCACAAAGGACAAGCCGGTTTGTTTACTTGTAATGACCAAACGTTCTTGAGGACACACGGGAATTTAGTCTAGTGCTTTCGCTTCATATAGCTGATTAATCTTCATTGTTTTGATAAGTGTTGTGTGGGTGAACCTATGCTAATGCACCGCCCTTCCTAGGACTAATACATACTTGTGATTATACCCCTTGCAAGCATCCGCAAATACAAGAAAGTAATTAAGATAAATCTAACCATAGCCTTAAACTCTGAGATCCTGCTATCCCTCCTGCATCGATATACTAACGGGGGTTCAGGTTGATGTCACTCCGGCAACCCCGCAATTAGCAACCGAATACAAGATGTATCCCCCTAGGCCCATAAATGGTGAAGTATCATGTAGTCGGCGTTCACACGACACCACTAGGAGAATAACACCACAACTTAAATATCATAACATTGAATACTAACCAACATAATTCACTACTAACATTTAGACTTCACCCATGTCTTCAAGAACTAAACGAACTACTCACGAGACATCATATGGAACATGATCAGAGGTGATATGATGGTGAATAACAATCTGAACATAAACCTTGGTTCAATGGTTTCACTCAATAGCATCAATAACAAGTAGAAATCAACACCGGGAGAGTTTCCCCTATCAAACAATCAAGATCAAACCCTAATTGTTACAGCGGTGACGAGGTGCAGCGGTGGAGATGGCGGTGATGATGGTGATGATGATGGAGATGATGTCCAGCTCGATGACGGTGGCGATGGCGTCGATTTCCCCCTCCGGGAGGGAATTTCCCCGGCGGATTCCTGCCCGCCGGAGAGCTCTTTTCTCTCTGGTGTTTTCCGCCCCGCAGAGGCGGCTATGACGATTCGCGACTATCCTCTGGAGCTTAGGTTTTCGGGACGAAGATGTACGCGAAGGAGAGGAGGCCAGAGGGGGCTGTGGGCCCCCTCCTCACAAGGCGGCGCGGCCAGGCCTTGGCCCGCGCCGACCTATGAGGTGGGCCCATGGCGGCCCTCCTCGGATCCCCCTTCTGGCTCCCTTCGTCTTCTGGAAAAATAGGATTTTTCATATAATTTCCGTCAATTGTTGATCTTCCGAAATATTGCATTCTGACGGCGCTTTTTCCAGCAGAATCCTGACTCCGGTGCGCGATCCTCCAATAATCATGAAACATGCAAAATAGATGAAATAACATAAGTATCATCTCCAAATACGAAATATATCAATGAATAACAGCGAATTATGATATAAAATAGTGATGCAAAATGGACGTATCAACTCCCCCCCAAGCTTAGACTTCGCTTGTCCCCAAGCGAAACTGAACTCGGTAAACAGGACCACATGTTTATGGAGTGAAGAGTCGATAAATAAAATACGGACAAGAAGCATCATATTCATTCACACAAGACATTCCAGTGAACAACTTCCTCATATAATTCATCTTGAAACAAGTAGAAGCTAATCACAAATAAAGGTGCATAGGAAATCATAATTGGTGATGGCAAACTTTGTTCTTGGTCAGAGAACAGTTAACAGATTATACTCGTCTATTGAGCAGCGCTCTCATATTAAAGCTTATAATCAACTTGCATACTCAATCATAATAATCTCCTCATAATCATTGATAACTTTCAAAGCTATATTCATTCAGATAAAACTTGTACTTAAACAAGGAAGAGTAAAAGACATGATTAAGTAGATCACAATATAGATAGTTTGATCACAACAACTCAAATGCTTGCTCGAGATGGAGGGAAATAGGTTTACTGAGTCAACATAAAGTAAAAGATAGGCCCTTCGCAGAGGGAAGCAGGGATTAAATCATGTGCTAGAGCTTTTCAAATTTTGAAATCATATAAAGAGCATAAAAGTAAAGTTTTGAGAGGTGTTTGTTGTTGTCAACGAATGGTAGTGGGCACTCTAACCCCCTTGCCAAACAGACCTCCAAAGAGCGGATCCCATGAAGGACGTTATCTCTACCAGCAAGGTAGATCATCCTCCTTCTCTTTTGTTTACACATGTACTTTAGTTTATTTAAGGATGACAGTCCCCCCAACCTTTGCTTTCTTAAGCCATGGCTAACCGAATCCTCGGGTGCCTTCCAACATTTTCACATACCATGGAGGAGTGTCTATTGCAAAATTAAGTTGCTTACTGATGAATCAGAGCAAAACATGTGAAGAGAATTATTAATGAAAGTTGATTAATTGGGGCTGGGAACCCCATTGCCAGCTCTTTTTGCAAAATTATAGGATAAGTGGATGAAGCCACTAGTCCATTAATGGAAGCTGCCTAACAAGACTGAAAGATAAAACACCACATACTTCCTCATGAGCTATAAAACATTGACACAAATAAAAGGTAATAATTTTTGGATTGTTTGAAGGTAGCACATGAAGTATTTACTTGGAATGGCAGGGAAATACCACATAATAGGTAGTTATGGTGGACACAAATGGCATAGGTTTGGTTTAAAGAGTTTGGATGCACGAGAAGTATTCCCTCTCGGTACAGGTCTTTGGCTAGCAAGGTTAATTAGCAAGCATAAGAGTTGAGGGAAGCAAACAAATATACATGTGATAGAAATAACCATGTATCTTCCTTGTAAGCACAAACAAATTTAACTTCAGAACACTAACCTAGGAACTAACAAGAAAGATAATAACATATCTACATGTATTTCCTCTTTTCTACTTAAACTCAAAGTGTTGTTGCTATTGACCAATGCTAAGTTTGCCAAAACCAAATAGATTTAATCAATGCTCCCAAAGTGATACCAATACTAACAACAAGATTAATCATATAATAGAGATTGCAAACTAAAATAAGATGTGCAATATGTAAATGATAAAACTTCTCATTAATATTCCATAACGATAACTCACACCAAGGGATACATAGATAACCAACTAAAGAGAGATACTCCCATACCGCAACACATCTTATATGATAACTTCCCTACTCATGATATGTCACTACTTGATAGTAAAAAGGTAAGAGATAGTGATGGTGTGATACCGCGGCACTCCCCCAAGCTTGGAACAAACCAAGGGGATGCCAATACCGATGATGAATTACTCCTTCGGTGGTGAATTCTTCCCATCATCAGACTTCCAAGGAAGAGGCTCTCCATCAACAAACGACATCTTGGTCTCAGGGATCCTGAAACTAGCGGCATAGCTTATGTGTTTAAACCTGTTTTCATACTCACAGTTTTGATTCTGAACATCATAGAGTTGAGCTTGGAGTTTGTTGGTGGTGTCGTGAAGTGAGAGGATATCGCTCCACAGCTTTGCAGTCTCCTTCTCGTGTTCATCAATAAGTTCAGACACGATCTTGTGGAAGATATCCACTTCACGCTCAGCTATCTTCTTGTAGTTAAAGACCTCTTGTTCTAGCTTTTCCATCCTGTCTTCCAAGCTTCCTTCTCCCTTAGGACCCCGGACATCTTCAATTTGCAACTCCCCATCTATGAGCAGCAATTCCTTGGGGTGCATCTTCAACTCGCTCATGTACGGGTCGACGACGTCCTTGAGAAAGCTGTCCTTCTGGTTCCCCGACGAAGACATGGTGGCTCTAGATCCGACGCAGATCCTGGCAGAAAACAGCTCGAAACAAAACACGTCGAGAAAACGATATACGGACCTCCAGGGGTTCGGGGGATTATATAGCAAAAAAATTCGCGACAGAAGGAAAGTACCAGGTCGAACCAGAGTCGGAGAGGGGCAACGAGGGGCCCTCCTCACAGGGCGGCGCGGCCAGGCTGGGGCCCGCGCCGGCCTATGGGGGCACGCCCTCGTGCGTCTCCTCCACTCCGTTTCGTTCTCGTAATTTCTCATATTTTCCAAAAGTTGCAAAAACATTGTTCGGAAAGTTAAACGCGGACTTTTTCTTACCAGAACTGTTACCTATTCAAAGTCAAACTCTGCAGGACTGTCAACTTGTCCTTTGATGAAGGCTTCCAGAGTTACCACTTGAATAACATCAACATCTTTATTATAAGAATCACCAGAGATATAATGCTTGAGTCTTTGTCCATTCACCACTTGTGTGGCATTACCTTGCAGAGAGCTAATTTTAATTGCTCCTGAACGATACACCTCCACAATGACATATGGTCCTTCCCATTTTGAGAGTAATTTCCCTGCAAAAAATCTGAGACGAGACCGATACAATAGGACTTTATCTCCCACATTAAATTCTCTTTTGATAATTCTTCTATCATGCCATTTCTTAACTTTCTCTTTAAAGAGTTTAGCATTTTCATAAGCTTCACTTCTCCATTCATCTAGAGAACTCAATTGTAGCGATCTTTTCTTACCGGCAAGTTTAGGATCTTTATTTAGTTCTCTTACAGCCCAGTAAGCTTTGTGCTCTAGTTCTAAAGGTAAATGACAAGCTTTCCCATAAACCATTTTATACGGTGACATACCCATGGGATTTTTATAAGCAGTTCTATAAGCCCATAATGCTTCCTTCAATTTAATAGCCCAGTTCTTCCTAGATTTATTAACAGTCTTTTGCAAGAGATTTAATCTCTCTATTTGATAATTCTACTTGCCCACTAGTTTGAGGATGATAAGCGGAAGCGATTCTATGATTAATACCATATTTAGCAAGGGTTTTTCTAAAACCACCATGAATAAAACGAGAACCTCCATCAGTCATAATATATCTAGGTACTCCAAATCTAGGAAAAATAATATCTAAAAGCATTTTTAAAGAAGTCTCACCATCAGCACTTCTCGTGGGTATGGCTTCCACCCATTTAGTAACATAATCAACAACGACAAGTATATGAGTGTTACCTTCTGGAGAAGGGAAAGGACCCATGAAGTCAAATCCCCAACAATCGAATGGTTCAATAACAAGAGTATAATTCATAGGCATTTCATTGCGTCTGGAGATATTACCAACCCTTTGACATTCATCACAAGATAAAATAAACTTCCTCGCATCTTTGAAGAGAGTTGGCCAATAAAAACCTGATTGTAGAACCTTTTACGCAGTTCTATCTCCGGCGTGATGTCCTCCATAAACACTACCATGACACTTACTCAATATCTCTTGTTGTTCATATTCGGGAACACATCTTCGCAGAATACCATCCACTCCTTCTTTATATAAGTGTGGGTCATCCCAAAAATAATGCCTCAAGTCATAAAAGAATTTCCTCCTTTGCTGAGCTGAAAAGGTTGGAGGCAAGTACTTGGAAACAATAAAGTTAGCATAATCAGCGTACCAAGGACTATCTCGCGAGCTCACCTTTATTACAGCCAATTGTTCATTTGGAAAACTATCATTAACAGGAACAGGATCATAAGCTATATTTTCCAATCTAGACAAATTATCAGCAACAGGATTATCGTCACCTTTCCTATCTATAATATGTAAATCAAATTCTTGCAAAAGAAGTACCCATCTAATAAGCCTTGGCTTAGCATCTTTCTTTGCCATAAGGTATCTAATTGCAGCATGATCAGTATGAATTGTAACTTTCGAATCAACAATATAGGATCTAAACTTATCACAAGCAAATACTACAGCTAATAATTCTTTTTCAGTTGTAGCATAATTTCTTTGAGCAGCATCAAGAGTTTTGCTAGCATAATGAATAACATTTAATTTCTTATCTACTCGCTGTCCAAGAACAGCGCCTACAAAGAAATCACTAGCATCACACATAATTTCAAAAGGTAAATTCCAATCGGGAGGTTCAACTACGGGAGCTTGTTAAGGCTTTCTTTAGAGTTTCAAAAGCTTCCTTACAATCATCATCAAAAACAAAAGGTACATCTTTTTGAAGAAGATTAGTAAGAGGCTTTGAAATCTTAGAAAAGTCTTTAATAAATCTCCTATAAAACCCAGCATGACCAAGAACACTACGAATACCTTTAACATCCCTAGGATAGGGCATCTTCTCAATTGCTTCAACTTTAGCTCTATCAACTTCAATACCTCTCTCGGAAATTTTATGTCCCAATATAATTCCTTCATTAACCATAAAGTGGCACTTCTCCCAATTAAGAACAAGGTTAGTTTCTTCACATCTCTGCAATACTTTATCAAGGTTTCGCAAGCAATTATCAAAAGAATTCCCATATACAGAAAAATCATCCATGAATACCTCCACAATACTCTCACAAAAACCACGAAAAATAGCAGACATGCATCTTTGAAAAGTAGCAGGAGCATTACATAAACCAAAAGGCATACGTCTATAAGCATAAGTTCCATAGGGACAAGTGAAAGTGGTTTTCTCTTGATCTTTAGTTTTAACAGCAATTTGTGAGAACCCAGAATAACCATCAAGAAAGCAAAAATGAGTATTTTTAGACAACCTCTCTAACATTTGATCAATAAAGGGTAAAGGGTAATGATCTTTCTGTTATCGCCAGAATTTGACCGCATTGGAGTTGGGCCGAGATGAAGATGGGCTTGGAAGATTTATATCTAAGAGAAGTTTCTGAATCGGCCTTGGGGCTAGAATTTGGGCCAGCGTGCCCGTGTATTTGTAAATAATAGTAGTGTACGTGTTGGTTAGGATTAAGAAACAGAGTCTAGCTCGTTCACGGTTGGGTTTATGCCCACGTTAGAAAGTCCCTTGGACTATAAATATGTATCTAGGGTTATTGAGAAAGGAGGACAATCACGTTCACAACAAACACAAACCAGGCGCATCGCCACCCCTTATTTCGAGGGTTTCTTCCGGGTAAGCATCATGCTGCCTAGATCGCATCTTGCGATCTAGGCAGTACACGTTTATTCGATTACCTTGTGTTACTCGTGCTGAAGCGTTGTTGATGGCGAGTAGCACTATTTATCGTAGATGTCTTGGGGCTTGCATTGATGCTTTTCTTATGCATACTTGCTTAGCAATGCCGTCCCTCGATATCTAGCTGTCCTTACACCTGAATAGGTGTAAGGGCAGCACCTTGCTTATTCGTTACTTAGTAGATCCAATCTGTTATAGTTGCTCCTTGTTTCAAGGATTAGTTTAATATCTGCATGATTAGGCCTTATGCTGGGGTTGGATGATCCGGTAGTGCGTGAGGTGTTGTTTTACCGTTCCTATAAGGGATGTTCCGGGAATTGACTTAACGTTGGTTTTTAGGCCTCTTTTAGGGATAGTTTCCATCATCTTTCGTATCTGCTAGGCCCAACTACGCGTAGGATGTTCCGATTATGCGGTGAAAACCCTAAACTGTCGTAGATTGGTTTAGCTTTTGTTTTGATCAAGCAGGAACCCCATGTCATCGTAAATCCAACGTGAACCATGGGGCGATCGGCTCTTTGAGCCGATCCACAGGGCAACCTGAGAGCCGATCGGGCTCGTATTTAATGTTTACGTGTCTACCATGCAGGAGACTAGTCGAAGCAATCCAACACCTTCTGATCAGGTATAGGTCAGGTGGCACGCCCTTGCAACCGCCAGGACGTGTGCTGGGACTTTGCGGGACGACGCGAGGCGCCAGGGCCCACTAAGCGGTCGTGGGAGTCTCCCGGCTCTTCGTGTTGCTTAACCACTGCTCGCCGGTGAGTTTTGGCAGGCAACACATTCTGGCACGCCCGGTGGGACACTTTCTACAACAACCACGTCAACATCGGTAGCCAAGATGTCGGACGAACTGATCAAGTACGAGGATCTACCTGCAGAGCATAAGAAGAAATACGATGAGCTGAAGGCCATCTTTGAAGCCGATCTCATCGGCTCTTTTGAGAAGACCCGTTCGCACGGCATCAGGTTCAAAGGATTCACACCCGAAGGCGCGTTCGAGGGATTAGATCTGTCTCTCCCTTCGGAGGAACGTACCAGAGCCCTGCGCCAAGAAATTAACTATGCTGTGGCTCATTCTCTACATCGGCATTCTGAGAGCCTGGTGAATACGCTTGAGCGAGTTGCGCTTCGTGTGGTGCAAGAAATCATGAAACATCAGTATTCTCCGTCAGGACCTGCTTTAGGGACTCATCAGGGAGAGATACCATTCCTCACCAGGCCACCACTGCCATTCGCGATGGCAGCTCCACAGCAACAAGGTTCACCGGCATACGTTGTCTACAAGGTTGGAGGTGACCCTGGCAACTACCAATTCTTGTATGAGCCGCCCAAGGAGATCCCACATGGATACGTGTGCACATATGTGCCGGACTGCAACAACTGGACGCGCGCGATCCAAACTTCGGCAGGAGGAATTGCCGGAGCAGGAGCGATGGTTACGGCAGGAGGGATTGCTGGAGCAGCGGGGAGTTCGGGAGCAGATGCTGAGAAACAGGCGTGGCTAACTAAATATGCCACTACAACGAGTCCGGACAGCTCAACCTCTACAGCTCCTACTATGGATCAGATCAGCGCAATCTTGAGAGATCAGTTCGGCATCCTGCCGAAGAAGAAAACAATCGGCTATTCCAAGCCGTATCCAAATGAGTATGACCTGATCCTGCTGCCACCTAAGTATCGGCTCCCTGACTTCACAAAATTCAGTGGTTCAGAAGGATCTAGCTCCATCGAGCACGTGAGCTGATACTTGGCACAGTTGGGCATGGTTTCAGCATCAGAACCGCTACGTGTGAGGTTCTTTGCCCAATCTCTCACGGGTCCAGCCTTTGGGTGGTACACCTCGCTACCCCCGAATTCAGTTCGGACATGGAAGCAGCTGGAAGAGCAGGTTCACATACAATATCATTCAGAAGCTACCGAAGCGGGCATTGCCGATCTGACGCAGGTTCGGCAAAGGCGAGGAGAGACGGTGTCTGAATACATTCAACGTTTCAGAACTGTCAAGAACCGATGTTATTCGGTTCATTTATCTGAGAAAGAAGCAGTCGAGCTGGCCGTCGCAGGCCTCGCAGCGCCACTCAAGGATCTGACGTTCCAAGTGGAGTACAATTCGTTGGCGCACATGGTCCAGAGACTAACTTCGTATGAACAACGCCACCCAGAATTGTACCAAGACAAGTTCAAGCGCACGATAGGCCTGGTCGACGCTGAGGAGGATGAAGACCCTGCGGAAGATCAGGAAGTCGCTGTGGCTGAATGGACTCGGACGGCAGTTCCCGTGTTCTGCAAATGGGTGAAACAACCAGGGCCTCCAAAAGGGTTCGACTTTGATTTAAGCAAAACTGAGCAGATTTTTGATTTGCTGCTGAAGGAGAAACAGCTGAAGTTACCCGAAGGCCACAAAATTCCTACGTCACAAGAGATGAACGGTAGGCCATACTGTAAATGGCATCACACGTTCACCCACGCCACCAACGATTGCAAAGTGTTGCGCGCACAGATTCAAATGGCGATAGAGTCAGGCCGATTAATCTTCGGACAATTTGCCATGAAAGTAGACACACATCTGTTTCCTGGCGTCAACATGGTGGATCTCATTCACTCCCTAAGACGCGAGCCAGGTTTTTCTTTTGGTGTCAACATGGCAGGGCTTGGGACCCGCCATGGCAAAGATAAAGCAGAAAGTAGCCACTCCCGTGGCAAGGAGAAAGAGGAGGCCGATCCACGCGACCGGCCCCAACATGATAACAGATGGTACCTGACAGAAGAAGAAGTGAGAAGCGTGCGGTATCAACGACCACTCTCCGCGCATCTCCTTAACAAATATGAGCAGCAGTATGACCGACGTCGGCGCTACGACGTGGATGACGAAAGATATCGTCGGTCTGATGCAGATAACAGGAGGTATCGTCGATATGATAGAGACGATGAAGGGTACGAGCGTTACGCTAGAGGGAAGTCAAGAGAGCAAGAAGACTTGGATAAGCATTGGAACTGTCCTTTCTTTAAACACTGCTGGGACTCAGGAATGAGCCGATTGCCTACAATCGAGAACTGCCCAGAATGTAGACAGCAGAGGAAGGGAACAAATGAAGTTTCAGTGTTCAAGCGTCTAGGGCCTCTCCCACCTCAGAACAAACGAGCTGAGTCGTCTCAAGATGAAGACTTCGAGGAGTCAGATGAAGAATATAGGTACCACCGGCCAAGGTGGTGCCCTGATGGACTCAGCCATTCTCAAAAGCGTAGGGTGCAACGGCTACGAAACCTGGAGGAAGCCGAGGCTCAGTACCTGTACACATTGAGGAAGGCACGGCCCGATCTGGCCGTGAAAATTCAGCAAACGCTGGAGACAGAGATGCGCCCGCTAAAGAAAGTGTGGCGCCCTAAACAGACAAAAGCTGATGCAGAGGCATCGGCTGATACAAACATGGTATTCATACTCCCGTCAGAGTTTTGTGCTCCAAACGACGAGGAAGTATCGGTGGCTCAATTCGACTGCGGTCCACGGCCAGTGATCTTTGAGAAGCCACGAGAGAGGAGCTACAGGCATTTGAAAGCTCTATACCTAAAAGGTTATATCGATGGGCAGCCTGTCAGCAAGATGTTAGTTGACACGGGAGCGGCAGTCAACATAATGCCGTATTCCATGCTACGACGTTTGGGACACTCCAATGACGATCTGATCAAGACCAACGTCACGTTAAGCGATTTCAACGGCCAAGCATCAGAAGCAAAAGGTGTTCTGAATGTAGATCTGACCGTAGGCCGAAAAACCATACCTACTTCGTTCTTCATCGTCGACAGCAAAAGCAATTACGCTGTCCTGCTTGGAAGGGATTGGATTCACGTTAACTGTTGCATCCCATCCACAATGCACCAATGCATCATACAGTGGGATGGAGATGAAGTGGAGGTTGTTCAGGCAGATGACTCAATCGAGATCTCACTAGCTGCCATGAATATTTGGGATGCAGACGACCAAGTGCCGCTCTCTGGAATCAGTTTGGACGGCTGTGAGCGCATCGAAGCTTCAAAAAACAGGGTGAGGCTGGTCTTATCCACCGGCCTGACAGAGTAGCAAGATCCAAGGCACTAGACGTACGTGGCAAGGCCGATCCACGCGATCGGCCACAAAAAATAAAAAGTAGTAATCTTATCCCAAGCGCGTCACGTAGCCATAGTGAAGCACCAAGAAGTTGTAGACCTTCATTGGGCATTGCGATGAACAAGGAGGCCGATTCTAGCAATCGGCCAAAATCCCTTTGAAAGAAGTTGTAGACCCTCATTGGGCATTGCGATGAAAATTCAGCATTGATCTAAGGAAGGATGCCTGAAGAGCCGATATCTTCAATCCCTTTGAAAAATCGGCTCGGGGGGGGGGGGCACTTAAACGGATAAGATACGAGGTTACAAAGTATGAAGTGGCTGTCAATGGCCAGCAGCTCAAGATATATTCCTCGAAGATGATGGACATTGGAATACCGGGGCAGATGCATAAGTAGATCAGCCGGAAAAATATAATGTTTTTTTTAGCACAGTCGATGTATAGCCATCGACTCTAGAATAAAAAGCCGATGCACAGCCATCGACTCTAGAATTACAAGCACAAACTGCCACATGCGCAGGCCCTACTGAAGGAAAGTTTCTAAGGCGCGGAGTGCACCAGCACGGACGTGATCCACCTCTGCGATCTCGGCCTTGTCGTCATCATCCTTGCCTGTCACCAGTTGCTTGTTCAAGGCACGTATCTCTGCCAAGTCAGTTTTTAGTTCAGCCTGGAGGCCTTCTGCTTCCCGATGGGAGCGAGCAATGGAAGCTTCCTTGTCACAGATAAGCTCTTTGGTGACCCGCACCTTTTCTTCGAGATCCTTCAGCTCCTTTCGTAAGATCTCAAGCTCAGCAGTGCTGACAGAGGTGTCAGTCTTGGCATCCAAAGCTGCCTTTTTCTCGTTAAGCCGTTGACATTTGTCTGCAATATCGGCTTTCAGCGGGAGTTGGGTGTGGCGTAAGTCGATTCTCTGACGAGCCAACTGCACCCTTGACCTAAAAACAGACAACGTCACGACTGGCCAGAGCTTCAACTGCAGCGTCACGGGGACGTGAGGCTGGGTTTCTTCAAGAATGTTCTTCACCTCCTCAGAGTTTTCGACTAATGTCTCAATGGGTGAAGAAAGCAGAGCTTTGAGGCGTTGGAGTTGGTCAGCGATGACGCTGGGGCTCGGTTCATCACGTGTTGTGGAGTGGGCCGGCTCGATAGATTCAGGATCGAACGACAGCAAGCCTGAGAGATCACAGCCCTGACAAACAACAAAAAGCAGCATAAGTCTGCAGATCAGGGTAAGGGCAAGTCCAACAAAGGGAGCGTACTTCTCCTATGACCATGGGAACAGCCGATGACGAAGCAATCGGCTGTGGCGTCTCTGCCTGGGGTTTGGCCAAGGTGGCAACTTGGTCGATGTCACCTTTAGAGGTTGTTACCTCCAGAGTTGTGGAGGGCATCAGAACTTCCTCGGCATCCCCACTGGAAGTTTCATCAGTCTGCAAAAAAGATGGTGAGCCGATCTGGGCAGCAAAGCACAAAAACTAAGCTAGGAGGAGTTGGAGAGCCGTTACATTTGAAGCTTCTTGGTTCGAGGAAGGGGTTTGCTGATCCTTCCGAGCCCTCTTGGTGCATTGACTCTTTGTGCGTAGGCTTCCTTGCCCTGTTTTGATGGGAGCTTGAAGGGCAGCAGGTTCAGGGGCTGACCTTTTCTTGGAAGCCGATGGTGGCACATCTGGCTGTTTTTGCGTGGTGGTGTCCTCAGAGGTGCCCGAACTTGAGCCTCGTCGGCTGGACTGCGTCTCCTCGCCGGTATTGTCTTCAGTAGAGGCCTGCAAGAGCAGGATTAATGGACACTGACATGCTATAAAAGCCTAGAAGGATGAATGGAACAAGATGGGGTATAGAACAGCTTACAGATAAGCTTTCCGGAGCTGGCGCAGGGTTTTTGCCCTTCAAAGTTTTCCTGGCAGCTACTTTTCTCACTACTGATCTCGCCCTAACTGAGGCTCGGGGGGCAGCTGGCCCTGAAGAGTCTTTACTCTTAGGAGCCGATTTTATTGGAATCGGCTGGCTCTGCATCACAACCTTTTTAAAAAGTGGTGAGTTCTTGCAGAAGAGGACCACTGGAGCTGGTGGGAGGAATTTGAAGGGGGATCCATCATCATTGACAGGCTCTGGGCCATCTTGTTGCTGCAAAGAAACAGAGCAGGGTTATAAAGCATCACTGGAAACTATCGCAAGGAAATTTGCGAGCAAGTGGTACCTGTTCTGCAGAAGTATCAGCTTCAGCGTCAAGTTGTTTCAGCAATGGTCCTAGGGCTCTCCTGAAGGCATGGGTCTTCCACATTGTCCACCAGATCTCAAAGTCATCAGTGGAAGAGATGAAGGATAGATTGTGAGGGATTGGGATGACTAGAGCATCAAAAAAGGAGTAACATCTTTGACTGGTGATAACATCAGGCAAGTCAGCCCTGCTCTCAGTTAGATGATGGAGAAAGAGGTGAGGAGACACCTGCCCAAGACCGAATTGCCGGCCTACTACAACCGGCTGGTAAGATTCATAACCAAGTTTTATGATCCTGTTTGAGGTACTCATGCCAACTGGGAGGAAGCAGGGACGGATCATGATGGAATATAACTGCCGAGTGCTGTCGTCATCGGCAAAGCTGTCTAACCTGAAGGAGACTGGGTTTTCAAAATTTTCAGACTCCTGATAAGGAAAGAAGAGAGGGTCATCCAGGCCTTGGTAAAAAGTTCTGAACCATCCTGATGCTTCCTTAGGGTTCGCTTCTTGCTGCTCGAAGATCGTACAAGGCTTGGCCGTAGGCCGGTACAGCGGATTGGCTTCCCGCTGGTGTTTGGAAAGGTGCAGGTAGCCAAAGGTGGAAAGTTAGGCATGTGGTTCTGGAAGTACAGTTGAGCCCATAACTGAATAAACCACCAGGGGCCTCCCGTTTTAACTGTCTTTTGAGAGAATAGTTTGACAGACATCAGTTGGAGGTATCGGTAGACTTCTCCCAGAAACAGTTTGCCAATGCCAAGTTGGGTGCCTTTGGCAAGTTCATAGGCCAAAGAGAGATAGTTCTTGGTGGGAGCGAGGGAAGGACCACAGAATATGAAATGCTCCAACCAGAAGTTCAAGAAGGCCGTGTGTTCTTTCTCGGTTACAGGGCCCTTGGTTTTCATGTGGCGTCTAAGATAGGCACCCCAGTTAGTGCACTCTTCCTTAGAGGAGAGTTTGAATGGCACCTTTGGCAGCATGAAAGCAGAGGGGCTGGGGGATGAAATGTCTAGGCCAGTGATCATGGCCACGTCCAGCAAAGTTGACGTCATGGGGCCATGGCCAAACATGAAGCAGTTTAGCGCGTCAGACCAAAAGTAGCCGATGGTTTTCAGGAGATTTTCATGTTTCTCAAGGGGAGACAATGACAAAGACAGAGCATCGGCTATTCCTGTGGTTTCCCATTTGGCTTGGTGAGTTTTAGCTACTCTATTGTACCAAGAAACCCAGTCCTCAGGAGGGTTAGGCCAGGCTCGTAAGCAGTCGGCCCAGGAGGTTAGATCCAGGTTTTGGTTCACGAAGGGGATCCTATTGGCCTCGTGGGAAATCAAATTGGATGGATTTTCGGTGGAACGGGGACCAAGGCAAAGGGAATTTGGAAGAGAAGGATGCGGCAGTAGGATGTCTGAAACCTAAAATTAATGATGAGACCAGGCATTAATTCAGGAGTTTTGCCGTTAAATCTAACATTACGCTTAGGTGACTTGGGGCGGTTAAGGATTACCTTCAGGCCAGAGACCGTGGCGTTGGCGCTGGATGATTCCGCCATTGGGTTTGCTGCGGAGTCTGGATTTGCGTGTCCAAGATCTAGGGTTCGCGCGACTGCGGTCTGGATCTGTTCGATTGGAAATTTGGGGATCTGAATTTGAGCAAGGGTTGCAGGTTACCGTTTGAGGGGGTGACTAAATTGACCTATCTCGTAATTTATCATGAGGGACCGATGCGTTGCCATCGGCTCATTGAGCATGGACCAAGTTGACAATCGGCAAAGTCAGTGTGAGGGGAAATCGGCTAAATTCGCATAAAGGAAATCGGCAAAATCATATTAAAGGAAATTCTTCATTGATAACGGGATTTCTTACATGAAGAGCTGATTGCTCTCAAAAGGAAGTACCAGGGGATACATTGCCCCATCTACTACTGATCCTATGCTAAGGATCCTATCTATGGGCCGTTGCTGCCCTCGTCGTCGCCGTCGTCGCCGCTATCGGCGCTACTCCCGGCGAGCTCGTCGTCGCTGCTGCCGCGGCCGCCGGCAGGGCCCTCGTTGTCCTCGTCCTCCTCATCAGCGTCGTTGTCGTTGTCGAAGTCGCTGAGGTTCCCCGGCCAGGGGCAGAAGCGTTTGGCCGGCGGCTCATCGGAGGAGGTGTCGTCCTCCTCCTCCTCCTCCTCGGAGGAGGTGAAGTCGTCCCAGGAGAAGCGATCGTCATCGCTCTCCTCCTCCGTTTCCCCGTCGGCAAGGAAGCGGAGGTCACTTTCCCCGTCGGTCGAGGACTTATCGTCCTCAGACCAGACGGAGAAGTCGTGGCTGGACTCGTCCCCGTCTTCTATGGCGCGGCGAATGTCGGCCTCGTGGGCCTCCTGCGGGTCCCACTCCGGCGTTGGCTCGCGGGAGGGGGAGGACTGGACGGAAAGACCCGACGAGGCAGAGGAGGAAGAAGACATGGTGGCAGAGGAGGGCTTTTGGAGTGCTAATGCGAAGGGGATGAAGAAGTGAACTGCAGGATGCGGTTAAAATAGAGGCGATATAGTGGAGATGATTCAATGCTGCAGCGGTTCCCGAGGAGGTGGTGCCAAAACCGTCAAATTATGCGGAGAAGTTGAGAAGGCAAGGTATCATGATGAAGGGATATCGTGGCGGTTCTGTTCTGCCCCGATTTGACACGACGAAGAAAAGGAAAAACAGAGTGGTTTTGGAATTACTATTGCCAAAACCAGGGGGGCATGTGTTATCGCCAGAATTTGACCGCATTGGAGTTGGGCCGAGATGAAGATGGGCTTGGAGGATTTATATCTAAGAGAAGTTTCTGAATCGGCCTTGGGGCTAGAATTTGGGCCAGCGTGCCCGTGTATCTGTAAATAATAGTAGTGTACGTGTCGGTTAGGATTAAGAAACAGAGTCTAGCTCGTTCACGGTTGGGTTTATGCCCACGTTAGAAAGTCCCTTGGACTATAAATATGTATCTAGGGTTATTGAGAAAGGAGGACAATCACGTTCACAACAAACACAAACAGGCGCATTGCCACCCCTTATTTCGAGGGTTTCTTCCGGGTAAGCATCATGCTGCCTAGATCGCATCTTGCGATCTAGGCAGTACAAGTTTATTCGATTACCTTGTGTTACTCGTGCTGAAGCGTTGTTGATGGCGAGTAGCACTATTTATCGTAGATGTCTTGGGGCTTGCATTGATGCTTTTCTTATGCATACTTGCTTAGCAATGCCGTCCCTCGATATCTAGCTGTCCTTACACCTGAATAGGTGTAAGGGCAGCACCTTGCTTATTCGTTACTTAGTAGATCCAATCTGTTATAGTTGCTCCTTGTTTTAAGGATTAGTTTAATATCTGCATGATTAGGCCTTATGCTGGGGTTGGATGATCCGGTAGTGCGTGAGGTGTTGTTTTACCGTTCCTATAAGGGATGTTCCGGGAATTGACTTAACGTTGGTTTTTAGGCCTCTTTTAGGGATAGTTTCCATCATCTTTCGTATCTGCTAGGCCCAACTACGCGTAGGATGTTCCGATTATGCGGTGAAAACCCTAAACTATCGTAGATTGGTTTAGCTTTGTTTTGATCAAGCAGGAACCCCATGTCATCGTAAATCCAACGTGAACCATGGGGCGATCGGCTCTTTGAGCCGATCCACAGGGCAACCTGAGAGCCGATCGGGCTCGTATTTAATGTTTACGTGTCTACCATGCAGGAGACTAGTCGAAGCAATCCAACACCTTCCTGATCAGGTATAGGTCAGGTGGCACGCCCTTGCAACCGCCAGGACGTGTGCTGGGACTTTGCGGGACGACGCGAGGCGCCAGGGCCCACTAAGCGGTCGTGGGAGTCTCCCGGCTCTTCGTGTTGCTTAACCACTGCTCGCCGGTGAGTTTTGGCAGGCAACACTTTCTTAGTAACTTTATTAACTTTTCGATAATCAATGCACATTCTATACCCTACAACTACTCTTTGAGGGATGAGCTCATCATTGTCATTAGGCACAACAGTCATTCCTCCTTTCTTAGGAACACAATGCACATGACTAACCCATCTACTATCAGCAATAGGATATATAATACCAGCTTCAAGAAGTTTTAATACCTCATTACTTACCACGTCCTTCATTTTCGGAATTAGACGGCGCTGATGTTCAACAACAGGCTTCGCATCATCTTCCATATTGATAGCATGTTGGCAAATAGAGGGAGAAATCCCCTTCAAATCATCAAGAGTATAGCCAATAGCTCCTCGGTGTTTCTTCAATATTTCCAATAACCTTTCTTCCTCAATATCTGAAAGCTTAGAACTAATAATAACATGATATATTTTCTTATCATCAATATGAGCATACTTAAGATTATCAGGCAATGGTTTTAAATCAAAAACAGGATCTTCCTTTGGTGGTGGTGTTGTACCTAAATATTCAACCGGCAAGTCATGTTTAAGAATAGGTTGACGAAGGAAAATTTCATCAAGCTCATTTCTTTCTTCCCTAAGGACTTCACTCTCACTATCCTCCAGATGTTGCTGCAAAGGATTATTAGGAGCAAGAGCAATAGATGCACACTGTTCAACTCTAAAATCATTATTAGGCAAATCAGCTTTATATGGAGTTTTGGCAAATTTAGAGAAATTAAACTCATAAGATTCACCAGCAAATTTAGTCACAATCTTTTCCTTCTTGCAATCTATAACAGCTCCACAAGTATTTAGAAAAGGTTTACCAAAAATAATAGGACAATACTTACTAGCAGCAGAACCAAGTACCAAAAAGTCAGCAGGATATTTAATCTTACCACATAGAACTTCCACATCTCGAACAATACCAATAGGAGAGATAGTTTCTCTATTAGCTAGCCGAATAACCACATCAATATCTTCAAGTTCACAAGATCCAATTTCATGCATGATCTCCGTATAAAGCTCATAAGGAATAGCACTAATACTTGCACCAATATCACATAAACCATAATAACAATGATCACCAATTCTAACAGAGAGCATAGGAACACTAGCTTTCCTAGACTTATTAGGATGCGAAACAATATTAGAAGCATCTTCACAGAAAATAATATGACCATCTTCTACATTTTCAGTCACAAGATCTTTAATTATTGCAACAGCAGGTTCAACCTTTTTTGGTTCTTCAGGTTCTATAGGTTTCTTTGCACTTTTATTAACCGCACTAGATATAACAGAGTACTCCTTCATTTTAGCAGGGAAAGGAGTTTTTTCAATATAAGCTTCAGGAATAACATGATCAACAATTTCAATTACAACACATTTATTTATAGATGAATCAATTTTATCTTTATACGGTTCATGATACTTATCAAAATTCTTCTTAGGCAATTCATAATGAGAGGCAAAGGCTCTATAAAGATTTGCAACAACTTGAGAATCAAGACCATAAGTAGCACTCATATTACGAAATTTATCAGTATCCATAAAAACTTCAATGCATTTATAATCATAGTTTATACCTGACTCTCTATCTTTGTCGTTCTCCCATCCTTCAGTATTTTCCTGGATCCGATCAAGAAGGTCCCTTTTAAACTCTTCTTCGTTGCGTGTAAATGATCCAGAACAAGAAGTATCCAGCAAAGTCTCATCTTGAAAAGACAATCTTGCATAGAAATTATCAATAATAATATTACCAGGAAGCTCATGAATGGGGCATTTGAGCATTAAAGACTTCAATCTCCCCCAAGCTTGGGCAATACTCTCTCCATCATGAGGCCAGAAATTATATATGCGGTTCCGATCTTTGTGAATTTCACTTGGAGGATAGAATTTGGAATAAAATAAAGGCACAATATCCTTCCAATCAAGAGAATCACCATTCTTCAGCAATTTATACCAATGCGCCGCTTTACCAGACAGCGATATAGAGAATAGTTTCTTTCTAACTTCATCCATAGCAATACCTGCACATTTGAATAACCCGCATAATTCATGTAAAAACAGTAAATGATCACCAGGATGGACAGTTCCATCCCCTTCATAGCGGTTATCCACAACACGTTCAATAATTTTCATAGGTATTTTGTATGGAACCTCTTTCTCACCTGGCACCTCATCCACTACCTTTGCAGTAGTAGTAGATTTTTCAAAGAGGAATTCAAGAGAAGACCCCTGCATAATGATTTATAGCAGCAGGCAGAAATAAAAAACAGCACGTACAGTAAAGGTTTTCCTTACCGATTCCACTTACCAATAGCGCTTCACTCCCCGACAACGGCGCCAGAAAATAGTCTTGATGACCCACAAGTATAGGGGGTGTATCGTAGTACTTTCGATAAATAAGAGTGTCGAACCCAACGAGGAGCAGAAGGTGTTGACAAGCAGTTTTGATGAAGGATTCACTGTAAATGCTCACAGACAAGTATTCAGGGGGTTTTGATATAGCAGATAAATAAAGTACAAGTAAGTAAAATGCGAGAGAAATAATTGCAGCGAGTGGCCCAATCCTTTTTAGCACAAAGGATAAGCCGATTTGTTTACTTATAATGACCAAACGTTCTTGAGGACACAAGGGAATTTAGTCTAGTGCTTTCGCTTCATATAGCTGATTAATCTTCATTGTTTTGATAAGTGTTGTGTGGGTGAACCTATGCTAATGCACCGCCCTTCCTAGGACTAATACATACTTGTGATTATACCCCTTGCAAGCATCCGCAAATACAAGAAAGTAATTAAGATAAATCTAACCACAACCTTAAACTCTGAGATCCTGCTATCCCTCCTGCATCGATATACTAACTGGGGTTCAGGTTGTTGTCACTCCGGCAACCCCGCAATTAGCAACCGAATACAAGATGTATCCCCCTAGGCCCATAAATGGTGAAGTATCATGTAGTCGACGTTCACACGACACCACTAGGAGAATAACACCACAACTTAAATATCATAACATTGAATACTAACCAACATAATTCACTACTAACATTTAGACTTCACCCATGTCCTCAAGAACTAAACGAACTACTCACGAGACATCATATGGAACATGATCAAAGGTGATATGATGGTGAATAACAATATGAACTTAAACCTTGATTCAATGGTTTCACTCAATAGCATCAATAACAAGTAGAAATCAACACCGGGAGAGTTTCCCCTATCAAACAATCAAGATCAAACCCTAATTGTTACAGCGGTGACGAGGTGCAACGGTGGAGATGGCGGTGATGATGATGAAGATGATGGTGATGATGATGAAGATGATGTCCAGCTCGATGACGGTGGCGATGGCGTCGATTTCCCCCTCCGGGAGGGAATTTCCCCGGCGGATTCCTGCCCGCCGGAGAGCTCTTTTCTCTCTGGTGTTTTCCGCCCCGCAGAGGCGGCTGTGACGATTTGCGACTATCCTCTGGAGCTTAGGTTTTCGGGACGAAGATGTACGCGAAGGAGAGGAGGCCAGAGGGGGCTGTGGGCCCCCTCCTCACAAGGCGGCGCGGCCAGGCCTTGGCCCGCGCCGGCCTATGAGGTAGGCCCATGGCGGCCCTCCTCGGCTCCCCCTTCTGGCTCCCCTCGTCTTCTGGAAAAATAGGATTTTTCATATAATTTCCGTCAATTGTTGATCTTCCGAAATATTGCATTCTGACGGCGCTTTTTCCAGCAGAATCCTGACTCCGGTGCGCGATCCTCCAATAATCATGAAACATGCAAAATAGATGAAATAACATAAGTATCATCTCCAAATACGAAATATATCAATGAATAACAGCGAATTATGATATAAAATAGTGATGCAAAATGGACGTATCAGAAGTGTTCGAGGTGGAAGTTACGATCGACCAGGGAGGGGAATAATAGCAATAAATATGACTAGCGAGGGATATTCTTGTCTTGCGCAGGGGCCATTCATTCGACTTCTGTAGACTTATAGGGGGGTATCGGCAAAATTAGTAGCCACGCGTCGGCGCCCTCGTGGCCAAAGCACGCTGATTTGGACTAAATTGAGTACTGTACACAGACTAAACAACGTTCTGTATGACTCCACCCTAATTTTTAATTTATTGTACCAAACTGCACCCGAAAGGCAACTTCCTGTACCCCAATCTGGTGTGTTTTCCATTAGATCGGCCTATCATATTGAATGGAAACACCAATTTAATGGTGTCACCTGTAGATCGCTCATCACAAGAACGTCGTTAAATTACCCCATATGGAAAATATTATGGAAATTAGATGTTTCGGCAGAAGTGGAAATTTTCTGTTGGAGGATAACTCCCTCTCAAATCTATTTTGTTGAAGAGACATATTGGTACTTCTGATGTATGTCCTCTCTGTAATGCGAAGCTTGAGGATGTGTCACATATGCTATTTAATTGCCACGGGCTGCTAGCATATGGCAAGCATTGGGCATAGAGATGGTGATAAAGGATGAAATGATAGATGGGCGATGAGGTTCGCAGGTCCTTGAAGCTCTGCTTAAGTTGCCCTCATCTCTAGGCCCAGGGTATGAAACTATAAAGATGCAAGAACTTATTGCTGTAGGAGCCTGGTATATTTGGTGGCTTCATCGCCGCCAGACGCATGGTGAACAGGTTCCTCCGCTTTGCAATTGCACGAATTTCATTACAGCTGTCGTGGCAAATTCAGCGCGGGCAAATACTTCTATTGCATCTTTATCAAAAAAGGTATGGTTGAAGCCAGGTGTGAATTACAGTTAAATTAAATGTTGATGCAACTTTCTCCTTGGAAGAGCGAAGCGGAGCTTCAGGTGCTATTCCGCGTGATTGGCAAGGAGGTTTTATCGCAGTGCATCAACATTCATACCACATGTTCCATGTGTGGAGATGGCGGAAGCTTTTGCTATGCTCCATGGTTTATTCTTGGCCAATAATGTTGGATGTCATGTGTTAAAAGCTGAATCTGACTCCTTGGAAGTGGTCAAGCTATGCTCAGGAGATGAGAGGATATGGAATGATGCCACGGCCTGTTTATGCTGAGATTTTGTCACAAGCAGCAAATATTGTGAAGGTCGATTTTAAATATTGTGTAAGAGTGACAAATATAGCTGCTCATGAGCTAGCTAGAAATAGCTTTTCTTTAAAATCCTCTTGTAATTGGGTTGATAAATCCCCTAGCTTCTTACGCCAAACTCTTCTAGATGATGTAACTATTATTTGATCTGGGGCAGCAAGTTTCAGACACACTTTTTTTCTTACCAGTGTACTTAAGGAGACTGGAAGGTTTTTAACGAGACGACTTGCTAGCTTAATATATTATGGTTTTACTTTAAAAAAAACTCATAAATAAATGATGAATGAATGGATATACTGAGAGAATCTTGGGGAAAAAGGTTTTCACTGCTGCAGAGCAACGAAATCTAACAACCGAGCCCACAGATTCTTCATTCTTCACAGCACGCGCGTGCGCCTCGCGGCACAACCCGTTGCCCAAACCCCCCTTCGACCCGCCCCGCCGCCGCCAGAGCCGCCTCCCACTCTCCCTCGCCGGGCCACCTTCCCCCCTCCGTCGGCTGCGGCGAAGACCCCACCGGACGCCGGCGATCCCTTCCTTCTGCTGGTAAGGGAGCCCTACCCCTGCCCCGATTGCCGTCCGTGCGGCGGCTCCGGTGCTCACTGCTCATTATTTCCATCGCCAGATCCGATGGAGGCGAGCTCCTCGTCCGCGGGCCCCGCGCCGCAGCCGCCGCCTTCCATACCCCCGTCCAGCGACCAGGCCGTCTGGGCCGACGCCTCGCAGCTCGTCGCCGCCGCCTGCGCTGGTAAGCTCGATGCCCGCGTATCCCGCCCCAGGCCCTGTTTGCTGTCGCGCCAAGCTGTCAACCCTGCTAACTGACGTGTACTGGATCATGCGTGTTTGACCTCGGGTGTTGTGTCTGGGCGAGTGCACATTATTAGGTCCAGCAATGCGAGATGCGTGTTTGCACTGTTGTAGGACGCACGAACTAAGTAGTAGACCTGTATTCCTGCTGCTGTTACTGTCTTTGTGATGGAGAGCGTGTAATGCTGTAGAGTTGAGGTGTACAAATGGAACGAATTCAGATAATGGGTTTCTCTGTTCGTGATAGAACCGATTGTCAAGGGCCTAGGAGTAGGTTTCTGTTCGCATGAGTTTAGGTGCTAAATCATCAATACGGTTGGGCTTGGGAGTTGTCTTGCTTGCTTGCATCTATATTGGATCTGTGCTATAGTGCCTATTTTGAGGTTACTTGGGCATAGTTCGTGGGGCAATTAGGGTCAGTTAGGGTCTAGTATGTAACTTCCCAATCAGATTAAAGAAACCAACCAATGTGACTTATTATGGATAGTATTTTGGACTCCCTGGCTCAATTAGCGCTGTGCCTGACGGCGCCGTCACTGGTTCGGCTATCCGAAAGGAGTCTGCGACAATGTAAACGTATCTAAGGCTGTCATATGATGCCTGATAATCGAGTTAATGCTGAGATCTGGTGGTTGGTTCATTTTCTGTCGGCTGCTGTCCTTCTAATTCTTCTTTAATGCTTGTAGATCTCCAAGATGGGGATCTTGTACATGGGGAGAACTTCAGTTTGTTTGCCGCAATGTCTGCATTGGAAGTAAGGACCACACTGTTCCCCCCTGCTCTTTTGGTGTGTTTAGACGCTTTTCTTTCTATTGTGTACACTGCAGAGCGAGTTTCGAAATGAGGATTTTGTGCGCACTGAATTATTTTACGCAACCAGTTCTTCCTATTCAGTTGACATGCAAGACATAGCAATTAATAAGTAGACGATACATGCTTTTAGTGTTAGTTACATGAAACTTGAATATTAGTTGCTTTATTTATTGAATTCTGGATATGCAAGTTTGTTAAATGAGACTCGTACTTAAGTAACTTTGATTTGGATTTCGGATATATGCCTTAAGCTTGGAATTACTGATGAACGCTGAGTCTCACGGCAACTGTTCACGGGTCTGTAAATTTTCAAATGCATGATGACCAAGACAATTCTCAAAATTGTGATCATATATATTTGTATTACTTTAGGAATTGTGGTCTTATATGCCTGCTGAGTGGAGCATTTGCCATTTAATTCGTTGGACGGCAATTTAATTACTTAGATCTATTGCTTGATTGTAGTTCTCAATTCTCAGTGTATACTCCTTAATACAGATAATGGATCCTAAAATGGATTCTGGGATGGAGAGAAGTGGCTATTATTCCATCGAGGAAGCCATAGAAGATGGCATTGCCCCAGTTCCTCTTAGTTTGGACAAAACACTTGACATTCAACGCACCCTTGATGTCATCGATCATCTTTTCTCATGTGAGGTACTTCACTGCAATCTTGCATCACATGTATTTAGGTGTTTAATTTACCTAAACTACTTTATCGGCATGCTTTATTTTTCAGGCAACATGGCACAAGGGTCACACTCTAGCACAAACCGTCTTCACATGTATCTACCTTGTCAAAATTGAGAGGATTGCATCACATGCTGTTCTAAATAGCTTCTGCAGGATTTTGCGTGCTACGTGTAATGCTCTCATTTCTGTCGTTTCGACTGCCCGAACTCACGAGGTATTTTTCAGTTGGAAAATCTTATTGTCATTTCCCCCTTATTTCATTTATCTGTCTCAGACTCTGAATCTTGACATAACTTAGCTGGGCATGTGGGTTTATGCTACTCCCTCCGGTTCAAAACAATTGTCCAGAAATGGATGTATCTAGCATGTTTTAGTGTATATATACATCTGTTTTTAGGCAATCATTTTGAACCGGAGGGAGTATTATGTTTCAGATACGAGTTGATACGTATTGTTTCTACTGAAATGCGGAGAATCCTATGCAGCACACATTGTCTCATGTCAGACTACTTCTTATGGGCTGAATATGTAATGCATAATTTTTCATCTTATATGTATAAATATTTCTGGAGAAATGCATTTGTGCTCTTTCTTCTACTACACCTAAAACGGAGATTGCAATCTGAGAGTGGTGGTATAACCTTAAAGAAACCCTCATTTTCATTGATTATGTATACCATATTTTTTCTTTACATTCCAGAGATCTGTCATGGTGAACTTCACCAGGAACGAATACAACCGCCTTTATTAGGCTGTGAGTCGGATAGTTTGGTTGGTTCAGTGAATTAGGTTAGTGAGAGCCTATAAAAACAAATTCACTGAACATGAATTTAGTTTTCATCAACTGCCAACTGAAATGAAAAACAGACACTGAATTAACTGGCAATTCAGCATGTTTGGTTCGGTCTCCTGTTCTGGTTTTGGTTTTCCTGTGCTTTTGCTCAACCCATATGGGTAGCTCTGCTTGCTCTTTAGGGTTCTGTGTTGATTGGGCTGTGCTTAGATACCTCATAGGATGTGGCATGCACATGAAATGTCAATACTGTTTGGTCTTGCTATTATCAGACAAATTTAAATATATTTTTTAGTCTGAGGCCCAATATTTTCACTTATCATCACATAAGGTATAATCCTACTTTTGTAGGAAGAAGACCTCTTTACAATGTCTTTTGGACTGGCTTTGAAAGATGAAGGTGATGACAAGTGCTTGTCAGTTCTGAACTCGGTTGAAGAGACAATATCTCGTCAGTTGCGTGCATGTAAATCCCAAGCATTGTCCAAGAAAAAGACACTAGAAGGTACTTGCATTCTCAATAAAGTATCGTTTGATACAGTTAAATGTTTGTTATTTTGTATTGTGTAAAATGTGTTCCTTCTTATTAGTTTACTGAGGGCACGTTCGTCCGTTTAGTTTCAGCAGTACAGTTGAGGCTGCTGATACATTAAGTTTGCTAATAACAGGACAAATTGTAGTCTTTTACTAATATACACGAGGCATATACGCTTGTTTTTTTATTACAACTAGTTTTTGTTCAGTTTGGAAACTATGGAAACTGCTGATTAGTCTGCATCAAATTTATTTTGTATATGAAGTTTGTGAAGCTAAGTAGGTCCTTCATCTTAAAATACATGTACTTTAGTCTTTATATTGCAATAAAAAATAATAAAACAAAATTGGATGCTGGGCATTGGAATAAAAATGAATTTTAATGAACTACTTGGTAAATGCTTAGCATATCTTATTTGGACCTGTACAGTTTGAGGTTCTGTGTTATTAACTAGGTTACTTACTGCAGGTCTTGAATCCCTGCAGGATAATCCTGCTCTGGAAGAGGATTACTGCAGAGCGTTGTTATGCAGATTACGTTTTCGTAAGGTCTTAACCCATGTTTCCTTTTAAATTCTTTACTAAATTGTTCGGTCAATTTTTCAATGCAGAGAGTTCACATGTTTATGGTGATGTTGGTTCTCTATGTTTATGCTCTGTCATTGTGATAACACAGTAGTTCAAATTAAGCAATGTCAAGTCAAGTTAGAACCGATGATATCTAAATAAAATCCTGGACAACCGTCAGTGAGACAATGAGGTGGAACTGAAATGGCAATGAATTGAGTAGCAATCCTCAATTTTCTACTTAAAATTTTCTGTGAGAGGGGGAGGGGGAGGGGGCAGAGAGTTTGTTGTGCATAACTGCATATACACCACTTTACCCATTATATGCATTGATTGCAATTGTTGTATTGTTACTTAAACCAAATGTTATGTTGTACTCCCTCCATTCCAAATTAGTTGTCGCAGCTTTGGTCTAGATACACATGTGCAAATAAAGACCACTAAGATGTTTGATGTGCATAATTGCATATACACCACTTTACCCATTATATGCGTTGATTGCAATTGTTGTATTGTTACTTAAACCAAATGTTATGTTGTACTCCCTCCGTTCCAAATTAGTTGTTGCAGCTTTGGTATGGATATGCATGTGCAAATAAAGACCACTAAGATTAATCGTGGGTGGGAACTAATTTGGAACGGAGTACTTAATAGGGAACGGTGCAAATAAAGACAACTAATATTAATCCTGGGTGGTCATTTCTGAAATTGATGCATAAGAGGGGTTTCCATCGATTTCTAAATGTAGTCACACTTCTGTATGGCTGTGTAGCATTTCTAAATGTCATTGTGTGAATGAGGAAACCTCATACACACGGTTTTTAAGGCGTCGCTTAGTCTTCGCCTAGGTGACGCGTAGGCGTCAGAGCGCCCGGCAACGTCAAGGCGTCGTGCTCGCCTTAGATTCTTGTCTAAGGCGTCCGATTTGGTGCTTTGAGGAGTCGTCAAAGCGAGAAGGCGTCGCTCTGGCCAAATTTAGACGCCATGGACAAGCTCGAGCAGGAAAACGAGCAAGCGAGCGGGAACACAGAAATTCGGCGGGATGGGAGGGAAATTGGAGGCCTGAGAGAGGGAAATTGGAGGCCAGAGAGAGGAGAACAGACCGGTCACAGAATCGAATAGATTGAGTGAGAGAGAGGAGCTCTCTCCTCAGGCGGCCAGCTCCTTCTCCGCCAGATCTCCTCTGAGGTGCCAAGACCAAGAGGGGGGCGGCTTCTTCGTCGCGGATGATAGGGGTAGGTGGGAACTGGGAGGGGTCGCCGCCGGTTGGGTCGCCTCCGACTGGCTGCAGGGGAGGCGGCTGCAGGCTGCTTCGTTGGGAAGAGGTAGGGACGAGTGGAAAGTGAAACAGGAGCGGTTGCAATGTTGCATAGTGGACTCGTGGTAGGGTTAGGCATATCTGGGCTGGGCCGCTCCTATAGATGGCTGTCTATGAATAAGGCGTCGCCTCGCTTTCATTGGTTTCTGACTGTTTTCATCTTTTCGTGGTTATACAGCATTTCCACCATGTTGTTACGTGCATGAGGAGACCAAATGGAAGAGGATTGGATTTGGCTCGCAAGCATATTACATCATGCTTGACTGAGCTTAGCTTGATGCTGAAGTCTCAAGAGTTCCTTAAGTCTCGGTCTGACATTACATTGCATCAAGGTGATGCAAGCTGCACCACTGCATCAGGTTGCTGCCCTATTGGCTTTGATGTCAGCTTAAACAGCAGACTTCTGAGTCCAGCACCACCACGTGCTGTTGAAATACTTGCCTGGGGCGATGTAAGTTCACAGTGGTGACCTAATTACAATTTAAACTTTTATAATTACAGAATTATTTCTATATGCTCCTTCTCAACTTCATAATCATTCTTGTAACTACATTGTGACAGGCAATTAGGTACTTTGAGAAGCTTCTGCATGATCTAGATATCATTTGTGCTTTATCGCTTGATCCTGTGCTTGAGAATGTGCTTCAATTCATTGCACAGTTCCAAAAATCCGTTCCCGATTTGGTTCCTAGAGCATTTCTTCAGGTGGGTTACACTTAATATTCTTCAATGACCTTCTGTATCATAGGTGTGTGAGTATGACTCATCTGCCATTATTGTCTTAGTAGCTGCTTGTAGTTTGCGCTATTGGTACAGTATCTCTCCTTGATAGAAATTTCTGCTACATACAATCATGACTAATGTCTGTCTGCTATGTTGATATTGAAAAGGTTTTGTAGTTTCTATCATCTATGTATGACATTTGTTTTTCCCTTGTATATGTATATGAACTATTCATTAGATGCCTGCACAAATTAGGTTTTAAGCCATTGCTTTCTTTGGTTGTGGAGTATGTAAAATGTTGTAGTTATGCAGCTAACAGTACTCCTGATTTGGTATCTCATTTAGTATGATATGTTAAGTTCGACTTTCTGAGTGTCACGAGTCTAAACAGTTGTAGAAGTTATCATAGCAAAAGACGTGAGCGGTGTTTTGGCTCCTTGGAGCATATGCTCGGATGAACTGTAAAGTCATTATTTGTTTTTAGAAAAATCAATAATTGACTATATACATGTCCGGCTCTCATCTATGTGCAAAATTTCATGAAGAAAGGACATATGTTGTGCCCTCAGCGAAAAAAACAAAACCGGGTGCTCTGAAAATGCAATTTTGGAAGCACAAAATTTGTTTTTTCGCACAGGCCACAAAACTTATCTTTTTTCCATGGAAATTTACATGTACGTATAGGGCATGGACATGTACATGTGTATTTTTTTGTCAGTTTGTATATATATTAAGAACATCATTTGTTTCATCTTGGGAGCATATGCTCTTGGCTGCCGATTTGCATAGCCACCAACTACTTTTACTTATTTTTAACAGACATGTTGCTTAGCTACTTTTTGCACATACCCATCCATCTTTCTTTCTGTCTTATGGCCTTATCATATTTTGTAGTAGATTGCTACCTCAGAACATTTTTTTCCTTGGTATAGAAATAGCTCTGCGATTTTCATACTTCAATAAGGCTTTTGTTTATTCCCGATAGCTGGCCCATCTTTTGTTCCATAGGTTTACTCTTGTAAAATTATATAAATTTCCCCATCTTCCTGTTCAATTTAAATTCATTGAGTTATGTTATACTTCATTCACCGTTTCCCTCTTATATACATTAACAATGATGCAAAAATTCATTGAAACAGACTTTATTGATTCAAGATGGCAAGCTTTATGGGCGAGACTTGATTTGTGATGTGATTTCAAGGGCTTTATCATTGCCGGACATTGTAGGAGATAAGGAATTCCAGACAAATGAATTTGTAGTGCAGCTAGGTCAGGTCAGCCGCCAATTATTCCTTTTTTAGCCTTCACGTCATAATCATTCCATGGTTATTCCTCATGTAGTCACAGTGTCATACAAAATATCCATCTGGAGTTCCTTGTGTATCTTTGATTAAGTGTGTTAATGCCCTTGTAGTTGGTTTTCAATTTGCTCAAAATTCTCTGTACAAACACTGCATGGCAACGGCGCAAGCTTGGGAAGAGCTTGCAGGATTGGAGTACCATTTCCATACAGGTTTGTTATGCAAGTATTTTTTACTTTATCTCTTTTGGTGTTTGCATTGGTACGCATTAATGCTGTCTTCTTGCTTCTCTTTTAACCTTGGAAAATACACTTGGGCTTGTATTAAATCAATGTATAAAGTTTGGATAACACCTGCTATAGATCAGCATCATCACACAGGGAGGGCACTGTCCAATCCACACACGCTCACTGAACTCACAATTCCCTAGCCTAGCCAGTTAATGAGCAACTTGGTTACCTGAACGGTTCACCTTTGAAACCAAGAAATTCTGGCAAAAGGAGCAAATTAATGGCATCCTTTACTATCCATGAAATCTTGTATTCTTATCTTCTTTGCTAGAAACATAATTATTATACTACCTCTGTCCATAAATAGACAAATCTCAGACATCTATTTATAAACGGAGGGAGTATAACAGTGCAGTGTGCTGATTAATTAAACTAAGGCCGCAACAAGAAAACAAGTTCTCACCAAGGTAATGCCAGCGCCCAGCGGTAAGCTGTTTGAGCCACGCTTTTCATGGAACTACCATCTTTGATGCCAGCACGGTGGCATTTCTCATGTAAATAGTTTTAAGTGACACCATCACGGGTTTTACCTTAATAGTAAAGATTTAGGGCTTATGATTATGATAGCTTGACCCTTGCTCATGTCTAGTTCTTGCACTATAATGCTTTCTGCCTGTACATATTGCAGTTGGAGCTTGCATTGAAAAGAGAGTTTGGTGAAACCAGAAATGTCTTGGCCCATGAGGTATCTCTGATGTAACTGTGCGCTGTAATAATAACTAGTTGTAATATAATCTGCATGCTTAAAATTGTTTTCGTTGATGGCTCAGAACATCTGCATGAGAGTATCAAAGCAACTACTTGTTTGGTCTCAAGAACAGACATACTGGATTGCTTCTCGGTTTCTCATATTGGGTTTTGAGCTTGACCTGTATTCTCCGAGTGAATACTGTATGGTGTACTGGTACATGCATGTTGCGTTTATAAAGCTGATAGAGAAGATGCAGTTACGAATCCTTGCTAGCAACGAAAACGGTAAGTTACTATGTCTATTCAGTATTATCTTAGATTCTTAATATTTTGATTAGATTTGCAATTAGATAATGTGCTTGTAGATTTAAAAAATCTAGCAGAGTTTTTGATACTCCCTCTGTATGTGTTTACAAGGCCACTGCCCAAAATATATTTTCTACATATACAAGGCCAATATCTCTTCCCGAGAAAAAATGATTAGATTTTTACCTCGTACGATGATGTTTATTGGTGTGAGCACTGCATGCAGCCATAGAGAAAAGAGACCACATGCAACATGTTCAGTTAGCCCAAAATGCGAGAGGTTTTCCAAAGGATTAATACTGCTATTTATTAGTTGCCTTTGCTTTCTTGGTATCTGAAAAATAAGATAGTGGTCTTGTATGCAAAAACGGAGGGAGTATTATAAGAAGGACCATACATTATTCTGAATGTCTTGCCTCTTAGGAGATATGTCAACACCTTGATGGTTCTAGTTGCATGTTATCTCTTACTGCTTCATGTCGTCTTCCTTTTAGGATCCATTTGGAAAACTAGTGAGAATTAAGAAAAATAACAAAACTGCGGGAGGATAGATTGCAAAATTGACAGTTTAGCTAAATAATCATGCATTGCCATCCAGAAGCTGAAAAGAAAATAAACAGAATGATATACGTAAGTGCATCAAGTCAAAACATCCTATTTTGGGGGTCTATTTAGTGATAGTATGCATATACTAGTTATTCATGGTAACATCAGTGTGAATAAAATTACTCCTCTGGCCCTAAATGTTGCACGTTCAGTGAATCTAGACATATTTTAGCATACATTTTGCCAAAATCTGCGACAAGTATTTAGGGCTGGACCGCTGGAGGGAGTATTTTAATTTTATCTTCACTTCATTTTTATAAAATGCCATGCCATTTTTTTCAATATGTCTTAATTAATAGATTGCTGTCTAATTTGTACTTACCGTTATTTTTTTGGGGGAATATTCCTATTTCTGGTTTATGGTTCAGCACGTAGAAAAGGGAAAAAGAAGAAGGATCATTCAAAGGACTCCGGACGAGATGCAGCATTTCCAGCTTCATGTTTATTGCTTCAGTGCTATGTTTTACTATCAGAAGGACTCTCAATGGTACACATGGCTACTACAATACCTTATCTCGATAAAATCCAGAGCATATATTTTAATACTAATGTTCCTCTTTGCATCTAAACAATATTTTTCTTCTTGGTAATGCAGTTGCTGGCTGCCCTGAGGAACGAAAGCAAGTCATTCCAGTTACCAAGTATCTTTAATAGTGAACAAGAGGTGGGCCAAATTTAGTGTTGTGAATTCTTACATCCTTCTAAATATGGCTTAGACATCTGACAAATCTTGATCCTCTCTTCCCAGAGATTCATGCAGCATTTTGATCTTCTCCAGAAAGCACGAATTCCCGAGGGCATTACCTACTACAGTTTTAAAGAAGCGGCTGCCCAGGCACACATGGCAGTTAGTACTCAGTCATGAAATCCTTATTTCACTAGCTTTTCCCTCTGCTTATTTCGACCTAACCATGAAATATTGTTGTCACAGGATGTAATGAAATATAATTTTTTCAAGGAAATCCAGAAGATAATCCCCTCCTTGAAAGGCAGCTTCGCAGGTGACCTAGAAAAGCTTGCAGAAATCCGCCAGATAGAACAGGTTGCGGAGCACAACCGGATAGCCCTAAACATTATCAACCACGTCGGTGCTGGCGATCCATCGTTGAGGGTTTCGTTTGAGTTCACGCACCACCCCCACTTTGCAGTTGCAGTTGTAAAGAGATCATAGTTTCTTCTCAAGGCAGGGTAAAAAAGATTCTGACACTTTTTTTTGTGCGGTGGCACAGTTCAGGTCCGTTATTCCCCATTGTCCATTGGTTCATGCAAAGCCCCTCTTAGGTTGTGCGATGTAACAATTTTGTAGACACAACACGAAGAATATAGCAAATGCCGGGAGAAAAGCTCATGGCCCTGGCTTTTATTTTGTCAAGCAAATTTTGATATTATTGTTCTGGAATAGCACACTATACAAATGATCTGTAATTCAGGCGAGAGGTTCTCCTGCAAATTGGATCCATTGGAATTGTTTCATCGAGTAGTGATCAGCAGCTAGTATCACGGCTTACTGTTTTTGCAGTTCTCACTACAACACTTTCCTTGAGCCATGGTTCTGTGTTGAGGCCATGTAAAGGTAAGTTGCAGTGGCCAATAAGATGAATCCAGACCAGGGCTAACCTTCTCCGGTGCCTGGATCTTGTACTTTTATACTTCGTGTTAGAGGTTAAGGCATGGCAAGACCTTTTGTGTAAACAGTGTAGGGAAGTAACGACGCTAGTTTCCTCTGTGTAGTGAAGTAACGACGCTAGTTTCCTCTTGATACACTGATGCTGGCATTGCGACGGTTATACAGACTACAGAGCGAATCACCATGTCTATACAGTGTACTTTTACAGAGTGTACTTTGCTCGTGGCCAGCATCTGCATCCCTACGAGTGTTATGACAAAAGAGAGCCAGTTCCCATAAATGTGGATTTAGAATGCAGGAAATTTGTGGATAAACGGGAGTGATGTTTTGGCACATAGGAGCATATGCATATTTATTTTAAAATGCAGATTAGATACATTTTAAATGTTAAAATTTTTAAAATAAAATATTCGCATATAAATCTTCAAGTGATACGCGCTCACAAAGTTATTTCATGAAAAATCAACTTTTCGTGTGGCGTGTGTAAAACAGACAAAATTTGGTGCTAAAATAAGATTTTTCACAAGAATTATTTTCTCTCTTTTACATAGACCACAAAAATCATCGGGTTTTCACGAAACTTAATGAACACACAAATATCATGGAGGGCACATATATAATTTTTGTTAAAATTTTTCAACACTTCAAAAAATGATTTTTTTTGTAGAAGGAGCATATGCACCTGGGAGCCAAATTGAGTTTCTGTGGATAAACCTACTGGTAGAGAAGATGTGTGTACGTCCGGATGATGACTTGTCCATGTTGTGATGTGATCTCTGCTCTCTGGGGTGTTGAGAAGAAGCTAAGGTTTCAGTGAATGTTGAACACTAAATGTTTGGTTTTATTTTAGCTGTGGCTCAGTTTTTGCGAGTGCTGGTTATAGAAACTAGCAATGAAAGGCGCGGCGGCACGCCGCGCCATATAGTGGATGATTGGTTGTATTTTTTGGTGGTGGTAAATATTTTTATAATATAAGGAAACTAATTGTCTCTTGATCAGGTGTTGAGTGTCAACCTTCAGCCTTCTGTTGCCATTTTGAATAACCGCAATAGGGAATCCAGGTTCTTCCCCTACTCACAATAGCACATGTTTTTCTTGCAAAAAGTAAGATAAAGCCAACGAAAGGGAGGGAGAGAATTGGTAACTTGTGAGCTAGGGCGAGTAGGTGCAGACGCAGGTGTCAAAATCACTGTTCTCAAGCTGAGCCATGACATGATCAGATACTTTGCAAAAAGCACAAGGTCACCGGCGGCTAACACGATGAGCTACATTCGTCGAGGCTAATACGGTTAAAGCAAAGTCATGCACAAACAAAGGGCTATAAGCAGATATATTATTGGTTCAACGGAATTTATTTACGGTGAACTGACTGGTAGCTTGCTATAGAGGAGTAGCAAGTAGTTCAGCTGAGAAATATAAGCAAACAAAATCCCGAGGGCTGCAATCCTTTGCTTCTTCTAACCTAGGCCTACAACAATCCATCTACAGATGACAGAACAGAGTATACTGGATGACAGAAAGAAAGTAATTTCAATGTAGAGCACCATAGTAAGCAAATTGTCACGATCATGCAGTAAACTAAGACAAAAACAATATTATTGTTCTTTTCTATTCCAAAATTGGATTGTGCATTTTGTTCAAGATTCTGATATTTAGATTCATAAAGGAAGGAGATTAATATGCTTTGATGGTAGATTCTATCTAGAAAATCTAAGGAAAACCTGAGTAGTATAAGTTGAAAAATGCAAAATCACAAGTCCCAATGTACAAACCACTAAACCTTACAATTGTACTTATTTACTTGGTTCAGCACATTATCACGTAATTGGCTGACATGGGTCTCAATCTCATGCTCTCTCTTATATCTTTATCAGGTTCTTGTTCAAAATGGCAAGCAAAAAATATATATCTAGTTGGTTATATAAAGCCCATCACAATTCAATAAGGAAGCAGCTTTCAACTGTTAACGTAGACATAATATGTAGTGAGAAAACATATCCTATCTACTACATAGCCATACAGAAATAATGAAAATACCATGTTATGAAAAAACTTCAGTATGTCTTCTACTCTTTCTCAATGGAAATGCACACGACATGAGGCTGTTCAATTATTCAGAAATCTATCTAGGCCAGGGCCAAGCTCCCCATTTCGGATTTTTTTTCATAAGTTTATATAGAAAATTGACGGCAACAATCAGAAATGAGGCAGAGAGGTTACGCAGCCTGGAATTGATTAGCAGTTAGATCCCATTACAATGCTCTGCAGCCAAAGTTCACGCTGAGACGCACGCACAACCTCAACTTCTACTTCTTCAGCCCGTTACAGTCTCTCGTCGGACAGGCTGCAGAGAAGATGATGCTGCCAAGGTGATCCCGCGTGACCACTGCAGTGCTACCAACCCCAGATTCAAAAATGAAGGAAGCATCGGTGTTAACCTTTATAAAACCTTCAGGAGGTAGCTTCCAAGCTGGGGCAATTTGAGTCTTCTATGTGTCCACAGAAATTGTAGATTCCAGTGAGCATCTCTAGAGATTCCAGCTAGGAGAGCAACAACTGAAAACAAATATGTTGCTTGGAGACTATAGTCAGCATCTCATTGAGTAACTGCAGTTGTCCTTCAGTTCCAACTCCTATAATAAGCTGATATGGTCCAGTTGAAACTTGCATCATCAATGGTAGGTTTTAAAACAATTTACTATAATAAACTCAAAACTGTTCAACTATTTAGGTAACCTTGAGCAAGAAATAACCATTTTTTTCAAAGATAACTTGTTTCTCAGTTCTAGTTTAAATCAACTCAATTCAATACAAATCGCCAGATAGGACTTCCGAGAAATCCTTTTCGGTAGAATTACTTGTCATGATTCTCATAGATTTCGTGCCTTGAATGTATTTTCCATTCAGCAATCCCAAATGATCCAAGAAATAGTGCTTGGAGACTATAGTCAGCATCTCATTGAGTAACTGCAGTTGTCCTTCAGTTCCAACTCGCATTCCAAGTGCAAGCACGTCTATAATAAGCTGATATGGTCCAGTTGAAACTTGCATCATCAATGGTAGGTTTTAAAACAATTTACTATAATAAACTCAAAACTGTTCAACTATTTAGGTAACCTTGAGCAAGAAATAACCATTTTTTCAAAGATAACTTGTTTCTCAGTTCTAGTTTAAATCAACTCAATTCAATACAAATCGCCAGATAGGACTTCCGAGAAATCCTTTTCGGTAGAATTACTTGTCATGATTCTCATAGATTTCGTGCCTTGAATGTATTTTCCATTCAGCAATCCCAAATGATCCAAGAAAAAGTGGATACGGTTTACATTCTCTTTCTACTTTCATGAACCAGTGAGTGAGAATCTGCAAATTAAAATGGATTAGTAAGGAAAATTCAATCTCTGAGAGAAAAAAATGTACTCTGTAGTATAATCCAAGTAGATCTCTTTACTCACAGAAGCAACCAAAATATCAGATGTAATGGCATGAAACCCTGCATCATTCTAGGATGAAAGAAGCAGAATCTCCTAGATAATGCTGTTATTTTCGTTTCTTCTTAAACATGTATTCTTTTTAAAAGTCCCTACACTGCAAAGTATATAATAGTATGCCCAGAATGGTCTCTTCTGCAAAAACGATTACAACTTAATAAAACAATCAACTTCAACAACCGAGCTGCTCCCTGTTGTTTGCCAAAAGGAGAATCAACATACACAATTAGGAAATTTACCGAGCATCACCGTGCTGATTGCAACTAACATTTTAGCTTCGAACTCATATACCATTTGGATATAACAACAAAATAAAAATGCCATTACGCCTTGTCAAAAAATAAGCTACTGCACTACTAAAAGAAAATTTTCTTTTATATGTCTGCTATTATATGAACCAGTTTGAAATTCTCTCTTCTGAATTTGAAAACTAACTGTGATGCATTAGCAAACAAAGCAAAAAAAAAGCTGAAAATATATAGACCATCACTTATTATTAGCTGAAGTGAGATTAGGGGCAACAGAAAGACAATAAGATGAGGTAGTCTTTAGTACATCGGTCATATCCATACAGAGCAACATGAAATATAGAAAAGGAATTACTTATTGTACTATGGCATATAACCAATTAGTAGTGAACTGTAGCATTTCAGAAAGTTAGATAATTTTCTCCCTGGAGCGGGTTACACTTGACCGCGTCATCCTCATTGTGGAGAAGACGGTGATCTCGTTGTCTTTAGAGGGGGAGGCAAGAGACGGAGGGGATGCATCTGCTGTCGCTGAAGGTCCAGCCTCGACCAACTTGAGGAAGTGGGAGCCATTGAGACGAAAAACCTCTCATTTCCCTTAGTGTTGGTGTCGCAGTCTGACTTGATTGACTCAGTGGTGCGCTTGATCTGCATTTCTTCTTCTTTGGTTTTTGGCCGGCACTCCTCCAGCTCACAGTCTACAGCGTTTTGGTTTTTCGTTCTTACCATGAAGTTCAGGAGAGGAGACTATCCGCCTGTGGCTCATGCGTGGGTGACCGAGGTACCTTGCCATATCGGACCATCGCACATACCAACAGGTAGGCCCAGATCATCCAGGAATGAAGCAACCACCAAATCCACCGGCAGCCAAGCGCTAGATCACCTGCAGGTAGGCCTAGCGATAGCGATACCTCGATCAACCAGAAGCCCTCAAAGGAAGAGAGCTTGGAGCTTTTCCAAGATTAGAACACTTCAGCATTATAAAAAAAGTTTATTTCAAGGCTATTAATTAGAGGGTTGGGGCTCTTTTGTGACTCGGTAAAATCATAATGGTGCAGCATATCTAGTAAAACCGCTGCTTTGAACCTCAATAGTGATAATAGTTCAACATTGAACAATTTGAAATCTCAGCCATGAAATGGTCGATGAGAAGAAAGTCATAAAAGCCATAATCATATGCTAATACTTCTCACTGGTTCATGTTGGGGAGATCCAACAAAAGATATTGTAATTAAGAGGAAAATAACAGGATACCACCAGACATATAGTCCACTAATCGATGGAGTAATTAGAAGTGTGGGTATTATCTTTCCTCATTGGTGTGTGCAAGCTTGAAAAATCATACATGCACCTACGGTGAAGACATGGTGTGGTATCCAGTAATATTTCAATACCACATTATCAGTGAGGATTAAGTTTGCTTTGCAAGAAATCAGGGTACCATAATATAATTTGCATGCATGAAAATTAAGTCAAACTAAAGAACCGACATGACTGGGGATGATGCAAGGCTGAGTGGACATACCTGGTAAAAGAATGAAGGGCATCATGGCGCGCCAAATTTTGTGACATCACCTTATTAGGCATTTCATGGAAGTGATCGAAGGCCAATTGTAGTATTATTGCTCCTTCTGTAGTTTGTACCACTTGCGCAGAAAATTCAGAGACGTGCTTCTGCTAGAACATATTCTAGCCATGGCCAAGCTTTATCAGCACAATAGAGGAAGAGTGCAATGATTTTTAGTATTGACATTTGGAATACACATTTTTATCTTATGTTTCTACTTGTCTTATAAACTGGAAAAAATAACAATCCAAGTCTTTCTAACGTTGATCTCAATTGCATCGAGGAAAGCATTCTAACAATCTTTAAGAGAAGAGTTCCATACCATAACTGTGCACATCATCTATAGGTAATAGAAAGATAACATAACAATTAGTATACAATGTGGTAGGAATGAACCATCAATATGATCTTGAAGCCAACATCAACTTCATCACTCTCCATTTGCTGTGATTATGCATCATGCATCCATTTGTTCGAATCACATTGAAGATACCATTATATGATCTTGAAGCCAACATCAACTTCATCACTCTCCACCCATGATACCATTGGGTAGGCACCAACATCAAATAGTATCAAAGCCTGAGAATTCTTTTGTCATCCACAATTGGGTGGGCACCCTCAGAGATCTCAGCAGCAGAGAGCGAGCGAAGCGGCACAGGTTACTCACACTGCGTCCATGACGATCACTACTCATCCAGGAAGAGTTCCTTTCAGGTTTCTGCAACAACAACAACAACCGGATATCACATATCATTTACAAACTATAACATAGGCACATCTCAGTTAACAAAGTGTGGTGAAATTACTAATTCATGTTTGTATGAATAGGGGATAAAACGGAATAATACTGTCAAAATCAGAGAGGCATGTGTACACATGAGCACATTAGAAGCTGAAATTAAACAACACGTGGTTGTGGTTTTTAGAAAAAGAATACATCCTTCAATACCTCTTTTTGGCCTACACTCGGATCATTATATTCAGGAAACGGAAACTGCTATAGCAAATTCTCATCTATTTTGTCCACTAAGTACAGAAAATACCATGAAGTGGTATAATATATCTTCTAGTATAGATGAACAGGAGGTCATCCTCCCGGCTCCAATTAAGAAGCCCTCAACATAAGGCAGAGTACAGTCAACAGGGATTGCAAGATGCAAGATGCGATAAAGACTACAAATTCAGAAACTTTTGCATGAATAAAGCTAGAACCTATGGGGGCACGCAGGCCAAATGGAAATTTGCAAAGGTTTTAGATAACTCAAAAGTAACACCTGCAGCGATTCCCTTTTTTTTTTGCAATAGATTCATCTGCCTCCATGGCTGCAGGCTAATGGAGAACCATGGTAGTCGTCCAGGAAGCGGCGTCAAGCGTAGATGTGGGGCTTGCGAAGCTGCCGAGCATCGGGGGCTGCATTTTTGCTCCAGAGAAGCCCAACTTCAGCTAGTCGCCAGTAAGCCTAGAGATGGGAAGCGGATCTTGGGAATACCAGGAGCGATTAGCAGCATCCGATGCCTTGAAAAGGCTCTGCCATCTCTTGATAGTTCTTAAGATGTTCCACCAAATCTGTTTTAAATTCCACTTGTGCTGATGTCTTATGGTCAATCTGGAAACTTAGGAATAATTTGATCTTCAATGGTATGTCATCTAGTTTAGGTAGCAGAAAGATAGGCCAGCAGCAGTAGTTTCATCCGCACAGGAGAGAGCAGCTGCGATGCCTGTCAGAAACAAATACCAGTAAGCATAGCTGCACAAGTACACATTACTCAATCGTGCCCAGGCGACATAGAATTATAGAAATAAAGATCTGCAGCCACAAGGGCGTCGCGACCTGGAAACACACGGCACCACAGCCGGAAATACAGGGAGGTAGTCAGGCAGCGGACGGCGAAACGCGCAGGAGCGGCCGCGTATGCGACGAACCGGCCGCGGCGAAGGAAATCAGACCGACGATGGTAGAAGACTCACCGTGAGCACTGGGCGCGCCGGCTTCTCCCATGGCCGCGCTGACGTCCTCCGCCCCGGTAACCGCCCTGGCCCCCTGGGAGAGGGAAGAGGGCGCCGAAATCGTCCTCCTCGCGGCCATCCACCTTGGGGGAGCCTGGGAAGGGGAAGAGAGCCCCAATGGTTGGCTCGGTCACGGCATGACGGCCAGCGAATGAGGAGCGTGATAGCCCTAGGAGGGGAAGATGTACGTGGAAGATTCGACTACGGCCTGGCGCCGCCCTCGCAACGACTTGCCTCCTCGTGCTCCTCGGAGGCGTCCTAGCGGAGCCTCCCGTGACGGGCCTCATCGCGCTTGTCAGCAGCGGCCTTGGGATCCTCCCGGGACGCGACGCGCTTCCTCACGCTCGTCGGAATGGCAGAGTCTCCCGCGACACGCTCGTCGGCGACATGGTGGAGCCACACGCGATGCACCTCCTCCCCGGCTCCCCCTCGCTCTCATGTGTCCCGTCAAGATTTTTTTTTGACCTGATCCCGTCACGATTTAGTTCAGAGATAAAGCGAAAGGGATAAGGTGATTAGGCTAAGCGGCGGGAGGCATTAACGTGGCACATGTAGACAAAGCCAGCACATATAAATGGAGCCCACCAAACAGGAAAGCTGTAAGAGGACAATGACGAAATTGCTATACACACTCAATTCGAAAGGAGTGTCAGAATAACACAGCAATGACAACCCACACATAATTCATGTACACACCCGAGAATGCACACAGAGGGAAAACAGGGAAAATCAAACACACAAAACAACACGTGTCACCTAGCCATGACCCCTTGAAATGGCTACAAAATTCTTACAAAAAAGATGTTTGTTCCCAAATAATATAGTAGAAATGGTGACCATCGCTTTGTAATAATCGGTGCTATGTCTGAGGTATGGGTGTAAATGGATAGGATAATTTTCGCACCGAAGTCGGTGCCGAATCCGTTTTAAGATATTCATATTTGATTTTAAAGAATCCGGCTGATAAGGATATCCAATTCCGAAGTGGTTCTCCGGATACGGTGTAAGATATGGTATACTAAATAACATGCGGATATGAATTATCCGAAATTTAAGTAGGATAATACGAAGATTTTAAACCGGATAATTCGATTTTTGAGTCAAAAGTCAAGGACAATCTTGAAAAGTTAGTGGTTAATGAGTTACCAAATTCATTTAGCAACCATGCAGCTCTAAGTTTCTATCAATGCTTGAGTTTTAGTGTATTGTGTCTCTTTTTTCTTAACTATACAAGATTAAAAGTTTAAATATCTCTTAAATATTTGCAAGAACTATAACCATCTACCGATGAGAGCATAAATTCGACTATTTTTGTTTCCGGTCCGAGTCCGTTTTATTTCCGATTCGAATCCGCAGTCCGGTATATCCGCATTCGAATCCGAAACCGATCAATATCCGCTCCGATTCGAATCTGAGAAAAATATATGGTAAAAGATATAGTATGAGCAAAATCCGATCCGATTCGATCCGTTTACACTCCTAGCCGAGGGGCATTCCTAGTTTTGGCTCTGGTTAACTTGATCAGAAATTCAATTCGGCTCACGATATGCTCCCTCTAGTAAAAAAATATTTAGAAGTGTCAACAAAAATTTACAAAAACTTCCACATTTACATCTCCATAATATATGTGAGTTCACCAAGTTTCACGATTCATGGGTCTATGTAAAAAGGTTAAAATTTATCTTATGAATAGTCTTATTCTTAGCACTGAATTTTGTATTTTTTACGCGGACCACATGACAAGTCGATTTTAGCTGAAATAACTTTGTGAGCACGTGAAGATGTACGTGTGAATTTTTTTACTTCAGTTTTTTTTGGAATTTCAAAATATGTATAAGATGCATTTGAAAATAAAGCAAGCATATGCTCCCATGTTCCAAAACACCACTCCCTTAATTGATCGTATTTTGTAACTTTGGTTCTATAAAATGAAACAGGGCTTAAAAAAAAAACAGGGAGCTATTCTCCCCGTGAATCTGAAAAAAATCTGTGTATATGCCCGTTCGGAGCCCTACATTTTTCAGGCGTCTGTATCTGTATCTGTATCTGTATCTGTATCTGAATCTGAATCTGTATCTGTATCTGTATCTGTATCTGTATCTGTATCTGTATCCTCCCCCTCTCTCTCTCCGGCTTTCTCCCCCCACCGCCTGCGCCACTTCAATCGCCGCCTCCTCCCGCCTCCCACCACCGCGCCGCCGTAGGCTTCCGAAATCGATGGTGGGTTGATCCCGCCGCGCCGCCTTCTACCGGCCGCATGCGAGTTGCCGCACTCCCGAGCTTGAGCACGTCGGAGATTCGTCTGCTCTCCCGTTGTGGTGTAAATTGAGGAGGATTGGGACTTAGTTGTCTCGCTCTCCTTCTTCCCCGCGGCTGCCGGCGCCTGGAGCTCCGGCGTGTCCACGGGTGCATTCATCTCTTCTCTTTCCCCTGTTCGATTTGCTGGCGCTACATTCGGCGACGGAATCCCCATCTTTCCTCCCGTTTCTGCTCATTTCTCCCCCGCTCACGCAGCACCTGCGACCTGTTCGGCGGAATGTCCAAGAAGGCTACGGCAGGCGGCAAGGATCGCTTCGGCGACCTCACCGACGACCTCCTCGGGCATGTGCTGTCATTTCTTCCGCTGGAAGATGCCCTGCAGACCTGCGTGCTAGACACCAGGTGGCGCAACCATTGGAGGCACACTGCCACCCAGGATTTCATCGTTGGCAACAGGTCAAGTTCCCTGAGCTGCGAGCGTCTCAAACAGTTGGTGAAGCTATTCATCCACCTCCGTGGAAGCTCACCTCTCGACGAGTGCAATATCGATGTCTGTCGCGATGATGATGAGAAGGGCACATACAGAAACACTGAGCTTTTGATCGCGTATGCTCTAGAGTGCCAAGTTAGGGAACTCCTAGTCACTGTTGATTACTTCGGGGAGGGTCAACGGAAGCTCCACAAGCCTCTCATCTCTCAGCACTTAAAGACCATACACCTCGAATGGGTTAAGCTACAATGCTCTGCTCTGAATTTCTCGCGCTGCCCGGTATTAGAGGATCTAAAGATGCGACATTGCATAATTTATGCACACCGGATATCATCCAAATCGCTGAAGCGTCTGTGCATTACCGGCTCTTGTTGCTTCGCAGAGGATGTCCACACTCGGATTTTTGCTCCCAACCTTATCTCACTGCAACTTGATGGGTTTGATGGCTTTCCTCCTTTCATCGAGTACATGCCATTCTTGGTAGCAGCTTATGTTGGGCTTCATGATAACTGCTTCGATTTCTGTCGCGAGAGTGATGAGTGTGGTTGTTATGATTGTCCTGTTTCCGAGGGTGTTCTCAATGGGTTGACCAATGCTGTCAATTTGGAGTTTGTATCTGAAAATGGAATGGTATATTTGCACTTACTGCCTCTTTTACTCTTACTGTCATATTCCACCCACAGTTCCCCTTGTAGTATGTCTATTTTCATTACCACAGTTTTGGTATTTTTATGTCTATACCAACAGCTCTCAAATCAATGAATTAACAACATAGTATACCCTGGTTGGATAAAATGTGATATTTGCGGGGCTTAAGTTTTTTTTTTTTGCCTTTTCTTAGTTACTTTTGAAATTAGAATTATCTGACAAAATATCCTACTAAGTACTAACTTAACTTAACTATTTTGTCATCTAAAGTCTCACGGTTCATTTCTTTTTCATTTACAATTTGTCCAGTTTAGCCACTTGTGGTGTTCAGAATGGTTCCCCATATTTGACAAACTAAAGACTCTGTTACTCAATGAGTGTTTTATGGCTAGTGATCTAGTTTGCATTCTCAAACACACTCCAATCCTTGAGGTGCTCACTCTTCAGCTTGGTAAACCTAAGGTATATCCACTATATATAAAGATGTCGTATTTGTAAGGAAATTATAATGTATATTCTATTTATCTTAATGTTTTGTACCATAGATACTCATTAGAGTAACAGAGTCCCAAGAAACGGTGGAACAATCATTTGTGTGTGCACACCTTGAGCTTGTCAACATTGAATGTAGAAAGGTTGATGAGAGGATTCGCAATATTTTGAAGATCTTGAGTACATGTGGCATACCTCGTGGGAAAATTAGCATCAAGGACCTATTTTCTTGCTCAAATCGTGAGTTACCTTTGTCATTCTTCATGATATATATCCTTCTGCTATACTTGTTCTATCATGTCTTCTGTAATTACACAACAAATTAGAGTTTATGGCACCCCTTAAAAATCCTTCAATATTTGGCATACACTATCCATTAGTACGTTGATCACATGCTGATGGACTTCAAAATGGTTGTTAAGTTTCAGGTAATTTAATTGCTCTGTATTTTCTGCTGATAATATGATAGTTACCACACATTGCCGTCGTGTCTGTTCCATCCATGCAAAATCATTTTGGGCTTGTTCCTGTGCTTTTTTACTGTTAAAGTACTGATGGAAATAGCAACTCTTCGTGTCTTGAAATTCTATTTTTTCTTTGCTCTTGTTCATATTCCACTTTACTAACAATCTTAAACTGATGGGTGGTAGAGTCAGGTGCCTCGTTGTTTTCCCTGTTGTTACTAGCCTGTTGTCAGTTTGATGAATATAGATTGATGGGGGACATAGATTGCATTCATACCACAGTACTATTGGAAGTAAAATCCCTCGAGTCTTGTGGCGTCTGAATGGTCATACATATTGCTCTCACAAGGCTAAACTTGTGTTAACAAAGAAATTTGGCCAAGGCCAATTTGATTTTTTTTAATAGAAATTTAGTCGACTTGCATGATAGTTCCTCTATGTCAAACTGCTAGCCAATCTATTCTCCCATCTATATTAGTCGAGGGCATTTTGGATGTCAGAACTAAACTTATTCCATTGCCATGTTTTGTGCAGGCTTTAGTTTTCAGAAGGCTCGGCAGTCGCAGCTTCCCTCTACTGCGGCACCAGTCGCTGCAGTTTCTACCATTGATGGCACCTGAGATGCGTCCCCCCTTGTGACATTGGTCTAAAGCCTTCTATGTTTGTCCGAATAAGTCTACAATGGTGGTCCTGTTGTCTGTTATCGCCGCATTTGGTTTCCAGCTTCCTATCTTCTAGAAACGTGCTGAAAATCCGGGTCGATTGGTTGTTTGCTGGTGACTCATTATAATGGTTTCCAGTGGGTTGAAGTCGTAGTGTCATGGTTGGTCAGAATATTACTATGTTCTGTTGTCAGTAATGGGAATTTGATTCTGTGTGCTCCCTTTTGACATCATGAGTTCCTTGTGCAGGAGTCTCAGTTTTTGAGTTTTTCTGACCTTCTGGATGAAATGTTGGACCAGGAGTCAGACGCCTTGTGTATGCACCTTTCTCCTTTTCTCCTTTGCAGTGTTCAATAATCTGTTTGTCAGCTTGATTGCACTAGTTTGCAAAACGTTTTGTGTACATGGTCTGCTGAGCTCGACATAAGTTTCCTCTTCATAAATCAATACTAACATAATAACATTGAGGTTATGATCACAAGTTGAGAATCATCTACACCGAGATCTTGTTTGGCTAGTAGTCTTTATTTTATTTTGTGCAGTAGCCTTTATGGCGATTGCATTCTGGCTTTGCATGGCTTGAAATTTGTAACTCATGATGGCGAAAATAGCGAACGGAACCTGGCAACGCGCGAGGATGATAACCACCCAATCAGGCAGCACGTATTTTCAGCAGGTATATGATGTGTATATGCTCGTATTCCTTAATCACCGACGCACAATACTTAATTCGCATTAACTTCTCTGCCCTCTTCGTCCTTCCTTCCCCACCTTTTCCTCCTCGATCGCCATCCGCCTGCACCCCCATCACCCGCTCCTGCTCCGAGCCCTCGAGCTCCAGCGTTCGTTGATGCCCCACCAAATCTCTCCCAACCTAAATCCAAGAACGGCTGCTCCAACTCCGTTAGCCTGGGTGACGGCGGAGGCCATGTTGCGCCTGAACGCGCGGCCGGAGCTCTCCCGTTTGATTCCTCAACCAGAACCGGCTGGGTCAGGGGCGACGAGGGAGTCCACATATTTTGGCTGCGGAACCTTCGCCGTGCGCCATCTCAAATCTGGGCAACCCCAGATCGACCCCCGCACCGCAACAGGGTCGCACCGCCGCTGCCTTCGAGATCCGGGCATGACGCCTCGGCTTCCGCACGCTGGCGACCTGACCTCCGCCCTCGAGCGCAGCTGGACAGGCACCAGCATGACAGGCGAGGTCGACCACGATGAGCTCGTGGAACTCTCTTTGTTCCCTCTCCCGCTCGTGCTCTTCCTGTACGCGTTGCAGATCTTCTAGTTCCGCCGCCGCATCGCACAGCGTGCTCAAGATGGATCTCCGCTTTGGCGTCCTCTTCGTGGGCGCCAGCGGCGCGTCCGACGTTGGCTGTGTCAGGGAGGTCGCCGAGCACGAGCGTCTCCGGCCGAATACCGCTTCATCCTCATCTCCAAGGGCCAGGAGCAGTTCCGTGTCGTCCGCAGCAAGTCCTGCCTCGTTGCCAGTTTGCCACCATGGAGTGGCTCGAAAACCGCCGGCCGGGAGAATGCTGGGCGACCAGGTACATGGAGATTGTCTGCAACTTTGTGAGTTATTCAGTCTGATTCTCCTTTTTTAGTCAGGATATGTCCGTCTGCATTCCGGCAGCAATTCATTTTCTTTCTCAGAAGTCAGGATGTTTGCGTGTAATGTTCTCAGCAGCAGTTTAGCAAGTGCTTAATGAACTCTGAAAAATCAATGGATCCTATTTGGTATGGACCGAATTTCGAAACGACTGGAATATATGTCATGTTTTTCCTAAACTGAGATGTTACTGAATGCATTATTGAATCATATTTTTGGTCGTATGGCTATCATACCCTTTATCAAATAAATAAATATGAAGTGTGTATTTCTCTCGGTTTGATATCACAAGTCATTCTTGTAACATATCTGATTGGGTTGACTTAAATTAGGTAACATGGATATGTTGGTTATGTCATATCTGGATTGAACAAAAAAATTCTCATATCAAAATATTTCGTACGCCATAATTTGTTGACATAATACCTCTATCCATAATCAAGACAATTGCTTTTGCTATGGCAATGTTTTAATAAATGTAATATTTATTTGCATTAGATGGGAGATCTATGTGTGTTTCCTTCTGGAATCTCTATTTTAACTTATTCTTTTATGTGGCATGCTTTGTGAGGAAGCAGCCCATATTCATTAATCTGCAGATTAGCAACATTTTTTTAGTTCTTTCATTTTCGGTGCTCTCAGTTTGACTATTCATCAGTATTAGGCGTTTTATTAAGTTTTGTTGAATGGCTCCGTCTCTTAAAATGATGTCAGTTCACAAATGAGGCTGGATTACTGAAAGGGATTACATGCAAAACAGCAAAGTAATTAAAACAGCAAAACGAGGGTGGACGGCGGGATAGGAGAAATGAATCGGCGGCGGGATATGTTTTGGGAGGCCTGAAATGCGCGGCGGTATAGGCGCGATTTGGCGGGAGCGGCGGGATTTGGCGGGAGTGTGAGACGAATTTTCCCTGTGCCGCTGACGGGTCGGCCCCACCACTCCCCGTCTCGCTTTTCGTTGTGTCCGGCGTCCCCGGTGCTTCCCCTGTGGGACGGGGACGGGCTCGGGGCGCCGGACACCGTATGGGGGCGCGCCGGACAAAAATGGGCTTTGGAGGACGCGGCTGAAACGGTTTTTTTGTCCGGCGCGCCCCAAATCCCTTTGGGGGACGGTTTGAGGGACGCGACTGAAGATGCTCTAACATAATTGGTATATTAGGTACTAATCGCAACGAGCATGCATGGGCGAACCGATTTCGACCTCACGCGTTGCCAGGTCCCAAACGTCCGGGTCGCTCATGATGGCCCTTGTTTGTTGACTCGTTCCATATAAATTTCTTAACCCTCATTAGAATGAACAACTCGAGCTCTACTTACCGACTAAAGTGAAGGTGGTAAGAGTTGAGATGTTACAACAGCTTCCTAATTGGTGAGTTTGACTGAAAACGCTTTTATGCAAAATCAGAAGCATCCTGGATTTTAAATGAGATCATCCATGAGGTTCATTGAAAAAAAGCGACCACGTAGCCTTTAACATTTGACTCTGAAAAGGACAGAAGTTAGCACCTCCGTTCCAAAATACAAGGCTTATAAATTTTGCCAAAAGTCAAACCTTACTAAATTTGACCAAATATGTATATATACACTCCCATGTTTCTGAATACATTGAATATTAGTCTTCGTAAAGATCATGCAGGGCCGGCCCTAGGGGGGGCGGGAGGGGCGGCCGCCCCGGGCCCCTGCACCCAAGGGGGCCCTAGGTCCCAGCTAGGCAGTTAGATATGTTATGCTGGGGAGGCGGTGCCATTAGAGCTGGCCGTAGGAGAATTTTTCTGTGCTGATACAACAGGGACGAAGGGTAACACACGAAGGCTCCAGTGAAATTTCTTGGGCTCCTTTTCGTTTTGGTTAGATGGCCTTAGAGCATCTCCAGTCGCGTCCCCCAAAGCATCCCCCAAAGGGATTTGGGGCGTGCCGGACAAAAAAACCGTTCCAGCCGCGTCCCCCAAAGCCCATTTTTGTCCCGCGCGCCCCCATAAGGTGTCCGGCGCCCCGAGCCCGTCCCCGTCCCACAGGGGACGCACCGGGGACGCCGGACACAACGAAAAGCGAGGCGGGCTCCCACATGTCGGCGACTATTTGCATAAACCGTTGGTTCGCGCCTCTTTTCTCGTCGCTCCTTGATACGTCTCCGACGTATCGATAATTTCTTATGTTCCATGCCACATTATTGATGTTATCTACATGTTTTATGCACACTTTATGTCATATTCGTGCATTTTCTGGAACTAACCTATTAACAAGATGCCGAAGTGCCAGTTGCTGTTTTCTGCTGTTTTTGGTTTCAGAAATCCTAGTAACAAAATATTCTCGGAGTTGGACGAAATCAAAGCCCAGGGGCCTATTTTTCCACGAAGCTTCCAGAAGTCCGAAGGAGAGACGAAGAGGGGCCACGGGGTGGCCAAACCCTAGGGCGGCGCGGCCCCACCCCTGGCCGCGCCGGCCTATGGTGTGGGCCCCCGTGCCGCCTCTTGACCTGCCCTTCCGCCTACATATAGCCTCCGTGACGAAACCCCCAGTACCGAGAGCCACGATACGAGAAAACATACTGAGACGCCGCCGCCGCCGATCCCATCTCGGGGGATCCAGGAGATCGCCTCCGGCACCCTGCCGGAGAGGGGAATCATCTCCCGGAGGACTCTACACCGCCATGGTCGCCTCCGGAGTGATGAGTGAGTAGTCTACCCCTGGACTATGGGTCCATAGCAGTAGCTAGATGGTTGTCTTCTCCCCATTGTGCTATCATTGTTGGATCTTGTGAGCTGCCTAACATGATCAAGATCATCTATCTGTAATTCTATATGTTGCGTTTGTTGGGATCCGATGAATAGAGAATACTTGTTATGTTGATTATCAAAGTTATATCTACGTGTTGTTTATGATCTTGCATGCTTTCCGTTACTAGTAGATGCTCTGGCCAAGTAGATGCTTGTAACTCCAAGAGGGAGTACTTATGCTCGATAGTGGGTTCATGCCTGCATTGACACCGGGACAAGGACAAAGTTCTAAGGTTGTTATGTGCTGTTGCCACTAGGGATAAAACATTGATGCTATGTCTAAGGATGTAGTTGTTGATTACATTACGCACCATACTTAATGCAATTGTCTGTTGCTTTGCAACTTAATACTGGAGGGGGTTCGGATGATAACCTGAAGGTGGACTTTTTAGGCATAGATGCAGTTGGATGACGGTCTATGTACTTTGTCGTAATGCCCAATTAAATCTCACTATACTCATCATGATATGTATGTGCATGGTCATGCTCTCTTTATTTGTCAATTGCCCAACTGTAATTTGTTCACCCAACATGCTGTTCGTCTTATGGGAGAGACACCTCTAGTGAACTGTGGACCCCGGTCCAATTCTCTTTACTGAAATACAATCTACTGCAATACTTGTTCTACTGTTTTCTGCAAACAATCATCTTCCACACAATACGGTTAATCCTTTGTTACAGCAAGCCGGTGAGATTGACAACCTCACTGTTTCGTTGGGGCAAAGTACTTTGGTTGTGTTGTGCAGGTTCCACGTTGGCGCCGGAATCTCTGGTGTTGCGCCGCACTACATCCCGCCGCCATCAACCTTCAACGTGCTTCTTGACTCCTACTGGTTCGATTAAACCTTGGTTTCTTACTGAGGGAAACTTGCCGCTGTGCGCATCACACCTTCCTCTTGGGGTTCCCAACGGACATGTCAACTACACGCATCAAGCAAATTTCTGGCGCCGTTGCCGGGGAGATCAAGATACGCTGCAAGGGGAGTCTCCACTTCTCAATCTCTTTACTTTGTTTTTGTCTTGCTTTATTTTATTTACTACTTTGTTTGCTGCACTAAATCAAAATACAAAAAAATTAGTTGCTAGTTTTACTTTATTTACTGTCTTGCACTCTATATCAAAAACACAAAAAAATTAGTTACTTGCACTTATTTTACTTATTTCATCATGTTTCCTTTTAATTTTACCGTTAAAGATATGCCGGTAGGGCGCGGGTCTATAATTGGGAGAAATAATATAGAAGAATTTTTCACTCATGTTAGTACCGTTGATGATTTTGAAGATAGACACTTGGTAGACCTTGCTCCTACTTATGAAATTGCCGCTGCTGTTTTAGTTCGTATGATGGAAACTAAATTTGTTAATCTCAATCCTATAATCCAACACATGTTTCTTACACTCGGTGATATGGAAGAAGGGGAAAAGAAAGATTTTGTTTTAGAAACCCTTCTTAGAGAATTTGGTGGTATAGCAAGAGAGGCTAGAAAGGTCTTTGCTAAATATAATATGCTTGGTTCTTGCACCAATTTTGTTAGTCTCCTTGAAAAGATGGACTTGGAGAGAATAAGGTACACTAATAATATTGATGATGGTGGGGAGATCAAAGCACCAATACCATGTAAACTCCTAGCTATGAATGATGCACTAGAAAATAACTATGCTTGGCTTGTTCCTGAAAATTTGTTTGATGAGAGTAGCAAGCCTAAGACTAATGAAAAGGGAGCCTCTGAAACTTACATAGATAATATAACTTGCATTGTGGAGGCAACTCCTAAAGCCCAAAGTAAGGATGATGCACCATCTCTTGATAATACTTGATACACACTTTCTGCGCCTAGCTGAAAGGCGTTAAAGAAAAGCGCTTATGGGAGACAACCCATATTTTTACCTACAGTACTTTGTTTTTATTTTGTGTCTTGGAAGTTGTTTACTACTGTAGCAACCTCTCCTTATCTTAGTTTTGTGTTTTGTTGTGCCAAGTTAAGCCGTTGATAGAAAAGTAAGTACTAGATTTGGATTACTGCGCAGTTCCAGATTTCTTTGCTGTCACGAATCTGGGCAAAATCCCTCTGTAGGTAACTCAGAAAATTATGTCAGTTTACGTGAGTGATCCTCAGATATGTACGCAACTTTCATTCAATTTGAGCACTTTCATTTGAGCAAGTCTGGTGCCATTTTAAAATTCGTCAATACGAACTGTTCTGTTTTGACAGATTCTGCCTTTTATTTCGCATTGCCTCTTTTGCTATGTTGGATGAATTTCTTTGATCCACTAATGTCCAGTAGCATTATGCAATGTCCAGAAGTGTTAAGAATGATTGTGCCACCTCTGAATATGTCAATTTATATTGTGCACTAACCCTCTAATGAGTTGTTTCGAGTTTGGTGTGGAGGAAGTTTTCAAGGATCAAGAGAGGAGTATGATGCAACATGATCAAGGAGAGTGAAAGCTCTAAGCTTGGGGATGCCCCGGTGGTTCACCCCTGCATATATCAAGAAGACTCAAGCGTCTAAGCTTGGGGATGCCCAAGGCATCCCCTTCTTCATCGACAACATTATCAGGTTCCTCCCCTGAAACTATATTTTTATTCCATCACATCTTATGTGCTTTTTCTTGGAGCGTCGGTTTGTTTTTGTTTTTTGTTTTGTTTAAATAAAATGGATCCTAGCATTCACTTTATGGGAGAGAGACACGCTCCGCTGTAGCATATGGACAAGTATGTCCTTGGTTTCTACTCATAGTATTCATGGCGAAGTTTTTCCTTCGTTAAATTGTTATATGGTTGGAATTGGAAAATGATACATGTAGTAATTGCTATAAATGTCTTGGGTAATGTGATACTTGGCAATTGTTGTGCTCATGATTAAGCTCTTGCATCATATGCTTTGCACCCATTAATGAAGAAATACATAGAGCATGCTAAAATTTGGTTTGCATATTTGGTTTCTCTAAGGTCTAGATAATTTCTAGTATTGAGTTTGAACAACAAGGAAGACGGTGTAGAGTCTTATAATGTTTACAATATGTCTTTTATGTGAGTTTTGCTGCACCGGTTCATCCTTGTGTTTGTTTCAAATAAACCTTGCTAGCCTAAACCTTGTATCGAGAGGGAATACTTCTCATGCATCCAAAATACTTGAGCCAACCACTATGCCATTTGTGTCCACCATACCTACCTACTACATGGTATTTTCCGCCATTCCAAAGTAAATTGCTTGAGTGCTACCTTTAAATTCCATTCTTCACCTTTGCAATATATAGCTCATGGGACAAATAGCTTAAAAACTATTGTGGTATTGAATATGTAATTATGCACTTTATCCCTTATTAAGTTGCTTGTTGTGCGATAACCATGTTCACTGGGGACGCCATCAACTATTCATTGTTGAATTTCATGTGAGTTGCTATGCATGTCCGTCTTGTCTGAAGTAAGAGAGATCTACCACCTTATGGTTAAGCATGCATATATTAGAGAAGAACATTGGGCCGCTAACTAAAGCCATGATCCATGGTGGAAGTTTCAGTTTTGGACACATATCCTCAATCTCAAATGAGAAAATTATTAATTGTTGTTACATGCTTATGCATAAAAGAGGAGTCCATTATCTGTTGTCTATGTTGTCCCGGTATGGATGTCTAAGTTGAAGAATAATCAATAGCGAGAAATCCAATGCGAGCTTTCTCCTTAGACCTTTGTACAGGCGGCATAGAGGTACCCCTTTGTGACACTTGGTAAAAACAGTGCATTGTGATGATCCGGTAGTCCAAGCTAATTAGGATAAGGTGCGGGCACTATTAGTACACTATGCATGAGGCTTGCAACTTATAAGATATAATTTACATGATGCATATGCTTTATTACTACCGTTGACAAAATTGTTTCATGTTTTCAAAATCAAAGCTCTAGCACAAATATAGCAATCGATGCTTTTCCTCTATGAGGACCATTCTTCTACTTTTCAATGTTGAGTCAGTTCACCTATTTCTCTCCACCTCAAGAAGCAAACACTTGTGTGAACTATGCATTGATTTCTACATATTTGCTTATTGCACTTATTATATTACTCTATGTTGACAATATCCATGAGATATACATGTTACAAGTTGAAAGCAACCGCTGAAACTTAATCTTCTTTTGTGTTGCTTCAATGCTTTTACTATGAATTGTTGATTTATGAGTTAACTCTTATGCAAGACTTATTGATGCTTGTCTTGAAGTGCTATTCATGAAAAGTCTTTGCTTTATGATTCACTTGTTTACTCATGTCATATACATTGTTTTGATCGCTGCATTCACTACATATGCTTTACAAATAGTATGATCAAGATTATGATGGCATGTCACTCCAGAAATTATCTGTGTTATCGTTTTACCTGCTCGGGACGAGCAGAACTAAGCTTGGGGATGCTGATACGTCTCCGACGTATCGATAATTTCTTATGTTCCATGCCACATTATTGATGTTATCTACATGTTTTATGCACACTTTATGTCATATTTGTGCATTTTCTGGAACTAACCTATTAACAAGATGCCGAAGTGCCGATTCTTTGTTTCTGCTGTTTTTGGTTTCAGAAATCCTAGTAACAAAATATTCTCGGAATTGGACGAAATCAAAGCCCAGGGGCCTATTTTTCCACGAAGCTTCCAGAAGTCCGAAGGAGAGACGAAGAGGGGCCACGGGGTGGCCAAACCCTAGGGCGGCGCGGCCCCACCCCTGGCCGCGCCGGCCTATGGTGTGGGCCCCCCGTGCCGCCTCTTGACCTGCCCTTCCGCCTACAAATAGCCTCCGTGACGAAACCCCCAGTACCGAGAGCCACGATACGAGAAAACATACTGAGACGCCGCCGCCGCCGATCCCATCTCGGGGGATCCAGGAGATCGCCTCCGGCACCCTGCCGGAGAGGGGAATCATCTCCCGGAGGACTCTACACCGCCATGGTCGCCTCCGGAGTGATGAGTGAGTAGTCTACCCCTGGACTATGGGTCCATAGCAGTAGCTAGATGGTTGTCTTCTCCCCATTGTGCTATCATTGTTGGATCTTGTGAGCTGCCTAACATGATCAAGATCATCTATCTGTAATTCTATATGTTGCGTTTGTTGGGATCCGATGAATAGAGAATACTTGTTATGTTGATTATCAAAGTTATATCTACGTGTTGTTTATGATCTTGCATGCTTTCCGTTACTAGTAGATGCTCTGGCCAAGTAGATGCTTGTAACTCCAAGAGGGAGTACTTATGCTCGATAGTGGGTTCATGCCTGCATTGACACCTGGGACAAGGATGTGAAAGTTCTAAGGTTGTGTTGTGCTGTTGCCACTAGGGATAAAACATTGATGCTATGTCTAAGGATGTAGTTGTTGATTACATTACGCACCATACTTAATGCAATTGTCTGTTGCTTTGCAACTTAATACTGGAGGGGGTTCGGATGATAACCTGAAGGTGGACTTTTTAGGCATAGATGCAGTTGGATGACGGTCTATGTACTTTGTCGTAATGCCCAATTAAATCTCACTATACTCATCATGATATGTATGTGCATGGTCATGCTCTCTTTATTTGTCAATTGCCCAACTGTAATTTGTTCACCCAACATGTTGTTCGTCTTATGGGAGAGACACCTCTAGTGAACTGTGGACCCCGGTCCAATTCTCTTTACTGAAATACAATATCGCAATACTTGTTCTACCGTTTTTCTGCAAACAATCATCTTCCACACAATACGGTTAATCCTTTGTTACAGCAAGCCGGTGAGATTGACAACCTCACTGTTTCGTTGGGGCAAAGTACTTTGGTTGTGTTGTGCAGGTTCCACGTTGGCGCCGGAATCTCTGGTGTTGCGCCGCACTACATCCCGCCGCCATCAACCTTCAACGTGCTTCTTGACTCCTACTGGTTCGATTAAACCTTGGTTTCTTACTGAGGGAAACTTGCCGCTGTGCGCATCACACCTTCCTCTTGGGGTTCCCAACGGACGTGTCAACTACACGCATCACTCCTTCCTTCCCGCGCCTCCCACCCCACCGCCGCCGCTGGATTTCCCAGCCGTTTGGGCGTCTGATCTTTGCTGAGAGTCGGCACCGTTGTCGCGGCTGGGGCTCCCGCCGGTCGTGGCGCCGCCGCCGCGTCGCCAGCGCGTCCCAGAACGCGCCGTCAAATCCGCCCCACCTCCGCGCACAGAAGGTGCTCGACGACTTGCCAGGTAGGCGCGATTGGCCGCTGTTTGTTCCGTCGTCTGCCTCGGCGCAATTTTAACCATTGATTTTGCTGTAGCCATGGACAGCAACGATGATATGGTTGCCCTGCTGCTGGAGGACGAGGAAGCCTTCGACGACGACGTGCAGGAGCATTTGCTGATCATCGCGTCCCTCCAAGACATGCTTGACGTTGAGGCGGAGAAGAGGAAGAGGACGCGCCGCGGAGGATCAAGGCCGGGAAGAAGGAAGTCGAAGCCCCGGCAGAGGATGGAGGGGCATGCCATGCTGCACAACGACTACTTCGCCGACGACGCAACACATGCCGACAATTTTCGGCGCCGGTAAGGATGAACAAGGGGCTGTTCATGAATATCCTCCACGGCGTTCGAGAGTTCGACCCCTACTTCAAGCTCAAGCTCGACGCTGTAGGCGTCCTCGGGTTCTCGTCGATTCAGAAGTGCACCGCCGCCATGAGGATGCTTGCATACGGAGCACCTGCCGATACACAGGACAACTACCTTCGCATGAGTGAGTCTACTGCCATTGAGTTCATGTACAAGTTTTGCCGAGCTGTGGTGGGAAAGTTTGGCAAATACTACTTGAGAGGGCCAACTGAGGAAGAGACTGCAAGGATCATGGCACAAAATGCTACCAGAGGATTTCCTGGAATGCTTGGAAGCATCGATTGCATGCACTGGGCATGGAAGAACTGCCCGTTTGCTTGGCAAGGTATATACAAAGACCGTCATGGATATTGCAGTGTGGTGCTTGAAGCTGTGGCAGATTATGACCTGTGGATTTGGCATTCTTTTTTTGGCATGGCGGGATCACACAATGACATCAACGTGTTGCAGCGGTCTCCGGTGTTCAGCAGACTAGTGGAAGGGCATGCTCCACCATGCAACTATGAGATCAATGTCCACCAATATACCAAAAGCTATTATCTAGCAAATGTTATATATCCAAAATGGGCCACTTTTGTCAAAACAATCTCGAATCCATCAGGTCTGAAGAATTCCCACTTTGCTACACGACAGGAGGCTTGCAGGAAGGATGTCGAGCGGGCATTTGGTGTGCTTCAAGCACAATTTGCCATTGTCCGGTACCCTGCTCTAAGCTGGTCTCACGACCAAATGTGGGAGGTGATGCAGGCTTGTGTGATCATGCACAACATGATCATCGAGGATGACCGCAAGAATCATGTTAGGTCACATGTTGGTCCCTATGAGTGTCAAGGCCCTCTTGCGGAGGTTGATCATGAGTTGCCTGCAGATTTTGCTGATTTTCTCGCCATGCACGCAGAGATCCGTGACAGCAATGTGCATGAGCAACTTCAAGCTGATCTCGTTGAGCATTTGTGGAGGATCAAAGGAAATACTGTGGCACCTTGATGTAGCATCTAGCCCTATTTATTATATTTAATTACTTGTTTTATTGTTTGTTGTAATTTAATTTGAAAACAATCCTCGCAAACATTTTTATTCATATGCTACATTTGATAAATGGTTTATGTGTTAAAAAAAGTAATTTAAATGTTTGGGGGCGCGTTTGGGGGACGCGGCTGGGGAGCGACGTCCCCCAAAGGCGGCACTAACAAAACACGTCCCCCAAACGCTCAATCCGGTGCGGTTTGGGGGACGCTTTGGGGGACATGACTGGAGATGCTCTTATTCATTTGGTTAGCCTTTGGCATTTTATATGTACAAAGGTTTTAAAATCGCTGGGGCCCATGGATGGAGCCGGTCCAGCAACACATCCAACGCATCTTCCTGCCCAACAAAAAAAACTGATTCATATTCCTTTTGTATCGAACTGTCCATTTCACTAATATTTGCAAAGCTGAAAATTATGATATGTTATCTAAAATTTATTTGGTATAAATACAAGTAAAATTGTTTATTTGTATAATTTTATAGATACATATATAATTTATTATTGTTACACTCATAGGCCCCGGATCAAAGAAGGGTCACGTTGCTGATTTGATTTTTCCTCCGTTCACAATAAGTAAAAACAACAATTTATCAGCTTCGGTATGAATTTCAAAATATTGAGAATGAAGTCAAAATTGAGCCGATCGGCGTAATCGAGTGTTACACGGTTGCCTTTCCATGCGCTGATCTGCATGACTGCAACTGCATTCTAAATGGCGCCAAACCTAGGTGTAAGAATCCAAAATAGATTTGTGAAGGGTTCGGACAAAAAAAAAAAGTTTCCCCCAAAGCTCGGATTTATCAAAAAAAATCGCATCAAATAGTCGTGTCATCTAAAATTTATGAATTGGGCGGTGAAAAATAATTAGTCAAGCGATGCATAGATATTTATCGATAATTTAAACCGATATCTATAATTATGCATCAGAAGGTGAAACTAATTTATTATTATGTAATAAATATTTTAAGGGCCCTAATTTTTTGTTTCGCCCCGGGCCCTCGAAATCATAGGACCGGCCCTGAGATCATGTATTGTAGAGTTTGACCGAAGAATATAGAAAAAATATGTCAGCATCTACAATAACAAATGCATATAGTATGAAAGAAAATGGTTCTAATAATATCAAATTGACATTGGATATGTTGCCTTTTTTACATTACATGGAAAATTTACAAAGTTTGACTTTGACCAAAATTATCACTATGTGTACGGAAACACATGTGTCCACCTTAGCGCCTAATATTGATTTGATCTTGGGAAGAAAGTCAGACTTGAGTTGTGGTTAAAAACAATTCACCATTGGGTGATAAAACTCCATTGTAACTAAAATATGACGAGGAACTCATGAGATTTTTTTTTGAATATTAGTATGATTTAAGTCGTTAAACTAAGAAAAAAGAGAGGCTAAACCACTCCTACAAATCCACAGGCCCCACACGATCAAAACGCCCAAAGCCCATTCACTCCGAGTCCTCTCTAGATGGTGTACACGATACGATTCGTCTGCTCCTCTGTCTTCCCAGCGGCTGCCGGCGTCCTGGAGCTCCGGCGTGTCCTAGGTGAGGAGATGATGCTGCATTCTTCTCTTCTAATTTCCCTTCGGCCTTGGTAATGCTACACCCGGCGACGGATGTCTCCTCTTTCCTCCCGTTTCTGCTGATTTTCTCTCCGCTCACACAGCACCCACCCACCAGCTGTTCAACGGAATGCCCAAGAAGGATGGCGCGAGCGGTAATGATCACAGACGACCTCCTCCGGCATGTACTGTCATTTCTGCAGACCTGCGTGCTCGAAACCCGGTGGCGTGACCATTGGAGGCGCACCGCCAACCTGGACTTCCACGTTGACGAGATGTCTCGGTTCCCTAGAAGGGGGCGTTTCGAGCAGTTGGCGAAGCTCATCGTCCACCTCCGAGGGAACTCACCTCTTCAAAAGTGTGAGATCGATGCCACTTTTGACAATGAGATGGGGATCACATACACGAACACCATGCTGCTGATCGAGTATGCTCTGAACTGCCATGTGAAGGAGCTCCAAGTCAGTGCTGGTTATGACGTGGAGGACCCACGAAGACTTGATGTGCCTCTCATCTCCAGCACTTAAAGACCATGCACCTTGAACGAGTTAACCTAGAATGCTCTGCTCTGAATTACTCGCGCTGCCCAGTGTTAGAGGATCTAAATATGCAACGTTGCAGAATTGATGCACGCAGGATGTCATCCAAATCACTAAAGCGCCTGTGCATTACCGACCTTTGTTCCTTCCCTCCGGATATTCGCCCCAGGTCTTATCTCCCGGCAACTTGATGGTTATAGTGGCTTGACCCCTTCCCTTGAATACATGCCATCTCTAGTAACAGCTTATGTTGGGCTTGGCGCTAAATGTGATGATTACTGTCAATGTATCGGTCTGCATTTTGTGGATGATGAGTGCAGTTGTCATGCTTATCCTGTTGACGAGGGGGAGCTGCTCCATGGTTTGCCCAATACTGCGAATTTGGAGTTGATAGCTGGTTACAAAATTGAAATGGTATGGTTGCATTTACTGCCTTTTCACTCTTCTTGGTGTTTGCCATCTAGTTTCTATTGTGATATCTCTATCCATTGTTAAACCTGCATATAGTTTTTCTCACTACCATAGTTTGGTACTTTTATATTCACCATTGGGTCTTAAAAGTCAAATCAACGATTTAATAACATTAACATAGTGGCCAATTGGATAAACTGTTATATATCCAGGGTAGGACGTGAAGTGTAGTTTTGCATCTTCTTACTTATGTTTGAAATTACTGTTGGAACTAATCTTGTTATTAGTGCTAGGTCTAGGTGATTAGATCATGTTTAATTTGTTGTGCGTATAATTGAGTCACCGGCTGGAAAGCTGCAGCAGTATGCACACATTACAGATGCGATCAGGTGTGTTTACAAGCTGATGGTCTGGTTTAGTTTGAGATAAGTGCATGCATATGCTAGCTAAATGGATAAGCTCGTGTGTGTTAGCGGAAGACTAGCTCTAGGAGTGATCAAGTTAGTCAAAGAAGAGGTGCACGTGTCTGATTCCTTGCATATAGATGTAGCTGCAGGCAGATCATGCCCGTTTGGCTTAGGAATAGGTCAGGTGGTTTAGCAAGTGTGTGGCCTTATTTAATGCATTGTAATCAAGTTTCATTCGAGGCCTACGCGCAGAGAAAACTATGTACTCCCTCCGTACCACAGCTTAGGGCGTATAACTTTGGGCACGTTTATTAAGGAGATATTTGCGAGAGATAGCCAGGAGAGAAAGAATTGGTCACCTTCCCCTTTTGCCCCTGCATGCACGGTAGTTAAGTCTCCTTCCTCTTTTTTCTCGTAAGCAGGTCAGGCTCTTCGTTTCTCCCAGCGTTGTTGCTTGCTATCTTCTCTCAAGGAAGTAGCCGTTATGAGTGCCAAGGAAGGGAATCTCGACAAAGTCCATGTTTTTCCTTGGTGTAGTGTGTGTGTTTTCCTGTGTGCTCTTGTGTGTGCGTTTGTGTTCATGGGAGGACAAGAAAATTGAGAGAGGTAGAAGACTAGAAGAAGAGGGAGCTGCAAGGTGTAGCTCCAACAATTACTTCCTACTAACTTAAGTTATTTCGTTTTCTCGAGTCTCAAAGTTCTTTTTTGTTGTTTGATGTTTGTCCAGTTTGAAATTTAAAGTATCTACCTGAAATCCTATTAACCTAAATTATTTTGTCTTCTAGAGTCTCAGAGCTCCTCGCATCCTGCTGTAACCCGTGATGACACTTTTCTCCTGTGGTTTCTTATAAAATTTTCAATTTGTCCAGTTTATCTACAGATGAGATCTAAAATGGCACCCTGTATTTGGCAACTTAAAGACACTGCTCCTCAATGAGTGGTCACGGCTACTGACCTAGTGTGCATTCTCCAACACTCTCCAATTCTTGAGATGTTCACTCTGCAGCTGGGTAACACTGAGGCATATCATGTATATATAATGATGGTTCTGTATTATTAAATGTTTTTTCATGTACATTATTCTATTATATCTTACTTTTTTTGAAGCACGATATTACTTATTCTTTTATATCTTACTTAATGTGATGTATCATATAGAAATTCGTGAGCGCAATAGGAGCCGAAAAAACAAAGGACAATCATTTGTGTGCAAGCTGTGCACACTGAATTTATAAATGTTTGACGAGTGAATTTGCAAAATTGCAATATCCTCAGTACTTCATGACCACATTATCATCATTGACCCATGTTCTGGATCAGACGGTAAGTTCTTTTGTCATTCTTCATTATTTGTATGTTTCTGCAATCTTACTGCTTCATCTATCATGTCTGCTGTGACTACACATTAATTTAGTGAATGGCACCCTTTACAAAACCATTTTTATATTGTATATTCGTAATGTTTCGTAAAATTGGGTGACACGTTAGTGGAGACCAGAAAGGCTCTTAAGATTCACGGATATTATATTTACTCTGTAATTACTGGTGATAAATTGACAATACAATGGTTACCATTACCACACATTACCAGTGTGGGTTGTGCCCATAAACCTGTACCATCTATGCAAAACCATGTCCTCTGCTTTTCTTCAAGGTTTAATAATTTATTAAAATAACAGTTCGTGCCTTTGGCTTTTCTATTTTTCCTAGCCTGTTGTTAGACTGAAACCCTGCTGAGCACCGAGGCGTCTGAATGGTCAGACATATCTTTATCTCGACTTGATCCCTGTGTAACAAAGAATGCTGGACGAGGTCATTTTGAGAAAAAAAACAATATAGGTTAGTTCCAATACATCATGATGCTGTTTGCCAAGCTATTGTCGTGTCTATATTAGTTGAGGACACCTGAAGCACTGTCCTGTATCGTGCAGGTTTCAGTTTCCAGAAGCGCCAGCAGCCACTTTCTCTCTTTTGGCCCTGTGATGGAAACTGGCTTTGTTAGTTGCTTGGTATGATTGTGAACCGTACAGGCACGGCAAAGTCAGCTGAGCCGAGCTATGTAGCTGGACTTTGCCCAGGCTAGCGACGCAACCAAACGCACCAGGCGACTGTTGCCTAGCCAAACACTTGTCTTATCTTTTTTTTTTTTAAATTAGGTACTATAGATATTGTAGAAGAGAAAGAGTGGCTAACACTTCTTGTAGATCACCGTGTAGGAACGCATTTTTCACATCCAACTGGTGTAAGGGCTATCCATAGTTTGTTGCACATGAGATTGCCACAGGTGCAAATGCTTCATCATAGTCAATTCCGTACCTTCTAGCTACCAATCTCGCTTTGTACCTCTCTATATATACCCATTTACAACGGACTGCATTCTTTTCTCTAGGAAAAGTAGTCAATTCCCAAGTCTTGTTCGTCCTCAATGCCTCCAATTCTTCGTTCAAAGCTGCAAACCACTTCTGATCCCGCTTGGCTGCCCTCCAATCTATCTGTTGGAATTATAATGAACTGGAGAGACGCTACAAATGCCTTGTATGGTGGGGATAAAGCTTCATAAGATAAATAGTTATTGATGTTGTGTACCAAGCCATATCTATCGATTTCTTTCAAGGTAGCTGCTCTTGTCCCCTTCCTTAAAGCAATAGGCAGATCCGACGATTCCATTATATTGCCTGGTGACCTTTCTTCAGGCACATCAGCCTTAACAACCTGTAATTCCCCATACGGTTGTGGCTCCCCCTGCTCTTCAATCCTTGGTCTCCGTGAGTACACACGAAGATCCTGCTCTTCATTTGACTTTGGCCAGCTTCTAACATGTGACAATTCTGGTACAACAAGTGGTATAGACTCAACTATCATAGGCTATTGAGGTTGTTGTTGCTCCACATGAGGAGAGCTGTTGTTACTTGCACTTCTGCCACTTGCACTCTCCCCCTCTTGACCAACAATATTCAGTGGCTGGTCAAGCCCTTCAAATATAGCACTCAAATTCCCCCTTTTTCACCATAAAAGGGGTTAGATTCCTAGAAAGTAACATCAAGACTTACAAATGTGTGTCGCTTAGAGGGACTCCAACATTTATATTTTTGTTGTCCATCAGGATAGCCAATTGTAACATCCCAAAAAATTTCAAATTTTTGGAATGTTAAATATAATAAAATATGTTGATTGAACTTCTTGTCTTTGTTGAAATTTTCGAAGAAATTGAAACTTTTCCGGACTTGTTTAAATTTTTCTCAGCCATGCTCAAAACATCATATAAGAGTGGATTGATATGACTATCGAAAATTATAAATCTTGGTTGAGGAAATTTTATACAAATTCGATTTGTGTGTTGTGCTTTATCACTTGGATCTAAGTGGTACTTAAAAAATTTGTCCAAACCTTATTGTCTTATTTATAGAGTGAATAATATGACTTTCCCAAGAGAGGAAATATATGACATTTCCAAAAAAAATTGTTTGGAAAATATTTATTTGTGGTGTTATTGGAATTTTATTGCGTTCCATATTTATGATGTATCTTATTCATTTCCAAAAGAAAATAAAATAAATGAGATGAGGATAACATGACATCCTTGAATATTGAGATGGAAATGATTTAAATGTTTTCTCCGTATGTTCTTATAAAGAGAATGATTTACAAAAATAAAATTGGGTGGAAAACATAATTCCTATGCCCATTATTAGTATTTTATTTTATTTGGATTTTCTGGAATTCCTATGTAAAGATTTGAAGATGCACTTAATAGCTCTAGGGTCAAGTTTTGTCACCGAGGGCCTGTGTGATCAGTGACAAAGAAAGTGCAGTCAAACACCTTTGGCGGAACCACAAACTTGTTCTCTCCTAGCAATAATTCGCAAGGAGATTTCATATCTAGTATTCTTGAGGGCATGCGATTGATAAGAAACGTAGCAGTCATCACTGCCTCACTCTAGAGGGAATTGGGGGGACATTCATGGTATACATCAATGATCGAGCCACTTCTAAATGTGGTGGTTCTTTCTCTCTTGCACTCCATTTTGAGGTGGAGTGTCTAGATATGGTGTCTGATGTAGAATACCATGATTAGATAGGAATCCGCCAAACTTCTTGTTAATATATTATGTCCCATTATCTGAGAATTTGGACCAGCACCTTGAACTGGGTTTTAACATATGCATAGGAATTCTGGAAGCAAGAAAGCACTTCATCCTTATGCTTCATAAGGTACACCCAAGTCATTCGAAAATAACATTCAATGAATGCCACAAAATACTTCATCCCACTGATAGAGAAAATAGGACATGTCCACACATCAGAATGCACAAGCATAAACGAGAATATACTTCTGAGCCCCTTACTCACATAGGTGTTTCTAGTATGTTTAGCATTCTCACATGCTTCACACTTAAGATTGTTCTTATCAACTTCACTCATTACACCCGGAAAGACTTTAGTCATTTTATCAAAAGCAACATGTCCCATTCTACAATGATGCATCATAGCAATTTTCTCCTTCTCCAGCAGTGCTGCAAGTCTGCAACTAGTGCTGAACCTTGTAGCTTCCATGATTCATCACGGTCCATGTATCAAAGGCCTCTACGCCTGGTTCCGGTTCCAATCTTCCTTCCACTCAGCCTCTCCTGTATAAAGAATACATATCTATCAACGATTACACGACTTAGAGAGAGTAAATTCACAGAAAATGCAGGAACATGTAGGACTGATGATAGCTTAATATTTCTCGTGCACTGAACCTCCAGTTCCTTTGATTGGTTGAGCTGTACCAGCGGTCTGAATTGTTTCTTGATGCATTGGAGTGCCTGGCCCATATGATTCGAACTCTTCAATGCTACCAACAACATGTTTGGAGGCTCCAGAGTCTAGTATCCATTCCGAATTTAGTCTATGCATAGCTATAGAGGCACTTTCAGTCTTACCTTCATCCGAGTAGACAAAGTGAGCCAAGTGCCCAAAACTTGCATCGGTTTGCTGCTCTCCCATCTTCACTTCACTCTGGCTTGAACTAGGCTGTCCTTGCCTTTCATTCATGTCTGATATGTTTGCTCTAGCACTCACTTGATGGTTGGCATACCCTGCGTTCCTACCTCTAACTCCCCTGAAATTTCCTCGGCCATACCCCCTTCCATGGCCACGCCGTGGAGCAAAACAATTATGACTTAGATGCCATTTTATTCCACAATTGTGGCAATCACGTGTATCTTGCCTATTTGACACATAGTAAGCTGGTTTAGGTAAAACCTCCACTTTCTCCATTTGTTTTAGCCTAGTTTCTTCTTGTGCCATAGCTGCAATTGCCTCTTCCAGTATAGGCATTTGAGGAAGATGCATCAGCGCAGCCCTCTCTCTCCAAAAATTTCATCACCCTTTTTGCCTCAATCCACTTCTTCACTGCTGCCGCACATTCTGAATGGGGCAGCACCAAGGGGGCCAGGTGATCCAGATCTGCCCATGCACGTCTCAACTCTCCCGCTCTCCCGCGTATGTCATTACTAATTTTTCACCTTGAGTCAAATCGTGTGGTGTGTCTTCAATTTGAGAGACCAACATGACATTTTCCTTGCCCGACTACATCTTTGACAGGGCATCCCATAACTCTGTTGATGTGGAAAGAGCTTCCACTGATGTTGCAACAGTATGCGTCAAAGAATTCAGCAACCAAGCGAGAACTAGCGAATATGTAGCATTCCATTTCTTCCACTCCTGCCCCTCCTTTTCTTCAGGCTCAAGAAGCTTTCCTAATATGTACCCTTCCATTTACTTTGTCCTTATTCCTTAGAATCAACATCCCCCTCTTGGACCAACTCAAATAACTTCCAACCCCATCGAGCTTGATCTCATTCGGCATGAGTTCAAGCTTATACTGCATCTCCCCATGTGGGGCAGCCTGCCTGCCGCAGCCAGCAAGTTGGCCAGCTAGTCAAGCACTTCATCAAAAGCACCACTGCCTTCAACCTCCTTTGGATTTTCTTCCACGAGATCCCGCACTATCCCACGCTTACTCCTCAGAGAAGCCACACTAGAGGAGCACCATCATCGACGACCTGGTTGTCGCCGGCGCCGCCACCACCGCCGGCGGTGGCTCTTACCATGTAGAAGAGGAAGAGTGGCTAACCTTGAGGCAGCAGCCAGCAACTGCTATGTTATGTTTTAGGGTTTCTAACAGACCAACCTCACTTATACTATCCCATGTCACTTAGGCTAATGGACCACATAGGCCAGAATAGGAAGACAGACTGCTAGATAGAATGTCGCCCAACAGATATAATAGATTTTTTTAGTCATGAAAACTTTTTACTACTAGAAATCAGTTTTTTTACGGGGCGAGGTGACATAGAGTACATCTAATGATCAATGTAACAACATCGCCATCTCGGATGCAATGCTTAATTCGTCAGGTCCATTAGGGCTGGATCAGTTAATGTTGCTAGCGCAACTACGAGAGTGGCCTAATGGCTCCCGGGCTACATGTAGCTTATTTTTAGAAAAATTCGAAAACAGCATTTCGAAGTTTTCAAAAAAATCGGGACAGCAATTCTTGATGTAGATAATAATGAAGTCTACTAGTGTACAAAATATCAGTCAGAAATTCGTTGTATTTTTGTCTCAGCAAAAATGACAAATGTGTGGAGCTGGGTGTGATGAACAGTACACAATTTGAAAAAAATGAAAACTTGTCATTTTTGTGTAGCGTAGAATACAACGATTTTTGAATCGAGATTTTTCACAGTGGCTGTGGTCAACAATGTCTGCACCAAGAATTATGTTTCCGATTTTTTTTAAAATTACAAATGCCATTTTCGATTTTTCAAAAAAGGCCACCATGTAGCGCGGGCTCCATCTGTGGTTTCTGGCGCAACTACATGGTGTTTCTAACTTAGTAACGATAGTACCAACGCACGTGCTTCCTTCAGTCCATGTGTTTCTTCGTACCGACAGTATTGGTGACGAAGGGATGCTGAAACCTCCACTTGTGAGACATTGAGTTCGGGATAGCATAGAAGCTGAAACCTTACAACTTTTCAGACATTGGGTTCAGGATAACAACTGCAATCAGTGCATTGGCGACTGATATATATCTTGAATGCTTGGCCACAACTTATCACTTATCAGTGGCAAGAAACAGATGACAGTAAATGCTGTTTGTTGAAACTAGGAATAGACAGTCGGTGCTCCCGGTTCAAGCTTTCACATTTAATAGAGAAAACCTGAGTTGGTGAAGCGATTAGCTCACACCTTGTCTTGCAAGTAAGCAGGATACAACACACCCAAGGCACCAAGAGAAAGTATAGTAATACCCGGAAGCGGAAACATGAGATAGTGAAAAATGAAAAATATTGCAGCAAACAGAAAGGCAGATCATAATCCAACAGCATCGCTTCTAAGGAGATTGCATCAGGTAATAGGAACCTGTTCGGATCCTCTCCACTCCACGCTCCTGCATTGATGTATCCTCATGACAAAAAAGGAATAGATAAGACCGTGGCCGCATGCTCAAGCGGTGGGAGGTGGCAGGCCCACTCGGCCCCGTCGCTGTTAGCAGCTGTCAACTCTCGCCAACGTGCCGACTGGGATAATGGCGGCAGGGCTTGCCGCCTGGGTCCACGGTGGCATGTGTCACGTGGCACTTGGCTACCTTGCCACCATGGTACATTTTCCAATTTCACCATGAGCTGGTCCTTTCCATCATTACACTGGAGCATGTGGTCCAATCTGGTAAAAATTCGCTCTGGGAGAGCACTGGAGGAGCGGAGAGGGTCCGAACAAGTTCTAGGGCGTCGTATCTCTCCTCGTCATTTTCCTGGAGATCTGGGGATGCACAGTAGTCTTCACATATATTCCAGCGGCTGTAGTTCTCTTCACACCACTGCTCTAGTTTTGGACACTTATTAATAGATAACCGTTGGAGACTTGTGAGACTCTCAGGCACAGTCATGATTTCATCGCAATCATAGAGAGTTAACTCTTGGAGACTGGTGAGACTCTCTGGCAGAATCATAATGGCATTGCAGCTCCTGACCGTAAGTTCCTTGAGAGAGGCAAGTTCTCCTAACCATAGAGGCAGTGATGTCAAACTACTACATTCTTCCAGAGTTAATGATTGTAGTTGTGTGAGTTGTCTCAGGTTATCGGATAATTCCTGTAGCTTCCAGTAGTACTGTATTTCCAGATGCTGAAGAGACTTGAGCTCGCCTACCCATTCCATGGGTCCTTCCTGGAATGCCAATTTCAGTGATTTGAGGGAGTAGAGGGCCCGGGTGAGCTGTGGTGAGATCGTCAAATCACTGCAAAATTCGATTCTCAGATGACATAGGGCAGGTAGTTGGTGAAGCAAACTCCACTGTAACATAGGCACATCAGTGTACTGAACTAACAGATGAGTACATACTGGAGAAGAAGATGAGGAAGCACCAATGTGTGCTGCGATCTCCCCCCATGACGTGAGCAAATTACCACTTCCGCTTATTTTCCAAGATGCAGCTCTAGGAAGTTGTGGTTTTATCCTCAACTTAGGGCAATAGCATATTTTCACTTTTTGAAGCGAAGGGAACATAGGCCCACTCGAAGTAGAGTCTGTTGTGTTCCATTCTTCCAGGTTTTCCATCCCCTTCAGAGTAAGCACTCGGAGGTTTGGTAGTTGGGCAAGGGGTGGTAGATGGGTGCACTTGGGCAAATCCCACATCACTATTCTGCCAAGATTAGGGAGGTAATTGCTAATATTCATGAGCCACCCCGGAAAATCTATACTACTGTAACCATCTATCATAAACTCCATTAAACTGGTTGGTGGCACTAGCTCCCTCAGCAACTCCATGTCTTCCACACATCTGTTAGCATCGCTGGTCCACTCTAATGTCAATTTTCTAATTTTCTGTTTTTTACTGAGATTTATACTGTTTGCCTCTTCTGTGCACTGCACATTTTCAAGCATCTCGATATGCAGCCTGTCAGGATTTGTAGGCTCAAGCAAGTATAGGTTGCTCCAACATTCAGTGCCATATGCATATACAGAAAAAAGTGGTAAACGGTGCAGCTGCTCCGCGATGATTCCATTCATTTTAGCCGCATATTTTGGAAGCCCACTAACGTTATTGCACCCACGGAGGTCCAGCTTCCTGAGGCGCTGGGCACTTCCTGGTATTCTAAGATGATATTCATTGTGAGACAAGTCCAGCTGCTGCATATTGGGAAGTGTGCATATACAATGAATGAAACTTTCTGTTTGATTTGCTGATGAGCGGTCAAAGATATAATGCACGCATCTTGTTAGATTCAAATACCGGAGTTCAGTGAGACTGCTGATGACTTCTGGTAGCCCTCTCAGATTTTCACACTCCGATAATTCCAAATGCTGGAGCTTGGTAAGGCCACCCAAAGCTTCCGTTATTCCTAAAACACCACCACAGTGTGATAAGTCCAGATATACCAGCTCTCTTAGTGTGCCAAATGACAATGGCAGTTTTTTTAGATTTCGGCAATGCGATAAGTCAAGATGCATCAGACCTTTCATTTCACTAATTGACTCAGGCAATCCCAAGAGATGTGTAGAGCCACAAAGGTTGAGATAATTCAATTTTGTGAGTTGGGCGATACACCTCAGATCCGTTCCACCATTGATATGTGGAACACTAAGATACCTCAACTGCTTAAGCTTACCAATAGAATCTGGCAACACCCTTAAAGAGTACGGGCTTACATCTAAGATTAAGACATGGAGGTGCCTAGCTTGTGAATATGCATTAGCATGGAACTGATTTTCTTTCAATCTACCATCAGGATGGTCCACAATATGCAGCGCCTTTATCTTTGCAGGTGAAGTAGCTGATGACTTCAATGGCTTGGTACAATCTGTAAGATATGCATAGCGGCAGTTGGGCCCCTTCAAGTAAAATTCGTCAGCCATAACTGATCTTGCGAGGTCATGCACCAGGTCATGCATGGTGAATAATGTAGCATCTTCCCTTGCGTAGGAACGTTCGGCAACGGTCTGCACATGATTAATTGGACCGAGTAAGAATTTTGAAACTTGAAAAATAGATCCACACAGCAGCTTGCACAGATTCACGGTTAAAAGACATGTTGGTTGTTAATGAACCATTGAAAACGTTTAGAAAGTTATTTGAAAGGGTTGCAAATACTAGGCGTGAGGGGTAGAGGGTTGAATAACTGGTTTTAAAGGTGAGGAGTTCAAGAAATCCAAAGAGCAAATGTCTAGGGGGTGTGGAGTTCTTCAGTTAAAAAATGATCAGAGAGTCTATGCAACATGTACATTTTTTAAACATCGGTCATTTGAAAACAGAAGTAGCAAAGTGGTTGTTCAACCATACATCATATAACTGTTTCCAAAAAAATTCTTAACATCTCCATAAATAAATCCACGTCATATGTGAGTTGTAGTGCAATACATAGATTAAAATAATGCGACAGTTTCTTGTGGATGTATGGATTAGTTAACTCACCTTGTAGTGTTGAAGAAATGACATCTCCAGTAGCTGCCTAACATAACTCTCACCGAGTTGCCAGGTAGATAATATATCATTATATGGCTCCATGAATCCAAGAGCAATCCATTGATGAATTAGATCATGTTTAATTATATTGTAGCCTTTTGGAAAGATTGCACAATAAGCAAAGCATAACTTCAAGGATGGATTATCTATGAAGTTGTAGCTCAACAACAAGGATGCAAGAACTTCATGTGTAGACGATGTATTTCTGGCATGAGGTAGATTCCAGATATGATTGGACCTGACTGAATCCCACACATCATATGGCTTCGATTTTAACATGTGTCCAAGTGATTGAGCAGCTAAAGGCACACCTCCACACTTTTTTGCAATTTCCTTTCCAATTGTCTCCAAACGCTCTTTGCAAGGATGAGCTTCAAAGTTGCATTTTTGTTTAATAATATCCCAGCACATTTCATATGTCAAAGGAGCTAAGCAGTATGGATCAACACTACCAATTTCTTCTGCTATGCTTTCTTCACGTGTGGTTACCACAACCATCACCTTGCTCCCCTCAGCCTGCTTTAGCATAACCTTCAATTTTTCAAGTTCAGAAGTACGCCTCTCCCACAGGTCATCCAAAATGATCAGAATCTTCTTATTACCAGCAAGTAGCTTTCCAAGACGATCATGAATGATCTTCAGCTCGTCTATCTTGCTATGCTCTTCCTTTTCTGATAATTGTGATATTACAGAATTTCCAATTTTTTTCAAGTCAAGTTTCTGGGACACATAGACCCACACCTTAGAGTACTCTTCGAACTGGGGATCCTTGTAAACCAATCTTGCCAAGGTGGTCTTTCCGATGCCTCCAAAGCCCCATATGGAAAGGAAGGTGGTCTTTGCAGGGATGCCCTTAGATAGACGACCCATGATCTTCTGTTTGTCATCAGTCCTCCCAATGGGATCTGTTTCTTCTGCATCTGCTAGTGTTTCCCGGATATCATGAACGGGCTGCTTGTCGTTGCGAGCATCTGCCGGAACACTATATTTCGTGTGGTCTTCTGATATCTTCTGTAGCCTCTGCTGCATCTCTTTCATCTTACTTGGCATCTTAAACTTCTTGACGACACCTTCCAACTGCACAAAAGATATAACTTGATATGTCAGTACCACAGAAGACAAGCAAACCAAATACAGTTTTATGGTTAAACAAATGACTGTTAGCTTTTAGCCTGGGTTTCCTACTAGAACTTGTATATGGTGGCAAATACATGCATTTAACCGGGTTTAATGGGTTGGTTTCTTGATATGGGTTTAATTGGTTCACGTTGATATAGGCCAAGCAAGTTAACAGATGGGTTTGGTTTGGGTTTATGGTGGAAACAGTTAGGTGTGGGTCTAAGAAATTTGGTTCCCAACAGATAAAAACCATGGTGTAGAACCAGCTTGTTATATTGGTTCCTCGCACGAAGGAGAGTTCCTGCCTCCTGGCGTCCTACACCAGCGAAGCGAAGAAAAGGCCACCCGGCCAACCCTTCGCCATTGTCGGCGGAAGCAACTCGGATGTGTCGTCTTTGCTTCTCTTCCTCAGCTTTGGGGAGCCGGACTCGAGTCTGATCCATGGCCAGTCTCAGGAGCCGGTGCGGGTGGGTGAGGATCGCAGTGAGGGGAACCGCAGACAAGGCTGTCGCATCGGCCCTGCGCAAAATGCATTGCTGGGACGGTGGTCTGATCGATCGGTGGCAGCCTGGTGGAGCTGGTACTGCCGGAGGGAGGCGGTCGGCGCTGCGCTGCTGCATCAGGTGGAGAGTGGGTGCACGATCGAGCTCAGCGAGGACAGGGCTTAATGCGCGGGAACGAGTTCCTCCACTCAGTTCATTTCAGTGCCATCCGCGGCGACGATGAGGTCCTCCTTGCATGATGTGCCGTGTATGAATTAGTAGTGCCAGGTTTGCATGTATCGATTTTAAAAGGCTGGTACAATGGTACTGTCAGCTTTAACTCGTCCGCTCGTTGACGGTACCAGCGCCAGCACGCTGCAGTTTCCTGACGAATCTGAACAGGCACTACCTCTCGACCTCGCTCTTCGGCGCCACTACGATGGTACCACCGCCCTCCCGCTTAATTCTCGGCGAGCTTGCGCTATTTGATGAGCCACTAAGCATGCTGAGCAAGGAGGACGAAGTGGGTTAGGCCCTGCTCAGCTAGTAATTGAGAGCTTTCGGGTGCACGAGTGGGACAGTGGGTAACTGATCTCAAACGGTCAAACCACAAGCTGAAACCACGGTTCTTGCCTTCAGTCTACTTTGGTACAGGACTACAGGTGGAGATATCACGTGTTCCTTGTTTGTTTGGTTTGGGTGCACAATTCGGTGGGTCAGTTTGGTTTGGTTTGCCTGTCAAATGGTTTCAGTTTGAAACTTTGGATACAGTTGAGCCCCCCAACCATTCTCAGGTTGATCTATATGTATATCAGGACTCGAAGACAAGGGTTTGATTTTTTTTTTTTTTTGCTTTCTTTTCGCCTGGAATTAGATGCATGAAATTCAGGCAAAATCCAGAACAAGGCAGTGAAGACATGGCCGGCGACAAAGCTGTTTCCAGGCATGCTTTTTCGATTCCAAACGCCTCATCTTATCCCCCATGATTTCCTATTTATTTTATGCAGTATACATGGAGATCGATTCCCCAGTGGCTCCGCCGTCTTTTATGGAGCATGGCCGCCGAGCCGGGAGCGAAGTTATACCGAGCCACAAAAGTTCCATATTTTTCGCAAACAAAGAGATGAAAGTTCCATCAGTGCGGCATATATATACTGTAGCATAAGATGTAGTTCATACCAGGTTGCTGTCAGCTTCGAAGTCATCAAGCATGTCTGAGATCTCATACAAGGCGTCCTTGAGCCGCTTCAGCCACAGGCGCGTAGGTTTGTCCGTGATAGAACGCCTTTCGGCCTCGCTGAGTACGGCTTCCACCGACTCAAGTGTTATCTTCATCTTCTCCATATCCTTCCTCAAGTTCTTGTGCAGCTTGAACTTGCCTTTAATGGCAGAACCGATCTCTTTGATCACCACCTTGATGACACCCGAGGCGACCATGCCCCCGACGACGACGGCTGCGGCCATTGCTGCTGCGAGTGGGTGGTACGCTCCTGGTTTGGGTGGGTCTTACGGGGACAGCAGCAGCGTAGGAGTAGAAGAGAAAAGGGAATTTGGTGCTGGGTTGACCTTGGCTATGCGGGGTCCATGTGTCAGTGACTTGAAGTACCAGCCACCCACAGCCAAACAGTACTGAGAAGTAACAGAGGCCACATAAAACATGCGTGGCTGAACAGAATCACCAATTTCTGAAGACAGGCCATATATTGGAAGCGTTTGCTTGCCTGATTTTTGATGCATGGAATGGGGCGCCTCTGTTATTTTGCAGTGTTAGTGTTAGGACATTTCTAGCAGCCCGACGCATTTCGAACACCTCTACCTTCAAACCATTGGTCTGACTATCCTACCGGTTGTCGCTATCGTTCTGCGTTAGATCGATGAACATAGGCATCACCCACGGTGACATAGGCATACTCAATGGGCCTGCCGAATAAGGTACCCGAGGATATTTGGAGGCCTACGACCTGAAGCTTTCAAGGTTCGGAAGCCCAGTAAATACCGATATGGAAGATAAAGCTAGATTAGGAATAAAGAGTCATGTAATTGTACGGGAAGGACTTCGATAGTCTCCCGGAGTTTGTAACTTGTACGACACGGAAAGCCTCGGCTCCACTTCCTATATAAAGGGGAGACGGGGGTGAAAGAAAGGATCGAATCCAGTGTCAACATAACCCTAGTTTTTCATAGTCGAGCACCTTTTTCGGCTTAACCTTCGAGATCTACTTGCCCTCTACTTTCTACGAAAACCCAAGTCTACAATATGCACACATTGACAAGTTAATCCCTTGTTAATTGGCGCCGTTTGTGGGAATTAGAGGCTACGAGGAGGTGATCTCGATGGCATCATCAACATCGTCGACAACAAGAAACGTGATGGATGGAGGTAAACATGCCAAACCTGATCTCGTCGATTTTGTTCCTCGCCCTCCCGCCCGTTTGCATGCATATGCCGATCTGGAGGAGTCGATGGAGATGACGTTCGAGAGTTTCCACTTCCGTGTCGGGAAAGAAGGATCGCATCGCCTAGCGGCACCAATTTTTTCGGGATCGTTAGCGGCCGATTCCGATTTCTCAAAATCATCATCATCATCAATCGAGTCAGGCGATGAGGAGGTTTCGCCGCCAAGCTTCATCAAGCCCGCCATCGGTGGAGAACTCGCCGATCTGCTCGGCGGCATGTCTTTCGGTCGTTCACGGGCTCCGATCTGAGCAGCAACTCGGAGAGCGTCGACAACTTCGACTTCATCGACATATGTACTTCTATTCGGGAGGTCTTTGCCGATCGTTACGACGGTGTCACCGATCCTGAAAATGATGAAAACACAACTGCAATATACCATCAAGTCTACGCAATCGGGGAATCAAGCCGACAAGAGGACGAAGCGGCGGAAGATTTCGATGACTTGGGCAACCCATACATCGACCTTGCAGATCTCACGCGCGGAACAGGCCCCAAATACGTCGGCCCCACACCGCGAGAGAAGGTACAACTGTCGCAAGCAGCTTGGGATAGAGCTCAGAGGGCTATAGATGGCACGGAGCCAATGACTACCACGGCTACACCAGAAGTACTGCAAGCATACAAATATAAACTCGCTCGCGCCGGACGAGAGTTAGAAACACAGAGAAGAGTACTCGAAGCAAGGAAAGCCGTAGCTTCTGCGTCAAGTGCGCGTAGGGCGGAACTAAGCCGACAATCAGGAATGTCGGGAGACAATCATAAAGACGCCCATGCAAGAGGAAGATCTCGACTGGCAAACATACCTGAGTATGAAAGAGAGAACCTGATCCAAAACATCGACATGTCCTTTATGTCAATAGACACAAGAGGGCACATCATCCCAAAAACGCCGAAGCAGGATATCTGGCGACACATGCTTTCATGTTAGCATCCAAACCACCAGCGGGAGGTCCCAGGGAAGCATTGTATAACATGGCCATGGCAGAAGTTGGAATCATGGGGACAACAATACAAGGATCAAGTACACCGCAACCCAAGAGTGCTCCAAGACAAAATAGTCCTCGACCAACTACGGCGGCGCGAGATCCTCAGCGAGCTGGTGTCAACACCCGGATTTTTAAGTCCAGATGCCTATTATGCGATACATCGTAATCCCAGGAAGATTGTTTTTGCGAGACATAACAGTTGATATCATAGAGTCATCATTCATTACAAACCATAGTCATCTTACAACAATAGATGACATGATCCACCCTTACAATAATAGTTGATCTAATGATCAATAAACACAACACATAGTGGAAGCGAAGTAGAAGTCCATCTAATCCACACAGGCAACGCTTGACGTTAGAAGATGATCCTAGTTATCGTAGGTGTCCTGCTGTCCGTCATCCTGATACTGTTGCTCCTCTTCATAATCTATCCACCACTACCCAAATAGAATCATTTCCTCTACTTGATTTGGGCAATCCGGTGATGAAGTCCATTCCTACAGAATCCCACTTCCATTCAGGAATCAGTAATGGCTGCAGTAATCATGCGGGTCGCTGATGTTCTGCCTTGACTCTCTGACAGATATCACACTTGGCGATGTAGCTTCCGATTTCTCTCTTCATTCCATGCCACCAAAATTGTTCCTTCAAGTCTTGGTACATCTTGGTTCCTCCGGGATGAATGGAGTATAGGGTGTCATGGTCTTCCTTCAAGATGACTTGTTTCAACTCTGAATCTGACGGCACGCATAGGCGTCCGTTGTACCAGAGAACTCCTTCATCTTCGGTAAATCCCGGTGCCTTTCCTGCAGCTATTTGACTCTTGATTCCATCAATGCTAGCATTTCCCTTCTGGGCTTCCTTGATCTGACTCATCAAAGTGGGCTGAAGTTCAATGCTTGCTAGGAATCCTTCACTAACTAGCTCTAGTCTAAACTGTTCAAACTCTTGATACAAACTAGGCTGTTCTACTGCGATCATGGAGTTCAGCTGACTTGGCTGTCTACTCAGGGCATCTGCTACCACATTGGTCTTGCCGGGGTGATAGTGAATTTCCATGTCATAATCCTTGATCAACTCAATCCATCTTCTCTGCCTCATATTCAGCTCTTTCTGGGTGAAAATATACTTCAGGCTCTTGTGATCCGAGTAGATCTCGCATCGATTACCCATGAGGTAATGACGCCATACTTTCAAGGCTAAGACTACGGCGGCTAACTCCAAGTCATGGGTAGGATAGTTTTGCTCATGTTGCTTCAGTTGCCTTGACAGGTATAATATCACCTTGCCTTCTTGCATCAACACACATCCAAGACCAATCTTGGAGGCATCACAGTAGACGTTGATACGTCTCAAACGTATCTATAATTTCTTATGTTCCATGCTACTTTTATGATGATACTCACATGTTTTATACACATTATATGTCATTATTATGCATTTTCCGGCACTAACCTATTAACGAGATGCCGAAGAGCCAGTTGATGTTTTCTGCTGTTTTTGGTTTCAGAAATCCTAGTAAGGAAATATTCTCGGAATTGGACGAAATCAACGCCCAGGGTCCTATTTTTGGACGAAGCTTCCAGAAGACCGAAGAGTCAACGAAGTGGGGCCACGAGGTGGCCACACCACCAGGCGGCGCGGCCCAGGCCCTGGCCGCGCCGTCCTGTGGTGTGGGCCACTCGGGCGGCCCCCTGACCTACCCTTCCGCCTACAAATAGCCTTCGTCGCGAAACCCCCAGTACCGAGAGCCACGATATGAGAAAACATACTGAGACGCCGCCGCCAATCCCATCTCGGGGGATTCTGGAGATCACCTCCGGCACCCTGCCAGAGAGGGGAATCATCTCCCGGAGGACTCTACACCGCCATGGTCGCCTCCGGATTGATGTGTGAGTAGTTCACCCCTGGACTATGGGTCCATAGCAGTAGCTAGATGGTTGTCTTCTCCCCATTGTGCTATCATTGTCTGATCTTGTGAGCTGCCTATCATGATCAAGATCATCTATCTGTAATGCTACATGTGTGTTTGTTGGGATCCGATGAATAGAGAATACTATGTTATGTTGATTATCAATCTATGTGTTGTTTATGATCTTGCATGCTCTCCGTTGTTAGTAGAGGCTCTGGCCAAGTTTTTGCTAGTAACTCCAAGAGGGAGTATTTATGCTCGATAGTGGGTTCATGCCTCCATTAAATCTGGGACAGTGACAGAAAGTTCTAAGGTTGTGGATGTGCTGTTGCTACTAGGGATAAAACATTGATGCTATGTTCGAGGATATAGTTATTGATTACATTACGCACCATACTTAATGCAATTGTCTGTTGCTTGCAACATAATACCGGAAGGGGTTCGGATGATAACCTGAAAGTGGACTTTTTAGGCATAGATGCATGCTGGATAGCGGTCTATGTACTTTGTCGTAATGCCCAATTGAATCTCACAATACTCATCATGTCATGTATGTGCATTGTCATGCCCTCTCTATTTGTCAATTGCCCAACTGTAATTTGTTTACCCAATATGCTATTTCTTATGGGAGAGACACCTCTAGTGAACTGTGGACCCTGGTCCATTCTTTTACATCGAATACAATCTACTGCACATCGTTTCTACTATTTTCTGCAAACAATCATCATCCACACTATACATCTAATCCTTTGTTACAGCAAGCCGGTGAGATTGACAACCTCACTGTTTCGTTGGGGCAAAGTACTTTGGTTGTGTTGTGCAGGTTCCACGTTGGCGCCGGAATCCCTGGTGTTGCGCCGCACTACACTCCGTCACCAACAACCTTCAACGTGCTTCTTGGCTCCTACTGGTTCGATAAACCTTGGTTTCTTTCTGAGGGAAAACTTGCTACTGTGTGCAACATACCTTCCTCTTGGGGTTCCCAACGAACGTGTGTGTTACACGCCATCAAGCATATTTTCTGGCGCCGTTGCCGGGGAGATCAAGACACGCTGCAAGGGGAGTCTTCACATCGCAATCTCTTTACTTTGTTTTTGTCTTGCTTTATTTTATTTACTACTTTGTTTGCTGCATTATATCAAAATACAAAAAAATAGTTGCTAGTTTTACTTTATTTACTGTCTTGCACTCTAAATCAAAAACACAAAAAAATTATTTACTCGTATTTATTTTATTTCTATTATCATGACTAGTCCTGTAGTTACTCTATCACCTGAGGAATCAATCTTCACTTTTAAACAAGGAGGTGAAGAGAGTTTTAAAGAAGCTTGGTCTAGAATTTTTGATTTTTTATAGTAAAACTGAACCTAAAATGACGCTAAGTTTGCTTCTTAGTAATTTTTATTTTGGGCTTATTCTTCGTTATAGATATGCCTTAGATGCTGTAGTGGGAGGAGATTTCCTTCATTGCGACGGAGATAGAGCTTTTAATGCCATAAAGAAATTGGTTGCATCATCTAGTTCCACTAATAATTATGATCCATCCCTTGTTAGTATTTATAATAGATTGAACACTCTTGAGACAAATGTATCTTGCTTAAAAGAAGGGTATGGTCTAATCCGTGAGCATTTTGATTATGTTCCAATAAACTCTGAACCCTCAATGTGGGACCCCACTCTTAAAGTTACTATTGATGGTAAAATTTTTTATGCTCGTTGTGATATTATGACTGAATTTTGCCTTATGCCTGAAAGTATTTATAAATCTTTGACACTCTGGGGACTTACCAAAGGGGGAGAAAGAATAACTCTCGTTGATAACTCTGTTATAATTCCCAAGGGAATAGATGAAGGTGTTTTCACAACCTTTCTTGGAAGGACGGTATCCACTGATTATCTCGTTATTAAATGTGTAGGAACAGGACAAATCACGCTTGGAAGATCCCTGCTAAAGCTCTTCGGAGCAATCATAGATGTGGAAAAAGGCACTCTAGGCTCCTCCATACCTGGATGCCATCATATATTCCCTAAATCAAAGGGTAAGAAGGGTAGCAAAACCCCTGGTAAGAATGTCAATGCTTCGTCTCTTGATAATACTTGATATACACTTTCTGCGCCTAGCTGAAAGGCGTTAAAGAAAAACGCTTATGGGAGACAACCCATGTTTTTACTACAGTAATTTTGTTTTATATTTGAGTCTTGGAAGTTGTTTACTACTGTAGCAACCTCTCCTTATCTTAGTTTTATTGCATTGTTGTGCCAAGTAAAGTCTCTAGTAGAAGTATGATACTAGATTTGGATTACTGCGCAGAAACAGTATTCTTTGCTGTCACGAATCTGGGTCTAATTCTCTGTAGGTAACTCAGAAAATTATGCCAATTTACGTGAGTGATCCTCAGATATGTACGCAACTTTCACTAGTTTTAAGTTTTTTCATCTGAGCAAGTCTGGTGCCTGATAAAAATTCGTCTTTACGAACTGTTCTGTTTTGACAGATTCTGCCTTTTATTTTGCATTGCCTGTTTTGTCATGCTTGATGGATTTTTTCGATTCCATTGACTTTCAGTAGCTTTGTGCAATGTCCAGAAGTATAAAGAATGATTGTGTCACCTCTGAATATGTGAATTTTAATTGTGCACTAACCCTCTAATGAGTTGCTTTGAGTTTGGTGTGGAGGAAGTTTTCAAGGATCAAGAGAGGAGGATGATACACTATGATCAAGGAGAGTGAAAGCTCTAAGCTTGGGGATGCCCCGGTGGTTCACCCCTGCATATATCAAGAAGACTCAAGCGTCTAAGGTTGGGGATGCCCAAGGCATCCCCTTCTTCATCGACAATATTATCAGGTTCCTCCCCTGAAACTATATTTTTATTCCGTCACATCTTATGTACTTTGCTTGGAGCGTCTGTTTGTTTTCGTTTTTGTTTTGTTTGAATAAAATGGATCCTAGCATTCATTGTGTGGGAGAGAGACACGCTCCGCTGTTGCATATGGACAAATATGTCCTTAGCTTTACTCATAGTATTCATGGCGAAAGTTTCTTCTTCGTTAAATTGTTATATGGTTGGAATTGGAAAATGATATATGTGGTAATTGGTATAACATCTTGGATAATGTGATACTTGGCAATTGTTGTGCTCATGTTTAAGCTCTTGCATCATATACTTTGCACCCATTAATGAAGAAATAGAGCATGCTAAAATCTGATTTGCATGTTTGGTTTCTCTAAGGTCTAGATAATTTCTAGTATTGAGTTTGAACAACAAGGAAGACGGTATAGAGTCTTATAATGTTTACAATATGTCTTTTATGTGAGTTGATGAGGACATCCCTACCTCACTACTACCTCCGTCATTACAAGCTGAAGATGAACCTGCTGTGAAGCTCAAGTCCGATGAAGTAAGGATTGGACCGATAACAAGAGCTCGTGCGAAGCTACTTAAACAACAGGTGAATTTGTTTCTAAACGATACTTTGATTGATGAGAACTTTATACTGCCTAAGTCCTATGATTTATGTATCATCAGGTATCAAGAGGAGACAAGCATCGCACGAGGAGGAGAGGAGCAGCTGGACATGAAGACGGACGTCAAGATGGACGTGAAGCTGGACATGGAGCTGGACATGAAGATATCTCATGAACGCGCGAGGGAGGAGCGGGAGGCATGCGCGAGAGGAGAAGAAGAAGTCCAGGCCGGTCCAGCACCCGGTCCGACCGGCCGCCAGACCGGCCGACCCGGTCCCTGGCCCGGTCGACCGGGCGCCAACCGGACGGGATTTATCGTACCGGGTGAAAACCGGAAAACCTCGCAACTTCCCGGTTGCCGCCCGGTTGACCGGACCACAGACCGGCCGATCCGGTTGCCGCCCGGTTGAACCGGACCCCAGACCGGACGACCCGGCCCACAGCCCGGTCAACCGGATTCCAGACCGGACGAGTCCGAGTCTGTCTCGACCAGATCTATTCTGGGTCGGTTTTCTTTGTATCTTTTCGACCAGAACTTGTCCCGAACGCCTATATAAGTGCCCAGGATGCCCCCTAGTTGCTTTAGACCACGTTTAAGATAAACCCTAGTTCTTAGTTGTTTGCTTATGCAAAACTATTGAATCCCTACACCATATTGCTTGATATTGTGTAGATCCTGAAAAAGTCTTGTGTGATCTGCTGTTCCATTGGGAATTAGACGGTTGCAACTTACCGCTTCGTGGTCGGCGGCTACGTGCGCAAGTGTGTGGAGTTGCGAATATCTTGCAGGGTTGAGAGCTGTTGCATTGGCGACAGGGACCAATCGAGAGATCTCGTTGCGTCATACAAGTTATCATCCACTACATCGTCGTGTTCCTCCGCTGCTATCATCCCGTGATCATCATCACCACCGTTGCTTACTGAGAAGATCGGGCCACCCCTTATCATCTTGGTATCAGATTTCCAGTTTTCCTCGGTAAGCCATCCACAATCCACCCCATAGTTGAGTTGTGAGTGTTTTCCTATCCAGAAAAAGCCAAAAAAAAATTTAGGGTTAGGGTTTGCCATAGCCTTAGATTGCACTAATTTCGAGTTTTAGTTGCTTCTCGTAGTTGTTTTTGCGTATCTTTGTCTTCCATCTAGTTTTAGGGTTTGAGTTTACTCTATCATCTTGTTTTTATCATCTAGTTTTCGTTTTTGTTTCTCCGAGTCCACATAGCGTACAGTGTGCTTTTCCCAACCATAGCCACAGCCTATCGATATACGTGACTAGGAACTTCCCCAGAAGAGACTAGTTTTACCGCTCGTCAGGCTGCTCATTAGGGTTTGGTGCTTTGCATATTTTGTTGGCCGTGTTATCAAGGAGTTGAGTCAAAAAAAAAATACAGAAAATTGAAAAGAAGCAAAAAGAGCTACATAGCTGCGTGTGTTCTACAAAAAGAAAAATCCAAAAAGAAGTGAAGTGCTAGTTGAATCAAGTGAAGGCCTTAGTTTACTTTACTGCACCTGTAGTTGAGCAATCTTGTGCCTGTCTCGTTGAGCTTTGCTAGCGTCTCTCGTGTGCTTTGCAACCTTTCCCACATATAGTTGCATTGCCCTATTGCATCGCCTTGTGTGAGTATCATTGGTTGTCTACGGTCAGCGCTAGAGCTTGTTATTGGTGCAAATAGGTAGCCTACCTACAGCCCCACATATATCCTGATTTGTCGTGTGATTTGTTCTTATACCCTTGATATTCGCTTCGCTACATCCGTGCACTAGTTGTTACTACAAGTGGTAAGCAACACTAATTTACTTTGGAACGGTAAGATCTCCTTTTCTTATCAGTTTTTGAGTGAGTTGTGAGAGTACCACCATATATTCTTGATTTAAGTGCACTAACCTACTAACCATGTCTGCTAGTGATGAGAAAATTGTTAACCAGGAGAACAAGAACTCCGCGGATTTGATGACATGGAGGGAGTATGAGGCTCTTCGTAATGAGATGCGACGTGAATTCCACGCTCAGGATGATGAGCTTAAAGGGACGGTCCAAGAGATCTCCCAGCAGCTGAATGCTACAAATGTGACCGTCACAAGGATGCAAGATCAAACGACGGATATACAACGCAGTCTTAATGACTTGCACTTACTTGTTCAGAATTTGGCTGCACGACAACAACAAGACGATGATGAAGATCCTGAGCTTCAAGATGACGCCCACAATGCTCGTGGTGCGCCTCGTGGCGATCGTGCTCGCAATTGGGCTCCACTTGGCCGCAATGGTCGTGGACAAGATGAGGAAGATGGATTGGGTAAGCCCAAATTTTCTATCCCCAAGTTTGAAGGAGGTGCTGATGTTGAAGAATACCTCACTTGGGAGCTCAAGATTGAGAAGTTATGGAATCTACATCCGCACTACACTGAAGATAGAAAGATCAAGCTTGCTTCTTCTGAATTTGATGGCTATGCATTGCGTTGGTGGGATGCTTTTGTTCGTAACCGAGACGAGGATGGTGAGCAACCTATACAAACATGGCGTGCCATGAAGGAGGCGATGACTTCTCGCTTTGTGCCTACAAATTACTTGCGGAATATATATGATAAGCTGACTCTATTGAGACAAGGTGTGAAGACTGTCGATGAATACTACATGGAGATGGAGATGCTTATTCAGCGTGGCCGTGTCCGTGAGTCTCTTGAGATGACAATGCAGCGTTTTCTGCATGGTTTGAAGTATGATATCAAAGGTATTGTTCGTCACTACAGTTACACCAATATGAATCAATTGTTACATCATGCAAGAGAAGCTGAATCACAGTTGGCTGACAAAGCAAAGATCAAAGGACGAGCTACAGGAGCTGGGCATTACACACCCCGCGCGGCCCCATCTACGGCGCCGGCGCCTTCGACGCGCTCCGCCCCTTACTCTACTCAGTCTAGTAAGCCAGTCTCCAATGTGTCTAACACAAAGAAGTCCGAATCTGCTGCAAGTACGAGTGGCTCTAATGTGTCTACAGCGCGTAACCGTGATATGCTTTGTCACACATGTGGTGGCAAAGGTCACTTCAAGAGAGATTGTCCTAACCGCAAAGTCATGATTATCAATGAGGACAATGAGTATGAGACTGGAGATGATGTTGATCCTAATGCTCCAGAAGATGATGACTATGACACTGATGGTGAAGATGCATATCCGTCTGATGCTCGCACCATTGTTGTGTCGCAGCGTGCTCTTAATGTGTTGCCTAGTGCATCTACTCAGCGCTGCAACTTGTTCCACACAAAAGCTTTAGTTGGTCCTGACAAGGCTTGCAAGGTCATTATTGATGGCGGGAGTTGCCGCAATTTAGCAAGCAAAGAGTTGTGCACCAAGCTGAAGTTGAAGTATCTACCGCACCCGCATCCATACTATATTCAGTGGTTGAGCGACAATGGTGAGATGAAAGTAAACCACATGGTGCGTGTTGAATTTGCTATTGGACCGTATAAGGATTGCATTGACTTTGATGTCGTTCCTATGACGGTATGTCACCTACTATTGGGTCGGCCTTGGCTCTATGACCGTTCTGTACAACACAATGGCCGTGCCAATACATATCACTTGGAGTTCAAGGGCAAGAAAATCAATTTACAGCCTATGACACCACAGCAAATTGTCAATGAGTCTCGTCAGAAAGTTGAAGTGAACTTGGAAGATGCATCCATTGATAGGCGAGAGAATTGTAATGTTGTGAGTGATATAACGAAAAGTGAGAGAGTAAATTCCTTAGTCTCATTAGCCACCAAAGAAGACATGAGAGAATTTAGTGAGGATCCTACAGCCATGCCTCTTGTGCTCTTGTACAGGGGTACGGTTTTGGTTTCTAACGACATGACCCCTCTTCCTCTTGGTGTTTCTAATGTTTTGCAGGAATTTGGCGACGTGTTTCCGGATGAGGTACCCGCAGGACTTCCACCATTGCGAGGTATTGAGCATCAAATCGACTTGATTCCCGGAGCTTCGCTACCCAATCGGGCACCATATAGAACGAACCCCGAAGAAACGAAGGAGATACAGAAGCAAGTACAAGCGCTACTCGACAAAGGTTATATCCGCATAAGCCTTAGTCCTTGTGTCGTTCTGTTATTCTAGTTCCTAAGAAAGATGGTACATGGCGTATGTGCGTAGATTGTAGAGCTATAAACAATATCACTATTCGATATCGTCACCCTATTCCCCGTTTAGAGGATATGCTAGATGAATTGAGTGGTGCTGCTATGTTCTCTAAAATTGATTTGCGTAGTGGTTATCATCAAATTAGGATGAAAGAAGGGGATGAGTGGAAAACAGCCTTTAAAACAAAATTTGGTTTATATGAGTGGTTAGTAATGCCTTTTGGTTTAACTAATGCACCAAGCACTTTCATGAGACTGATGAACCATGTTTTGCGTGAATTTATTGGCAAGTTTGTGGTTGTGTACTTTGATGACATATTAATCTACAGCCGCAATGAATCTGATCATACTATACATATTCGACATGTTTTGCAAGTGTTGCGTGATAATAAACTCTATGGTAATCTTGAGAAGTGCACATTTTGCAAAGATAAGGTCATATTTCTGGGTTATGTTGTCTCTAAGCATGGAGTAGAAGTAGATGTGTCTAAAATTGAAGCTATTCAAAATTGGCCTACTCCCATGAATGTGAGTCAAGTAAGAAGTTTTCATGGTCTAGCTGGGTTTTATAGAAGATTTGTGCCCAACTTTAGTACTATTGCTGCACCTTTGAATGACTTGACTAAAAAGGGTGTTGTCTTTGAGTGGGGCGCAGCCCAAGATCATGCTTTTGATGAACTAAAACGATTGTTAACTTCTGCACCGTTGCTTGCACTTCCTGATTTCAATAAGCAATTTGAGATTGAATGTGATGCTAGTGGTATTGGAATTGGTGGTGTGTTGATGCAAGAGGGTCGCCCAATTGCATATTTTTCTGAGAAACTATCTGGTGCTAAGTTGAACTATCCTATCTATGATAAAGAGTTGTATGCTTTAATTAGAGTTCTTGAGGTTTGGCAACATTACTTGTGGCCAAAAGAATTTATCATACATTCTGATCATGAAGCTTTGAAATACCTGAAAGCTCAGTCTACTTTGCATAAGCGTCTTGCTAAGTGGGTTGAGTTCATTGAATCTTTTCCATACATTATTAAACATAAGAAGGGAAAAGATAATATTGTTGCTGATGCTCTATCTAGGAAGAATATGCTATTAACTCACCTTGATGTTAAAATTCCTGGATTAGAAGTGCTATGTGATTTATATGCTACTGATCATGATTTTGCTGAACCATATCGCTTATGTGCTCTTGGTAAAGCATGGGACAAATATCACATACACGATGGGTTCTTGTTTAGAGCTAACAAACTATGTGTTCCAGAATCGTCTGTGCGTTTGCTCTTATTGCAGGAATCACATGCTGGAGGTTTGATGGGTCACTTTGGGCGTGAGAAGACGCTACTCATGCTTGCTGACCACTTTTATTGGCCAAAGATGAGGCGGGATGTGGACAGGTATGTGAACAGATGCATTACTTGCAACAAGTCCAATTCCAAGCTGAAGCCTCACGGTTTGTATACTCCTTTACCGGCACCTACTACACCTTGGGAAGATATTAGTATGGATTTTGTGTTGGGTTTGCCGCGTACTAAAAGAGGCCATGATTCTATATTTGTGGTAGTGGACAGATTTTCTAAAATGTCACACTTTATTGCCTGCCACAAAAGCGACGATGCGTCGCATGTTGCTAACCTGTTTTTCAGGGAGGTTGTGCGACTACATGGAGTTCCGAAGACAATTGTTTCTGATCGTGACGTGAAGTTTATGAGCTACTTCTGGAAGACGCTGTGGGGAAAGCTAGGGACGAAGCTACTGTTCAGTACTACTTGTCATCCCCAAACTGATGGTCAAACTGAGGTGGTGAATAGAACATTGTCACAACTATTGAGATCCATGATCAAGAAGAACCTGAAGGAGTGGGAAGATTGTTTGCCGCATGTGGAGTTTGCTTATAACAGGGCGGTACATTCTACCACGGAGCTATGTCCTTTTGAGGTGGTGTATGGTTTCAAACCCATTACTCCACTTGACTTGTTGCCTTTGCCCATACATGAGAGAGTTAATATGGAGGCATCCAAGAGGGCAGATTTTGTGCGTAAGATCCATGTGAAGACTAAAGAGTTGATAGAAAAGAAAGGCAAGAGCAATGCTGCAAGGATGAACAAGAAGCATAAGGAGATGTTGTTCAAGCCTGGTGATATGGTCTGGGTACATTTTCGCAAGGATAGGTTCCCGAAGCTGAGGAAGTCTAAGTTGAAGCCTCGTGGTGCTGGTCCTTACAAAGTGCTGGCCAAGATCAATGATAATGCATACTCAATAGATCTTCCAATTGATGAGTTTGGTGTCAGTAATTCTTTCAATGTTGCTGATTTGACACCATATGACGGAGAAGACCTTGGAGCGTCGGGGTCGACGCCTTTTGAAGGGGGGGGGAGATGATGAGGACATCCCTACCTCACTACTACCTCCGTCATTACAAGCTGAAGATGAACCTGCTGTGAAGCTCAAGTCCGATGAAGTAAGGATTGGACCGATAACAAGAGCTCGTGTGAAGCTACTTAAACAACAGGTGAATTTGTTTCTAAACGATACTTTGATTGATGAGAACTTTATACTGCCTAAGTCCTATGATTTATGTATCATCAGGTATCAAGAGGAGACAAGCATCGCACGAGGAGGAGAGGAGCAGCTGGACATGAAGACGAACGTCAAGATGGACGTGAAGCTGGACATGGAGCTGGACATGAAGATATCTCATGAACGCGCGAGGGAGGAGCGGGAGGCATGCGCGAGAGGAGAAGAAGAAGTCCAGGCCGGTCCAGCACCCGGTCCGACCGGCCGCCAGACCGGCCGACCCGGTCCCTGGCCCGGTCGACCGGGCGCCAACCGGACGGTATTTATCGTACCGGGTGAAAACCGGAAAACCTCGCAACTTCCCGGTTGCCGCCCGGTTGACCGGACCACAGACCGGCCGATCCGGTTGCCGCCCGGTTGAACCGGACCCCAGACCGGACGACCCGGCCCACAGCCCGGTCAACCGGATTCCAGACCGGACGAGTCCGAGTCTGTCTCGACCAGATCTATTCTGGGTCGGTTTTCTTTGTATCTTTTCGACCAGAACTTGTCCCGGACGCCTATATAAGTGCCCAGGACGCCCCCTAGTTGCTTTAGACCACGTTTAAGATAAACCCTAGTTCTTAGTTGTTTGCTTATGCAAAACTATTGAATCCCTACACCATATTGCTTGATATTGTGTAGATCCTGAAAAAGTCTTGTGTGATCTGCTGTTCCATTGGGAATTAGACGGTTGCAACTTACCGCTTCGTGGTCGGCGGCTACGTGCGCAAGTGTGTGGAGTTGCGAATATCTTGCAGGGTTGAGAGCTGTTGCATTGGCGACAGGGACCAATCGAGAGATCTCGTTGCGTCATACAAGTTATCATCCACTACATCGTCGTGTTCCTCCGCTGCTATCATCCCGTGATCATCATCACCACCGTTGCTTACTGAGAAGATCGGGCCACCCCTTATCATGAGTTTTGCTGTACCGCTTCATCCTTGTGTTTGTTTCAAATAACCTTGCTAGCCTAAACCTTGTATCGAGAGGGAGTACTTCTCATGCATCCAAAATCCTTGAACCAACCACTATGCCATTTGTGTCCACCATACCTACCTACCACATGGTATTTCTCCGCCATTCCAAAGTAAATTGCTTGAGTGCTACCTTTAAAATTTCCATTCTTTACCTTTACAATATATAGCTCATGGGACAAAATAGCTTAAAAACTATTGTGATATTGAATATGTACTTATGCACTTTATCTCTTATTAAGTTGCTTGTTGTGCGATAACCATGTTCCTGGGGACGCCATCAACTATTTCTTTGTTGAATATCATGTGAGTTGCTATGCATGTTCGTCTTGTCTGAAGTAAGAGAGATCTACCACTTTATGGTTAAAGCATGCATATTGTTAGAGAAGAACATTGGGCCGCTAACTAAAGCCATGAATCATGGTGGAAGCTTCAGTTTTGGACATATATCCTCAATCTCATATGAGAACATTAATTGTTGCTACATGCTTATGCATTAAAGAGGAGTCCATTATCTGTTGTCTATGTTGTCCCGGTATGGATGTCTAAGTTGAGAATAACCAAAAGCGAGAAATCCAATGCGAGCATTCTCCTTAGACCTGTAGGATAACGTTGCATAGAAAACAAAAAATTTCCTACCGCGAACACGCAATCCAAGCCAAGATGCAATCTAGAAGTCTGTAGCAACGAGGGGGTATCGAGTCTCACCCTTGAAGAGATTCCAAAGCCTACAAGATGAGGTTCTTGTTGCTGCGGTAGACGTTCACTTGCCGCTTGCAAAAGCGCGTAGAAGATCTTGATCACGATCGCTTTCGGCGCCACGAACGGGCAGCACCTCCGTACTCGGTCACACGTTCGGTTGTTGATGAAGACGACGTCCACCTCCCCGTTCCAGCGGGCAGCGGAAGTAGTAGCTCCTCTTGAATCCGACAGCACGACGGCGTGGTGTCGGTGGCGGTGGAGAACTCCGGCGGAGCTTCGCTAAAGCTACGCGGGAGATATGGAGGAGAGGGGGGCGGCTAGGGTTTGGGAGGGGGTGGCCGGCCTCAAGGGGGTGCGGCCAACTTGTGGCTTTGTGGTGGCCGGCCCCCTCCCCTATGCCCCTCATTATATAGGTGGAACCCCAAGAGTTAGTCTCCAAGTCTTCGAATAAGACCCGATCCAAAAACCTTCCATATGGAGGGGAAACTTAGCCAAGCTAGGACTCCCACTAGAGGTGGGAGTTCCACCTCCCATATGGGGGGGTGGCCGGCCCCCTAAGGGGGAGTCCACTTGGGACTCCTCCCCACCTAGGGTTGGCCGGCCATGGAGGTGGAGTCCCATGTGGACTCCACCTTCCTTGGTGGTTTCTTCCGGACTTTTCTAGAACCTTCTAGAACCTTCCATAGAACCTTCCGCGACATTTTAATTCACATAAAATGACATCCTATATATGAATCTTATTCTCCGGACCATTCCGGAACTCCTCGTGATGTCCGGGATCTCATCCGGGACTCCGAACAAATATTCGAACTCCATTCCATATTCAAGTACTACCATTTCAACATCCAACTTTAAGTGTGTCACCCTACGGTTCGTGAACTATGTGGACATGGTTGAGTACTCACTCCGACCAATAACCAATAGCGGGATCTGGAGATCCATAATGGCTCCCACATATTCAACGATGACTTTAGTGATCGAATGAACCATTCACATACGATACCAATTCCCTTTGTCACGCGATATTTTACTTGTCCGAGGTTTGATCATCGGTATCACTCTATACCTTGTTCAACCTCGTCTCCTGACAAGTACTCTTTACTCGTACCGTGGTATGTGGTCTCTTATGAACTTATTCATATGCTTGCAAGACATTAGACGACATTCCACCGAGAGGGCCCAGAGTATATCTATCCGTCATCGGGATGGACAAATCCCACTGTTGATCCATATGCCTCAACTCATACTTTCCGGATACTTAATCCCACCTTTATAACCACCCATTTACGCAGTGGCGTTTGGTGTAATCAAAGTACCTTTCCGGCATAAGTGATTTACATGATCTCATGGTCATAAGGACTAGGTAACTATGTATCGAAAGCTTATAGCAAATAACTTAATGACGTGATCTTATGCTATGCTTAATTGGGTGTGTCCATTACATCATTCATACAATGATATAACCTTGTTATTAATAACATCCAATGTTCATGATTATGAAACTAATCATCCATTAATCAAAAAGCTAGTTAAGAGGCATACTAGGGACTCTTTGTTGTCTACATATCACACATGTACTAATGTTTCGGTTAATACAATTATAGCATGATATATAAACATTTATCATAAACATAAAGATATATAATAACCACTTTTATTATTGCCTCTTGGGCATATCTCCTTCAGTCTCCCACTTGCACTAGAGTCAATAATCTAGTTTACATTTGTAAAGATATAACACCTTGGTCTTCTGGTGCTTTATCATGTATTGCTCACAGGAGAGGTTTTAGTCAACGGATCTGACATGCTCAGAAACGTATGTATTTTGTAATTCATTTGCGTCTCAACGCATCACTCATTTCCAAATGAGTCGGCATTAAATATGTTTGGTCTTCTGGTGGAACCTTAATTCCGTGGTCTGAAATATGTCACTAATATTGTCACACACAATATAGCTTCAAAGTTCTGACTCTGTCGGAACTACACCAAGTTCTCAAAGAACCTCTTGACTTAACATCCTTTGTTATTGTCAAAACAATGACATACTCTGCCTTCTTTTGTAGAATCCATCACAATATTTAGAACTTTTCTAAATCTAGCATAGACAACTTCTAGCTCATTGTGCTACCTTTTAAACAACACTTAGTCTAATTTGAGATTGAAATTATATTTTATATGTGACAAAACCAATATCGGTGTAACACCTTTACAGCGATTTGTTTGTCATTTCTTCATACAAAAAAAATATATATATCCTTAGTTCTTCTAAAGTACTCAAGGATATTCTTACTGTCGTCCAATGATCATCATATGAATCATTCTGGTATATGCTCATAACACTTTATAGCACATGATATCTGATTGTGTACATATTATTCGTGATCTATAATCACTCATGTGTTTTTACTCATTGAGTGTCAGATACACTCAAGTCTTGTTAAAACTTTAACATGACAAGAATATTTTCTTAATATTTCTATATTGAACCATTTCAATATCTATTCTATGTACTTTGACTTAAACTTATTTATGTGTTTCAATCTATCTTCATAGATCTTGACACTAAATTTGTTTCAGTCCATATCCTTTCATTGAAGTTAATTTCTCAATGAATCCTTTTAATCAAGTATATAATTATATCATTTATAACCAACTATATGTCACCTACATAAAGTATTATAAATATGTCTTAGCGCTCCCACTTAATTTCTTGCAAATGCAAGCCTCTTCATCGTCTCTGATGAAATCAAAAACTCTTTGACTATTTCATCTGGTGAAGATTCCTACTCCGCGATACTTACTTCATCCAATTGAAGTTCGTATACCTATCTAGTATTCCACAGACCAGCAAAACTCTTGGTTGTATCTTGTATACACCTTTAATACATACTTCTGATAAGTAATGTATTTTGCCATCCTACTAGCATATCTCATAAAAGAAATATGTAGTGATTACTAGAATAATCCATAGATCATAGACTATAAGCATTGCTACGGAAGATCTAATCTTATCGTAGTCAACTCTTTGAACTTTGTTGTAAACAATTTTTCAACAAGTCGAGCTTCTTCAATGATATTTCATCCAAGTCCATAGATCCATTTTCTTTCAAAAAGTATTCATCTATTATGGATTTCATGGCGCATGGCCATTTTAACGGAGTCAGGGCCCATCATAACTTCTTTGTTTGTAGTTGGTTTATCATTGTTCAAAATCAATCCTTTGTCCACAAATCATTTATTTGATCACAAAGTAAACCATACCTACAAGGTTCAATATGTACTTCGATTTTCATGACTAAAACACTTTGTAGTCATGGGAGCCATGATCGTTGTGGCCGCTTCTGAAACCAATTCTGATGCTGCGCTACTCTGATCATTATGCTCTGGTTCATAAACCTTATCAAATTATATTGTCCTCCCACTCAAATACTTTACTAGAAACAATTTCTCGGAAATAACAAACATTGACAAACACTTTTGTCTTTGTTTCGTGGGAAGAATTCCCAATCAAATCTCTGGGATAACCAACAAAGACATTCATCCGATTTTGGTTGTAAACTTATTTACTTATGCTATGCATACCAAAATTTAAGAAAAGACTATCAGGTTTCTTACCTATGCCATAACTCGTATGGTGTCATTTCAACGGATCATGATGATGCTCTATTTAGTGTAAAAGCGGTAGTCACTAAAGCATAATCCACAAAAATATAATGGCGTCATAATATTTTTATCTCATCATTAATCCAACAAGGTTTGGATACATATCTTGAATACTATATCATCATTATGATACTCCAAGAAATGTGAGTTGTAGAACAATTTCATAACTCTCTTAGATGTTCGCTAAAACTCGTAATTCAAATATTTCCACCATGATCCAATCATAGATATTTTTCTATTACGATGATTTCCACTTCATGCTGAAATTTATTTGAATCCATTCAAATGTTTCAAACTTCTTCCTTATTGAATATATCCACATATATATACTTAATTCATTGTTGAAAGTTTTCATGAAGTAGAAGAATCTCCCGCACACAACTATGCCCAGTGAACCACATACATCATCATGTATTTTTCCACTAAGTTAGTTGCCCGTTAATCTCTTGGCCTATGAACGGTATTTTAATCATTCTCTTTAGAAAAGATTTGCAAGCGCCAAATGATTCAAAAATCAAATGACTCCAAAAATCCATTTGCATGGAGTTCCTTCATGCGTTCCTTTCTAACATGACCTAAATGGCGGTTCCACAAATAAGTGGAATTCAAATCATTTGCCTTATTGCATTTTAGCGTCAGTGTTATGTATGTGTGTTTCACCATTAAGATTTATAATAACTTATCCATCATACATGGAGAAATGTCATAATTTGAACAACTCATTGTTTTCATTTGACCAGAGCAAAATAACAATTATTAAGTTCTTTATTATAAATTCTAAGGGCTAGATAGAATGCCAACGATGAACATAATAACACTTTATTTTGTTCCAGACGTGCATTCCTATCATATTCCTTATCAGTCACTTAGGCCATTGTATTCTTGTATTGCGTTGTTTTGTATGACACTTCATACCAACCAATATAGTACTAATACCCAAGAATTTCATAGTGTGACCTAACTAAGAATACAACCATAACATGTATATCATTTATATACACCTGAGCTAGACTTTCTAGTCTTTTCTTTCTTTCTGCCAAAATATCTTTTGCAGTTTCTCTTTTAGCTTTCCTCATTATTCAGAAAAACACTTCAACATCAATAACTTCTAGGTTTGTTGGTCTAATACCAATAACCTTGAGGTTCTTATTTTGAAGTTGATCATCATATGACAAGTGTTCTAGATTTCACTATTAGTAACTTTGTAATACGATGAACAATTTCACTCATAATTTTATCCATCAATTCATGACAACTTTCTGAGACCATGTCTGTACATGCTAGGCTCATAAAGTTTAACCTTAGTATTCGTATGTGCAAATCTGGCTTGCACCCGTTGTATGCACACATAGAATCTATAACACCCGATCATCACGTGATGCTTCGAAACGACGAGTCTTAGCAACGGTGCATACTAAGGATGATAAACTTCATGGATATGCGAATATCATTAGTGCTCCAATAGTTTGGAGGATTGGGACGCCTGGCGTCTTCAACCTTCGTACATTCCCATAAAACTTATGAGTTTATGTAGTCTCACCAAATTATATTCTATCATCTTGCAATAAGGTCTTAGATATCACATATATCTCATACCTTGCTTATTTCTGAAAACTATTTTCAGCTCCTTACTTTTCAAACAGATTTGAACTTCAAGTTTCACGGAGACAAGATATCTTTAAGTACTAATTGAAACCATAGCTCTTTGAATCAACAATGTGAGGTTTACTAAAAGTTTGCAATAGGACTTAATCATTTCTTGATTCTTTAACAATACAGTACCAGTCCGTAAAGTTTCTTGTCAGATTTTAACAGTATTTCTATCTCAATAACAAGACTAGCGCTTGGTAGAAAAACGGATGCCAATACTACAAATTAATTCAAAATACTACTCAGACTATGTTTATGATAATTAGTTCATGTTTTAATCTAATTACTAATGAACTCCCACTTAATACAACATCCCTCATAGTTGTTAAGTGGTACACAATCCACATCCACTACACCAAAACCGATCATCAAGTGAGATGATGTAGCTTCAATGGTGAACATCAACATGTTGATCATATCATCCATATGACTCGTGTTCAACCTTTCGGTTTCCGTTGTCCCGAGGCCATGTCTGTACATGCTAGGCTCGTCAAGCAAACCCAAGTATTCCGCGTGTGCAACATGGCTTACACCCGTTGTATATGAACGTTGAATCTATCACATCCGATCATCACGAGATGCTTCGAAACGACGAACTTTGGCAACGATGCATACTAGGGGAGAACACTTTATTATCTTGATATTAATGTGAGGGATCATCTTATAATGCTACCATCGCGATCTAAGCAAAATAAGATGCATAAAGGATTAACATCACATGCAATTCATATGTGATATGATATGGCCCTTTAGTCTTTGCGCCTTCGATCTTCATCTCCAAAGCACGGACATGATCTCCATCATCAACGGGCATGATCTCCATCATCGTCGGCGTAGCGTCAAGGTCCATGGCGCCGTCTTCATGGTTGTTCACCTCATGTAGCAACTATTACAACTACTTTGAAATACTACTCAACATGAAATTTAAAGACAACCATAAGGCTCCTGCCGGTTGCCACAATACAATAATGATCATCTCATACATATTCATCATCATATTATGGCCATATCACATCACCAAACCCTGCAAAAACAAGTTAGACGTCTCTAATTTGGTTTGCATATTTTACGTGGTTTAGGGTTTTCGAGAGAGATCTAATCTACCTACGAACATGAACCACAACGATGATACTAGTGTTGTCAATAGAAGAGTAAATTGAATCTTCACTATAGTAGGAGAGACAGACACCCGCAAAGCCTCTTATGCAATACAAGTTGCATGTCGAACGAGGAACAAGTCTCATGAACGCGGTCATGTAAAGTTAGTCCGAGCCGCTTCATCCCACTATGCCACAAAGATGCAAAGTACTCAAACTAAAGACAACAAGAGCATCAACGCCCACAAAACCATTGTGTTCTACTCGTGCAACCATCTATGCATAGACACGGCTCTGATACCACTGTAGGATAACGTTGCATAGAAAACAAAAATTTTCCTACCGCGAACACGCAATCCAAGCCAAGATGCATTCTAGAAGACGGTAGCAACGAGGGGGTATCGAGTCTCACCCTTGAAGAGATTCCAAAGCCTACAAGATGAGGCTCTTGTTGCTGCGGTAGACGTTCACTTGCCGCTTGCAAAAGCGCGTAGAAGATCTTGATCACGATCGCTTCCGGCGCCACGAACGGGCAGCACCTCCGTACTCGGTCACACGTTCGGTTGTTGATGAAGACGACGTCCACCTCCCCGTTCCAGCGGGCAGCGGAAGTAGTAGCTCCTCTTGAATCCGACAGCACGACGGCGTGGTGTCGGTGGCGGTGGAGAACTCCGGCGGAGCTTCGCTAAAGCTACGCGGGAGATATGGAGGAGAGGGGGGCGGCTAGGGTTTGGGAGGGGGTGGCCGGCCTCAAGGGGGTGCGGCCAACTTGTGGCTTTGTGGTGGCCGGCCCCCTCCCCTATGCCCCTCATTATATAGGTGGAACCCCAAGAGTTAGTCTCCAAGTCTTCGAATAAGACCCGATCCAAAAACCTTCCATATGGAGGGGAAACCTAGCCAAGCTAGGACTCCCACTAGAGGTGGGAGTTCCACCTCCCATATGGGGGGGGTGGCCGGCCCCCTAAGGGGGAGTCCACCTGGGACTCCTCCCCACCTAGGGTTGGCCGGCCATGGAGGTGGAGTCCCATGTGGACTCCACCTTCCTTGGTGGTTTCTTCCGGACTTTTCTAGAACCTTCTAGAACTTTCCATAGAACCTTTCGCGACATTTTAATTCACATAAAATGACATCCTATATATGAATCTTATTCTCCGGACCATTCCGGAACTCCTCGTGATGTCCGGGATCTCATCCGGGACTCCGAACAAATATTCGAACTCCATTCCATATTCAAGTACTACTATTTCAACATCCAACTTTAAGTGTGTCACCCTACGGTTCGTGAACTATGTGGACATGGTTGAGTACTCACTCCGACCAATAACCAATAGCGGGATCTGGAGATCCATAATGGCTCCCACATATTCAACGATGACTTTAGTGATCGAATGAACCATTCACATACGATACCAATTCCCTTTGTCACGCGATATTTTACTTGTCCGAGGTTTGATCATCGGTATCACTCTATACCTTGTTCAACCTCGTCTCCTGACAAGTACTCTTTACTCGTACCGTGGTATGTGGTCTCTTATGAACTTACTCATATGCTTGCAAGACATTAGACGACATTCCACCGAGAGGGCCCATAGTATATCTATCCGTCATCGGGATGGACAAATCCCACTGTTGATCCATATGCCTCAACTCATACTTTCCGGATACTTAATCCCACCTTTATAACCACCCATTTACGCAGTGGCGTTTGGTGTAATCAAAGTACCTTTCCGGCATAAGTGATTTACATGATCTCATGGTCATAAGGACTAGGTAACTATGTATCGAAAGCTAATAGCAAATAACTTAATGACGTGATCTTATGCTATGCTTAATTGGGTGTGTCCATTACATCATTCATAAAATGATATAACCTTGTTATTAATAACATCCAATGTTCATGATTATGAAACTAATCATCCATTAATCAACAAGCTAGTTAAGAGGCATACTAGGGACTCTTTGTTGTCTACATATCACACATGTACTAATGTTTCGGTTAATACAATTATAGCATGATATATAAACATTTATCATAAACATAAAGATATATAATAACCACTTTTATTATTGCCTCTTGGGCATATCTCCTTCAAGACCTTTGTACAGGCGGCATAGAGGTACCCCATTGTGACACTTGGTTAAAACATGTGTACTGCGATGATCCGGTAGTCCAAGCTAATTAGGACAAGGTGCGGGCACTATTAGTATACTATGCATGAGACTTGCAACTTGTAGGATATAATTTACATAACTCATATGCTTTATTACTACCGTTGACAAAATTGTTTCTTGTTTTTAAAATAAAAGCTCTAGCACAAATATAGCAATCGATGCTTTCCTCTTTGAAGGACCTTTCTTTCACTTTTATGTTGAGTCAGTTCACCTATTTCTCTCCACCTCAAGAAGCAAACACTTGTGTGAACTGTGCATTGATTCCTACATACTTGCATATTGCACTTGTTATAATACTCTATGTTGACAATATCCATGAGATATACATGTTACAAGTTGAAAGCAACCGCTGAAACTTAATCTTCCTTTGTGTTGCTTCAATGCTTTCTACTTTGAATTATTGCTTTATGAGTTAACTCTTATGCAAGACTTATTGATGCTTGTCTTTAAGTACTATTCATGAAAAGTCTTTGCTTTATGATTCGGTTGTTTACTCATGTCATTACCATTGTTTTGATCGCTGCATTCATTACATGTGCTTACAATAGTATGATCAAGATTATGTTGGTAGCATTGTCACTTAAGAAATTATCTTTGTTATCGTTTACCTACTCGGGACGAGTAGGAACTAAGCTTGGGGATGCTTGATACGTCTCAAACGTATCTATAATTTCTTATATTCCATGCTACTTTTATGATGATACTCACATGTTTTATACACATTATATGTCATTATTATGCATTTTCCGGCACTAACCTATTAACGAGATGCCGAAGAGCCAGTTGCTGTTTTCTGCTGTTTTTGGTTTCAGAAATCCTAGTAAGGAAATATTCTCGGAATTGGACGAAATCAACGCCCAGGGTCCTATTTTTGGACGAAGCTTCCAGAACACCTGAGGGGAAAGGAAGTGGGGCCACGAGGTGGCCACACCACCAGGCGGCGTGGCCTGGGCCCTGGCCGCGCCAGCCTATGGTGTGGGTGACAAGGTATTAACTTGTCAATGCCTACGAATAGTAGACTAGGGTTTCGTGTAATGTAGAGGGCAAGTAGATCTCGAAGGTTATCAACCGAATAATACTCGACGAAATAAAACTAGGGTTTGCTCAACAATGATTCGATGATCTTTTTCGTCCCTCGACTCCCCCTTATATATGAGGCGGAGCCGAGGGATTCGTATTGTACAAGTTACAGAGTCCGGGAAGGTTTCTAACTCGTCCCGCAAGATCACATACAACACTTCTCATTACAACTCTAGCTATCCTTAACAACATCTTTGGGCTTCCGAGTCTTCTTATTCTTCGGGTATTGGGCCTTCAGTAAACCTCGGGTACTATCATTGGCAGGCCCATTGGGGATGCCTATGTCAGTAGCCCCCGAGATTTTGCTTGAATCGTAGAGTCAGGGAAAATCTCCCCTGTTTATTTTTACTCGACAACTTTAACTTGTCCATACTTCTTTACATGATTTTCTATATTGTACAGGGATAACGGTAATTGGGGCTAGTTCATCTGACGGATCAGGTACTAGTTAACTGCTCTAGTGGCAATCCACAAAAACCTACTTCAAGATCACGTCCCTGGACATGACCTCGGTGATACTGGTGTAAACTTCGACAAGTGCCGCTTAAGGTCTTACCATTCTGTCGAGTCCCAGTCAATTTTATCGAGTCCACAGCGCGTCCGCTGGGATATTTCTTCACATCTGTCGATGTGGAAAAAAGTAGCAGAGCGCAGTCTTTGGCGATGCCACGCCGCACAGAACGGATCTGGGGTCTTACCTTCGCAGTGTTTTGCGGCATTCAGAATTTAGTCGCAACTTTTGGCGTTCTGAGAATGTATTGTCGAGTGCTTATTCGGCTGTTGGAATAGCACATTTCATCGAGTCAATTTCTGACTTATATTGCTCTCCCGATGGGAGTATATGTAGAGTTATCTTTATAACTCGAAATATACTTCGTCTTCATTCTTTTTCTTTCTTTCTTTCTCTCTTTTTTTTTTCTTTTTGATAATTTTCATCGGGCACGCGAACAGCGTTCCCGATGGGAGTAGCCCCCGAGGCTACAGCCAAGGACTTGTGCTTGGTTGTAGGCTCAACATTCTAGTGTACCTTGTCGCTATTTTATCATTCTTTCTCGATATTTTCTTCTTTTATCTCTCGGGTGCGCGAACAGCGCTCCCGATGGGAGTAGCCCCCGAGGCTATGAACAAATGCTTGCGTTTGATCATAGGCTCCCGCAATTTCTATATTGTCACCCTCGAAATTTATTTCTTTCAAAGTAGCCCCCAAGCATTTGGGCAAAAACTTGTATTTGATCAGAGGCTCCCGAAGTATTCAATAACTTCTCCTGTCGCCAATCTTCTTTTACTTTTCTTGTCGAAATTTTCTCCCTTAAGCGTAGTTATGTCATTGCTGTTAATAGTCGCAATTTTTCTGCCTTGTGGGTCCAATGTCTCCACCACGTTGACACGTCGTGCAAGTGGGGGACACACGTCCTCCGCTTTTCCTGGCGCACGTACTGTAACGCCTGTTTCGTTCCATCCTAGTAAAATTACTTTTTTACCCTTCATCTGCAGGATCTTTTTTCACCGCACGATTTCCTCATCCAACGGTGTATTGCTCTGCCAAATTCCTATATAAACCTTTCTTCCACCTCCGTTCGCACATTCGCTTGCGCCGCACCTCTGTTCCCCTTTGTCAAAACTTTCTGTTGCGCCCAAGTTTCCTCTGAGCTTCACCTGCGCACAAGCTTCGCTCCTCCGGTGTTGTTGATGCCACCACGCGGACGACTCACTCGCCACAGTACTCCAGAGTCCAAGATGGCCGTTGAAGGCGTCGAGTGGGAGAGATCCAAAATCTCCAACCAAGACATCAATATGCTGAAAAGGCTGGGCCTGACGAAGGAGGAAGGCGCCATCCGCTTTCCCAGTGAAGAGAGCTATCCTTCTCCGCCGATGGAGTACCGGGTTAGTTTCGTCGACCATCTCATCCGCGGTCTTTCCACCCCAATCCATGATTTCCTTCGTGGCCTTCTCTTTGTCTACGGGATTCAGCTACACCAGCTGACTCCCAATTCTATTCTCCATGTCGCCATTTTCATCACCCTCTGCGAATGCTTCCTCGGAGTCCCTCCTAACTGGGCTCTGTGGAAGCGCATCTTCTGTCTTCGCTGCAACGGCTCCCACAACGCTACTTACAACATAGGTGGCGTTGTTATCTGCGTCCGTACTGATGTCGAATATTTCAACGTCAAATTCCCTGACTCTGTCCAAGGGTGGCGCAAAAGGTGGCTCTACATACACGAAGAAAGTGCCAATTCTGTTGAGCACAACATAATCCCTTTTGATGGAAGTGCCAAAATTCTGCGCCGCCGCTCTTGGGATGCTGAAGCTTCTGAAGAAGAAAAAATGGCGACAGAAGCTCTTATGTCCCGCATTCATCAACTTCAAAATACTCGAGGCAAGGAGCTGTCTGGTGTCCAAATCACCGCCTACTTCCTTAGGATTAGAGTGCAGCCTCTTCAGGCGCGCAAAAATCCCCTTTGGACATACGCTGGTGCAAATGACGCCAATAGGCTCTCCAAGGATCTTTCTGTGAAGGACTTGGAGAAGCTTATTCGAAGAATTTCCTCGCTGAGCAAGAAGTATCCGATTCCCTCCTCTTGCCGCGTGGAACCATACGGTGCCACCAATCCTCTCCCTCAGGTATTTTATCTTCTCAAATTTTTGTCTTGCTCTGAGTTTTTCCTGTGTCACATTTTATTGATATCTTTATAATTTTTCTTGTCAAAATTTTTCTGCAGAACCATCCTACTTTGGCTTCCCTTCCTCCTCTTCCTGAGGATGGAGAAGTCGATGAAAGGGCTATCATCACCGACGACAACCAAGATGCCCTCTCATTTATAAATGAGCCCGTAGATTCTCGAAAATCTGCGGGTTCATCCGAAAAGGAAGCTGCCTCCGAAGGCACTATGTCGGCACAATCTCCTCCTTCTGCCGTGTCTCCAAGGCACAAAAGGAAAAGGGATAGTGTCGAAGATTCCGGCACCTCCAAAGCCGAAGAAGTTGATCCTTCACGTCAGAAGGCGGCTTATGATCCATACCTTGAATCCCTCATCAGCTCGTAAGTTGGCTTTACTTCCTCTTATCCTTGTACTCGAAGTTTTTTGTCTGTCTTGCTTTTTATGTTGTCCTTTTTTGTTCGTAGTGATGATGAGGAACAACCACCAACTCTTGACGTGGCTGCTCGAACGAGTTCGTCACGTACTTTAGTTGTTTCGGAAACGCCAGCTGAAGGAGAGAAATCCTCGCCTCCTCAACTGAATGTTGGCGCTCCCACTCCACCTTCTAGCCCTCTTGTTCCTTCGCCAAAAAGGACAAGGGTAGAATCAGTTGTGGAGCCTACCCTCGAATTGGGTAGCTCCTCCAATTCTTTCTTGGATGACGTAAGTTCTTAATCTGCTTAGCACTGTCTATATTTCCTCTTGTTTCCTTTTGCATGTCTTCGTATTTTTCCCATATCGACATATTTGCTTTCTTTTTCTTTCTTTGACAGCCTATGGTCAAAGAACTTCTTCGCATTGGTGCCCAATTTGTTGGGTACCGTGAATATGCTAGCAAGACTGAAGGTACTACTTTTTCTATGACTCCTGCCTTACGACTTCCTGCTCCTGCTTTGTTTGTATTTTTGACAGCTTCTTGATTATTATGGCAGATAAACTTGCTGAGGCCAACAAGCTTGTCGAGACTCTTGCTCAGAAACTGAAGCAGAGTGAAATGGCTCGCAAGAAGGCTGAACTTGACGCCAGCCAAGCTAAAGCAGAGGCTAAGGAAGCCATAGCCAAGGCTGCTGGTGTCGAAGAGCTGGAAAAGAGGCTAGCTGATGCCGAAACTGCTTTAAATGACCACAAAGCCTCCCAAGCTTCTCGTGAAAAGGCGATCACCAAGCGTTTGATCGGACAGAACCGGCGCTTTGTCGGTAATTTTTCGTACCCTTCTATCTTTTCTTTTTCTAGGATTAACTTTTCCTTCTTGCTGTCGACCAATATATATTTTCCTCGGCAGCTAAAACAAACCAAGAGTTTGAGCTTGAAGATCCCGACGATGATCCTCTTCTGGACGCACTCTCTTTCCTGGAATTTCATGGAACTGAAGTTCGCGAAGGCATGGATCATGCTGACGCGGGTTTCTCGAAGTTGTTCCCCTACTTCTTCCCCAGGAAAGAGGAGCCCAAGACTTTCCTTGCCCTTGCCAAGGAATTTGACTCGTCAGAAGATCTTGGACTGAAGATGCGCCAGGAAAACATGAAGGTTGCTGTTGAGAGCACTATCGCCTTGGTTGCGGACAGCCAACAAACTGTTGACTGGACGAGAGTTGGCGCCACCGAACAGATCGAACAAACGAAATGGCGTTCGTTGATCAAGGCGGCTAAGCCCAACGCGAAGAAAATCCTGGCCTATCTCGGGATCAAGCCAGCGTCGACTCCTAGCTCATCGAGGCCGGAGGTCTAGTCGAAAGCTTCTTCTTTCATTTTTCTTTTGCTTTTGATGATGTCGCCGAAGTAGCTGTTTGGCGACACCTATCCCACTAGCTCAACATGTAATGCCTTGTAAATATGCTGAACGATCAATGAAAACTCTATCTTGCTTGTTGATTGATGTCGACTTTTTTGCTAAATTTCAGTTGGTGTTTGATAACTATATTCCGTCTCCTGCTCCTCCCGATGTTTTGCCTTCTCCTTCTTGCTCGAGGAAAAATCTTGCTGATACTGAACCTGTCGAAGATTCTTTGTCGCAAGAATTGGATGAACTTCGGCAGCAACTTCAGTATGCGAAGAGACAAACGCTTGTGATGATGGAACAGTCTCGTAAGGCATCTGAAGCCGAAAAGATTGCGCTTCAACAAGCTCAAGAGGCCATGGCTGCTAAGGAAATCGCTCATTCTGAGGCTGAAAAGGCCACTACTCGAGAAAATTTTATGCTCGAGTTAATGAATGAAGCCAGTGCGGATATGTCTGGTATGCTTGTCGCTTCTTTTGTGTGAAACTTCGACACTTTCCATCCTTTTGCTGCGTCTCTTAAAAATTTCTACATCGTTGCTTAACAGGTTCCTTTATTGATGCTGCGGCCGAAGAAGAGAGGGTAAATACTAGGACACACTTCCTTGTTAACCTTGCCCTTGATCATGGTTCTCTATTCTGGGCCACCCCAGAGAAGACCCGACAGATTGTCAGATTTCAGGATTGCACCTCTCAAACTCGCGACTTCCTCGACTTCTGTACCGGGACCTTGTCGATGGTTTATAACTCCATGTTTCCTCGGAACGTTCAACCACAAACTCTTCCTGAGCTAATGGAGAGATTTAAGGATCCCCACAAGATCCATGGTTTTGTCAAAGCTCAACTAGTTGCTGGCGCCAGGTTTGCCCTTATCATGCTTCAGATATGCCACTCAAAGCTTGACCTGACCCAAGTTGTTGCAAAAGTTCATGAGAGGGTAAGGCGTCGAAGAGTTGGCGTCGACAGAATTAATACGAAGGTTTCGCCTGTAGCCGAAGAAATGATCGAGGATCTCCTTCGGATGGACGCCGACTTTTTTGCAGATGGTCATTATGCTGACTTTCTTGGCGCTGCTCCCGAAGAAGGAAGGATTACTATTGATAACATATTGAATCGTGACTGATTTTTCTCCTTTAGTAGACAACTTTTCTTTGTAAACCACGATTGTGATTGTATTGTAAAGTGATCATCCTGTTTCTATATTTGTCCATCCCCCGAGCGTGTCGGTGCCTATTTTCTATACTTGTGTATTGCGAGGTTTTTTAACCAAGGCATTTATTCGATGTGTAGTTTTGGCGAGTATCAGCTCCCGAGCTTTTTTGTCGATAATTTTTATTGACTCGCGAGGTGTTTAATACCAAGGCGACTAGACCATGTTAACTGTACTATATTTGCGGGTACGAACCCCCGTGTCTCGCATGATTGCTATTTTGTATTTTTGTTTGTTTCGCGAGGTATTTTATACCAAGGCGAGATATTGTCGGGAATATGTTTTGCAAGTCTGAGGCCTAAGCCCCCGAGCCTGCCGAAGAAATGTATATCTCCACTATCTTTACTATATTGCAGCACCGCGAGCCCGCCTCATTAAAAACCTTTCCCGGCCCCACTCGGTGCCCCGAAAAAGGAAAAGAGTGCGTCTGAAAACTCGCGGGCGTTTCAGTACATTGAAGTTTTACAAGGACTATATTTCGACTCTAGGCGTAGAACCGCCTGAGTTGCGCCACGTTCCAGGGATTTGGCTCCTCCACCCCTGTCTTTTTGTCCTTTATCCTGTATGCTCCTCCTTCGATTACTTCTGTGACGATGTAAGGCCCAAGCCATGGTGACTCGAGCTTTTCATGGCTTTTCTGCGTGAGCCGAAGGACTAGATCTCCCACCTGAAAGGATCTTGGTCGTAAGCGTCGACTATGATAATTCTTCAGGTCCTGCTGATATTTGGTTACTCGAGAGAGTACTTCATCTCTAGCCTCGTCGAGTGCATCGACGTCATCTTCTAGCGCTTTTCTCGACACCTCCTCATCATATTCTACGACTCGTGGAGAATCGTGCTCTACCTCAATTGGTAACACTGCTTCCGCTCCATGGACCAAGAAGAACGGGGTTTCTTGTGTCGCTGTGTTTGGTGTTGTTCGTATGCTCCATAATACACTGGGCAGCTCCTCTGGCCAGGTGTATCGAGCTTTCTCCAGTGGCCCTAGTAAGCGTTTCTTGATACCGTTGCAGATTATTCCATTGGCTTTCTCGACTTGACCGTTGGTTTGCGGGTGTGCAACCGACGCAAAGTTTAGCTTGATACCCACTTCTTCGCAATAGTCTTTGAACTCATTGGATGTGAAGTTACTGCCGTTATCCGTGACGATGCTGTGAGGCACTCCAAACCTGAAGACGAGACTTTTTACGAATTTGACTGCAGATGCCCCGTCTGGTGAGTTTATCGGCTTCGCTTCTATCCACTTTGTAAATTTGTCGACAGCTACCAACATATACTCCTTCCCTCCTGGCCAAGACTTGTGTAGCTTGCCCACCATATCGAGGCCCCATTGAGCAAAGGGCCAGGACAAAGGTATTGGCATCAGCTCTGCTGCTGGGGAGTGAGGTTTTGCGGCAAACCTCTGGCACGCATCACAGGTTCGTACTATCTCCTTTGCGTCCTCTGTCGCTGTCAACCAGTAAAATCCAGCTCGAAAGACTTTTGCGGTAATAGCTCGGCTACTCGCGTGGTGACCGCAAATTCCTTCGTGTACATCCTTCAAGATCATCCTTCCTTCCTCGGGTGTGACGCACCTTTGTAGTACTCCCGAAATACTTCGCTTGTATAGCTCCCCTTTGACCACAGTAAAAGCTTTTGATCGTCTAATAACTCGCCTTGCTTCAACTGGATCGTCGGGTATTTCCTTCTTCATGATGTATGCTATGTACGTCTGCATCCATGGTACCTATATCATCATGACCAATTCCTGATCGTCTTCTTCTTCCTCTTGCTCTTCCTTGGTAGCCCCCGTGGGTTTCTTCTCCTTCTTTTTTGGTTTTGTCGACTTCGTAGATCTCTCTGCTATTTCTTCCCAAAATACGCCTGGCGGGACTGCAAGGCATTGCGATCCGATGTTTGCAAGAACGTCGGCTTCGTCATTGCTCAATCTACTGATATGATTTACTTCGCATCCATCGAACAGCTTCTCGAGCTCGTTGTAGACTTCCTTGTATGCTATCATACTATCGTTGACTGCGTCGCACTGGTTCATGACTTGTTGAGCCACCAATTGCGAGTCGCCAAAGATTTTTAGTCGAGTAGCGCCGCAAGCTTTCGCCATCTTCATCCCGTGTATGAGGGCTTCATATTCTGCCTCATTGTTAGACGCGTTTGGGAACGTCATCCTCAGAACGTATTTCAACTTGTCGCCTTCTGGTGATATTAATATCACCCCTGCGCCAGCTCCTTCTAATCTCTTGGATCCATCGAAGTTCATGGTCCACGTTCTCGACAAATCTGGTGGTCCTGTGTTTTGTAGCTCCATCCATTCTGCGATGAAGTCTGGCAAAATCTGCGACTTGATTGCTTTTCTTTTTTCATACGTGATGTCCCGAGGAGAAAGTTCTATTCCCCAAAGGGAGACACGACCCGTAGCTCTGTCCAAGATGTTGCTTGCTGCCGATGAAGTCGACGATCCTGAACGTGCCATCGAGATCAGCTCCTTGTCGCCTCTAGACCCCACGGTCGGCGCCAATTGACAAGGTATTAACTTGTCAATGCCTACGAATAGTAGACTAGAGTTTTGTGTAATGTAGAGGGCAAGTAGATCTCGAAGGTTATCAGCCGAATAATACTCGACGAAATAAAACTAGGGTTTGCTCAACAATGATTCGATGATCTTTTTTGTCCCTCGACTCCCCCTTATATATGAGGCGGAGCCGAGGGATTCGTATTGTACAAGTTACAGAGTCCGGGAAGGTTTCTAACTCGTCCCGCAAGATCACATACAACACTTCTCATTACAACTCTAGCTATCCTTAACAGCATCTTTGGGCTTCCGAGTCTTCTTATTCTTCGGGTATTGGGCCTTCAGTAAACCCCGGGTACTATCATTGGCAGGCCCATTGGGGATGCCTATGTCAGTGGGCCCCTCGGGCACCCCCTTGACCTATCTCCTCCGCCTACTTAAAGCCTTCGTCGAGAAACCCCCAGTACCGAGAGCCACGATACGAGAAAACATACTGAGACGCCGCCGCCGCCAATCCCATCTCGGGGGATTCTGGAGATCACCTCCGGCACCCTGCCGGAGAGGGGAATCGTCTCCCGGAGGACTCTACACCGCCATGGTCGCCTCCGGATTGATGTGTGAGTAGTTCACCCCTGGACTATGGGTCCATAGCAGTAGCTAGATGGTTGTCTTCTCCCCATTGTGCTATCATTGTCTGATCTTGTGAGCTGCCTATCATGATCAAGATCATCTATCTGTAATGCTACATGTGTGTTTGTTGGGATCCGATGAATAGAGAATACTATGTTATGTTGATTATCAATCTATGTGTTGTTTATGATCTTGCATGCTCTCCGTTGTTAGTAGAGGCTCTGGCCAAGTTTTTGCTAGTAACTCCAAGAGGGAGTATTTATGCTCGATAGTGGGTTCATGCCTCCATTAAATCTGGGACAGTGACAGAAAGTTCTAAGGTTGTGGATGTGCTGTTGCTACTAGGGATAACACATTGATGCTATGTTCGAGGATATAGTTATTGATTACATTACGCACCATACTTAATGCAATTGTCTGTTGCTTGCAACTTAATACCGGAAGGGGTTCGGATGATAACCTGAAAGTGGACTTTTTAGGCATAGATGCATGCTGGATAGCGGTCTATGTACTTTGTCGTAATGCCCAATTGAATCTCACAATACTCATCATGTCATGTATGTGCATTGTCATGCCCTCTCTATTTGTCAATTGCCCAACTGTAATTTGTTTACCCAATATGCTATTTCTTATGGGAGAGACACCTCTAGTGAACTGTGGACCCTGGTCCATTCTTTTACATCGAATACAATCTACTGCAATACTGTTCTACTATTTTCTGCAAACAATCATCATCCACACTATACATCTAATCCTTTGTTACAGCAAGCCGGTGAGATTGACAACCTCACTGTTTCGTTGGGGCAAAGTACTTTGGTTGTGTTGTGCAGGTTCCACGTTGGCGCCGGAATCCCTGGTGTTGCGCCGCACTACACTCCGTCACCAACAACCTTCAACGTGCTTCTTGGCTCCTACTGGTTCGATAAACCTTGGTTTCTTTCTGAGGGAAAACTTGCTACTGTGTGCAACATACCTTCCTCTTGGGGTTCCCAACGAACGTGTGTGTTACACGCCATCAGACGTCAAATGGCTTGGTGATGTCCGGCATGATCAATATTGGGGCTGAGGTTAATCTGCTCTTGAGCTGCTGGAAACTCTCTTCACATTTATCAGTCCATTCAAACTTCTTGTCTTTCTTCAATAGTTGGGTCATTGGTCTTGCTATGCTTGAAAATCCTTCAACAAATCTACGGTAATATCCCGCTAATCCAAGAAATGTGCGGACTTCAGTCTGAGTGGTTGGGGCTTTCCATTCCTCAACGGTCTTGATTTTAGTGGGATCTACGGCAATTCCTCCTGCAGACAAGATGTGTCCCAGTAATCCTACTTCCTTTAACCAAAACTCACATTTGCTAAACTTGGCATACAACTGATGCTCCCGAAGGGTATCTAGGACAACTTCCAAATGTTGCTCATGTTATTCTTCTGACTTGGAGTAGATTAGGATGTCGTCAATGAAGACAACGACAAACTTATCCAAAAATTTCATAAAGATCTTATTCATGAGATTCATGAAGTAAGCGGGGGCATTGGTCAATCCAAATGACATGAAATTGTACTCATACAATCTATATCTTGTGGTGAAGGCAGTTTTGGGGATATCGGTTGCACGAATCTTCAGTTGATGGTAACCAGTCCTAAGGTCAATCTTAGAGAACACTTTGGCACCGGTCAACTGGTCAAACAGGTCTTCTATCTTTGGCAAGGGATACTTGTTCTTGATGGTGACATCGTTAAGCTTACGGTAATCCGTACACAAACGAGTGGCACCGTCCTTATTATCCACAAACAAAACTGGGGATCTCCAAGGCGACGCACTTGGTCGAATCAGGCCTTTGTACAGCATGTCATCCAGTTGCTTCTTTAGTTCCACTAACTCTGCGGGGTTCATGCTATAGGCTCTCTGGGCTATGGGTCCTGTTCCAGGGATTAACTCAATGATAAACTCGATATCCCGATCTGGGGGCATACCGGGTAGATCATCAGGAAACACATCGGGGTATCAACAGACTACCCTAATCTGATCCAAGGTTGGTTTGGCTAAACTCTGGTTGCAGGTGAACTTCCTGGGCAGCCTTTCAGACACGTGTTCTACTAACACTCCGGTGCTACTAGTCATGGTGATGGCCTTCTTGGCACAATCAATCAATCCATGATGTTTCGACATCCAGTCCATACCCAGTACTACTTCCAAACCTTTTGTTCCCAGAACAATCAAATTTGCATAAAAATTTATTTCATGTATTCTGATGGGTACATCTTTGCAAATTTTTCTAGCTTTAGTTGTTGAACCAGGTATTTGAACTATCATAACATGCTTCAAACTGATTGGTTGAATCTTACTAGTGCATGCAAAATCTTCAGTAACAAACGAATGCGATGCTCCGGAATCAAACAACACTCTTGCGGGTATTGAGTTAACAGAGAACATACCCAGCATGACATCTGGTGCTTCCTGGGCTTCTTCGGCACTCATGTGAAAGAGGCGGCTGATAGCGTGTAAACACACGTCCATTGGGAACCCCAAGAGGAAGGTGTGATGCGTACAGCAGCAAGTTTTCCCTCAGAAAGAAACCAAGGTTTATCGAACCAGTAGGAGCCAAGAAGCACGTTGAAGGTTGATGGCGGCGAGATGTAGTGCGGCGCAACACCAGGGATTCCGGCGCCAACGTGGAACCTGCACAACACAACCAAAGTACTTTGCCCCAACGAAACAGTGAGGTTGTCAATCTCACCGGCTTGCTGTAACAAAGGATTAGATGTATAGTGTGGATGATGATTGTTTGCAGAGAATAGTAGAACAAGTATTGCAGTAGATTTGTATTCGATTAAAAGAATGGACCGGGGTCCACAGTTCACTAGAGGTGTCTCTCCCATAAGATAAATAGCATGTTGGGTGAACAAATTACAGTTGGGCAATTGACAAATAGAGAGAGCATGACAATGCACATACATGACATGATGAGTATTGTGAGATTCAATTGGGCATTACGACAAAGTACATAGACCGCTATCCAGCATGCATCTATGCCTAAAAGGTCCACTTTCAGGTTATCATCCGAACCACTTCCAGTATTAAGTTGCAAACAACAGACAATTGCATTAAGTATGGTGCGTAATGTAATCAATAACTACATCCTCGGACATAGCATCAATGTTTTATCCCTAGTGGCAACAGCACATCCACAACCTTAGAACTTTCTTCACATCGTCCTGCATTTAATGGAGGCATGAACCCACTATCGAGCATAAATACTCCCTCTTGGAGTTAAGAGTAAAAACTTGGCCAGAGCCTCTACTAATAACGGAGAGCATGCAAGATCATAAACAACACATAGGTAATAGATTGATAATCAACATAACATAGTATTCTCTATCCATCGGATCCCAACAAACGCACATGTAGCATTACAGATAGATGATCTTGATCATGTTAGGCAGCTCACAAGATCCGACAATGAAGCACATGAGGAGAAGACAACCATCTAGCTACTGCTATGGACCCACAGTCCAGGGGTGAACTACTCACACATCAATCCGGAGGCGACCATGGCGGTGTAGAGTCCTCCGGGAGATGATTCCCCTCTCCGGCAGGGTGCCGGAGGCGATCTCCTGAATCCCCCGAGATGGGATTGGCGGCGGCGGCGTCTCTGGAAGGTTTTCCGTATCGTGGCTCTCGGTACTGGGGCTATTATCGACGGAGGCTTAAGTAGGCGGAAGGGCAGGTCAGGGGGCCACACGAGGGGCCCAGACGACAGGCCGGCGCGGCCAAGACCTGGGCCGTGCCGCCCTAGTGTCTGGCCACCCCATGGCCCCACTTCGTCTCTCCTTCGGTCTTCTGGAAGCTTCGTGGAAAAATAGGACCCTGGGCGTTGATTTCGTCCAATTCCGAGAATATTTTCTTACTAGGATTTCTGAAACCAAAAACAGCAGAAAACAACAACTGGCTCTTCGGCATCTCGTTAATAGGTTAGTGCCGGAAAATGCATAATAATGACATATAATGTGTATAAAACATGTGAGTATCATCATAAAAGTAGCATGGAACATAAGAAATTATAGATACGTTTGAGACGTATCAAGCATCCCCAAGCTTAGTTCCTACTCGTCCCGAGTAGGTAAACGATAACAAAGATAATTTCTTAGTGACAATGCTACCAACATAATCTTGATCAATACTATTGTAAGCACATGTAATGAATGCAGCGATTTGAAACAATGGTAAATGACATGAGTAAACAATTGAATCATAAAGCAAAGACTTTTCATGAATAGTACTTCAAGACAAGCATCAATAAGTCTTGCATAAGAGTTAACTCATAAAGCAATAATTCAAAGTAGAGGTATTGAAGCAACACAAAGGAAGATGAAGTTTCAGCGGTTGCTTTCAACTTGTAACATGTATATCTCATGGATATTGTCAATGTAAAGTAATATAACAAGTGCAATATGCAAGTATGTAGGAATCAATGCACAGTTCACACAAGTGTTTGCTTCTTGAGGTGGAGAGAGATAGGTGAACTGACTCAACATAAAAGTAAAAGAATGGTCCTTCAAAGAGGAAAGCATCGATTGCTATATTTGTGCTAGAGCTTTGGTTTTGAAAACAAGAAACAATTTTGTCAACGGTAGTAATAAAGCATATGAGTTATGTAAATTATATCTTACAAGTTGCAAGCCTCATGCATAGTATACCAATAGTGCCCGCACCTTGTCCTAATTAGCTTGGATTTACATGGATTATTATAGCATAGCACATGTTTCAACCAAGTGTCACAAAGGGGTACCTCTATGCCGCATGTACAAAGGTCTAAGGAGAAATATCACATTGGATTTCTCGCTTTTGGTTATTCTCAACTTAGACATCCATACCGGGACAACATAGACAACAGATAATATTCTCATAAGAGATTGAGGTTTGTTGTCCAAACTGAAACTTCCACCATGGATCATGGCTTTAGTTAGCTGCCCAATGTTCTTCTCTAACAATATGCATACTCAAACCATTTGATCATGATAAATCACTCTTACTTCAGACAAGACGAACATGCATAGCAACTCACATGATATTCAATAAAGAAATAGTTGATGGCGTCCCCAGGAACATGGTTATCGCTCAACAAGCAACTTAATAAGAGATAAAGTGCATAAGTTCATATTCAATACCACAATAGTTTTTAAGCTATTTGTCCCATGAGCTATATATTGCAAAGATAAAGAATGGAAATTTTAAAGGTAGCACTCAAGCAATTTACTTTGGAATGGCGGAGAAATACCATGTAGTAGGTAGGTATGGTGGACACAAATGGCATAGTGGTTGGCTCAAAGATTTTGGATGCATGAGAAGTATTCCCTTTCGATACAAGGCTTAGGCTAGCAAGGTTTATTTGAAACAAACACAAGGATGAAGCGGTGAATCAAAACTCACATAAAAGACATATTGTAAACATTATAAGACTCTACACCGTCTTCCTTGTTGTTCAAACTCAATACTAGAAATTATCTAGACCTTAGAGAAACCAAACATGCAAATCAGATTTTAGTATGCTCTATGTATTTCTTCATTAATAGGTGCAAAGTATATGATGCAAGAGCTTAAATATGAGCACAACAATTGCCAAGTATCACATTATTCAAGATATTATACCAATTACCACATATATCATTTTCCAATTCCAACCATATAACAATTTAACGAAGAAGAAACTTTCGCCATGAATACTATGAGTAAAGCCTAAGGACATATTTGTCCATATGCAACAGCGGAGCGTGTCTCTCTCCCACACAATGAATGCTAGGATCCAACTTTATTCAAACAAAACAAAAACAAAAACAAACAGACGCTCCAAGTAAAGTACATAAGATGTGATGGAATAAAAATGTAGTTTCAGGGGAGGAACCTGATAATGTTGTCGATGAAGAAGGGGATGCCTTGGGTATCCCCAAGCTTAGACGCTTGAGTCTTCTTGATATATGCAGGGGTGAACCACCGGGGCATCCCCAAGCTTAGAGCTTTCACTCTCCTTGATCATATTGTATCATCCTCCTCTCTTGATCCTTGAAAACTTCCTCCACACCAAACTCAAAACAAACTCATTAGAGGGTTAGTGAACAATCAAAATTCACATATTCAGAGGTGACACAATCATTCTTTATACTTATGGAAATTGCACAAAGCTACTGAAAGTCAATGGAATCGAAAAATCCATCAAGCATGGCAAAACATGCAATGCAAAATAAAAGGCAGAATCTGTCAAAACAGAACAGTTCGTAAAGACGTATTTTTAACAGGCACCAGACTTGCTCAGATGAGAAAACTTAAAACTAATGAAAGTTGAGTACATATCTGAGGATCACTCACGTAAAATGGAATAATTTTCTGAGTTACCTACAGAGAATTAGACCCAGATTCGTGACAGCAAAGAAATCTGTTTCTGCGCAGTAATCCAAATCTAGTATCATACTTCTATTAGAGACTTTATTTGGCACAACAATGCAATAAAACTAAGATAAGGAGAGGTTGATACATTAGTAAACAACTTCCAAGACTCAAATATAAAATAAAAGTACTTCTATTAGTACAACTTCTATTATTTTATATTAGTACAACTTCCCAGATTCGTGACAGCAAAGAAATCTGTTTCTGCGCAGTAATCCAAATCTAGTATCATACTTCTATTAGAGACTTTATTTGGCACAACAATGCAATAAAACTAAGATAAGGAGAGGTTCTACAGTAGTAAACAACTTTCAAGACTCAAATATAAAATAAAAGTACTGTAGTAAAAACATGGGTTGTCTCCCATAAGCGCTTTTCTTTAACGCCTTTCAGCTAGGCGCAGAAAGTGTGTATCAAGTATTATCAAGAGATGGTGTATCAAAATCATAATTCGTTCTAATGATAGAATCAAAAGGTAACTTCATTCTCTTTCTAGGGAAGTGTTCCATACCTTTCTTGAGAGGAAATTGATATTTAATATTACCTTCCTTCATATCAATGATAGCACCAACAGTTCGAAGAAAAGGTCTTCCCAATATAATGGGACAAGATGCATTGCATTCAATATACAAGACAACAAAATCAACGGGGACAAGGTTATTGTTAACCATAATATGAATATTATCAACTCTTCCCAAAGGTTTCTTTGTAGAGTTATCAGCAAGATTAACATCCAAATAACAATTTTTCAATGGTGGCAAGTCAAGCATATTATAGATTTTCTTAGGCATAACAAAAATACTTGCACCAAGATCACATAAAGCATTACAACCAAAGTCATTGACCTTCATCTTAATGATGGGCTCCCAACCATCCTCTAGCTTCCTAGGAATAGAAGTTTCGCGTTCTAGTTTCTCTTCTCTAGCTTTTATGAGAGCATTTGTAATATGTTTCGTGAAAGCCAAATTTATAGCACTAGCATTAGGACTTTTAGCAAGTTTTTGTAAGAACTTTATAACTTCAGAGATGTGGCAATCATCAAAATCTAAACCATTATAATCTAAAGCAATGGGATCATTATCCCCAATGTTGGAAAAAATTTCAGCAGTTTTATCACGTGCGATTTAATGAGCTTTAGCGATTTCTGTAGTTTTTCGCGCTTTGCATTAGAAGTGGAAACATTGCTAACACCAATTCTTTTACCATTGATAGTAGGAGGTGCAGCAATATGTGGAGCATTAGCATTGCTAGTGGTAGTAATAGTCCAAACTTTAGCTACATTATTCTCTTTAGCTAGTTTTTCATTTTCTTCTCTTTCCCACCTAGCATGCAATTCAGCCATTAATCTTATATTCTCATTAATTCTAACTTGGATGGCATTTGCTGTAGTAACAGTTTTATTTTCATTATCCCTATTAGGCATAACTTTCAATTTCAAAAGATCAACATCAGCAGCAAGACTATCAACTTTAGAAGCAAGTATATCAATTTTCCCAAGCTTTTCTTCAACAGATTTGTTAAAAGCAGTTTGTGTACTAATAAATTCTTTAAGCATGGCTTCAAGTCCAGGGGGTGTATTCTTATTATTGTTGTAAGAATTCCCATAAGAATTACCATAACCGTTACCATTATTATAAGGATATGGCCTATAGTTGTTACTAGAATTGTTCCGATAAGCATTGTTGTTGAAATTATTATTTTTAATGAAGTTCACATCAACATGTTCTTCTTGGGCAACCAATGAAGCTAAAGGAACATTATTAGGATCAATATTAGTCCTACCACTCACAATCATAGACATAATAGCATCAATCTTATTACTCAAGGAAGAGGTTTCTTCGACAGAATTTACCTTCTTACCTTGTGGAGCTCTTTCCGTGTGCCATTCAGAGTAATTAATCATCATATTATCAAGAAGCTTTGTTGCTTCACCAAGAGTGATGGACATAAATGTACCTCCAGCAGCTGAATCCAATAGGTTCCGCGAAGAAAAATTCAGTCTTGCATAAAAGGTTTGGATGATCATCCAAGTAGTCAGTCCATGGGTTAGGCAATTTTTAACCAAAGATTTCATTCTTTCCCATGCTTGTGCAACATGATCAGTATCCAATTGTTTAAAATTCATTATGCTACTCCTCAAAGATATAATTTTAGCAGGGGGATAATATCTACCAATAAAAGCATCCTTGCATTTAGTCCATGAATCAATACTATTCTTAGGCAGAGATAGCAACCAATCTTTAGCTCTTCCTCTTAGTGAGAAAGGGAACAATTTTAATTTTATTATGTCACCATCTACATCTTTATACTTTTGCATTTCACAAAGTTCAACAAAATTATTGAGATGGGCAGTAGCATCATCAGAACTAACACCAGAAAATTGCTCTCGCATAACAAGATTCAGTAAAGCAGGTTTAATTTCAAAGAATTCCGCTGTAGTAGCGGGTGGAGCAATAGGTGTGCATAAGAAATCATTATTATTTGTGGTTGTGAAGTCACACAACTTAGTATTCTCAGCAGTATTCATTTTAGCAGCAGTAAATAAAGTAAACTAGATAAAGTAAATGCAAGTAACTAATTTTTTGTGTTTTTGATATAGCAAACAAGATAGTAAATAAAGTAAAACTAGCAACTAATTTTTTTGTATTTTGATTTAGTGCAGCAAACAAAGTAGTAAATAAAATAAAGCAAGACAAAAACAAAGTAAAGAGATTGGATTGTGAAGACTCCCCTTGCAGCGTGTCTTGATCTCCCCGGCAACGGCGCCTGAAAAAGAGCTTGATAGCGTGTAAACACACGTCCGTTGGGAACCCCAAGAGGAAGGTGTGATGCGTACAGCAGCAAGTTTTCCCTCAGAAAGAAACCAAGGTTTATCGAACCAGTAGGAGCCAAGAAGCACGTTGAAGGTTGATGGCGGCGAGATGTAGTGCGGCGCAACACCAGGGATTCCGGCGCCAACGTGGAACCTGCACAACACAACCAAAGTACTTTGCCCCAACGAAACAGTGAGGTTGTCAATCTCACCGGCTTGCTGTAACAAAGGATTAGATGTATAGTGTGGATGATGATTGTTTGCAGAGAATAGTAGAACAAGTATTGCAGTAGATTTGTATTCGATTAAAAGAATGGACCGGGGTCCACAGTTCACTAGAGGTGTCTCTCCCATAAGATAAATAGCATGTTGGGTGAACAAATTACAGTTGGGCAATTGACAAATAGAGAGAGCATGACAATGCACATACGTGATATGATGAGTATTGTGAGATTCAATTGGGCATTACGACAAAGTACATAGACCGCTATCCAGCATGCATCTATGCCTAAAAAGTCCACTTTCAGGTTATCATCCGAACCCCTTCCAGTATTAAGTTGCAAACAACAGACAATTGCATTAAGTATGGTGCGTAATGTAATCAATAACTACATCCTCGGACATAGCATCAATGTTTTATCCCTAGTGGCAACAGCACATCCACAACCTTAGAACTTTCTGTCACTGTCCCAGATTTAATGGAGGCATGAACCCACTATCGAGCATAAATACTCCCTCTTGGAGTTAAGAGTAAAAACTTGGCCAGAGCCTCTACTAATAACGGAGAGCATGCAAGATCATAAACAACACATAGGTAATAGATTGATAATCAACATAACATAGTATTCTCTATCCATCGGATCCCAACAAACGCACATGTAGCATTACAGATAGATGATCTTGATCATGTTAGGCAGCTCACAAGATCCGACAATGAAGCACATGAGGAGAAGACAACCATCTAGCTACTGCTATGGACCCATAGTCCAGGGGTGAACTACTCACACATCAATCCGGAGGCGACCATGGCGGTGTAGAGTCCTCCGGGAGATGATTCCCCTCTCCGGCAGGGTGCCGGAGGCGATCTCCTGAATCCCCCGAGATGGGATTGGCGGCGGCGGCGTCTCTGGAAGGTTTTCCGTATCGTGGCTCTCGGTACTGGGGCTATTATCGACGGAGGCTTAAGTAGGCGGAAGGGCAGGTCAGGGGGCCACACGGGGGGCCTAGACGACAGGCCGGCGCGGCCAAGACCTGGGCCGCGCCGCCCTAGTGTCTGGCCACCCCGTGGCCCCACTTCATCTCTCCTTCGGTCTTCTGGAAGCTTCATGGAAAAATAGGACCCTGGGCATTGATTTCGTCCAATTCCGAGAATATTTCCTTACTAGGATTTCTGAAACCAAAAACAGCAAAAAACAGCAACTGGCTCTTCGGCATCTCGTTAATAGGTTAGTGCCGGAAAATGCATAATAATGACATATAATGTGTATAAAACATGTGAGTATCATCATAAAAGTAGCATGGAACATAAGAAATTATAGATACGTTTGAGACGTATCAGCGGCCACTGCGGTTGTTCGGGTTGTTCGGGGTAAACTTCCTGCCGGTTGAGACACGGCGTTGCTGCTGAGCAGGGGCAGAGGTATTGGGGGTGGTCTTGGCAAGCTTCTTGGGGCACTCATTGGAATAGTGTCCCACAACTCCGCATTCATAACAAGTCACTGTTGACTTGTCCTTGGGGGTGATGGGAACAACATTGCTCCCAGTCCTTGGAGCAGTGTTGTTGTTGTAGTTGTTGGCATGGTTGTTGTTGTTGTTGTTGTTGTTGTTGTTGTTGTTGTTGTTGTTGTTGTTGTTGTTGTTGTTGTTGTTGTTGTGACCTCCTGGCCTTGGGTGTCCTCCACTCCGATTCTGAAAACTCGGACGTGACAGCGGCACATGGGGCTTGTTGTAGCTAGGGTTGAATCCTCCACTTGAGTTGGGGCGATACCTTGAGGTATTGCTGGGCCCACTCTGATTCATCATGCGGCGATTGCGGTCCTCATTGGCTTGATGCAGTTTGCCTTCCATTTGGATGACTGAGTCCACTAGGGCTTCTAAATCAGCAAAGGGGATGTTGACCAGCATAGTCTGCATCTCATCATGCAGTCCGTTCAGGAATCTTTCCTTCCTCTTTTCAGTGGTGTCGGTTTCATCCGGGGCGTACCTTGACAGAGTAAGGAATCTGTCGCGGTATTCTACCACGGACATTCTGCCTTGCTTGAGTTCCCGGAACTCATCCCTCATCTTCTTTATCAGACCCGGGGGCGCGTGATACTTGCTGAACTTGAGCTTGAAATCTGCCCAAGTCATTACCTGTCCGGCATTCATGGCACGGGTGCTTGTCCACCAAGCTCTGGCTGGTCCTGCTAGGTAATGGGTGGCAAACAGGACTTTCTCTGCGGCTTCTACTCCCGCAACTTCCAGATTGTTCTCCATTGTCTGGAGCCAGTCATCGACATCAAGTGGCTCTTCTGTTTTACTAAACATTGGGGGGTTTTTGATTTGGAAATTCTTCAGCTTTGACCCAGGGTGGTCATGGTTTCCATGGCCTTGGTTGCTGTTAGCAATCTGTTGCAGTGCGGCAATGTTGGCTTGTCTTTCAGCTCTTTCAGCCTCTCTATCGGCCATCATCATCTGCAGCATTTGCATCATGGCATCATGATTGGTGTTGCGGGTTGGAGGGGCCATCTGAACATTGAGATAGATCATGAGATAAGAGGGAATTTTCTATGGCTTGTTTTGGGGTAAGTTTAGAAATTTAAAACTTGAGTACTTGTCATGTTGAAAACAACAACACTTTCATTCATTCAAACAACACACATTACAAACTAACACATCAATGGTTTTAAGAACCATTCCACCAATCTACGATACAAGGGATTGGATACAACTCACACCTACGCAAGTGCTCAAGTGAAACTACTCCTCATCATCCACATCGATCGGGATGAAGCCATCCTCTCCGGTCTCCATGAACTCATAGCCTTCCACATCAGTGTGGAAGTCCATGTCCTCATCCTCCTCATAGTCATCATCATCACTCAGTAAGGCATTTCCCCCCTGAATGTCTTCTCCGTCTCCCTCGAGGTCCTTCAGCTGTTCCTCTTGCTCCTTGACAGTTGCCTCCAAGGATACTATCTTCGCGCGGAGGCGAGCGATGGTGTAGTCCTTCTTCGCATGCTGCCGGCGGAGTTTCTTGCGCTCATGGGCAAGAATCCTGATGTTGTCAGTCTGCTGCGTTATGTGGGCGTGAGTATGGTTGGCGTAGTGGCGGGAGTTGTCCAGCTCCTTCTGGGTCTCGTGCAACATGAAGTCCAGATGCTCCACGTGATGCTTCAGCTCGAGGTGGGACTGCAGGTCCATGGGTCCTCCAATGGAGTCATGCCTTGCTAGGTGAGCAAAGCGAGCCCCTTGGATCGCAATCACGTTCTGCCCGCACAGACGGGCAAGTGCTTCCTGAAGAGCACGAGCGAGTCCGTCCAGCCAGTTGTTCTCCCGGATGGAGAACTGGATCCTTTCGGACCAGGGAGGCTCCATCTTTCCCCTCAGATCAGCGGTGACAATCCACTGAAGTTCCCCTTCGGGCTGGTCGTTGACTTGAGTTCCGAAGAACTCCGGGTGCGGGCATCCAAGGTAATCCGACAGGGCATCTAAGTCCCTCTCGAAGATCAGGTCCCCGCCATTCCCAAGCTGGTAAAACTTGGTGTTGTTGACTTGCTCCATCTGAAAGTGAAATGGATGAGTAAGTTAGAGAAGTGAGCAAGTGTGTCAAAATTTTAGGTATAATCTTAAGAAGGGTAGAGCATGAATTTATCCTTTGGAAAAGATCTCAAAGGTAAGAGTGTGAATAAGTTTTCCAAGATATTCACTTCATTTTGTTTTTGGAAACTAAATTTTTCAGACGTCCATTCTAACTAGGGTCTCCTAAGGTCAACAATGGCTCTCATACCAACTTGTCAACACCCGGATTTTTAAGTCCAGATACCTATTATGCCATACATCGCAATCCCAGGAAGATTTTTTTTGCGAGACATAACAATTGATATCATAGAGTCATCATTCATTACAAACCATAGTCATCTTACAACAATAGATCACATGATCCACCCTTACAATAATAGTTGATCTAATGATCAATAAACACAACACATAGCGGAAGCGAAGTAGAAGTAGTCCATCTAATCCACAGGCAACGCTTGACGTTAGAAGATGATCCTAGTTATCGTAGGCGTCCTGCTGTCCATCATCCTGATACTGTTGCTCATCTTCATAGTCTGGCCATTTGAATAGCCAGGGACATAGCCGTGAGTACTTTCAAGTACTTGCAAACTAATACTAATGTAAGTACTAACAGTTTAGTGAGAGGGTTCTAAGCTCTAAGTTTATTTGCATAAAGCCAGTTTTATTTCATACGTATTTAGTAACAAAGACTCCTCAATTGCCTAACTTAACTCAAATGGGAACATTAGTGTCATTCCCACAACCATGTGGTTTTCAAGTCAAATTCACCCTTTACTCCACCATTCATTTTTAGAAACATCTGACAACGGAACAATATGGCCTTTCCAATCGTCCGTAACCGTGGACACGGCTATTCGAATAGGTTTACACTCTGCAGAGGTTGCACACTTGTGCCACAACTTTTGATTACATCCGTCAGGGATAACCCTGAATAATCATAACTCAGTATGCGGATCATCAACCATAACCTTTCACCTATAAACTCTAGTATAGGCACCTCTCCCCATGAGTTTGGCCTCCCGGTGATAGCCAACTGTTATCCCGGGAACTGCACAGGGCTTGGGTCGTACATTAACCTCATTTCACTTTCAATGGAGGCAGCCTCGACATAACCTCTATGACGCTTGTTTAGAGGGAACCCATACTAAAGCACATAAGTTTCTAGTTAAGCCTTACCCATAATCAGGTATTGTGGGGGTACTCAAAAATTGGAAAGGTATCGCATCCAAACCCAATCATCAGTTTTTGTCAAAGTCACCAAGTCATTCATGTCATATTCAAACTTCAAAATCTTTCAATAGAATGACTCATCATTCCAAGGTTTTCAAAGTCATTGGTTTTCACATGTTCCCATCTAGAGTAGTCATTCTTAGTTTAGCACTAGAAACTAGTCATGAGGGGGCTAATCTAACTTGTATTTCTCTAGGCTACTTTTGATATTCTTGCTCTACCTTATCTAGACTCAAGTTAACTATAAAAGTAAGACTTGGAAATCAAGGTAAAAGCTTTGAGAGATAAAAACTGGGACTTGTAAAGTAAAAGGGTATTAGTGTCTTGCTCAAGTTGAGCTTGCACCAAGGTATCTTGCAAGAGTATAGCTTGCCTTGAGTGGTGTATTGATCAAAGTGTTCTTCTTCCTCCTCGTAGACCTCCTCCTCCTGGTATTCCTCGGTACTAGCATCTATAAACGGATACGAGGTATACAATCACCAAACAATTATTAAGGGCTAGACTAAGCACACAAATGGGGTTCACACAAGTTATTCTAGCATCACAACACTAATCACAAGGGGGGGGGGGGGTTGACTTGTGTTTTAAGAAACTTGTAAGAGAAATAATTTCCTCTCATTGAATCTTCTTAAGATTTAATTTCCTCAAATAATAAAGTATGATCATAAGTGATGATCGCCAAGTGCTCACGGACGTCGTCGTCGCATGCAGCCTCGTCATCAAACATTTGTTGGATAATCTCATCGTCGATATCCATGTCTAAGAGGCAAATCAAATAGTAGAAATCAGTTGAGGCAATGGGGGGCAAAAAATAGCGACCGGTGGTGCCTACCAGACAAAGGATCGAACACCTTAAGGACAGACTGGCCACCGCATTCTAGCCAGAGTAGGCGAACCAGTGGCGGCGAAAAGGGCGGCGAGAGAGTCAAGCGTCGTGGCGGAGTCCAACGCAGTCGAAGTATTGCGTCGATGGTGGCCGACAATTTGAGCGGCGGTGGGGAGTGGGACGCGAAGGAGAGGAGGCATGTTGCAAAGCAACTGAATCGCCTGTGGTCGCTGGAAGGTGGGAACCCACGTCGCTAGCTTTTCGTTGCATCCGGTGTCCCCGGTGTAGCGGGAATGGTCTCGAGGCGCCGAACACCGTATTGAGCCACGCTAGACGGAAAAGGCCTTTAGGGCATCTCTAACGGGGCGACGTAAACAGACGCTGACGACCGCTTGCGTCTGCGCGTGCCGAAAATGCGTAGCGGTGCAACGCAAAGTGACCAGGCCGTCCGCAGGGACGCAAACCCTGTGCATATTGGCGCCTGGAATGCGTCGCCGCGGACGCCCCAAGTGACCGTCGCTTCTCCACCGGGCCCGCCTAGCAGCGAGCTTGTATCGAGGGCATCGTTTTCGTGGCCATCGCTTCCGCGGTCAGCGCTTCCGCGTCTGCGCTGCAGCCTTCGCCATCAATGTCGCGGGCGGTGGCTGGACTTCTGCGCCACCTTCAACGGCATCGTTTCTCGCGCGTGAGCGGCCTTAAAAGGCGACTGACATCGTTCCTGCCATCGCCCGCACCTCCACTCCCACCACCACCGCCGCGCGCTACCGCAACACTATGGGGAAGAAGAAGAACGATTTCGAGGCGTCCGGTAGCTGCGCCACGAAGGCGGAGCGGCCGCACAGGGTGCCGCTGCCTGTCAGCGTGGCTCGACTGATGCACGAGAACTGGGCGACGTGCGATGGCTGGGAGGATGTGCACATGCCTGGCGGCTGGCGGCTCAGCTACCTCCGGGTGCCCATCCTTCCCGTGCCTGCGCGGGAGCCATATAGGAGCGCCGAGATCCGGCACAGGCAGTGTACCTGCCGCCGGACCTCCGCGCCGATCCCGCCTACGTCATCGACTCCAACAACTGGCGCACCTATCGCGAGCTCGAGGAGGAGGGTGGGCTTCCTGCGCGACATGGACTTTCCCTTTGACCGTCCATCAGCGCCTCATCGTCGAACATGGCAGGCGTCGGTGCCTGCATAGGATGACAAGGACGACGAGGACGAGGACGACAATGACGGCGACGACGACGATGACCACGGGGATGACGACCAGGACTACAGCGAGGCGCTGGCCTACCACAACGAGGACGCCAAGGACGACGACTACGTCGCGTGCATTTTCCAGGAATGGCAGTTGGCCATGGCGGAGGGTCGGAAGTTCGAGTACCCGGACAACATGACGGACGACGAGATCGCGAGGCTCGGCGTCCTCGTCTCCGAGGTGGACCGACCGGTGCAGCCGCCGCCGCCCCGGTACGCCATCGGCATCATGCTGCCGGGCCTCACGGAGGAAGAGGCCCTACGACTGGCGGTCCAGGACTCGGCCACGCAACCGGTGCAACCGCCGCCTCCACCTCCGCCGTACAACCGGTGGGGGCCTCAACATCCACCAGCAGCGTGAGCTGCTCCACAACCACCACTGAAGTGTGCTTCTTGATGTCTACGCCCCCTCCTTTTCCTGTAGACAGTGTTGGGCCTCCAAGAGCAGAGGTTTGTAGAACAGCAGCAAGTTTTCCTTAAGTGGATCACCCAAGGTTTATCGAACTCAGGGAGGAAGAGGTCAAAGATATCCCTCTCAAGCAACCCTGCAACCACAAAGCAAGAAGTCTCTTGTGTCCCCAACACACCTAATAGGTGCACTAGTTCGGCGAAGAGATAGTGAAATACAGGTGGTATGAATAAGTATGAGCAGTAGTAACGGCGCCATAAAAGTGCTTGCTGGCGTGTGGTTGATGGTGGTAATATTGCGGGCAGTAGAGATGCAGTAAAACAGTAAACAAGCAGCGATAGCAGTATTTAGGAACAAGGCCTAGGGATCATACTTTCACTAGTGGACACTCTCAACATTGATCACATAACAGAATAAATAGATAGATGCTAGACTCTACACTCTCTTGTTGGATGATGAACACCACTAACTGTGTAGGATTACACGAACCCTCAATGCCGGAGTTAACAAGCTCCACAATATTCGATGTTCATGTTTAAATAACCTTAGAGTGCATGACAGATCAACATAACCAAACCAAGTACTAACATAGCATGCACACTGTCACCTTCACACTACGAAAGGAGGCATAGATCACATCAATACCATCATAGCAATAGTTAACTTCATAATCTACAAGAGATCACAATCATAGCCTACGCCAAGTACTACACGATGCACACACTGTCACCATTACACCGTGCAGGAGGAATAAACTACTTTAATAACATCACTAGAGTAGCACATAGATGAATAGTGATACAAAACACATTGCAATCATAAAGAGATATAAATAAGCACTTCACTATGCTCTTCATAACAGTGAATAAGTATTCTGTGAAATATAGCCTAAGAGACCCACACGGTGCACACACTGTCACCTTTACACACGTGGGACAAGGAGTCTCCGGAGATCACATAAGTAAAATCCACTTGACTAGCATAATGACATCTAGATTACAAGCATCATCATATGAATCTCAATCATGTAAGGCAGCTCATGAGATTATTGTATTGAAGTACATAGGAGAGAGATTAACCACATAGCTACCGGTACAGCCCCGAGCCTCGATGGAGAACTACTCCCTCCTCATGGGAGACATCAGCGTTGATGGAGATGGCGGTGGTGTCGATGGAGGAGCCTTCCGGGGGCACTTCCCCATCCCGGCAGCGTGCCGGAACAGAGACTCCTGTCCCCCAGATCTTGGCTTCGCGATGGCGGCGGCTCTGGAAGGTTTCTCGTACCGTGGCTTTTTCGTATAGGGTTTTCGCGACGGAGGCTTTAAGTAGGCGGAAGGGCAAGGTCGGTGGAGTCCTGGTGGGACCACACACTAGGGCGGCGCGCCCTACCCCCTGGCCGCGCCAGCCACAAGTGTGGGCCTCCCAGGGGTCCGCTCTGGCGGCTCTCGGGTGTTCTGGAAGCTTCATGCAATTCTAAGATGCTGGGCGTTGATTTCGTCCGATTCCGAGAATATTTCCTTACTAGGATTTCTGAAACCAAAAACAGCAGAAAACAGGAACTGGCACTGCGGCATCTCGTCAATAGGTTAGTTCCAGAAAATGCATAAAAACGATATAAAGTGCGAACAAAACATGTAGGTATTGTCATAAAACAAGCATGGAACATAAGAAATTATCGATACGTCGGAGACGTATCAGCATCCCCAAGCTTAGTTCCTACTCGTCCCGAGTAGGTAAACGATAACAAAGATAATTTCTGAAGTGACATGCTACCAACATGATCTTAATCATACTATTGCAAGGTATATGAGATGAATGCAGCGATTCAAAGCAATGGTAAAGACAATGATTAAACAACTGAATCATATAGCAAAGACTTTTCATGAATAGTACTTTCAAGACAAGCATCAATAAGTCTTGCATAAGAGTTAACTCATAAAGCAATAGATTCAAAGTAAAGGCATTGAAGCAACACAAAGGAAGATTAAGTTTTAGCGGTTGCTTTCAACTTGTAACATGTATATCTCATGGATAGTTGTCAATACAAAGCAATATAACAAGTGCAATAAGCAAGCATGTAAGAATCAATGCACATTTAACACAAATGTTTGCTTCTAAGATGGAAGGAAGTAGGTAAACTGACTCAACATTAAAAGTAGAAGAATGGCACTTCGCAGAGGGAAGCATGGATTGCTATATTTGTGCTAGAGCTTTTATTTTAAAAACATAGAAACAATTTTGTCAACGGTAGTAATAAAGCATATGAGTTATGTAAATTATATCCTACAAGTTGCAAGCCTCATGCATAGTATACCAATAGTGCCCGCACCTTGTCCTAATTAGCTTGGATTTACATGGATTATCATAGCATAGCATAAGTTTCAATCAAGTGTCACAATGGGGTACCTCTATGCCGCCTGTACAAAGGTTTAAGGAGAAATCTCGCATTGGATTTCTCGCTTTTGATTATTCTCAACTTAGACATCCATACCGGGACAACATAGACAACAGATAATGGACTCCTCTTTAATGCATGAGCATTCAACAATAGATAATATTCTCATAAGAGATTGAGGTTTGTTGTCCAAACTGAAACTTCCACCATGGATCAGGGCTTTAGTTAGCGGCCCAATGTTCTTCTCTAACAATATGCATGCTCAAACCATTTGATCATGATAAATCACCCTTACTTCAGACAAGACGAACATGCATAGCAACTCACATGATATTCAACAAAGAAATAGTTGATGGCGTCCCCAGAAACATGGTTATCGCACAACAAGCAACTTATAAGAGATAAGATGCATAAGTACATATTCAATACCACAATAGTTTTTTAAGCTATTTGTCCCATGAGCTATATATTGCAAAGATAAAGAATGGAAATTTTAAAGGTAGCACTCAAGCAATTTACTTTGGAATGGCGGAGAAATACCATGTGGTAGGTAGGTATGGTGGACACAAGTGGCATAGTATTTGGCTCAAGGATTTTGGATGCACGAGAAGTAATCCTTCTCAATACAAGGCTTAGGCTAGCAAGGTTGTTTGAAGCAAACTCAAGTATGAACTAGTGCAGCAAGACTCACATAAAAAACATATTGCAAGCATTATAAGACTCTACACTGTCTTCCTTGTTGTTCAAACCCTCACCAGAAAATATCTAGACCTTAGAGAGACCAATCATGCAAACCAAATTTTAACAAGCTCTACAGTATTTCTTCACTAATAGGTGCAAAGTATATGATGCAAGAGCTTAAACATGAGCACAACAATTGCCAGGTATCAAATTATTCAAGACATTATACCAATTACCACATGTAGTATTTTCTGTTTCCAACCATATAACAAATAACGAAGCAGTTTCAACCTTCGCCATGAACACTAAGGATAAAGCTAAGAACACATGTGTTCATATGAACCAGCGGAGCGTGTCTCTCTCCCACACAAGCATTTATTCAAACAAAAACAAAAATAAAAACATACAGACGCTCCAAGTAAAGTACATAAGATGTGACCGAATAAAAATATAGTTTCAAGGGAGGAACCTGATAAGTTATCGATGAAGAAGGCGATGCCTTGGGCATCCCCAAGCTTAGATGCTTGAGTCTTCTTGAAATATGCAGGGATGAACCACGGGGGCATCCCCAAGCTTAGAGCTTTCACTCTCCTTGATCATATTGTATCATCCTCCTCTCTTGACCCTTGAAAACTTCCTCCATACCAAACTCGAAACAAACTCATTAGAGGGTTAGTGCATAATCAAAAACTCACATGTTCAGAGGTGACACATGTTGGAGATATGCCCAAGAGGCAATAATAAAAGTGGTTATTATATATCTTTATGTTTATGATAAATGTTTATATACCATGCTATAATTGTATTAACTGAAACATTGATACATGTGTGATATGTAAACAACAAAGAGTCCCTAGTATGCCTCTTAACTAGCTTGTTGATTAATGGATGATTAGTTTCATAATCATGAACATTGGATGTTATTAATAACAAGGTTATATCATTATATGAATGATGTAATGGACACACCCAATTAAGCGTAGCATAAGATCTCGTCATTAAGTTATTTGCTATAAGCTTTCGATACATAGTTACCTAGTCCTTATGACCATGAGATCATGTAAATCACTTATACCGGAAAGGTACTTTGATTACACCAAACGCCACTGCGTAAATGGGTGGTTATAAAGGTGGGATTAAGTATCCGGAAAGTATGAGTTGAGGCATATGGATCAACAGTGGGATTTGTCCATCCCGATGACGGATAGATATACTCTGGGCCCTCTCGGTGAAATGTCGTCTAATGTCTTGCAAGCATATGAATAAGTTCATAAGAGACCACATATCACGGTACGAGTAAAGAGTACTTGTCAGGAGACGAGGTTGAACAAGGTATAGGATGATACCGAAGATCAAACCTCGGACAAGTAAAATATCGCGAGACAAAGGGAATTGGTATCATATGTGAATGGTTCATTCGATCACTAAAGTCATCGTTGAATATGTGGGAGCCATTATGGATCTCCAGATCCCGCTATTGTTTATTGGTCGGAGTGAGTACTCAACCTTGTCCGCATAGTTCGCGAACCGTAGGGTGACACACTTAAAGTTGGATGTTGAAATGGTAGAACTTGAATATGGAATGGAGTTCGAATATTTGTTCGGAGTCCCGGATGAGATCCCGGACATCACGAGGAGTTCCGGAATGGTCCGGAGAATAAGATTCATATATAGGATGTCATTTTATGTGAATTAAAATGACGCGGAAGGTTCTATGGAAGGTTCTAGAAGGTTCTAGAAAAGTCCGGAAGAAACCACCAAGGAAGGTGGAGTCCACATGGGACTCCACCTCCATGGCCGGCCAACCCTAGTGGGGGTGGAGTCCCAAGTGGACTCCCTCTTAGGGGGCCGGCCACCCCCCCATATGGGAGGTGGAACTCCCACCTCTAGTGGGAGTCCTAGCTTGGGTAGGTTTCCCCACCATATGGAAGGTTTTTGGTTCGGGTCTTATTCGAAGACTTGGAGACCAACACTTGGGGTTCCACCTATATAATGAGGGGCCAAGGGGAGGGGGCCGGCCACCCAAAGACCACAAGGTGGCCGCACCCCTTAGTGGCCGGCGCCCCCCTCTCCCAAACCCTAGCGGCCCTCTCTCCTCCACCACATCCCGCACGCTTAGCGAAGCTCCGCCGGATTTCTCCACCACCGCCGACACCACGCCGTCGTGCTGCCGGATTCAAGAGGAGCTACTACTTCCGCTGCCCGCTGGAACGGGGAGGTGGACGTCGTCTTCATCAACAACCGAACATGTGACCGAGTACGGAGGTGCTGCCCGTTCGTGGCGCCGGAACCGATCGTGATCAAGATCTTCTACGCGCTTTTGCAAGCGGCACGTGAACGTCTACCGTAGCAACAAGAGCCTCCTCTTGTAGGCTTTGGAATCTCTTCAAGGGTGAGACTCGATAATCCCCTCGTTGCTACCGTCTTCTAGATTGCATCTTGGCTTGGATTTCGTGTTCGCGGTAGGAAAATTTTTGTTTTCTATGCAACGTTATCCTACAGTGGTATCAGAGCCGTGTCTATGCATAGATGGTTGCACGAGTAGAACACAATGGTTTTGTGGGCGTTGATGCTCTTGTTATCTTTAGTTTGAGTACTTTGCATCTTTGTGGCATAGTGGGATGAAGCGGCTCGGACTAACTTTACATGACCGCGTTCATGAGACTTGTTCCTCGTTCGACATGCAACTTGTATTGCATAAGAGGCTTTTCGGGTGTCTGTCTCTCCTACTATAGTGAAGATTCAATTTACTCTTCTATTGACAACACTAGTATCATCGTTGTGGTTCATGTTCGTAGGTAGATTAGATCTCTCTCGAAAACCCTAAACCACGTAAAATATGCAAACCAAATTAGAGACGTCTAACTTGTTTTTGCAGGGTTTGGTGATGTGATATGGCCATAATGTGATGATGAATATGTATGAGATGATCATTATTGTATTGTGGCAACCGGCAGGAGCCTTATGGTTGTCTTTAAATTTCATGTTGAGTAGTATTTCAAAGTAGTTGTAATAGCTGCTACATGAGGTGAACAACCATGAAGACCGCGCCATGGACCTTGACACTACGCCGACGATGATGGAGATCATGCCCGTTGATGATGGAGATCATGTCCGTGCTCTGGAGATGAAGATCGAAGGCGCAAAGACTAAAGGGCCATATCATATCACATATGAATTGCATGTGATGTTAATCCTTTATGCATCTTATTTTGCTTAGATCGCGACGGTAGCATTATAAGATGATCCCTCACATTAATATCAAGATAATAAAGTGTTCTCCCCTCGTATGCATCGTTGCCAAAGTTCGTCGTTTCGAAGCATCTCGTGATGATCGGATGTGATAGATTCAACGTTCATATACAACGGGTGTAAGCCATGTTGCACACGCGGAATACTTGGGTTTGCTTGACGAGCCTAGCATGTACAGACATGGCCTCGGGACAATGGAAACCGAAAGGTTGAACACGAATCATATGGATGATATGATCAACATGTTGATGTTCACCATTGAAGCTACATCATCTCACGTGATGATCGGTTTTGGTGTAGTGGATTTGGATCGTGTACCACTTAACAACTATGAGGGATGTTGTATTAAGTGGGAGTTCATTAGTAATTAGATTAAAACATGAACTAATTATCATAAACATAGTCTAAGTAGTATTTTGAATTAATTTTGTAGTATTGGCATCCGTTTACTACTATGCGCTAGTCTTGTAATTGAGATAGAAATACTGTTAAAATCTGACAAGAAACTTTACGGATTGGTACCGTATTGTTAAGAATCAAGAATTGATTAAGTCCTATTGCAAATTTTTAGTAAACCTCACATTGTTGATTCAAAGAGCTATGTTTTTCAATTAGTACCTAAAGTTATCTTGTCTCCGTTCAAATCTGTTTGAACAGTAAGGAGCTGAGAATTTAGTTTTTCAGAAATAATCAAGGTATGAGATATATGTGATATCTAAAGACCTTATTACAAGATGATAGAATATAATTTGGTGAGACTACATAAACTCATAAGTTTTATGGGAGTGTACGAAGGTTGAAGATGCAAGGCGTCCCAATCCTCCAACTATTGGGGCACTAACAATATTTGCATATCCATGAAATTATTATCCTTAGTATGCACCGTTGCTAAGACTCGTCGTATCGAAGCATCACGTGATGATCGGGTGTTATAGATTCTACGTGTGCATACAACGGGTGCAAGCCAGATTTGCACATGCGAATACTAAGGTTAAACTTTATGAGCCTAGCATGTACAGACATGGTCTCAGAAAGTCGTCATGAATTGATGGATAAAATTATGAGTGAAATTGTTCATCATATTACAAAGTTACTAATAGTGAAATCTAGAACACATGTCATATGATGATCAAATTCAAAGTAAGAACCTCGAGGTTATTGGTATTTGACCAACAAACCTAGAAGTTATTGAAGATGAAGTGTTTTCTGAATAATGAGGAAAGCTAAAAGAGAAATTACAAAAGATATTTTGGCAGAGAGAAAAGAAAAGACTAGAAAGTCTAGCTCAGGTGTATATAAATGATATACATGTTATGGTTGTATTCCTAGTTAGGTCACACTATGAAATTCTTGGGTATTAGTACTATATTGGTTGGTATGAAGTGTCATACAAAACAACGCAATACAAGAATACAATGGCCTAAGTGACTGACAAGGAATATGATAAGAATGCACGCCTGGAACAAAATAAAGTGTTATTATGTTCGTCATTAGCATTCTATCTAGCCCTTAGAATTTATAATAAAGAACTTAATAATTGTTATTTTGCTCTGGTCAAATAAAAACAATGAGTTGTTTAAATTATGACATTACTCCATGTACAATGGATAAAATTATTATAAATCTTAATGGTGAAACACACATACATAACACTGACGCTAAAAATGCCATAAGGCAAATGATTTGAATTCCACTTAATTGTGGAACCGCCATTTAGGTCATGTTAAAAAGGAACACATGAAGGAACTCTATGCAAATGGATTTTTGGAGTCATTTGATTTTTGAATCATTTGGCGCTTGCAAATCTTTTCTAAAGAGAATGATTAAAATACCGTTCATAGGCCGAAAGTTGAACGGGCAACTAACTTAGTGGAAAAATACATGATGATGTATGTGGTTCACTGGGCATAGTTGTATGCGGGAGATTCTTCTACTTCATGAAAACTTTCAACAATTAATTGAGTATATATATGTGGATATATTCAATAAGGAAGAAGTTTGAAACATTTGAATGGATTCAAATAAATTTCAGCATGAAATGGAAATCATCGTAATAGAAAAGTCAAATATCTATGATTGGATCATGGTGGAAATATTTGAATTACGAGTTTTAGCGAACATCTAAGAGAGTTATGAAATTGTTCTACAACTCACATTTCTTGGAGTATCATAATGATGATATAGTATCCAAGATATGTATCCAAACCTTGTTGGATTAATGATGAGATAAAAAAAATTATGACGCCATTATATTTTTGTGGATTATGCTTTAGTGACTACCGCTTTTACACTAAATAGAGCATCATCATGATCCCAAAATCGGATGAATGTCTTTGTTGGTTATCCCAAAGAGTTGATTGGGAATTCTTCCCAATATGAAGTAAAAGACAAAAGTGTTTGTTAATGTTACTTGCTTATTTCCAAGAAATTGTTTTCTAGCGAAGTATTTGAGTGGGAGGACAATAGAACTTGATAAGGTTTATGAACCTGAGTATAATGATCAGAGTAGCGCAGCATCGGAATTGGTTCCGGAAGCGGCCACGACGATCATGGCTCCCATGACTACAAAGTGTTATAGCCATGGAGATCGAAGTACATATTGAACCTTGTAGGTATGGTTTACTTTGTGATCAAATAAATGATTTGTGGACAAAGGATTGATTTTAAACAATGATAAATCAACTACAAACAAAGAAGTTATGATGGGCCCTGACTCCGTTAAAATGGCTATACGCCATGAAATCCAAGATAGATGAATACTTTTTGAAAGTAAATGGATCTATAAAATTGATGGATTTGGATGAAATATCCTTAAAGAAGCTTGACTTGTCGAAAAATTGTTTACGACAAAGTTCAAAGAGTTGACTACGACAAGATTAGATCTTCCATAGCAATGCTTATAGTCTATATGGATTATTCTAGTAATCACTACATATTTCTTTTATGAGATATGTTAGTAGGATGGCAAAATACATTACTTATCAGAAGTGTGTATTAAAGGTGTATACAAGATACAACCAAGAGTTTTGCTGATCCGTGGAATACTAGAAAGATATACAAACTTCAATTTGATGAAGTGAGTATCGCGGAATTAGAATCTTCACTAGATGAAATAGTCAAAGAGTTTTTGATTTCATCAGAGACGATGAAGAGGCTTGCGTTTGCAAGAAATTAAGTGGGAGCTCTGAGACATATTTATAATACTTATGTAGAAGACATATAGTTGGTTATAAATGATGTAATTATATACTTGATTAAAAGGATTCATTGAGAAATTAACTTCAATGAAAGAATTTGGACTGAAACATATTAGTGTCAAGATCTATGAAGATAGATTGAAACACATAATAAGTTTAAGTCAAAGTACATAGAATATTGAAGTAGTTCAATATAGAAATATTAAGAAAATGTTCTTATCATGTGAAGGTTTTATAAGACTTGAGTGTATCTGACACTCAATGAGTAAAAACACATGAGTGATTATAGATCACGAATAATATGTACACAATCAGATATCATGTGCTATAAAGTGTTATGAGCATATACCAGAATGATTCATATGATGATCATTTGACGACAGTAAGAATATCCTTGAGTACTTTAGAAGAACTAAGGATATATATATATATATATTTGTATAAAGAAATGACAAACAAATCGCTGTAAGGTGTTACACCAATATTGTTTTTGTCACATATAAAATATAATTTCAATCTCAAATTAGACTAAGTGTTGTTTAAAAGGTAGCACAATGCGCTAGAAGTTGTCTATGCTAGATTTAGAAGAGTTCTAAATATTGTGATGGATTCTACAAAAGAAGGCAGAGTTTGTCATTGTTTTGACAATGACAAAGGATGTTAAGTCAAGAGGTTCTTTGAGAACTTGGTGTAGTTCCGACAGAGTCAGAACTTTGAAGCTATATTGTGTGTGACAATATTAGTGACATATTTCAGACCGCGGAATTAAGGTTCCACCAGAAGACCAAACATATTTAAATGCCGACTCATTTGGAAATGAGTGATGCGTTGAGACGCAAATGAATTACAAAATACATACGTTTCTGAGCGTGTCAGATCCGTTGACTAAAAACCTCTCCTGTGAGCAATACATGATAAAGCACCATAAGGCCAAGGTGTTATATCTTTACAAATGTAAACTAGATTATTGACTCTAGTGCAAGTGGGAGACTGTTGGAGATATGCCCAAGAGGCAATAATAAAAGTGGTTATTATATATCTTTATGTTTATGATAAATGTTTATATACCATGCTATAATTGTATTAACTGAAACATTGATACATGTGTGATATGTAAACAACAAAGAGTCCCTAGTATGCCTCTTAACTAGCTTGTTGATTAATGGATGATTAGTTTCATAATCATGAACATTGGATGTTATTAATAACAAGGTTATATCATTATATGAATGATGTAATGGACACACCCAATTAAGCGTAGCATAAGATCTCGTCATTAAGTTATACCTAGTCCTTATGACCATGAGATCATGTAAATCACTTATACCGGAAAGGTACTTTGATTACACCAAATGCCACTGCATAAATGGGTGGTTATAAAGGTGGGATTAAGTATCCGGAAAGTATGAGTTGAGGCATATGGATCAACAGTGGGATTTGTCCATCCCGATGATGGATAGATATACTCTGGGCCCTCTCGGTGAAATGTCGTCTAATGTCTTGCAAGCATATGAATAAGTTCATAAGAGACCACATATCACGGTACAAGTAAAGAGTACTTGTCAGGAGACGAGGTTGAACAAGGTATAGGATGATACCGAAGATCAAACCTCGGACAAGTAAAATATCGCGAGACAAAGGGAATTGGTATCATATGTGAATGGTTCATTCGATCACTAAATTCATAGTTGAATATGTGGGAGCCATTATGGATCTCCAGATCCCGCTATTGGTTATTGGTCGGAGTGAGTACTCAACCTTGTCCGCATAGTTCGCAAACCGTAGGGTGACACACTTAAAGTTGGATGTTGAAATGGTAGAACTTGAATATGGAATGGAGTTCGAATATTTGTTCGGAGTCCCGGATGAGATCCCGGACATCACGAGGAGTTCCGGAATGGTCCGGAGAATAAGATTCATATATAGGATGTCATTTTATGTGAATTAAAATGACGCGGAAGGTTCTATGGAAGGTTCTAGAAGGTTCTAGAAAAGTTCGGAAGAAACCACCAAGGAAGGTGGAGTCCACATGGGACTCCACCTCCATGGACGGCCAACCCTAGTGGGGGTGGAGTCCCAAGTGGACTCCCTCTTAGGGGGCCGGCCACCCCCCCCATATGGGAGGTGGAACTCCCACCTCTAGTGGGAGTCCTAGCTTGGGTAGGTTTCCCCACCATATGGAAGATTTTTGGTTCGGGTCTTATTCGAAGACTTGGAGACCAACACTTGGGGTTCCACCTATATAATGAGGGGCCAAGGGGAGGGGGCCGGCCACCCAAAGACCACAAGGTGGCCGCACCCCTTAGTGGTCGGCGCCCCCTCTCCCAAACCCTAGCGGCCCTCTCTCCTCCACCACATCCCGCACGCTTAGCGAAGCTCCGCCGGATTTCTCCACCACCACCGACACCACGCCGTCGTGCTGCCGGATTCAAGAGGAGCTACTACTTCCGCTGCCCGCTGGAACGGGGAGGTGGACGTCGTCTTCATCAACAACCGAACGTGTGACCGAGTACGGAGGTGCTGCCCGTTCGTGGCGCCGGAACCGATCGTGATCAAGATCTTCTACGCGCTTTTGCAAGCGGCAAGTGAACGCCTACCGCAGCAACAAGAGCCTCCTCTTGTAGGCTTTGGAATCTCTTCAAGGGTGAGACTCGATAATCCCCTCGTTGCTACCGTCTTCTAGATTGCATCTTGGCTTGGATTTCGTGTTCGCGGTAGGAAATTTTTTGTTTTCTATGCAACGTTATCCTACAACACAATCATTCTAAACACTTCTGTACATTGCACAAAGCTACTGGAGGTTAATGGAACAAAGAAATCCATCCAACACAGCAAAAGAGGCAATGTGAAATAAAAGGCAGAATCTGTCAAAACAGAACAGTCCGTAAAGACGAATTTTTTAGAGGCACCAGACTTGCTCAGATGAAAATGCTCAAATTGAATGAAAGTTGCATACATATCTGAGGATCACTCACGTAAATTGGCATAATTTTCGGTTACCTACAGACAATTCAACCCAAATTTGTTACAGCAAGAAATCTGTTTCTGCGCAGTAATCCAAATCTAGTATCAACTCTACTATCAAAGACTTTACTTGGCACAACAATGCAATAAAATAAAGATAAGGAGAGGTTGCTACAATAGTAGCACCTCCAAGACACAAATATAAAACAAAGTACTGTACTAAAATAAACACATGGGTTATCTCCCAAGAAGTTCTTTCTTTATAGCCATTAAGATGGGCTCAGTAGTTTTAATGATGCACTCGCAAGAAATAGTATTTGAAGCAAAAGAGAGCATCAAGAGGCAAATTCAAAACACATTTAAGTCTAACATGCTTCCTATGAAAAGGAATCTTGTAAATAAACAAGTTCATAAAGAGCAAAGTGACAAGCATAGGAAGATAAAACAAGTGTAGCTTCAAAAATTTCAGCATATAGAGAGGTGTTTTAGTAACATGAAAATTTCTACAACCATATTTTCCTCTCTCATAATAACTTTCAGTAGTGTCATGAGCAAACTCAACAATATAACTATCACATAAAGCATTCTTATCATGAGTCTCATGCATAAAATAATTACTACTCCCAACATAAGCATAGTCATTCTTATTAATTGTAGTGGGAGCAAATTCAACATAGTAGCTATCATCAAATATAGGAGGCATATTGTAATCATAATCAAATTTATCCTCCATAGTAGGTGGCACCAAAAGACTACTATCATTATAATCATCATAAATAGGAGGCAAAGTATCATCAAAGAAAATTTTCTCCTCAATGCTTGGGGGACTAAAAATATCATGCTCATCAAAGCCAGCTTCCAAGCTTAGAATTTTCCATATCATTAGCAACAATGGTGTTCAAAGTGTTCATACTAATATGTTCCATGGGTTTTTTAATTTTCGGATCAAACCATCCATGTCTTAAATCAGGAAATAGAATAAGAAGCTCATTGTTGTCCATTATGCCTTACTAGTGTAAACAAGAAACAAAAAGATGCAATTGCAGGATCTAAAGGAAATAGCTTCGAGCACACACACAATGGCGCCAGAAAAGTACTGTTACCTGGAACCGGAGTATGAGTGCCTTTTACCTTTCCTCCCCGGCAACGGTGCCAGAAAAGTGCTTGATGTCTACGCCCCCTCCTTTTCCTGTAGAGATGTTGTTGGGCCTCCAAGAGCAGAGGTTTGTAGAACAGCAGCAAGTTTCCCTTAAGTGGATCACCCAAGGTTTATCGAACTCAGGGAGGAAGAGGTCAAAGATATCCCTCTCAAGCAACCCTGCAACCACAAAGCAAGAAGTCTCTTGTGTCCCCAACACACCTAATAGGTGCACTAGTTCGGCGAAGAGATAGTGAAATACAGGTGGTATGAATAAGTATGAGCAGTAGTAACGGCGCCAGAAAAGTGCTTGCTGGCGTGTGGTTGATGGTGGTAATATTGCGGGCAGTAGAGATGCAGTAAAACAAGAAACAAGCGATAGCGATATTTAGGAACAAGGCCTAGGGATCATACTTTCACTAGTGGACACTCTCAACATTGATCACATAACAGAATAAATAGATAGATGCTAGACTCTACACTCTCTTGTTGGATGATGAACACCACTAACTGTGTAGGATTACACGAACCCTCAATGCCGGAGTTAACAAGCTCCACAATATTCGATGTTCATGTTTAAATAACCTTAGAGTGCATGACAGATCAACATAACCAAACCAAGTACTAACATAGCATGCACACTGTCACCTTCACACTACGAAAGGAGGCATAGATCACATCAATACCATCATAGCAATAGTTAACTTCATAATCTACAAGAGATCACAATCATAGCCTACGCCAAGTACTACACGATGCACACACTGTCACCATTACACCGTGCAGGAGGAATAAACTACTTTAATAACATCACTAGAGTAGCACATAGATGAATAGTGATACAAAACCCATTGCAATCATAAAGAGATATAAATAAGCACTTCACTATGCTCTTCATAACAGTGAATAAGTATTCTGTGAATATAGCCTAAGAGACCCACACGGTGCACACACTGTCACCTTTACACACGTGGGACAAGGAGTCTCCAGAGATCACATAAGTAAAATCCACTTGACTAGCATAATGACATCTAGATTACAAGCATCATCATATGAATCTCAATCATGTAAGGCAGCTCATGAGATTATTGTATTGAAGTACATAGGAGAGACATTAACCACATAGCTACCGGTACAGCCCCGAGCCTCGATGGAGAACTACTCCCTCCTCATGGGAGACAGCAGTGTTGATGGAGATGTCGGTGGTGTCGATGGAGGAGCCTTCCGGGGGCACTTCCCCGTCCCGGCAGCGTGCCGGAACAGAGACTCCTGTCCCCCAGATCTTGGCTTCGCGATGGCGGCGGCTCTGGAAGGTTTCTCGTACCGTGGCTTTTTCGTATAGGGTTTTCACGACGGAGGCTTTAAGTAGGCGGAAGGGCAAGGTCGGTGGAGTCCTGGTGGGACCACACACTAGGGCGGTGCGCCCTACCCCCTGGCCGCGCCAGCCACAAGTGTGGGCCCCCCAGGGCTCCCCTCTGGCGGCTCTCGGGTGTTCTGGAAGCTTCATGCAATTCTAAGATGATGGGCGTTGATTTCGTCCGATTCCAAGAATATTTCCTTACTAGGATTTCTGAAACCAAAAACAACACAAAACATGAACTGGCACTGCGGCATCTCGTCAATAGGTTAGTTCCAGAAAATGCATAAAAACGATATAAAGTGTGAACAAAACATGTAGGTATTGTCATAAAACAAGCATGGAACATAAGAAATTATCGATACGTCGGAGACGTATCACTTCTCAACCTCCACCGCCGGCCTGAGCTGCTCAACCTCCACCTCCGGCCTAGGCTACTCAACCTCCACCACCGACCGCGACACCGTCGTATGTTCCGCCGCTTGCGAACTGGCCGTGGACGGTACCGGAGCTCGTCGTGATCGACAGCGACGACGACAACCAGTAGGCGCAGGCGTTATGGTTTTTATTTTTCTTTGTTTTACTATGTAAATTCTGTTTTTATGTTCAAAAAATCCAAAATCGAAAAATGCATCTTGCCGCTGGAGCTACCCGACGCAAACGGACGCACTGTCTATTTGAATCATTTGGGCCGACGCAAATGGACGCGCTGTCGATTTCAACCATTTGGACCGACGTAAACGGACGCGTGCGGACATTTTCGGTGTCCGAAATGCGTCGCCCTAGGGCGCGTATCTTTTTTTTGTTTCTCAATGTATGTTTCGAATTTTGATCTGAAATTTTTAGGGGTTATCTTAATATGTACTGTGAACATGCATGATTTTTTCAAATTTTTTCGCAATGTTTAAATTTGGATTTAGTCCGCATGTCACACGGTGACAGAATTGATGGACGTAGGATGTCATCAAAATCACTAAACCATCTGTACATTACCGACCTTTTTTCCTTCTCTTCGGATTTCCACATTCGGATATTTGCGGCAGGTCTTATCTCTCTACAACTTTTTTTTTTGACAATTTATCTCTCTACTCTTGAAATTGGGAAATGAAGCAGGCCGGTGCAGCAAACCGGACACGAAAGAATGAACTTTTACCAAAAAACCCGTTAAGAAAACCTGCTCTCTGTAGTCTTTCGTCGGTGCTTTCAACACGCATCCGCGTAGAAACCACGGCCACAGATTCGACTGATGGCCAAAAGAAATCAGTCGACTAACGGTTAGTAAAAGGGTAAATCAAACGACCGCCGTAGCAGATCCAAACATCAATTCTAAATCCCCAGAAGAAATTTGAAAATAGTTCAACAAAGAGGTCTTGAATTCAGTGTGAGTAGTACGGGAAATCTCACCGACTCATTCGCGGCAGCCATCTTCTCGTATTCCACCACGTCCGTCAAAATTCTGTGGGAAATGAACACAGCAGTAATGGCGCGCGGGCAATCGAGGGACGGCGCGGTTCGTCTGCTCTCCCCAGCGTGGTTTTAAATACGACAGGGTGACACGAGCCGTAGCGCTCTCCCTCATCTTCCCCGCGACTGCCGGCGGCGGGAGCTTCCGCCGGTCTACGAGTCAAGCTCAGGTGATGCGGCGTTCTTCTTGTTTTTCTTTAGACCACGACCTCGTGCTGCTATGTCCGGCGACAGGTTTCTCCTCTCATCTGATGTTTCTGCTGAATCTTTTTCCCCGATCTGGCAGGACCTGCCACCTGCTCGACGGAATGCCGAAGAAGGCTGCGGCGAGCGACAAGGATCCGTTCGACGATCTACCTGACGACCTCCTCCGCCGTATCCTGTACTTTTTGCCGGGGGATGATGCCCTGCAGACTTGTGTCCTCGGAACCAGATGGCGCGACATCTGGAGAGATAGAACCAGGCTGAGCTTCCACTATGAAGGCTGGAGTTCCCCTACCTTCGACCGTTACGAAAAGTTGGCGAATCTCATAATCCACGTCCGGGGGAACTCACCTCTGACCTACTGCGAGATCAATCACTTTGATGTGGTGGGTAATCCTGGTACATTCACATGCACCAAGCAGTTGATTGAGTACGTTCTAGAGTGCCAAGTTAAGTGGCTCAAAGTTCGTCCTGGACTTTATCATGGAGAGAGACTCCAACCCGAAAAGTATGATGATGTGCCATTACCACTTGATGATCGTCTCATCTCCCAGTTCTTGAAGACCATCGAATTTCAATATGTTGAGTTCAAACACTCCTCGTTGGATTTCTCGGACTGCCCAAAATTACAGATGCTAACAATTAGGGATTGCAGCATTTACGTACGCAGGATAGTTTCTGAATCACTCAAGTATCTGCAGATCATTGATGGATGTACCTTTCCTGAGCGATCCCGCATTCAAATTTACACCCCCCGTCTTATCTCACTGGACCTAGATTGTAGTGATGGTGGTTCTGACGGCTTGGCACCTTTGCTTGAAAAGATGCCACTGCTACAAAGTGCATTTGTTATGATTGGTTATACGTGCCTTGATTACTGTGATTGTGATGAACCTTCCTGTACTTGTTCTGATGAGGATTGTGTGCTTCTCAACGGGTTGTCCAATGCTGTTCATCTGCAATTGACTGCTGAATGGAAAAAGGTATGGTTTGCCCTCTTTCTTAGCAGTTGTTGTATCACTATCCATTATTAGAGCTACATATAGTTGAGTTGCTTATATTCATTACCACAGTTTCCAAACCTTGACAGCTTGATTGGATAAAATGTAATAGTTTAGGGGTATATGGTGTAGGTTTTTGTAGTAGTTTTGAAATTAAGATTCTGACTAAAGCTCATGGTAGTCTTTTGTTCATTTGCATTCTGTCCAGTCAAGGTTCACGTGGGATTTGGCATCGTGCCCCATATTTTCCAAATTAAGAACTCTGCTACTCAATGAGTGGTTTACGGCTAGTGACCTAGTTTGCATTCTCCAACACTCTCCGGTTCTTAAGAGGCTCACTCTTACGATTGATAATGCTGAGGTATATTTATTTATGCAAAGATGTTGCTGAATCAGTTAAGTATTATCTAGTGCGCCTTTCTTAATCTTAACAATAGTTATTATGTTTTAGAATTTTGTAGGAGCAACAGTACCCCAAGAAACAACAGAGCAACCAATTTTGTGTGCGTCTCTTTTGGTTGTGGAGATTGAATGTCGTAAAATTGATCAAGGTGTTCGCGAAATTTTGAAGATCTTGAGTACTTCTGGCATACTTTATAAACAAATTAGCATCAAGGAACGGTGGAAAAAACACTGAGATTGTAAGTTGCCTTTCGTCATATCTAGTACTCCTTATTTTTTCTAACTTGTCTGCTTTAATTACACATCAATTAAATGTAAGCACGCCTCCATCTAATTCATCCATATTTTGTATCTAGCATCCTTAAGTATAAATTGGGTTTGCATAATAATGGAGTTTAGAATGGTTGTAGTTTTCTCTTGTAAATTATGGTTAATACTTTGTACACATTTCTGATGTGCTTATTAATCTATATCATACATCCCAAATCATTTATTTTTGATTCTCTTTTCTTTATTGTTTTCAGTATAGAATATGTTTCTTATGCTTTAACTATTTAACTGTTCTCATTTCGAAATCCATTTTAGCTCTGTTCTCATTCATTTGGTACTAAGAGTAGATAGAGGGTAGAAAAAACCTACCAAACTACTTATATTTTTGGGACACAGGTAGTACAATGGAGTGCACCGCATCAATCCAGAAAGGGCTGTCTTTTCCATGCTGTATTTACTGTTGTCCGGGCCTTCAGTCAGTTGTATTGACAGAGATTGGTACCCAAATTACATTTGTTCCACACTTGTTTCAAGCATGAAGCCTTCTTCAGTCTTGCAGCCTCCCTGAATGGTCATATTTTTTGGTGTTGCCCTAAAAAAAAGAACTCTTCCGTTATCAACAAACCATTATTTGTCAGGCTTCTGGATAGTTCCTATACAAAAACTGCAAACCAAGATATTTGAAATTCATGCCTTATGTCAACTGATAACATATTTGGATAAAACTGACTGTGCCTTCTCCTTTTGGTGCAGCTTCATCCAGTGATAGCGACTAAGATGTGAGATTGGCCCATATGTTTGTGTCTGAAAACTACCATTTGTCTGAAAAGTCTGCCATGGTGGCCAAGTGTTGGTTGTTGTTAGATTACAGTGCAAGCAGTTTCTTGTTCTCATCTTTGGTCACTGCTAGAAATCTATTTCTGTTAGTTGTTTAGTGCACCTCGGCTATATGGGTTGCACTTTGTTGAATTGGGAATGGACGGAACGTTGATATGTTTTTATTAATGGAAGTTGGGAAGTGCGTTGTTATGTTTTGTGTTGTTTGTCATGGAATTGTGTTCACGCCATATATACATATTTTTTAGATCGTCAATATATACCATTCCCTTGCATCCGTAATAAGTATCGGAGCTTTAGTTCAATTTTGGACTAAACTGAAGTAAAGCTCTAACACTTATTATATATGGATCCAAGGGAGTAGAATTGTTTGGCTAGTAAAATTTAGTTTTTTATGCATGGATCATTTTATGTCCCTTTGCACTGTTCAACTTGGTGTTTCCCCTTCTGTAATTCTAAATAGTTGACACGAAAAAGAAGCTGACACAGCCTTCACTTTGTCGACTAAAAAGAAGGTGACATAGTTTAGGCGTTAGAAAAACCCACTTGTTGGCTAGTTGTGCGGTTCTGTAAGCTTGCTGCCGTGCGGATGCGCTCGATCAGCTCCTTCTTTTTCTCCGTTGGGTTTGCTTCTTTTTTGATTAGCTTCTATGGTAAACTTCAAACGTGCTGCTAGAGTGTTCTCTGACGCCTCGTTTTTTTTATTTCTCTCCCTCCCAGTATACGTGATTAGCTCGATCGTGCAGGGTGCAGCCAGCAAGTGGGTTCAGATGAATTCTTGAGTGGCTTGTACTTGCTTTCTCGCCCAAGCACCGACTAGCAAACTTAATAAATATCCTGTGACAAATAATGGATGGGTAGAAACACCAGGGAAATATAGCATCTTAAAGAGAAAATTAGACTAGCAGCTAAGCTGTTCAAGGTTAATTAGCGTGTTAAAAATTTCAGCATCATGTTTGCTAAATCTTTGACATTTGCATCACACAGCAGATTAGTTTTGAACAACAATAGATAGAAGCACATCTCAGGCTATACTGTAATACAATTCAAATCCATCAACTAGCCAACGCAATTACATAGGCTCTTACGGTTATGAGTGTCACAAAAAGGACAAGATGCTGCCAAATTAGTGGATTCAACCTAGAATTCTTAGACCAAGTCATAAATAAAACCTTTGAATTTCAATTTCCTGAAAATCAAAATCTCGGTCAACCTGGACTGATTTTTGCTATAAGCTTCTTCGATAGCTCGTACAAACTGGAGAACACAGGCAGGTTTCGAACGGGAGAACACAGGCAGGTTTCGAACGGGAGAACAAATAAAGGAGCGTTGAACAGGTACGGCGGAGGGAGACATGAAAGGTAGTGGAGAGAGCTTGCTTACCCCCTGGTCCGTTTAGGCCTGTGTGGCACCCTAAACTTGCTTTTCCAAAGCGCCCCATCAGCATCCCGACCTGTCAAACCAGCTTATATAGCTAAAACCGTGATTAACCCGGGATCAAATAGTTCAGGGCTCATTTTTTTAGGGATTTGAAGTTCAAGGTTTATTTAGACTTATCTATAATTGAAGGTACTCCCTCCATTTCAGTATGTAAGGTGCATTCTTTTTCGTGTTTTTTGTTTGACAAAAAATTACTTCAAATATATAATCATTTTTGGTATAAAATAATCATCATTAGTAAGTGTTTTCGATACGAATCCAACGATACCAATTATATACAATATAATCAAGATTTTGTTGCTCAATTTTTTCAGTTAAAGTCTATTTGAAACACGTGTGCGCCTTATTTATTGAAACAGAGGTAGTAGAAAATAGAGCTTCCCATAATAGAAGGACGGATTGTCAATGATCCTCATTGATGGTTGCAACCTTGGGTTGTGATACAACAATGTAGTATGGCAAACTAAAATCATGAATTGCTACATCGCGCTTAATAGCTCCATGTATGTCTACTAAGTACTATTTACTACTATAATACTCCATCCGTTCCAATAATAAGACTTGCATTTTTAAAAGTAAATTTGACTAAACTTTTACAAACAATTATCAAAAAGGAAAAATTATTACATGACACCATTACTTCTAGCATTTACCGAAATACACCGTCCAATTACGTCTTTGCTAAATACCTTTACAATATTGTGAGATGTTTGCCAGAAAACATTGCATGACCAAAAGCAGAAAGTTTGGCACAATGTCTTCGAAACCGGCCATCCCACGCAAAAGTGGCAAACTTTCCCTTTTTGGGTATATAGTTTGTTTGGGAAAAAATGTCCCACAAAATTATAATAGTACCTAGCAAAGACATAACAAGACGGCGTGTTTAAAATAACGGTGTTCTATAGCAAATTTTTCCTATCAATAAATATAACATAATATTCCGTCTTTATGCACACATATGTTAAATCTAGGGTATGAACTCTGGTGAGCTTGGGTGTGCAACCACCTTTCTAACCATTCAACCTCAGGTTAGTTCTCGTTCTATATATTTCTGCAACCTACCATTGTTCAAACATAACATGTGTTGTAATTACAGATATGTTAGAGTATATATCCCTTCGTAGCTTCATTTATATTCGGTATCCATTATTCTTATACATCAATTAGAGTATATGACCCCCCTTCACAAATCCATTCTTATTCAGTATCCTTAATCCTTCAGTATTAACTGGATTGCATTTATGTTGTTCAGAATGGCCATTAAAAGATCAGCAAATTTTTATTTACCCTGTAAATGATGGATAGAGTACCAAAGTTAGCAATCACTGTCGTTATTCCTATAAACGCGTACCATCCCCGTAAAATCATTTCGGTTCGACTCTCTTCTCTTTTATACGTACTGTAATTTATTGATGAACATAGTACTTTATTTTATCTACAAATTTAGTTTGTTTGTCGCTCCAGTTGATTGTTTTATTTTACGGATAAACTCCAGATAATAGGGGGCAGGATGTAGTGCTTGGCATCTATCCTGTTCTGGGTTTCATTGCTAATTGAGATTGCTGGCACACTGTCGGAAATCTGAATGCCTCCTAGGATGTATTTGTTTGAGTTTTTTTCAGCTTTCCAAAAGTAAAACCAGCAAATCAAAATAAATGGGTGGCTTTGAGAAATAGTTTTGCCAAAGCTAAAGCACGTAGTGTAGACGGGAGGAATAAAAAAACTAGCAAAGAGCCCGTGCGTTGCTACGACGACACACTAAATAATTAGACAACGTTATCCAAAACTAATCAAATGAACAATTTTTTGTATGTTTAAATTTGTAATCAATCTAATCCAACTGTCATGGCTAGGGGATGTCACAGTAATTAACTTGTATATATGTAGAGCTCTTTTACGGTGATTGGTACGAAACTTTGGCTCCGTCTAATTTAATATAGGTTCCGTCTAATCTAATTTTTTATGACCGTTCAATAAAACAAGTTGTAAACGTTAGGATGCTTTCATCCGAAACAGTGGTACTAGCAGTCATTTGTATCCTATACAGATTAAAAGAAATTGTCTCCAAAATCAAAATACCGCCGCCGTCCCCTAGCCTCGCTGCATCTAATCCCAGGCCACAAGGATCGATTCTTTTGACCTAGATACAAAATTTGATGGTGGCTTTGCCAGGCCCGGTGGCGGAGCTCGATGGCCTAGTTGAAGGATCTGGGGACCTCGCCGCCTCCTTCCATGAGTGTTGCCTGCAAGGAATCGAGGAAGGGTTCGGTTGGAGGCAGGTCTCGATGCCTCCATCGGCCACGCCGCCGGTGCGTCCCCTCCCTCCTATGTTCCCTCTCCGCAGCCCCCGCTGTCCGGCCGCCGCCTGATCACGTCGACTCCATCCTCTCCAAGGTACACAAGTTAAAATCGACCCCTACCTCCGAGCTACCCAGTTAGTGCCATGTGCTCTGTCTAATCCTAGTCCGTTCTTGTTATCACCTTAGGGAGGGGATACATGGTCGAATTTGAAGCTACTTGCTATCTTATCCTAATTCATTCTTATTTTCCATTTTTCCGCTAGTACTAACATTATCTCCGGTGTAGAATAGGTTGTTTCTGGGATCTTTCGGTGCTTCTCCAAGAGAATAACTGAAGAATTTCTGTTGAAATTGGTGCAAGATGCATGCAGCTCGATGCCCATAAGATGCCATATCTGAACCACCCTTAATAAAAAAAAATGTCCCAATTATAGGTCAATTTCTATGCTCCCATTTTTAGTGTGATGTCTTAGCAATTAACATCATACTCTATACTGTAGTTCGGGCAATTGGAGTTCAGGAAATAACACCATAAAAACAGTACTTCCATCTACTCCATGATATTGTAGTCCAGGAACTGGAGTACTGATATCTCTGCTTTGTATTGCGAGTTTCCAAGTTGTATGCTAGTTATTCAGAGCATTTGGTACATGTGACTAGTACTCCTGCATTCAGTGTTCAGTGGCCATGCTCTGTTTTGGTAACAAAATATTGAGTTGGTGACAAAATATGTAAACCATCTGCTCAACATTTTTAGCTTACCTTCAAGTTTGTCGATCCTGTGTAGCTATGCAATAATGGACAGCAAACTTCTGCCTCTTTCTTGTGCATTGCTAGATTTATGAGCTGTACTCTCGTAGCTTCAGCGCATGCCAAGAAATTGGTTTTTTGAAACTTTGAATTGGCTGGCCCTTGATCAGCGTCATGAAGCAAACCTGTCCAGAAAATAAGCACACCTAATACATAGCACTTGGTGTTGAAAAGTGCTCCAACGATACAAATTACTTGGTACAAATAGGTTACATTACTTCAAAGTTATCTAAAAAACTACACAGGTTACAGCTGTACACACACAAATTACAGGCCCAAGCAGGTTATTATTGACATGGGCATACCCTTCGGGTACCCATTATTAATATACCTGGATCGGCTCGGCCCAATATGAAGAGCAGGCCCAACAAGGCAACCCGAAGAAGTAGTCGACTAGGACTCTTGTAAAACCCTAGGCTGGTTGCATATATAAAGCTAGCCAGGGCACCCGAAAGGGAGAGCCCAACAGGTAGACAGAATATAGACAACATAGCTCCGCATATGGCAGCACCCTGTAAACACATCTATGATCATATACTGGATTGCTAGCAGCATGTAGGGATCCTCCACCGAGGGGACCCGAAGCTGGGTACGTCGTGTGCCTAATCTCGTCCCCGGAATCTCCATCGTCGCTCTCTCCCAAAACCCTAGTCTACAATACGTAGGCATTGCCGAGGTATTCCCTCGTCAATTGGCGCCGTCTGTGGGAAATAGCGACGATTGGATTTTGTCATCTGGGCGGGATCCTTCATCATCAACAATCGCATCTGAAGATCAGGAAATTGGTCGTCAGCAATTTCATCTGGCGGTCGGCTGAACTTTTTCGCAAGCGGAGCGAAATCAGGCGCAAGACGGAAAAGCTATTCGTCGGGCTCCTCATCTGCAACGTGAAAAGAGATTGCTTCCGCGCAATCGGGAGTACGGTCAGCTTCCGCGTTTTTATTTCAAGGGCAACTCAGTTCCTGGCCGGTGTATCAGTCCATGCCGATGTTTTCACGTGCCGCACCGACCGAGTTCAGAATTAGCATGCCAATCAAGAAGACGGGCACCGGCGGGAGCAAAGTCCCAAGGACTTTACTTTTTCTCTACGATCTTACTCTCTCTCTCCCATTGATTAATCGTCTAGTTGATTTTTCTATTCAGAGTTTCAAATCTAACAACCGTGTGCATGTTTCTTTTACTCATTGAGTGGAAGATTAATTCACAGAATCAAGATGGCACAAAAATAATGGCGACATACTTCAGATCTTCGCCAGCGACGTAATTGATCAAGACCTGATCCCTCGCGGATTCGCAAGTATGGACCTGTCAGGATATACTCGTTTGTGGCGAACCCTCGATTTCAGACACAAAAACTATCAGGTGCTATATTTTCAGTACACTACTCTTTGCAAATTTATTTGGGCCAAATATTTTTGGTCCGTGCTATTATTTGCGCGCAGTTTTTTTTGCGCCGTAACATAACTGCAGATCGGAAATAAGCTTCAACTACTTTGTTGCGTCGATACCATTCGCCATCACGCGTCCACTGTTGCGCACTCGCCATACTTGGGAGTTCACCTGTCGTGAATCCTCCACATCGATTGCGTCCTCTTCATCGACTACTTTCGACTAGGCGTCGCGCGACTACAATCAACAATGTCTACCGCATGACATGATTACACGTCAGGCTTCACCACGTCCGATAAAAAGCTAAGTGTTCCTCTACCGAGAGTCAAATTATTATTTACTTTCGACATACTCGACTATTCGGGAGTTGTGCCATTGCAATATTACAGCGAAAGCACCCAAACACTGGGGGCTGCGTCATTACTTCGTTATCACAAATAAACTCGGTTACTTGGTGAATATATTTTCTTCGGCTCTGGATATATTTTCTCCGGCTCAGTGAAATTATTTTCTTTGGCTCAGTGGAATTATTTTCTTCGACTTAGTGGCTTTATCTTCTTCGGCTCGGTGGATCTATTTTTTTCGGATTACTAGATTGGTTTTCTTTGGGTTATTATTGGTTCACTTTTATACAATATTACCCGATGCGTTTCCGGAACAATGGATTCATCTTCTATGGTTATTACTCAGGGTGGGCATAAAAACCGTGAAACCGAAAACCGAACCGAAGCCGAAACCGAACTAACCGAAATCTCGGTTTTTTCCATTAACCGCTATTTTTTCGGTTTCCATTTATACTAACCGAATTAAATTTGGTAGAATTCGGTTTTTAGCCCCACCAACCGAACAAGCCGAATAGACCGAATTGAGTAACCTACCATCAATTTGTGCATAAACCGATCATTTCATAGAAGCCCAATTGCATTTGATGTTCCAAAAATTGTTCATTCAATGTATGACTTTGGTCTTTGATGTACTAGCTTTTTCTGAATATAGCGTGAAGCCTGCATAGTAGAACACGTCGCTCGAAGTCTTAGCTACCCCTTTTAATCGCTCACGAGTGATGCACCTGTACCACGAGTGCCGCAACCTACCAAATAGCATCCCTCCACGATTGGTGCTCATTTGTCGATTTCTTGCGCAGTTGTTGCTTTTTGTGTTGATATGTCAATCACTATTTGCTTTCTTTGGTGATGCCTACTATTTGTTCAATTGAGTAGGTTCATTCGGTTTTAACCGAAAACCGAACCGAATTTGTCGGTTAACCGAATCTTCGGTTTCCTAAATTTTCATGCCAATTTCGGTTACCATTTTTGAAAACCGAATTTGTTCAAAAACCGCAAAAACCGAACCGAAATTTCGGTTAAAACCGAATGCCCACCCTGAGTTATTACTAGAACTATTTTCTTCGGATCAATGGATTCATCCTCTTTAATATCAACGGATTCATCTTCTATGGTTATTACTGGATTCTTCGGTTCAATGGATTCATCCTCTATGATATCGGTGGATTCCTCTTCAATATATGCTCTATATTTAATGGCGTCATCTTTAAATATGGATTCATCTCAAATACTTCATCTTGGATTCATCTTCATGGACTCATATTATATTATTGACAATGGCTTCATCCTAAATGGCTTCACCTTATATGACGCCGCGACTACGTCAATTTTTTTCGACATCATGGCTAACACTCGGGGGCTCGACCATGACTTGGCCTCGGGTGGCAACTGCGACACAGCATCTAAGTAACAATCATAACGTCATCCCAGCAGCGCTCGGGGGCTCGGCTATTTCTTCATCAACAATTTGGCGGCATCTATTTATTTGGTGATTTCTACTTTGGCTAGATTTCTTGTCTACACTCGAAGACTTCATTATGCATCGACTTCGTCGTGTCCAAAAAGCTAAGTGTTCTTTTATTTTGTACAAAGTTGATTATCGTTTACTTTCGTCACACCCGACACTCGGGGGCTGCGCGGCATATATTCACTTTACATATCATCGAATCTGAGCATCTGACACCGCATGCGAAAAAGAGAGTCAAGGAAAAGATAGAAAAAGTTTGTTTATTTGTGCAGGAGAAAGCAAAATTTAAAGTATATAAGAGAAAACCCGGCGAAATTGTCTACAGGGAGCACCCGACGAAATTGTCTTCAAAAAAGGACAGGACTCGACAAAATCAAAAGAGCACCCGACGAAATTGTCTTCAAGAGAGAACCCGACAAAATCAAAAGAGTACCCGACGAAATCTTCTTCAGGGAGGAACCCGACGAAATCAAAAGAGTACCCGACGAAATCTTCTTCAAGGATGAACCCGACGAAATCTTGAGAGAACCCGCCGAAAAATTATCTCCAAGGAGGTCCCGAAAAATTATCTTCAAGGAGGTCCCGGAAAATTATTTCCAGGAAGGTCCCGAAAAATTATCTCCAAGGAGGTCCCGAAAAATTATCCTCAAGGAGGTCCCGAAGAATTGTCCTCAGGAAGGACCCGAAGAATTGTCCTCAGGAAGGACCCAAAGAATTATCCTCAGGGAGGACCCGAAGAATTAGGGAGGACCCGATGAAATATTTTCCTGAAAGAGAAACTCGACGAAATTATCAAAAAAAAAGAGGATAGACAAATCTTCGGGTCCATCGACTCGTCATTTGTTCCAAGCAAGAGCATCGGTGATGTACCCGATAATATAGAAGAACCAAATATATCCGGCTGTCTCATCACGCCCGAGAAAAATATAGAAGAACCCGCAAAATGGGTCATTGCATCAGCCGAACAAGGCACTTGACAATATATTCTCAGAGCGCTAAAAGTCGCGAATAATCTCTGAATGCCGCAAAACTCTGCGAAGGTAAGACCCCAGATCCGTTCTGAGCGGCGTGGCACCGTCTCTGACCTCGGTTCGCTACTTTTTTCCGTATCGATAGATACGAAGAAAAATCCTAACGGACGCGTTAGGTACCCGATAAAATATGACTGGGGCTCGACAGAATGGTAAGACCTTAAGCGGCACCTGTCGAGTTAACACCAGTATCCCGAGATCATGTCCAGGGACGTGATCTTGAAGTAGGTTTTTGCGGATTGCCACTAGAGCAGTTAACTAGTACCTGATCCGTCAGATGAACTAGCCCCAATTACCATTATCCCTGTACAATATAGATATGGATGTCAAATAAAAATAGCAACGGCCTGGAGTCGATAAAAAGAGGGGCTGCGCCAAGTTGTTTATCGAGTAGTACAACTTGAGCCTATGCCTAGGTGCAAGCACCTGCTCATAGGTTCGGGGGCTACTCTTATCGAGAGCATTGTTTACCCTCCCGATAAGATACAAGAAAGAGGAAAAATTGTGGAGTCGATATAAAAGCAAGTTGAGCCTACACCCAAGTGCAAACACTTGGCTGTAGCCTCGGGGGCTACTCCCATCGGGAGCGCTGGTCGCGCGCCCGATAGAAAATAACTTCGACAGCATCTACGACAATTAAGGTTTGTAGACTCAACTCGATTCTACGACTCGAGTGGAGCCTACTCCCATCGGGAGCACATGGATTTCATCAAGTTCTCCGAAAATATAGTTAAGTTCTTCATCGAGCAGTACAACTTGAGTCTATGCCCAAGTACAAGCACTTGCCCATAGACTCGGGGGCTACTCCCATCGGGAGCGCTGCCGCGCACCCGATAGAAAAGTAATTTCAAGAATCATCGACATCGTCTACGCTACACATGATCTTCGACATGGACCTCGCCTTGTATTTCTTCGACTTCGGAGATGGTTATGCTTGGAGTTTCTACGCAAGTCTTCGACTTCCCTATAAACTCGGGGGCTACTGACATGGGCATACCCTTCGGGTACCCATTATTAGTATACCTGGATCGGCTCGGCCCAATATGAAGAGAAGGCCCAACAAGACAACCCGAAGAAGTAGTCGACTAGGACTCTTGTAAAACCCTAGGCTGGTTGCATATATAAAGCTAGCCAGGGCACCCGAAAGGGAGAGCCCAACAGGTAGACAGAATATAGACAACATAGCTCCGCATATGGCAGCACCCTGTAAACACATCTATGATCATATACTGGATTGCTAGCAGCATGTAGGGATCCTCCACCGAGGGGACCCGAAGCTGGGTACGTCGTGTGCCTAATCTCGTCCCCGGAATCTCCATCGTCGCTCTCTCCCGAAACCCTAGTCTACAATACGTAGGCATTGCCGAGGTATTCCCTCGTCAATTATGTTGATGTTAGTTTGCTTCCCTGGGTTCGTCTACGTTCTTCCCAAATAAGGCTTGGACATGATGATGTTCCTGCACTATGCCAGTTTGCCAGCTTAGCCTGAACTGTTTCCTGCAAGATTTACATGAATTTCCTGCAACCTAGAGTCCAAACAGTGTCTTACATTTTTCTCTCTTAATGAGATATTCCGTTTCCTTCTCGTTTGAAGAACTATGCAATTTAAATTTGTAGGGCAACAACTTATACTGTGTGTTCTCTTTGGTTTGGTAGTGTCATCATATCAGTATCATCAGTATCACTGGAGTGCTAATCAGCTAGACAACAAATCTGGTTTTTGCAGCTGAACTGTGCCCACTAGCTCATCACCACATTTACTAACTTATTTTACAGGTTATCCAACTCTCGGAACCTTCCTTCCCTGGTGTGCTAGAAGCTATTCATTCCGTGGTACATTGTCTGGCAGCTCCTGGCAGTGTCTGGTAACGTGAGGCCATTCTGTGGTGACAATTGTCATGTTCAGAATTGTGAAGCTTTTGCCGAGTCCGTTGTCGTCTCCCTGGGGGCATGGAAATGTTCTAGCTGTTCATATCGCCTGTGGTCGCATACAGGAAAGAGAAAGTCTATGGACTATAGTACCTGAGCTCTTGTTCTCTGTCTTCACAAAAGCTTGTGGCAGTCGAGAGTTACCTGTGAGTGGCGGGTAGTACCTGTGAATTTACTAGGTGGTGTCTCCTTGTGATGAGCATATGTTCTGATAGTTTCTAGCAATCAACCTCTGTGACTCTTTTGTCATCTGTAAAATTTGGTTATCATAACCTCTGGTTGTATCAGACTGTATATAGTTGAATTACATTATCAGCTATCTGTATTGTAACTTGAAGTTTGTGTTATCACCGGATTTTAACCGGATCAAGAGATGGGCCGTGATTGAGATGGGCTTAGAGGATATGCACGTAAAATATTTCTGAATCGGCCTCGTACGAGAGTTTGGGCTAGATTGCCCGTGTATTTGTACATTATGGTAGATTTTGTTAGAATTAAGAGATAGAGTTTAGCTCGTACACAGTTAGGTTTATTTGCAAGATAGAAAGTCCACGGACTATAAATATGTACCTAGGGTTATTGAGAAAGGAGGACGATCACGTTCACAACAAACACAATTTCGGCGCATCGCCACCCCTTGTTTCGAGGGTTTCTTCCAGGTAAGCGTCATGCTGCCTAGATCGCATCTTGCGATCTAGGCAGTATCGGTTTATTCGTTGTTTTGTGTTGCTCGTACTGAAGCCTTGTTGATGGTGAGCAATACCGTATCATAGATGGTTTGGGGCTAGCATCGATATTCTTTTGATATGTTTGCTTAGTTAGGCTACCCCTACATATCTAGCTGCCTTTGCACCTATCTTCGGTGCAAAGGCAGCATCTTGCTTACTCTTTATTTAGTAGATCTGATTTGTTACGGTTGCTCCTTGTTCTTCGAGGATTAGTTTGATATCCGCATAGTTAGGCCTTGCAAACGGGTTGAATGATCCAGTAGTACGTAAGGTACGGTTTGCCGATCTTAGAGGAGTTGTTCCGGGAATCAACCCTAGGTTGGTTTTTAGGCCTTTTCTAGGACTAGTTTTCTGTTATCTTTCGTAGCTGCCACGCTCAATTACGCGTAAGATGTTCCAGTTATGCGGTGAAAACCCTAGACTGTCGTAAGTCGATTTAACTTGGTATCGATGAAGCAGGACCCTCACGCTATCGTAGATCCAACTCAAACCATGGGTCGATCGGCTCTTTGAGCCGATTCACAGGGTAACTTGAGAGCCGATCGAGGCTCGGATTTAATGTTTACGTGTCTACCATGCAGGAAATTAATCGAAGCAATCCATCACCTTCCTGACCAGGTATAGGTCAGGTGGCACGCCCTTGCACCAGCCAGGACGTGTGCCGGAGTTTTGCGGGCCGTTGCCCGAGGGACCAGGGCCCACCAGCAGTTCTGGGAGCCTCCCGGCTCTTCGTGTTGCTCGTCGCTGCTCGCCGGTGAGTTTTGGCAGGCAACACATTCTGGCACGCCCGGTGGGACAGTCTACATCAACTGCGTCAACCTCTGCAGCTGAGATGTCGGAAACACCAATCACGTACGAGGAACTGCCTGAGGAGCACAAGAAGAAATATGATGAGATTAAAGCTGCCTTCGAATCCGATCTCATCGGTTCTTTCGAGAGGGCCCGTAAACATGGCGTTAGGTGGAAAGGATTCTCACCCGAAGGCGTTCTCGATGAAATAGATCTATCTGTCCCTTCAAAGGAACGCACCAGAGCTCTACGCCAGGAAGTTAATTACATGGTGGCTCATTCTCTACACCGTCATTTTGAGAGCCTGGTAAACGCTTTCGAGCGAGTTGCAGTTCGCGTGGTTCAGGAAATCATGAAACATCAGTACTCTCCGTCAGGGCCTGCCATAGGGGATCACCAGGGAGAAATCCCGTTCCAGACCAGACCGCAGCTGCCATTTGCGCTTGCAGCTCCAGAGCCGCCGGGTTCACCGGCGTACGTCGTCTACAAGATTGGAGGCGATCCTGGCGATTACCAATTCCTGCAAGAGCCGCCTAAAGAGATCCCACATGGATACGTGTGCACATACGTGCCGGACTGCACTAACTTGGCGTGTACAAACCAGATTGCAACAGGAGGGATTTCTGGAACGGACGCCGATAAACATGCGTGGCTAGCTAAATATGCCACTGGAACGAGTCATGAAAACTCAGCCCCTGCAGCTAATACCATGGAACAAATCAGTACAATGTTGAGAGACCAGTTTGGCATCCTGCCAAAGAGGAGAACAATCGGCTATTCCAAGCCGTACCCCAACGAATACGATTTGATTCCACTGCCGCCCAAGTATCGGCTCCCTGAGTTCTCAAATTTTAATGGATCAGAAGGGTCCAGCTCAATTGAGCATGTGAGCCGATATTTAGCACAGTTGGGCATGATTTCAGCATCAGACCCGTTGCGTGTAAGGTTTTTTGCGCAATCTCTCACAGGACCAGCTTTTGGGTGGTACACCTCGTTGCAGCAGATTCAGCCAGGACGTGTGCCGGAGTTTTGCGGGCCATTGCCCGAGGGACCAGGGCCCACCAGCAGTTCTGGGAGCCTCCCGGCTCTTCATGTTGCTCGTCGCTGCTCGCCGGTGAGTTTTGGCAGGCAACACATTCTGCCACGCCCGGTGGGACCCTCTACATCAACGGCGTCAACATCTGCAGCTGAGATGTCGGAGGCACCAATCACGTACGAAGAACTGCCTGAGGAGCACAAGAAGAAATATGATGAGATTAAAGCTGCCTTCGAATCCGATCTCATCGGTTCTTTCGAGGGGACCCGTAAACATGGCGTTAGAGATATCACCGGATTTTAACCGGATCAAGAGATGGGCCGTGATTGAGATGGGCTTAGAGGATATGCACGTAAAATATTTCTGAATCGGCCTCGTACGAGAGTTTGGGCTAGATTGCCCGTGTATTTGTACATTATGGTAGATTTTGTTAGAATTAAGAGATAGAGTTTAGCTCGTACACAGTTAGGTTTATTCGCAATATAGAAAGTCCACGGACTATAAATATGTACCTAGGGTTATTGAGAAAGGAGGACGATCACGTTCACAACAAACACAATTTCGGCGCATCGCCACCCCTTGTTTCGAGGGTTTCTTCCGGGTAAGCATCATGCTGCCTAGATCGCATCTTGCAATCTAGGCAGTATCGGTTTATTCGTTGTTTTGTGTTGCTCGTACTGAAGCCTTGTTGATGGCGAGCAATACCGTATCATAGATGGTTTGGGGCTAGCATCGATATTCTTTTGATATGTTTGCTTAGTTAGGCTACCCCTACATATCTAGCTGCCTTTGCACCTATCTTCGGTGCAAAGGCAGCATCTTGCTTACTCTTTATTTAGTAGATCTGATTTGTTACGGTTGCTCCTTGTTCTTCGAGGATTAGTTTGATATCCGCATAGTTAGGCCTTGCAAACGGGTTGAATGATCCAGTAGTACGTAAGGTACGGTTTGCCGATCTTAGAGGAGTTGTTCCGGGAATCAACCCTAGGTTGGTTTTTAGGCCTTTTCTAGGACTAATTTTCTGTTATCTTTCGTAGCTGCCAGGCTCAATTACGCGTAAGATGTTCCAGTTATGCGGTGAAAACCCTAGACTGTCGTAAGTCGATTTAACTTGGTATCGATGAAGAAGGACCCTCACGCTATCGTAGATCCAACTCAAACCATGGGTCGATCGGCTCTTTGAGCCGATTCACAGGGTAACCTGAGAGCCGATCGAGGCTCGGATTTAATGTTTACGTGTCTACCATGCAGGAAATTAATCGAAGCAATCCATCACCTTCCTGACCAGGTATAGGTCAGGTGGCACGCCCTTGCACCAGCCAGGACGTGTGCCGGAGTTTTGCGGGCCGTTGCCCGAGGGACCAGGGCCCACCAGCAGTTCTGGGAGCCTCCCGGCTCTTCGTGTTTCTCGTCGCTGCTCGCCGGTGAGTTTTGGCAGGCAACATATTCTGGCACGCCCGGTGGGACAGTCTACATCAACTGCGTCAACCTCTGCAGCTGAGATGTCGGAAACACCAATCACGTACGAGGAACTGCTTGAGGAGCACAAGAAGAAATATGATGCGATTAAAGCTGCCTTCGAATCCGATCTCATCGGTTCTTTCGAGAGGACCCGTAAACATGGCGTTAGGTGGAAAGGATTCTCACCCGAAGGCGTTCTCGATGAAATAGATCTATCTGTCCCTTCAGAGGAACGCACCAGAGCTCTACGCCAGGAAGTTAATTACATGGTGGCTCATTCTCTACACCGTCATTCTGAGAGCCTGGTGAACGCTTTCGAGCGCGTTGCGGTTCGCGTGGTTCAGGAAATCATGAAACATCAGTACTCTCCGTCAGGGCCTGCCCTAGGGGCTCACCAGGGAGAAATCCCGCCTGCATCAGACCGCATCACGCATTTCTGGCCATTTGCGCTCGAGCCTTCAGAGCCGCCGGGTTCACCGGCGTACGTCGTCTACAAGATTGGAGGCGATCCTGGCGATTACCAATTCCTGCAAGAGCCGCCTAAAGAGATCCCACATGGATACGTGTGCACATACGTGCCGGACTGCACTAACTTGGAGCGTACAAACCAGATTGCAACTGGAGGGATTTCTGGAGCGGACGCCGATAAACAGGCGTGGCTAGCTAAATATGCCACCGAAACGAGTCATGAAAGCTCAGCCCCTGCAGCTAATACCATGGAACAAATCAGTACAATCTTGAGAGACCAGTTTGGCATCCTGCCAAAGAGGAGAACAATCGGCTATTCCAAGCCGTACCCCAACGAATACGATTTGATTCCACTGCCGCCCAAGTATCGGCCCCCTGAGTTCTCAAAGTTTAATGGATCAGAAGGGTCCAGCTCAATTGAGCATGTGAGCCGATATTTAGCACAGTTGGGCATGATTTCAGCATCAGACCCGTTGAGTGTAAGGTTTTTTGCGCAATCTCTCACAGGACCAGCTTTTGGGTGGTACACCTCGTTGCCACCAGATTCAGTCCGGACGTGGAAGCAGCTGGAAGAGCACTTTCATATTCAATACCACTCAGAGGCTACCGAGGCTGGCATTGTCGGAATATATCCAGCGTTTCAGAACTGTCAAGAACCGATGTTATTCGGCTCGTTTGACTGAGAAAGAGGCAGTCGATCTGGCAACGTTGGGCCTCGCAGCGCCGATCAAGGATCTGGCTTTCCAAGTGGAGTACAATTCACTGGCACACATGGCTCAGAAGTTAACATTGTATGAGCAGCGCCACCCAGAATTGTACCAAGACAAGTTCAAACGCCCGATAGGCCTGGTCGAGACAGAAGAAGTTGAGGACTCTGCAGAAGACCAGGAAGTAGCCGTGGCTGAATGGGCTCGGAGGGAAAATCTTGTGTCCTGCAAATGGGTGAAACAACAAGGGCCTGCAAAAGAGTTTGACTTCGATATAAGCAAAGCTGAGCAAATATTTGATTTATTGCTTAAGGAAAAACAGCTGAAGTTACCCGATGGCCATAAAATCCCTACGGCGCAAGAGATGAACGGGAGACCGTACTGCAAGTGACATCACTCGTTCACCCATATCACCAATGACTGCAAAGAGTTGCGTCGGCAGATCCAAACGGCGATAGAGCAAGGCCGTTTGATCTTTGGTCAGTTTGCCATGAAGGTGGACACGCAACCGTTTCCTGGCGTCAACATGGTGGAACACAATAATTCCTCGAGGCGTCAGCTGGATTTCTCATTCGATGTTAACATGGCAGGGCCTGTATACCACCATGGAAGGGATAAAGAAGAAAGCAGCCACCTCCGTGGCAAGGAAAAGGAGGAGGCCGGCCCACGTGACCGGCCCCGATATGATGACAGGCGGTACATCACCGAGGAACAAGTAAAAAACGTTCGGTATCAACGACCGCTCTCCGAGCATCTCCTTAACAAATATGAGCGTCAGTACGATCGACGCCGGCGGTACGATAGAGATGACAAAAGATATCGTCGGTCTGATGTAGACGGTGGAAAATATCGTCGGTATGATAGAGACGACGAAGGGTATGAGCGTCGCGCTAAGGGGAAGCCAAGAGAGCAGGAAGACGTGGACAGGCAGTGGGATTGTCCTTTCTTTAACACTGTTGGGATTCAGGAATGAGCCGATTGCCTACAATCGACAACTGCCCGGAGTGTAGACACCAGAAGGAAGACGCATGCGAGGTTTCAGTGTTCAAGCGTCTAGGACCTCTCCCATCTCAGAACAGACGAGCGGAGCCATCTCAAGTGGAGGACTTTGAGGAGTCAGAAGGTGAAGAAGAAGATAGATACCACCGGCCGAGGTGGTGCCCTGATGGACTCAGTCACTCCCAAAAGCGTAGGGTTCAGCGGCTACGTAGCTTGGAGGAAGCCGAGGCGCAATACCTGCACACGTTGAGAAAAGCGCGGCCCGATCTGGCCGTGAAAATTCAACAAACCTTGGACACAGAGCTGCGCCCACAGAAGAAAGAATGGCGCCCCAAACAAGTAAAAACCGATGCGAAGGCATCGGCTGGCACAAATATGGTGTTCATTCTTCCGTCAGAGTTTTGTGCTCGAAGAAGCGAAGAAGCGCCGGTGGCACAGTTTGACTGCGGTCCACGGCCAGTTATCTTTGAAAAGCCACGGGAGAAGAGCTACAAACATATGAAGGCCCTGTACCTAAGAGGTTATATCAACGGGCAGCCTGTCGGCAAGATGTTGGTCGACACGGGAGCGGCAGTCAATATAATGCCATACTCCATGCTACGACGCTTGGGACGCTCTAGCGCAGATATGATCAAAACCAACGCCACACTAAGCGACTTCAACGGCCAAGCATCAGAAACACAAGGCGTTCTGAACGTGGATCTAACCGTGGGCCGAAAAACCATCCCTACATCATTCTTCATCGTCGACAGCAAAAGCACCTACGCTGTCCTGCTAGGGAGGGATTGGATTCACGCCAACTGCTGCATTCCATCCACAATGCACCAATGCCTGATACAGTGGGATGGGGATGAAGTGGAGGTCGTGCATGCAGATGACTCGATCGAAATCTCAATAGCTGGCATGAATATTTGGGACGCAGACGACCAAGAGCCGATCTCTGGAGTCAGTTTGGACGGCTGTGAGCGCATCGAGGCTACAAAAAACGGGGTGAGGCTGGTCTTATCCACCGGCCTGACAGAGTAGCTAGAGCAAAGCCAATGGACTTACGTGGCAAGGCCGATCCCTGCGATCGGCCCCAAAAAATGAAAAGCCATGATCTCGCCTCAAGCATGTCACGTAGTCGTAGTAGGGAGATTCCCTCCCGTAGTAGAGCACAAATAAATTATAAACCTCCATTGAGCAATGCAATCGAAAAGGGGGCCGATTCCGGCAATCGGCCCAAATTATCCTCACCATACGTTTTGCCTGTGTTCAGCATCGATCTAGCAGGCGACGGAAAGCTAGGATATGGGTTTACATCAGCTGATGAGCTAGAAGAGATTGACATTGGTCCTGGGGATAAGCCACGACCAACATTTATCAGCAAAAAGTTAGATCCGCATCTGAGGGGCCTGATGATAGCTTTGTTGAAAGAGTACCCAGATTGCTTTGCCTGGGATTACACAGAGATGCCCGGCTTAGATAGGAGCATCATCGAGCATCGGATCCCTCTTAAGAAAGGATTTCAGCCGTTCCAGCAGCGAGCACGACAGATGAAGGCCGAAATTTTAGAAGAAGTCAAGAAAGAGATCGAGAAAATGTTGACCGCCGGGTTCATCAGGCCATGCAGGTATGCTGAGTGGATTTCTAGTATTGTACCTGTGGAGAAAAAGGACGGCCGATGGCGCGTCGCCATAGATTTTCGGGATCTCAACAGAGCCACTCCTAAGGATGAGTATCCAATGCCGGTAGCAGAGACATTGATCAATGCAGCTACTGGGCATAAGGTCCTAAGTTTCATGGATGGCAATGCCGGTTACAACCAAATTTTTATGGCTCCAGAGGATATACACAAGACTGCATTCAGAGTACCAGGTTCAGTGGGCTTGTTTGAATATGTAGTCATGACATTTGGACTGAAAAACGCCGGCGCAACATACCAAAGAGCCATGAATTACATCTTCCACGACCTGATCGGCAAGTTGGTTGAGATTTACATTGATGACGTGGTAGTCAAGTCTGTTTCAGTAGAAGGACACTTGGAGGATCTGCGACGCATCCTGGACCGAACTAGAAAATTCGGACTAAGAATGAATCCGAAGAAGTGTGCTTTTGGTGTAACGGCCGGTCAATTCTTGGGTTTCTTGGTTCATGAACGCGGAATTGAGATCGGCCTGAAAAGTCAGGAGGCAGTGCGAACAATGAAGCCACCTACCACAAAAAAGGAACTCCAGTGTCTCATCGGCAAAATCAACTTCGTCAGAAGGTTCATCTCCAATCTGTCAGGGCGAATCGAGTCGTTCATGGGACTGGTAAAAATTAAAACTGATGAGGAGTTTCGCTGGGGGGCAGAACAGCAGCGAGCATTCGGTGAGATTAAAAAGTACCTAACGAAGCCACCTGTGTTGGTTCCGCCCTAGCAAGACAGACCATTCTATATCTACTTGTCAGTAGCTGACACTTCCATCGCCTCAGTGGTAGTGCAACTTTATGATGGTCTGGAGAGAGTTGCTTTCTACCTCAGCAGGAGGATGTTGGATGCAGAAACTAGGTACCCTGAGATCGAGAAGTTGTGCCTCTGCCTGTTTTTTACCTGCACGAAGCTTCGTCACATCTTGCTGTCAGCGGAAATTGTCATCATATGCAAATCAGATGTTATTAAACATATGCTGTCGGCTCCTGTGTTGAAAGGCCGACTCGGCAAGTGGATGTTTGCATTGTCAGAATTTGATCTCTGGTATCAGCCTGCGAAAGCAGTCAAGGGACAAGCGTTGGCCGATCTTATCGCTGAACGAATCAACACTGATATAGCAGCACTGTCGGTGCGTGCATGGGCCATGTTCTTCGATGGATCGGCTTGTGATGACGGTTGCGGCATCGGCATTCTACTCGTGTCGCCCCGGGGGGGCAACTTATTCCTTCTCCATTAGGCTGCCTACCCCTTGCACCAACAATGTCGCTGAGTATGCAGCAATACGCAAGGGCATGGAGTTGCTTTTGGACGCCGGGGCAGAGGCAGTGGAACTTTTTGGGGACTCGAAATTGGTGATTTCCCAGCTCATGGAAGAATACAAATGCGAGAGCGAGTCGCTTTTCCCATTATGGATGCAATGCCGTGAGCTGATGGCACAATTTAGATACATAAACTTCAGTTGGATCCCGAGATCGCAAAATACCGAGGCCAACGATCTTGCACAGATGGCGTCAGGCTACAAGGATGTAGCAGGTGGAGCCGATGTTCAGGTACAGTGCCTGGAACCGGATGACTGGAGAGCCGATATCTTCAATTACTTGAAAGATCCGGCTCGGGGGGCACCTAAACGGATAAGGTACAAGGCCGCGAAACATGTCCTTATAGGAGATGACATGTTCTACAGGACTTTGGAAGGGTTACTCCTCAAATGTCTGGGACCAGCCGAGTCGAATCGGCTCTTACACGAGGTACACGAAGGCGCCTGTGGAACTCACCAATCGGCTCATAAGATGAAGTGGTTGATCAGGCGATCGGGGTTTTATTGGCCCACCATGCTTGAGGATTGCTTTAAGTACTATAAAGGGTGTCAAGCATGTCAGATGTTTGGGAAAATTCAGATGGTACCCGCATCAGCAATGAACCCCATCATCAAGCCTTGGCCATTTCGAGGTTGGGGCATGGATATGAGCGGCAAAATCAATCCTCCATCGAGCAAAGGCCATAATTGGATTTTGGCCATTACAGATTATTTCACTAAATGGGTGGAAGCCGTCCCTATGAAGTCAGTGGCATCACAAGATATCATCAATTTCGTGAAGGAACATGTCATTCATAGATTCGGGATTCCCCAGACTATCACGACCGATGGAGGTTCGATCTTCATCTCTAAAGAGTTTAGAAAGTTCTGCGAGGACATGGGAATCAAGTTGATCCGATCGTCGCCGTACTATGCTCAAGCAAATGGGCAAGCTGAAGCGTCCAACCAGAGCCTTATCAAGCTGATTAAGAGGAAAGTCGACGAGCACCCTAGACGTTGGCACGAGGTACTGTCAGAGGCTTTGTGGGCTTATCGCATGTCATGCTATGGAGCAATAAAAACGTCGCCATACCATCTGGTCTATGGACAAGAAGCCGTATTGCCCTGGGAAATCACGGCTGGGTCGAGACGCGTTACGTTTCAGGATGATCTAACAACTGAAGAATATGCAACCCTGATGAGTGATAGTATTGAGGATCTAACGGAACTTAGACTTTGGTCGCTTGAGAAAATTAAAGAGAACAAAGCCAAGGTAGCCCGCGCATATAATAAGAAGGTGAGACCAAAGGAGTTCCACGTTGGCGATCTGGTATGGGAAGCTGTATTGCCATTGGGGACTAAGGATAAAGTGTATGGTAAATGGTTTCCAAATTGGCACGGGCCGTACAGAGTCGACCAAGTTTTAAAGGGCAGCGCATACATGCTCGAGGAGTTGAACGGTGTGAAATTCCCAGTGGCTGTCAATGGTCAGCATCTCAAGAAATATTTCCCAAGCATGTGGGATGACGGACAGTGAAATATGGGGGCCGATGCATGAAATCGGCCAGTAAAAAATATATATAAAGCAAAGCCGATGCGCAGACATCGACTTTAGAAAAATATGCAAAGCAACAGGACGCAAAGTACAGCCGATGCATAGACATCGACTTCAGACTAAAAAGCCGATGCACAGCCATCGACTTGAGAGGTCACAACCCTGACAAATAGAAGCAGCGTCAGTATGCAGCAGAAAGGAAGGATAAAGCCAAACGAAAGGAGCGTACCTCTCCTAAGACCAGAGGGACAGCCGATGATGAAGCAATCGGTTCTTGTGTTTCCGCTGTGGGCTTGGCCAAGTTAGCAACCTTGTCAGCGACACTTTTAGAGGTTGCTAGGTCTAGGTTGGCGGAGGGCATCAGTACTTCCTCGACTTCCCCACTAGAAGTGTCATCAGTCTGCAAAGGAGGTGGTGAGCCGATGTGAGCAGCAATGAATTAGCATGAGAGACGAGCCGGGGAGAGTTGGAGGGTAATTACATTTGAAGCCTCTTGGTTTGATGAAGGGGCTTGCAGTTCCTTTCGAGCTCTCTTGATGTATCGGCTCTTTGTGCGTAGACCGCCCTGCCCCACTTTGGTTGGAGCTTGGGGGGCAGCAGGTTCAGGAACTGGTCTTTTCTTGGAAGCCGATGGTGGCAAATCTGGCTGGCTCTGCGTGGTGATTTTCCCAAAGCTGCCCGAGCTCGAATCCCCTCGACTGGATTGCGTTTCCTCGCTGGAGTTGTCGTCGGTGGAGGCCTATATGAGAAGAGTTAGTAAGCCCCAGCATATTTACAGAAGCCCATAAGGGTAGATAGATCAGTCAAGGCATGGATCAGCTTACGTGCAAACTTTCTTGAGCTGGAGTAGGGTTTTGGCGCTTCAAGGTCTTCCTGGCAGCTACTTTCCTCACTGTTGTTCTCGCCTTGATTGAGGCTCGGGGGGCAGCTGGCTCGGAAGATACTTTGCTCTTGGAAGCCGATTTTGGTGAAATCGGCTGGCTCTGCATCACAACCTTTTTCAAGGGTGGATAGTTTTTGCAGAAGAGGACCACCGGAGCTGGTGGGAGGAATTTGAAGGGGGAGCCGTCATAATGTACAGGTTCTGGACCATCTTGTTGCTGCAAGGAGACAGAGCAAGGTTATAAAAATCATTGTAAGCCACTTCAAGAAAATTTGTGAGTAGTGGTACCTGTTCTGCAGGGATATCATATTCAGCATCAAGTTGTTTCAGCAATGGTCTCAGAGCTCTCCTGAAGGCATGAGTCTTCCACATTGACCACCAGGTCTCAAAACCATCAGTTGATGAGGTAAAAGAGAGGTTGTGAGGGACTGGGATAGCTAGAGCATCAAAGAAAGAATAACACCTCTGACCGGTGAGGACATCGGGCAACTCAACTCTGCTCTCTGTTAAGTGGTGGCGGAAGAAATGGGGAGATACCTGCCCAAGACCAAACTGCCGGGCTGCTACGACCGGCTGATAAGACTCATAACCAGGTTTGATGATCCTGTTTGAGGTGCTCATGCCAACTGGAAGGAAGCAGGGACGGATCATGGTGGAGTACAATTTCCGGGTGCTGGCATCATCGACAAAGCTGTCTAGCCTGAAGGAGACTGGATTTTCAAAATTTTCAGACTCCGTGTAAGGAAAGAAGAGAGGATTGTCCAGGCCTTGGTAGAAAGTTCTGAACCACTCTGATGCTTCCTTGGGGATCAGTTTACTACCTGGAAGGCTGTACAAGGCTTGGCCGTAGCTAGTGCAACGGATCTGCTTCCCGTTAGTATCTGGGAAGGTGCAAGTGGCCAAAGGTGGAAAGTTTGGGATATGGTTCTGGAAATACAGCTGAGCCCATAGCTGAATAAACCACCAGGGACCTCCTGTTTTGACTGTCTTTTGGGAAAACATATTGACAGACATTAGTTGGAGATATCGATAGACCTCTCCAAGGAACAGTTTGCCGATGCCAAGCTGCGTGCCTCTGGCGAGTTCATAGGCCAAGGAAAGGTAATTCTTGGTTGGAGCAAGTGAAGGGCCACAGAATATGAAGTGTTCCAACCAGAAATTCAGGAAGGCTGTGTGTTCTTTCTCTGTTACAGGGCCTTTATTTTTCATGTGGCGTCGAAGATAAGCACCCCAGTTTGTGCACTCTGTTTTGGAAGAGAGTTTGAAAGGGACCTTTGGCAGCATAAAAGCAGAGGGGCTGGGGGATGCAATGTCTAGACCAGTGATCATGGCCACATCTAGTAGAGTTGGTGTCATGGGGCCGTGGCCAAACATGAAGCAGTTCAGAGTATCTGACCAGAAGTAGCCGATGGTTTTTAGAAGATTTTCATGCTTCTCAAGGAGAGACAGTGATAAAGATAAAGCATCGCCTATTCCTGTGGTTTCCCATTTGGCTTGGTGAGTCTTGGATACTCTACTGTACCATGAAACCCAATCTTCAGGAGGGTTAGGCCAGGCTCGTAAGCAGTCGGCCCAAGAAGTTAGATCTAAGTTCTGGTTGACGAAGGGAATCCTATTGGCCTCGCAAGAAATCAAATGGGCAGGACTCTCGGTAGTATGGGGGCCAAGGCAAAGAGAATTTGGAAGAGAAGGATGCGGCAGCAGAATGTCTGATACCTAAAATTAATGATGGAATAAAGCATTAATTCAGATGTTTGCTACTAATTCTAACACTATGCTCGGATGGCGAGGGGCAGTTAAGGATTACCTTCAGGCCAGAGACCGTTGCGTTGGCGTTGGATGATTCCGCCATCGGACTCGCTGCGGAGTTGAATCTGCACGATTGGGATCTGAGATTCGCGTGGCTGTGAGTTGAATCTGTTCGATGGGCGGTTTGGGGATCTGAGTTTGCTCCTTCAGACAAGCTGTCGTCGGCGCTGCTGCCGGCGAAGTCCTCGTCGCTGCTGCCGAAGCCGTCGGCAGGGGCTTCTTCTTCCTCCTCGTCGTCGTCGTCGTCGTCCTCCGACCCGGCGCGGAAGCGCTTCGCCGGCGGGTACTCGTCGGAGGAGGTGTCGTCTTCCGCTTCGTCCTCCTCGTCGGAGGAGAGGTCCTCGCCCCAGGAAAAGGCGTCATCGTCGCTCTCTGCCTCCAATTCCCCGTCGACGAGGAACTGGAGGTTGTCCTCCCCGTCGGTCAAGGATTCGTCATCCTCTGACCCGGCGGCAAAGTCCCAATCCCGCTCGTCCCACCACAGTGGGGCGAGGGCCTCGTACGCCGCAATCGGGTCGTACTCCGGCGTCGGCTCACGGGAGGAGGAGGATTGGAAGGAAAGACCTGAGGAGGCAGAGGAGGAGGAGGAGGAGGCCATGGTTGCCGAGGAAGGGTTTTTCGATTGCTAGCGTGGAGCAAGAGGATGAAGAGGCGAACTGCTCGATGCGGTTAAATAAAGGGGATATAGTGGATTTGATTCAATGCTGCGGCGGTTTCCGAGGATGTTGTGCCAAAACTGTCAAGTTGTGCAGTACAGAGAAGTTGAGAAGGCAAGGCATCATGATGAAAGGATACTGTAGCGGTTCTGCTCTGCCACGGGTGACCCGACGAAGAAAAAAAAAACAGAGTGGTTTTGGAATTGTTATTGCCAAAACCAGGGGGCATGTGTTATCACCGGATTTTAACCGGATCAAGAGATGGTCCGTGATTGAGATGGGCTTAGAGGATATGCACGTAAAATATTTCTGAATCGGCCTCGCACGAGAGTTTGGGCTAGATTGCCCGTGTATTTGTACATGATGGTAGATTTTGTTAGAATTAAGAGATAGAGTTTAGCTCGTACACAGTTAGGTTTATTCACAAGATAGAAAGTCCACGGACTATAAATATGTACCTAGGGTTATTGAGAAAGGAGGACGATTACGTTCACAACAAACACAATTTCGGCGCATCGCCACCCCTTGTTTCGAGGGTTTCTTCCGGGTAAGCGTCATGCATTATCGGTTTATTCGTTGTTTTGTGTTGCTCGTACTGAAGCCTTGTTGATGGTGAGCAATACCGTATCATAGATAGTTTGGGGCTAGCATCGATATTCTTTTGATATGTTTGCTTAGTTAGGCTATCCCTACATATCTAGCTGCCTTTGCACCTATCTTCGGTGCAAAGGCAGCATCTTGCTTACTCTTTATTTAGTAGATCTGATTTGTTACGGTTGCTTCTTGTTCTTCGAGGATTAGTTTGATATCCGCATAGTTAGGCCTTGCAAACGGGTTGAATGATCCAGTGGTACGTAAGGTACGGTTTGCCGATCTTAGAGGAGTTGTTCCGGGAATCAACCCTAGGTTGGTTTTTAGGCCTTTTCTAGGACTAGTTTTCTGTTATCTTTCGTAGCTGCCAGGCTCAATTACGCGTAAGATGTTCTAGTTATGCGGTGAAAACCCTAGACTGTCGTAAGTCGATTTAACTTGGTATCGATGAAGCAGGACCCTCACGCTATCGTAGATCCAACTCAAACCATGGGTCGATCGACTCTTTGAGCCGATTCACAGGGTAACCTGAGAGCCGATCGAGGCTCGGATTTAATGTTTACGTGTCTACCATGCAGGAAATTAATCGAAGCAATCCATCACCTTCCTGACCAGGTATAGGTCAGGTGGCACGCCCTTGCACCAGCCAGGACGTGTGCCGGAGTTTTGCGGGCCGTTGCCCGAGGGACTAGGGCCCACCAGCAGTTCTGGGAGCCTCCCGGCTCTTCGTGTTGCTCGTCGCTGCTCGCCGGTGAGTTTTGGCAGGCAACAGTTTGTTCGGAGAAAGTTTCAATGCTACACCAAACACTTTGGTTGGTATCATCCCTTAAAATTGTGAAAAAACAGTTGAGTTGACTAGGTTTGTGTCACAATCCTTTAAAATTTCAGATCCAAATTTGATAGAGAAACTAAAAGGACTAATCTAGCTATGAATCAAAATTTTGTATTTTGACATCGCAGTGTGGATGGTTCGTCCAGTGAGAGAGAATGTGCGTTGGCGGTTCGACGTTGCAGCCCGATTCCCACTCAAGTCTGGCGTGATAGACCTTTGGTTGTGATTATATTATACTAGGTTGAATATTTGGCAAAAAAAAATTGACTACTGGGCAAAGCAATTAGTCAGGATGGAACGGGAAAAATAAGGCATGTCCGTGATTTTAAGATGCTTATCATACTATTTGACCAATCAAAAGGACACCCTTCTTTTACAATTTTCATAAAATATATGAGAGGTTCCGGTCCTACAAATTTTGGTTCCGGTCCCACACTTTTGGTTCCGTCAATTTGGTTCCGTCTATTGATCACCGTTAGATCGTGGTTGATGGATGGTTATTAAAAATGCCAATCACTGTAAAACTTGTAATATATGTAATATACTAAAATTCATATGACACTTTCAAGTCGTATAATAGTGAAAATCAAATGACATCAAGTTACATATAAAATGTTTTGACCGATTTGTTTTCTTTTTTGAAAATTAGGCTCATGAAAAAATAGGCTGAAACTTGAATAACATATATTTGACTAACAATAGAATGTATTGATAGGCTTAGTTACTATTCCCTTCTCTGAATTTTTTTTTTCTGAAAGGTGAAGTGATGTGGAGTACCAAAGATCGCGAGTCAAAATTTCCACGCCACTTTCTTATCCTCGTAGCACCGCTCTTCCTTTTTTTTCCATTTTTTCTTCTGCTCTCTTTTCTTCTCTATTGGCCACCTTAGATCTGAGCTATTGAATCGATAAGGGATGCAAACTTGGCTCAAATCGAATAACAGACAGCATCACACGCTAATCTCCTTTTGTGGCTGGATTTGAGCTACATAAGCAAACGAGTAATTTGCGGGGGATGATCTCATGTGGCACAACGAGCCAGTGTTTTGGACGGAGCAGAGTATAGACGGCGATTGGTTGCCTAATTACCGTCGCTGCGTCACGAGCGGCCGCGCGAGGTCGGCGATTGTTCATCCCCTGGTCGGGTGCAGCTGTGGCCACCGAGCTGCCGTCGCGTGGGGTAGCGCCTTGGCCGCTCAAACATGGGAAAGCGTGGCATACCGATATGCACCAGCTCGCCCGTGATGACCACACCGAGGGGCTTTCCTTACTTCCTGCAGCTTGTCTCGAAGGTGTACCGGTGGGAAGCCGAAGGAACAAGGCTAACGCACCCTATGAGGGCTTGTTTGGTTACTCGAATTCCAGCGGATTTCCAGCCTTTTTCTGGGAAGATTTTTTTCCTAGTCCGGAGGTCGGAAATATAATTCCGGAGTTTTGCTCCTGTTTCAGTCTATTTCTGGTTGGGAATATTTTTCCGGGGAATTTTGGTCCCAACAGTCAAACGAGTCCTTACGGGATATTTTTTCTATCGAGCTGAACATTAGGGGACTTTTATGTGCTAGACTTGGGCCGATTAAAAAGTTTTTTGGCCCATTTAGGATCCGGCAAAACGTTGGATCTGGAAAAGACTTCAGCCTCAATGGGATTCCAGCGAGAAGTTGGGCCCGGAAAACAGCTATTTGCGTTTGTGACACCAGCCAGCCACCTATTTCAATTTAATAGTAAAGAAGATTAGTGAGAGAGAGGAAGAAGAAAGAGCTAACAAGTGGGGCCTTTGAGAATTTACGAGAGACTCCCAACTAGTTAGATCTGTTTGGTTGTAAGGCCCCCTCTTTGCCACGTCATCGCTGATAATGGGCTTCGCTGTCAGATTCCATGTTAGCAAGGCTAACGGGAAAATCAGTGGATATTGTGATGAACTCGTGCAATAACGATGACTTCTTGCAATTTCGCTGACAAGTGGTGGCTCCACGAATTTCACGCGGTAATGTGGTGGGTTTTTTTGAATTAACTCTTTTCTATAAGTTTTATCCGAAAAAGATGGAGGGTCTGGTCCTTAACACTGACTTTGGAGAAAATAATGATAAAATTAAGTGGCACCATGGAATTTTTCGTGAGGCTCGGCCATCAGTGTTATCTGAAAAAGAAGGACAATATAGTATATAGTCTTTAAGATTGACAAATGTAAGAGCATGTCTAACAGGTCCCGTATCGTCCCTTAAAACGCGAGTAGAGGGCCCTGTATTCACTTTCCGCCGACCGAAAACTCGGACGAGCTAGCAGACCCCGTATCCCCACCCCGTAAAACAGAATATGTTTTACGGGGTGGGGATACGGGGTCTGCTAGCTAGTCCGAGTTTTCGACCCCTCAAAACAGGGTTTTTTGACAAATTGGATATTAGAACCAGTACAACATTCACATAAAATAAATGTTTTACATCACACAATAATCGTCATAATTATTACAATAATGTCAACAAATGTTCTAATGGAAGAATTAGAATTAAGCAAATAACAATCTGCTGGTACTCATCGGTATAATCTGCTGGTATACCGTATGCAATAACCCTCATAACGGCATATTTTTTTTTGATATGGGCTAAATCCCATGACTTGGGCATCATTTCTTCTTTGCTTGAAATAATCGCAATTTGCCTCGCAATCTTTGACGATTCTCTCGAACAAAGACCTACGCATTCGGTACCGTCTACGGAAGAGGCGGGGAGGATAGGTCGGTACCTCGGCGAAATAATCTTGCATCAGCTGTTCGTGGCCGAGCGCGCGGTTCCGCGGAATGCACATACGCCCCATCACGGATTCTTTCCGCTGATCCAGCAGCTTCGCGCGGTCCTCCATGTGCTTCAAGCCGAACAGGAGCAGCATCATCTCCGTCTCGTCGTCGTTGAGCAACTCGTCGATGTCCGAATCGTCGGAATCCGACGAGGACCAATCGGTCGACGTCGCGTCCAAATCTGCCATGTGCACATCCTCCGAAGCCATCTACCACGGTGTACCATACATCAGCCCCAAATCCGACCATTTTACCGGCGGCAACGAAGAAGAACGCGGCGGAATACTCACCGGCGAAAAACGGCGGAGAAGACCGCGGCGGGAGGGCGGCGGCGCGCGCGGAGGGACGCGGATCTTCAGCGGGGGTGCGACGGAGGTGCGGCGGGCGTCGACGCAGCCTCGGCGCGGCTCGGCGGACGGCGGAGGGGCGCGGATCCGACGGATTCCGGCGGCGGCCCGCGGGTGGCTGCGGCGGCGCGCGGGGGAAAACGGGTGGGGGGAACTGAAATGTCCGCGCGCGGTTTCGGAAATGGGATACTGGTTTGGCCCTCTATCCCTGCTCCCACCCCGCACAAGTAGGGGGCGAAGACCCGCCCCGTAATCGAAAACTGAAAAAATCGGTGCGGGCCGTTTTTACGGGGCGTGCTAGACGGCCGGGTAGAGCAGAAACCCGTATTCCGGCAGTTATTATACGGGTTTACCCCTTTTAAGGGGTCTGTTAGACATGCTCTAACGTTATGAGTAAAAGTGTCTGGGCTGATTTCTACAATAAAATCCTCCTTTCCCCGCTAAAATAAATTATTGGGCTGATTCCTACAATATGGCAACGCCATGATATTTCCTACTTCGTTTCAAGGGTATCTAAAGACTGACCTCCGTAAAAGAAAACATCATTCCGTATAATGCACCAGCCATCAACATGTGTCGCAAGTTAGCCCGCCCGAGCATAATATCGCGAGGAATCCCGCCGTATATGTTACTCAACACGAACAATGACGCGCCGTAAAATCCTACCACTTTTGGGAACTACAACTGCTGCGGAAACTTCCGCGCGCTTGATTCTGGTGGCTTTCCCCGTCGTCTCCGGTCACCAGCGGCCCTCTTCCGCCTATATCTACCTTCTCCTGCATGCGCTGCCACCCCCCGGCGCCCGAGCTTCGCCATCGCTCATGGTGGCCGGGCTTCGCCGCCGCCCCGTGCCCGAGCTTAACCGCGCTCCACCGCCGCCCCGCACTCGACCTCTGCCACCGCTCAATACTGCCCATAGTTGATAAGGGGGAGTTGATTGCTTTTACTAAAATATTTGTAGTGTGTTTCTTGTAAAATACAGGGACCTGTTTGTTGGGCACGAAACTTTATGCAGCAAAAAACACAGGCATCATGGAAACTGCCCAAAATCGCTGCCATGTTTTTTGGGCATCTGGATCAGCAACATCTGTGCTTGCGCCGTAAACTGCGGTTAGGTGCGCCGTAAACGCAAAATGCAGCGCCACCGTATACCGCTACCGTTGGAGATGCTCTAAGAGTTTAAAATGCTGGATAAAAATTTAGAAATAGTCGGTAATGGGGAGAAAGCATGGACAACAATCACTGTTGGTAATGGGGAGAAAGCAAGATTCTGGAAAGATCAATGGCTGAACGGGCAAGCTTTAGGTCAGCTGGCTCCTGATGTGTTTGCTTTGGTTCGGCGAAAAGGATTAACTGTTAAGGAGGCGATGAGCAATAACAGGTGGATGAGGGGGTTGCAGCGCATATCTACTCAAGTGCAGCTTGATCAGTTTGTGGAGCTATGGACAAAAATTCAGCAGGTCCGGCTGTACCATGCTGAAGATTCGATCAAATGGAACCTCACGGTGGATGGTGTTTACTCTGCTGGCTCAGGTTATGAGGCGCAGTTTCATGGGCGTTGTTTGGAACTGAATTTGGAATATGTTTGGAAAATAAGGGCTGAAGCCTGAAGGGAAGGTGAAGTTCTGCTTATGGCTTATGCTGCAAAACAAGAATTGGACTGCAGACAGGCTTAGATCTAGAGGATGGCCTCATGATGATTGATGCAACCTTTGTGATCAAGAGCTGGAAACACCACCGCACCTCGCTCTGAGTTGTTCTTAGACGAAGGAAGTGTGGAGTAACTTTCAAAATTCTCATCCGAGAGTGGCTCAGGTGGCGAGCAGCTCATCTTCAATCTCAAGATGGTGGACAAAGGTGCGAAGAGGGAAGATGCATGAGCAAAGGAAAAAGGGAGATCACGTTGGCAGCCTATGTAGTCTGAAACATTTGGAAGGAAAGAGGGAGGCGTATTTTTCAGAGCGTCTCAATGTCCGCAGCGGTGCTTGCTAATCAGATTATTATTGAGATGAAGCTGAAGAATGATGTCAGGTGGGTGGGTGTTTTTAAGACAGTGCCCCTGTTGCTTCTTGAGCTAGGGTTCTTTTGTGTTGCTTGATACAAGTGTATCCACTGTGTAATATTTTGGGTTTTCCCCCCTTTCTGTAGTGAAAAAGCAGAGCTCCTGCTATTAGAGTAAAAAAAAATTAGAAACAGACAAACAAGTACTACCATAAGTTTGGCAAACGGAGGTTGTACTATCTAAATTTTAAATTCCTGTTTGGTTTTTTTGTATCTATAAATGGTTGAGCAAGCAGTCAGAATAGTTAATATAAAGTGAACCGGCTGAATGTGACTACGTTAGGATTGCGCTCTCGATCCAATCTTCACGAATTCAAGCCAAAAACGAGATGTGCCTCTTCTACTCTCGCAGGCACTTCTGCAAGCACATCAATTTAATGGATCCAGATTCACGCCATGGCGACGGAGCGAAGAAGCAGCAGCGGTGACGACGGGGACAGAGGCAACATCGCAGGTGAGTCGGGGTGAGTCGAGGCTCCCCATTGCGCTTCTTAGACATAAGCTCGACCCGTGCCCGAATAGCTTTTTTTTTATGGACGTGTCCGAATAGAATTAGTATTGGTTAGCTAGTCAGCTCCTACATATACTCGTGTATCCCTCATTATAATCGCATGAGATCAAAAAGCTCGACACGAGCCTTAGGATCCAAAACGATCAAATCGGTGTGGTGCTACATAATCCATCAATCAAGCTGCTTATTTCTGGCCTCTCTGCACGTGCCTGTCTAGCCAGATCACATTGAGCAAGCCTTGCATCGTGTTGCAACGGTCGACTGTCGACAATAAAGCACTCCGGCCCACAACTCGCCGGAAAGTACACGGCGGACAGCGGGGAGATGGCTGCTGACATCGGCGGCGACGATCCTTTCCGCCTCCTCCCCGACGACCTCCTCCGCCACGTGCTATCCTTTCTCCCCAACGACGACGCCCTGCAGACCTGCGTGCTCGACACCCGGTGGCGCGACCTCTGGAGGCGCGTGACCAGCCTGGACTTCACCTTCTACGACGGCAGGTCAGACATCGAGAAGTCCAGGCGTTTCAAGCAGATTGTGCAGCTGATAATCTGCCTCCGCGGAAACTCGCCCCTCGTGAAGTGCGAGATGGGCTCCTTCGGTCACGAGGAAGACGCCGAGCCGTTGTTGGCCGAGTACGCCCTAACGTGCCAGGTCGAGGAGCTCATAGTCATATCTAGAGATTACCCGAATCCAACACGCTACGATGCCCCGTTCATCTCCCGGCACCTGAAGATCCTAGAGTTTTGCAATGTTTACCTCCAGGGCTGGTCGCTGGATTTCTCGAGCTGTCCGGTGTTGGAGGATCTGGCGCTGGAGCACTGCTGCATTCATGCACCCAGCATAGTGTCCAAATCGCTAAAGCGTCTGTGGATCACCGGTTTCTGTACTTTCCCTCTCTAGTTCCGCATCAGCATTGTTGCACCAGATCTTATCTCGCTGCAGCTCGATCTTTTCAGTGGCCTGACCCCTTCCCTTGAGCACATGCCATTTCTAGTATCGGCCTATGTTGGGCTTCGCTATGGTTGCCAAGATTTCTGTAGAAGGAAGGGGCAGAGCTGTCGCGATCATGAATGTGGTTGTCATGCTTATCCTGCGGACCAGGGCCTGCTACTAAATAGATTGGCCAATGTTGCTAGTTTGGAATTGATAGCTATGAGTAAAATGGTAAGCGTCCAGTTTACTCCTTTTTTTTATTCTTATTGATAATTAATTGCCACCCACAGTTTCACTTTCTGTTGTTTTCGATTGTCCAAGTCTGAAAGTTTCTTATTGTTTTTATCCAGTTTATCTACAGGTGGGACTTAGAACGATGCCCCATATTTGGAAACTTAAAGACCCTGTTACTCAATGATTGGTTTACGCCTATTGACCTCGTTTGCATCCTCCGGAACTCTCCAATTCTTGAGATGCTCACTCTTCAGCTTGATAAGACTAAGGTATAGTCCTTAGATGTAAAGATGTTGATGTACTACCTATGGCATTACCGTGTATTTCTATTGGCCGTACTAAATTAATGCTTCATATGTGTATCTTACAGAACCTCTTAAGAGCAACAGGATCTCAAAATTCAATAGAACAACCATTTGTGTGTGCACACCTTAAGGCTGTCAACATTCAATGTATAAAGGTTGACGAGGCAGTTCGCAAAATTTTGAAGATCTTAAATACATGTGGCATACTTCGTGACCGAATTAGCATAAAGGACACATGTTTTGACTCACTCAGTAAGTCATCTTTTTCACTCTTCATGCTTCGTAGCTACTTGTTCTATCATTTCTGCTGTAATTTCAAATAGATTAAAGTGTATGACGCCATTAAAAACCTATTTATATAAACTATACACTTCCCCTTTGTAATAACTGGATTACGTGATGGTGGAGTTCAAAATGGCTGTGAAGTTTCACCAAAATCATTTATTCTATAATTACTGGTGATAATATGTAGTTACAACACACTGCATTGTGCCTATAAATCTGAACCATCCATGCAACATTTTAGGGTCTATTCATGTGTTTTTATATTGTTCAATTACTGATGGGAAATAGCAGTTATCCTAGTCTCGAAATGCAGTTTATCTATGCTCTTGTGTTTCAGCTGGTAGATTCCCTTTTACTAAAAATCTTTCAGCTAAAGAGAGATAAAATGTAGTGCATTGCATTGCATCTATCCATCAAGGACGGAGAACATGCCTTTTCCTCATTTTAAGTGTAGTTCCTACCCTGTTGCAATTTGATCTATAGGTTGATAGCCAAATTGCATGCATGCAATGCTACAGAAGTCTAAAGCCCTCTTGGGTCTTTAGGAGTCTGAATGGTCATATATGTGTTGCTCTCACAAAGCTAAAATCCGTGTTAGCAAAATAAATTTGGTCTAGGCCACTTTGAGAAATAAAACGGAATCTGGTAAAGTTGTATAGTAGCTCATCCACATCAATTGAGAGCTCTTGGACCAAACTCATTGTGCATAATCATGTTTTGTGCAGGTTTCAGTTTCCAGAAGCATCCGCACTGCACCAACTGCCGCTCCGGTTGTTCCAGCTGCCACCCCATTGGCGTCTCTTGAGATATATGCGTGTTCGTTATGTTGTTCTAAGACTAGTCACAATGGGAAGTATCATACACTAGTATCATGCACATGATACTAGTTTATGATACTAACCCCACAATGCATAGTATCATAAGATAGTATCATAGTATCATCATATTTAATGTTTTGTAGAATCTCAATGTAAATGTGTGTACATGATGTGTTTGCCATTAAGTTTTCTAGTTTTACGTGCTATGATACGGTATCATATTATGATACCACTCTCATCTCTCACCTCATTAATTGGTGTGCCACATCAGATTTTTGCCAACATGGCATGCATGATACTACTTATGATACTACCATTGTGGCTAGTCTAAAGCCTTTCGTGGTTCTCTGAACAAGTTTAGAACTCATTGCTTTTTTTTTTAATCTTTTGATCAAGCCTGGAAGTTGGCTTTGTTGGTTGCTCGGTGCAACTAAAACACTTTTCCAGTTTGTTGAAATTGTAATTTGTCATTGTTGGTTGGAAGCAAGGAACATGATATGTTTACGTTGTCGGAATTGGAAATTGCTGGTAGGACTACAATAGTGAGCACACATTGTTGTTGTTCCAATAGATCAGTAGCATTATTCCAAGTGAAATTATTTGAGTTTGATTCTCAACTCTTTTTTACAGTCTAATTAGTAATTGTTGGCATCTTAAAATAATAGAGTTTATTCCTGCTCATGTTTCAGTTTAGTAAATCCAGCTGTAAGAGCATCTCTAGCACAGCTCGTAAAACACCCAAAACCGAAAAATAACCGCCAGTTTACTGGTTCGGGCTGAAAAATGGCGCCAATCAGTGACCGTAAACGAGGCGAAACTGAAAAAAAAAATTCGGGCCGAGCCGAAAAACCATACTCGGCCTGTATTTGTAGAGGCCGACGGAGCGAACCGAACGCAGCCCGAACACAATACCTAGTTTGTGCGCGAGGGAAGTTTGAGCTCCTCCCAACCGCCGTCGCCACCGCCGATCTGCGCGCCCTCACCTACCTCTGCGGTGCGCGGGAACGCATCTGGTCCCGCAAGCCGGTGCCGCGGCGGCCACCGCTGATGTCCCGGCGGTCCCAACGAAGCCGAAGGCATCCCGCGCGAGGCCGAAGAATTCGGCACCCAAAAGGACGAAAGTGAAGGCGACGACAAGTCGTGGCGCCCCTCCTTCGCTCCCCTCCCCGCCTACGCCGCCGCCTCCGCCACCAGAAGCCACCGCGAACGTCGCCCAGGACGTGCTCGACGACGGGTCAAGAAGGTACACATTTACAACTCTTCCTCGGTTTTTCATTGCAAGTAGCTATTGAGGCTGCATATTGTTAGGAACGAGGACACCTCGTACATGGAGATGTTGGACGAGGTGAATATTAACCCACTCCCTCCGTTCGACGCTATGATGGGCGGAGTTGAGGATGACGCGGATGAAGGAGAAGAAGGGGACGAAGGGGAAGAAGATGAAGGGGACGAGGGTGTGGTCGAGGTGGAGGCCGATGGAAAGAGGAAGAAGAGACGGGCGAACAACTACACGAAAATAGAAGACGCCACCTTGCGCCGAGCTTGGGCCGCCGTGGGGATGGATGCAGTCTTGTCGATAAACATGGAAGCGCTACTGGCAACTGATCGAGGAAAAATTCCATAAACTGTTGCCCCGCGTTCGCCATCTTGTCGATCGCACGTATCGATCCCTCCAAGGACGTTGGGACGCGATCAAACCGGCCTGCAGCCGGTGGGCAGCAGCAATGGACCAAGTGGTGTCGAATCCTCCTAGCGGCGCAACTGTGGACGAATATGTGAGTGAATATGTTTGTACAATTGTAGTTTCGCTTTGGTGAAATATATTGACGATATGTTGCTTGGTTTGCAAATGTAGGACCGCATTGCCGATGCGAGGTACAGAGACATGGCCGGCAGCAAGGGCAAGAGCTTCACCATGTGTCATTGCTTTGATGTGCTTCAACACCTCCCCAAGTGGCAACTGAGGGACGAAGCAGTAGCACCCAAGAAAGCTGCAATGGTTGTGCTCGACGACACCGAGGAGGAGATGGAGGGTTGATACGTCTCCGACGTATCGATAATTTCTAATGTTCCATGCCACATTATTGATGATATCTACATGTTTTATGCACACTTTATGTCATATTCGTGCATTTTCTGGAACTAACCTATTAACAAGATGCCGAAGTGCCGATTCTTTGTTTTCTGTTGTTTTTGGTTTCAGAAATCCTAGTAACGAAATATTCTCGGAATTGGACGAAATCAACGCCCAGGGTCCTATTTTGCCACGAAGCTTCCAGAAGACCGAAGAGGAGATGAAGTGGGGCCACGAGGTGGCCACACCCTAGGGCGGCGTGGCCCAAGCCCTGGCCGCGCCGGCCTGTAGTGTGGGCCCCTCGTGCCGCCTCTTGACCTGCCCTTCCGCCTACAAATAGCCTCCGTCGCGAAACCCCCAGTACCGAGAGCCACGATACGGAAAACCTTACTGAGACGCCGCCGCCGCCAATCCCATCTCGGGGGATTCAGGAGATCGCCTCCGGCACCCTGCCGGAGAGGGGATTCATCTCCCGGAGGACTCTACGCCGCCATGGTCGCCTCCGGAGTGATGTGTGAGTAGTTCACCCCTGGACTATGGGTCCATAGCAGTAGCTAGATGGTTGTCTTCTCCTCATTGTGCTTCATTGTTGGATCTTGTGAGCTGCCTAACATGATCAAGATCATCTATCTGTAATTCTATATGTTGCGTTTGTTGGGATCCGATGAATAGAGAATACTTGTTATGTTAATTATCAAAGTTATGTCTATGTGTTGTTTATGATCTTGCATGCTCTCCGTTACTAGTAGATGCTCTGGCCAAGTAGATGCTTGTAACTCCAAGAGGGAGTATTTATGCTCGATAGTGGGTTCATGTCTCCGTGAATCTGGGGAAGTGACAGAAATCTCTAAGATTATGGATGTGCTGTTGCCACTAGGGATAAAATATTGATGCTATGTCTAAGGATGTAGTTATTGATTACATTACGCGCAATAATTAATGCAATTGTCTGTTGTTAGCAACTTAATACTGGAGGGGGTTCGGATGATAACCTGAAGGTGGACTTTTTAGGCATAGATGCATGCTGGATAGCGGTCTATGTACTTTGTCGTAATGCCCAATTAAATCTCACTATACTCATCATAATATGTATGTGCATGGTCATGCCCTCTTTATTTGTCAATTGCCCAACTGTAATTTGTTCACCCAACATGCTGTTTATCTTATGGGAGAGACACCTCTAGTGAACTGTGGACCCCGATCCAATTCTCTATACTGAAATACAATCTACTTTAATATCATGTTTTACTGTTTTCTGCAAACAATCATCATCCACACTATACATCTAATCCTTTGTTACAGCAAGCCGGTGAGATTGACAACCTCGCTGTTTCGTTGGGGCAAAGTACTTTGGTTGTGTTGTGCAGGTTCCACGTTGGCGCCGGAATCTCTGGTGTTGCGCCGCACTACATCCCGCCGCCATCAACCTTCAACGTGCTTCTTGGCTCCTACTGGTTCGATAAACCTTGGTTTCATACTGAGGGAAAACTTGCCGCGGTACGCATCACACCTTCCTCTTGAGGTTCCCAACGGACGCGTGTTGTACGCGTATCAAGCTCTTTTTCTGGCGCCGTTGCCGGGGAGATCAAGACACGCTGCAAGGGGAGTCTCCACTTCTCAATCTCTTTACTTTGTTTTTGTCTTGCTTAGTTTTATTTACTACTTTGTTTGCTGCACTAAATCAAAATACAAAAAAATTAGTTGCTAGTTTTACTTGCTATCTTGTTTGCTATATCAAAAACACAAAAAAAATTAGTTACTTGCATTTACTTTATCTAGCTTGCTTTATTTACTGTTGCTAAAATGAATACTCCTGAAAATACTAAGTTGTGTGACTTCACAACCACAAATAATAATGATTTCTTATGCACACCTATTGCTCCACCTGCTACTACAGCAGAATTCTTTGAAATTAAACCTGCTTTACTGAATCTTGTTATGCGAGAGCAATTTTCTGGTGTTAGTTCTGATGATGCTGCTGCCCATCTTAATAATTTTGTTGAATTATGTGAAATGCAAAAATATAAAGATGTAGATGGTGACATTATAAAATTAAAATTGTTCCCTTTCTCATTAAGAGGAAGAGCTAAAGATTGGTTGCTATCTCTGCCTAAGAATAGTATTGATTCATGGACTAAATGCAAGGATGCTTTTATTGGTAGATATTATCCCCCTGCTAAAATTATATCTTTGAGGAGTAGCATAATGAATTTTAAACAATTAGATACTGAACATGTTGCTCAAGCTTGGGAAAGAATGAAATCTTTGGTTAAAAATTGCCCAACACATGGACTGACTACTTGGATGATCATCCAAACCTTCTATGCAGGACTAAATTTTTCTTCGCGGAATTTATTGGATTCAGCTGCTGGAGGTACCTTTATGTCCATCACTCTTGGTGAAGCAACAAAGCTTCTTGATAATATGATGATCAACTACTCTGAATGGCACACGGAAAGAGCTCCACAAGGTAAGAAGGTAAATTCTGTCGAAGAAACCTCTTCCTTGAGTGATAAGATTGATGCTATTATGTCTATGCTTGTGAATGATAGGACTAATATTGATCCTAATAATGTTCCGTTAGCTTCATTGGTTGCACAAGAAGAACATGTTGATGTAAACTTCATTAAAAATAATAATTTCAACAACAATGCTTACCGGAACAATTCTAGTAACAACTATAGGCCATATCCTTATAATAATGGCAACGGCTATGGTAATTCTTATGAGAATTCTTACAATAATAATAGGAACACACCCCCTGGACTTGAAGCTATGCTTAAAGAATTTATTAATACACAAACTGCCTTTAACAAATCTGTTGAAGAAAAGCTTGGGAAAATTGATATACTTGCTTCTAAAGTCGATAGTCTTGCCTTTGATGTTGATCTTTTGAAATCGAAAGTTATGCCCAGTAGGGATATTGAAAATAAAATTGTTACTACAGCAAATGCCATCCAAGTTAGAATTAATGAGAATATAAGATTAATGGCTGAACTGCGTGCTAGGTGGGATAGAGAAGAAAATGAAAAACTAGCTAAAGAGAAGAATGTAGCTAAAGTTTGGACTATTACCACCACTAGTAATGCTAATGCTACACATGTTGCTGCACCTCCTACTATTAATAATAAAAGAATTGGTGTTAGCAATGTTTCCACTTCTAATGCAAAGCGCGAGAAACTGCCTGAAATTGCTAAAGCTATTAAATCGTCATGATAAAACTGCTGAAATTTTTTCAACATTAGGGATGATGATCCCATTGATTTAGATTATAATGGTTTGAATTTTGATGATTGCCACATCTCTGAAGTTATAAAGTTCTTACAAAAACTTGCTAAAAGTCCTAATGCTAGTGCTATAAATTTGGCTTTCACGCAACATATTACAAATGCTCTCATAAAAGCTAGAGAAGAGAAACTAGAGCGCGAAGCCTCTATTCCTAGAAAGCTAGAGGATGGTTGGGAGCCCATCATTAAGATAAAGGTTAAAGATTTTGATTGTAATGCTTTATGTGATCTTGGTGTAAGTATTTCCATTATGCCTAAGAAAATTTATAATATGCTTGACTTGCCACCGCTGAAAAATTGTTATTTGGATGTTAATCTTGCTGATCATTCTACAAAGAAATCTTTGGGGAAAGTTGATAATATTCGCATTACCGTTAACAATAACCTTGTCCCCGTTGATTTTGTTGTCTTGGATATTGAATGCAATGCATCTTGTCCCATTATATTGGGAAGACCTTTTCTTCGAACTGTTGGTGCTATCATTGATATGAAGGAAGGTAATATAAAATATCAATTTCCTCTCAAGAAAGGTATGGAACACTTCCCTAGAAAGAGAATGAAGTTACCTTTTGATTCTATTATTAGAACAAATTATGATGTTGACACTTCGTCTCTTGATAATACTTGATACACACTTTCTGCGCCTAGCTGAAAGGCGTTAAAGAAAAGCGCTTATGGGAGACAACCCATGGTTTTTACTATAGTACTTTGTTTTTATTTTGTGTCTTGGAAGTTGTTTACTACTGTAGCAACCTCTCCTTATCTTAGTTTAGTGTTTTATTGTGCCAAGTAAAGTCGTTGATAGTAAAGTTCATACTAGATTTGGATTACTGTGCAGTTTCAGATTTCTTTGCTGTCACGAATCTGGGCAAAATTCTCTGTAGGTAACTCAGAAAATTATGCCAATTTACGTGAGTGATCCTCAGATATGTACGCAACTTTCATTCAATTTGAGCATTTTCATTTGAGCAAGTCTGGTACCATTTTAAAATTCGTCAATACGAACTGTTCTGTTTTGACAGATTCTGCCTTTTATTTCGCATTGCCTCTTTTGCTATGTTGGATGAATTTCTTTGATCCATTAATGTCCAGTAGCTTTATGCAATGTCCAGAAGTGTTAAGAATGATTATGTCACCTTTGAACATGTAATTTTTATTGTGCACTAACCCTCTAATGAGTTGTTCTAAGTTTGGTGTGGAGGAAGTTTTCAAGGATCAAGAGAGGAGTATGATGCAACATGATCAAGGAGAGTGAAAGCTCTAAGCTTGGGGATGCCCCGGTGGTTCACCCCTGCATATTCTAAGAAGACTCAAGCGTCTAAGCTTGGGGATGCCCAAGGCATCCCCTTCTTCATCGACAACATTATCAGATTCCTCCCCTGAAACAATATTTTTATTCAATCACATCTTATGTGCTTTTCTTGGAGCGTCGGTTTGTTTTTGTTTTTGTTTTGTTTGAATAAAATGGATCCTAGCATTCACTGTGTGGGAGAGAGACACGCTCCGCTGTAGCATATGGACAAGTATGTCCTTAGTTTCTACTCATAGTATTCATGGCGAAGTTTCTTCTTCGTTAAATTGTTATATGGTTGGAATTGGAAAATGATACATGTAGTAATTGCTATAATGTCTTGGATAATGTGATACTTGGCAATTGTTGTGCTCTTGTTTAAGCTCTTGCATCATATACTTTGCACCCATTAATGAAGAAATACATAGAGCATGCTAAAATTTGGTTTGCATATTTGGTCTCTCTAAGGTCTAGATAATTTCTAGTATTGAGTTTTGAACAACAAGGAAGACGGTGTAGATTCTTATAATGTTTACAATATGTCTTTTATGTGAGTTTTGCTGCACCGGTTCATCCTTGTGTTTGTTTCAAATAAGCCTTGCTAGCCTAAACCTTGTATCGAGAGGGAATACTTCTCATGCATCCAAAATACTTGAGCCAACCACTATGCCATTTGTGTCCACCATACCTACCTACTACATGGTATTTCTCCGCCATTCCAAAGTAAATTGCTTGAGTGCTACCTTTAAAATTCCATCATTCACCTTTGCAATATATAGCTCATGGGACAAATAGCTTAAAAACTATTGTGGTATTGAATATGTACTTATGCACTTTATCTCTTATTAAGTTGCTTGTTGTGCGATAACCATGTTTCTGGGGACGCCATCAACTATTCTTTGTTGAATATCATGTGAGTTGCTATGCATGTTCGTCTTGTCTGAAGTAAGAGAGATCTACCACCTTATGGTTAAGCATGCATATTGTTAGAGAAGAACATTGGGCCGCTAACTAAAGCCATGATCCATGGTGGAAGTTTCAGTTTTGGACATATATCCTCAATCTCATATGAGAAAATTACTAATTGTTGTTACATGCTTATGCATAAAAGAGGAGTCCATTATCTGTTGTCTATGTTGTCCCGGTATGGATGTCTAAGTTGAGAATAATCAATAGCGAGAAATCCAATGCGAGCTTTCTCCTTAGACCTTTGTACATGCGGCATAGAGGTACCCCTTTGTGACACTTGGTTAAAACATGTGCATTGCGATGATCCGGTAGTCCAAGCTAATTAGGACAAGGTGCGGGCACTATTAGTATACTATGCATGAGGCTTGCAACTTGTAAGATATAATTTACATGATACATATGCTTTATTACTACCGTTGACAAAATTGTTTCATGTTTTCAAAATCAAAGCTCTAGCACAAATATAGCAATCGATGTTTTTCCTCTATGGAGGACCATTCTTTTACTTTCATTGTTGAGTCAGTTCACCTATTTCTCTCCACCTCAAGAAGCAAACACTTGTGTGAACTGTGCATTGATTCCTACATACTTGCATATTACACTTATTATATTACTCTATGTTGACAATATCCATGAGATATACATGTTACAAGTTGAAAGCAACCGCTGAAACTTAATCTTCCTTTGTGTTGCTTCAATGCCTTTACTTTGAATTATTGCTTTATGAGTTAACTCTTATGCAAGACTTATTGATGCTTGTCTTGAAGTACTATTCATGAAAAGTCTTTGCTATATGATTCACTTGTTTACTCATGTCATATACATTGTTTTGATCGCTGCATTCACTACATATGCTTTACAAATAGTATGATCAAGGTTATGATGGCATGTCACTCCAGAAATTATCTTTGTTATCGTTTTACCTGCCAGACGAGCAGAACTAAGCTTGGGGATGCTGATACGTCTCCGACGTATCGATAATTTCTTATGTTCCATGCCACATTATTGATGATATCTACATGTTTTATGCACACTTTATGTCATATTCGTGCATTTTCTGGAACTAACCTATTAACAAGATGCCGAAGTGCCGATTCTTTGTTTTCTGCTGTTTTTGGTTTCAGAAATCCTAGTAACGAAATATTCTCGGAATTGGACGAAATCAACGCCCAGGGTCCTATTTTACCACGAAGCTTCCAGAAGACCGAAGAGGAGACGAAGTGGGGCCAGGGCTTGGGCCGCGCCGCCCTGTAGTGTGGGCCCCTCGTGCCGCCTCTTGACCTGCCCTTCCGCCTACAAATAGCCTCCGTCGCGAAACCCCCAGTACCGAGAGCCACGATACGGAAAACCTTACTGAGACGCCGCCGCCGCCAATCCCATCTCGGGGGATTCGGGAGATCGCCTCCGGCACCCTGCCGGAGAGGGGATTCATCTCCCGGAGGACTCTACGCCGCCATGGTCGCCTCCGGAGTGATGTGTGAGTAGTTCACCCCTGGACTATGGGTCCATAGCAGTAGCTAGATGGTTGTCTTCTCCTCATTGTGCTTCATTGTTGGATCTTGTGAGCTGCCTAACATGATCAAGATCATCTATCTGTAATTCTATATGTTGCGTTTGTTGGGATCCGATGAATAGAGAATACTTGTTATGTTGATTATCAAAGTTATGTCTATGTGTTGTTTATGATCTTGCATGCTCTCCGTTACTAGTAGATGCTCTGGCCAAGTAGATGCTTGTAACTCCAAGAGGGAGTATTTATGCTCGATAGTGGGTTCATGTCTCCGTGAATCTGGGGAAGTGATAGAAATCTCTAAGATTATGGATGTGCTGTTGCCACTAGGGATAAAACATTGATGCTATGTCTAAGGATGTAGTTATTGATTACATTACGCGCAATACTTAATGCAATTGTCTGTTGTTAGCAACTTAATACTGGAGGGGGTTCCGATGATAACCTGAAGGTGGACTTTTTAGGCATAGATGCATGCTGGATAGCGGTCTATGTACTTTGTCGTAATGCCCAATTAAATCTCACTATACTCATCATAATATGTTTGTGCATGGTCATGCCCTCTTTATTTGTCAATTGTCCAACTGTAATTTGTTCACCCAACATGCTGTTTATCTTATGGGAGAGACACCTCTAGTGAACTGTGGACCCCGGTCCAATTCTCTATACTGAAATACAATCTACCGCCATCTTTTTTTTCGTTTTTACGCAAACAATCATCATCCACACTATACATCTAATCCTTTGTTACAGCAAGCCGGTGAGATTGACAACCTCGCTGTTTCGTTGGGGCAAAGTACTTTGGTTGTGTTGTGCAGGTTCCACGTTGGCGCCGGAATCTCTGTTGTTGCGCCGCACTACATCCCGCCGCCATCAACCTTCAACGTGCTTCTTGGCTCCTACTAGTTCGATAAACCTTGGTTTCATACTGAGGGAAAACTTGCCGCGGTACGCATCACACCTTCCTCTTGAGGTTCCCAACGGACGCGTGCTGTACGCGCATCAAGGGTCGGAACGTTGACAAGCCGGAGGGAAACAAGAAGGCCAAGGAGAGGATCAACCTCGAGGGGGAGGCTGCATTGTTGAGGGAAAAGTTTGATCAAATGATGAAGTCCAATGAGGTGATAGCGGCCAAGACTTTGGAGACCGAGCTTGTCATCATCAAGAGGAAGAAGGAGGTGAGTTTTGCCAAGGTTGAAGCCAACCGAGAGGAAGCAATAAACAAGGCCAAGTTGGAGGAGATGAGGATCAACGTGAAGAAGGCCAAAGCAATGAAGCAACTATTGGCCGAGGAGAGGGAGATCATGATGATGAACAGCAAGGACATGAATGATCAACAACTGGAGTGGTGGAAGGAGACCTCGGCGGAGATCATGGAGAGACGAAGACTAGCTCGTCAAGAGGCAAGTGGTGGTGGCTCGGTGAGTGATGGAGGTGGTGGCAATGATTGTCACGGCGAGCCAACCTCGGTTTGATGCCGGCGGTGAGAGGAGATGGTGAACTATGAACTATTTGCTACGATTGTGTCATTTGATATCTGCACGATAAACTATGCATGAATTGTTTGCATTTGATTGTGTTATTTCTTTGATCATCTGCAAATTCTTTGATAAACCCTGTTTTTACGGGTTCGGAAGCCGCTGGAGCAGAATTCTGTTTTACAGTTTTAGTTTACGGGCTCTGTTCTGCGCAGCCATTTTACACCCCGTAAACACGAGTTCGGTAAACTGAACTCCACTTTTTCAGTTCGCGTTTTTACGGGCTCTGCTAGAGATGCTCTAAGAGGATACAGTGCTTGGCATCCAGCAAGAAGAAACTGCATTTGCCTAGTCATTTTCATTTTTAAAAAAAATTACATACGCCTTCAACATGAGCCGGGTTCCATTATTAAAGGATAACAAAGGATAACAGAACAAAGTTCATTGGTACTTTGTTCACTAATATATATTTTTTTAGATATGTTCCAAGTGAACTAGATACAAACTAAAATAAGTGAACTTACACATACAAACTTAAGTGAGTGAGCCTCCAAAAAGGCTAAAACGTCTTATAAAAGAGAATGGAGGGAGTAGTTACCAGAGTAGGCAGTAACCAAAAAACTTCCGAACCGAAAAACCCAGATTCAGTCTTCCGAATACGTGGGGAGGATGATTTTGCAGCTGGCGCAGAACAGAACCCGTAAACACGAACTGAAAAAACATAATTCAAATGTCGCGAGAAAATTCGTTGATGATCATATATATAGATGGATGGTAGTTTGATGCTCCGATTGAGCATCAAAAGCTACATAATCGTTACTGAAAACCTAAATTAGCTAGTAGCCTAACCACACGGACTAAATTCTGAGCAAAAGGAGGCCCGATTGGCCTCTGCGCGAGGCGCTGACGGAGCTCGAGCGTCGAGGCGGAGGACAGCGTCGACGCGACGGACGGTGAAGAGCTCCGCTACTCCAACTCAAGCTCGACTATCTCGAGCTTGACGCGGCGGACGCGCGCGTCCCGACGCGCGTCTCGTATTCCCGCATTTGGCGGACGGAGTCGACCTCCTCCCAGCGGAAGCGAACGCGGGCCTCCTTCGCAGAGATCGCTTCTATATGCGCGACGACGCCGTCCTCCTCGTTGGAGTCGTGCATGTAGTCTCTCGCGGAGAACGTGGGCTCACGCGCGGGGACGAGCTCCTCCTCAAAGAGTGGTGGGCGGCTCGAACCCCCGGACGAGGAGCCTTCGCCGTCGTTGCTGCCGTACTTGGCGAGTTTCCCTGGGGGCGTGAGCCCCCAGTTCGTCCACCGGCGGGCGCTGCGCTTGCGCGCGCCCTACGATCGCTAGAACTTCTGGCGTTCCTCGTCCGGGCGGAACACGGGGTCCGCGGCGGCGAGTCCCCGCCGCCCAATCCCGCGCCGCCCCCTGCAGAGCCACCACGCGAGGCCATGTCGTCGCAGAGCAGGGGCGAAGCTAAGCTTTTGCATGCTCGATTGCTCGCCGGGGGGAGGCTGCGGCGGAGGGAGTGGTAGCGGCGGAGGGGAGTTGGGTTTGGAAACCGAACTCCCCTCTGCGGCCCGTTTTAATATGGGGCGGCCGCCAAGTTTCTCAGGGCCCCGAACCGAACTCTGTTTACGGTCCAGGCCACGAGTTCGGGCCCTGTTATGGGCCTATTTCGGCCTGAACCCGTAAACTAGCAGGAATTTTTCGGTTCCGGCCTCTTTTTCATTTACTGCTAGAGATGCTCTAAGGTTGTGAACATTGAATGTAGAAAGGTTGATGAGGCAATTAGAATTTTTTTGAAGATCTTGAATAGATTTGGCATATCATGTGAGCACATTAGCATCAATGACCCAAGTTCTTGCTCAGACTGTAAGTTACATTTATAATAATGGGATGTATGCTTACTTTTTCAGTCTTCCTGTTTCTTCTACTGTAATTACACATCAAGTAGAGTGTATGTCACCTTATACAAATCCATCTATATGCAGTCACCATTATCACCTTTAGTATAATTGTATTACATGATGGTGGTGCTCAACATGGCTGCTAAATTTCACCAAATTTAGTTACTGGGTGATCTGGTGACAACACAATAGTTACAACGTATTCTCATGCAGAATATATGTTTGGATATCCTATATTTTTATTGTTTATTTACTGATTAAATAATAGTTGTTCTCATCGGAAATGCAGTTTATTTCTGCTCTATTTCCAGTTGGCAGATTCCATTTTACGAAGAATCTCCAAGTGATAGTGGATAGAATCCATCTATCCACCAGTGAGAAACTGCTGTTCCCTCATTGTTTTTATTGTTTTTTCTATCTTCTTTTCAGTTTGATTGATGCCAAATTGCACGTATTCTGTTACTACCTGAAGACTGAACCATCTTTAGTTCGAAGGCCGGTCTGAATGATCGTTTGTGTTACCCTCACAATGCTAAACTCCTTCATAGCAACGAATTTGGTCAAGGGCACTTTCGGAAAATACTTTTGGGTCAAGCTGTATGATAGTTACTCTACATCATAAATTACCGACATACTGGAACCAAACTTATTATGCCCTGTCATGTTTTGTGAAGTTTTCAGTTTCCAGAAGCATCAGTGCTGCAGCTTCCACTACTAATGGCTCCTGAGATGTCTGTGCTCGGTGGTGATGTTAGACTGAGAGGCTTTTTACGGTACAAATTACTAGTCCTATGGACGAGTAGTATTGAGCAAGTGCAATTTAGGTAGGTAATCTTTCGGTAGTTTCTTTTCATGTAAAGGAAACTTGGCCAAGAATCCAAGATTAGGGTAATGATCCATTCTTCCAAAACGCCCGTCCATCCGCTTAGGGAATGTACAATGATAGAGAAGACATGCATTCCCTTACTCGCCACATCAGGTAGAGAAGATATTAGATATATGTCATACAATTTATTATCTTTTACATCCATATCTAGCAATTAATAGAATAATTAAATTTTGGTAGAAAATTTGTTGCTAAGGAAAGACATATGTGATACAATGGAGAAAATAGTCTTCTCTTATTTCCAAGAGATGATCCCTTAGCTAAGGGAAGACAACCTTCTCTCTCTTCATTTTCTCTCCTCTAACTAAGCAAAAATCTGACGTGGCATCTCTAAGAGAAAGCTGACATCACCCTCAGTCATAGTCAATCCCGTGTATAAAAAATATCTTGCGCAATGTATCCGCTAAGAGCAACTTCAACGGAGACGCGCTGAAATAATTACTAATTTGCAGCGCGGGTCTGCAGGCCTGGTAAAATTGCGCGCGCCAAATTTTTTATCGTGTGATAGAAAAAGCAGCGACTCACGAGCTTTCTTTCATGCCTCGGTGTGCGTTGTATAAAAGACGCGCCGCACGTGTCCTCCAACCGTCTGCCATTTCAGCGCGCGCTTTTCCCCACCCCACAGATACCGCGCCACCGCAATGTAGTCACAGCACTATTCGAGCTCTGGGTATTGCGGCGTCCACAAGCACCCCAACGGCGCCTTCTACGTGGAGATCCAGACCGGCGACGAGCGCATCGGCCTCGGAACGTTCGAAACTGCGCACGAGGCGGCGCACGCGTATGACGCCCTGGCCTGGCGGCTTGGACACCCGCGACGAACGATGAACTTCCATGACGTGTGGACGCGCCAGTAGGCCGAGGCCCTCACACCACCGCGCCTCTCGTCACGCAAGAGGGGCCGTGCCCCAGCGAGAGGTGGAGCTCCATCTTCTCATCGCCGAGCGGGATGAGCATTCACTGCTCGAGTGGACGGCCTGCTTCCCTGAGGGTGCCGCGGCCGAGAAGAAGCACTTTGTAACTGCAAGAAGGCGCAGACGGACGCGAAGAGGTCCCCCTCGCTCGGATGGCCGACAAGGCGGTGAGGCAGACCTTCATCGAGGCATAGATGACCGGTCCGATGACCATCTCCGAGGATAACCCCCGTTGGGCTGACATGTTCTCGTCAACTTCAGCGTCGACCACGACATCGGACTCGTCCGATGTCGAGTTTTTAGATTAGGTTTATTTTTATCTACACTAGTTTGTAAAATATAAACTATCTCTATTTTATGTTCTATCTAAACTAGTTTTATCATATTTTCTAGATCTTGTTTTATGCTATTTTTTTGCAAAATTATGTTTATGGCACTGCATTTTAACGCCTTTATTGGAGGGCGATTTTGGTAATTCTTTACGCACGGCTTTTTAGCACTTCCGGTGGAGAACAAACCAATGTCACGCGTTATGTAAGGATGCAGCGCGGTCAAGTTGGCTGCGTGGCATTTCTAACTTTTTTGACACGAAAATAGATGGCAAGTCAAGAGAATCCGTTTGTCTACATAATGGAATGGGATCGGCACTCCAACCTAACCAGGTCTGGGTGGACAAATTTCTGTCTCCTGAAAGTACCCTTTAATGGGCAGGAATTTACCCATTTTACATTTTTATGGAAAAATACTACTCCTTTGCATAACAAGTATTGATCAATCTTAGCGTTTAGATCTGGCTACTTGGACGGTTGACGTGTCGACGTGTCTCTGTCCCTACCGTAAAAGATCCATCGACTAAACCCTTTTGTGTTTCTCCAGAGAGTGGTGGCCCTGTGATGTCTGTTATCGCTACATTCAGTTCCTGGCTTTCTCTCTTTTGGTCTTTTGCCGGAAATCTTGCTTTGTTGGCTATTTGCCTATTTGCTATACTTCTTCCAGTTCATTGAAGTCGTAATTCGTATGTTTTGAAAGCTTTAATCATCATGGTCAGAGCAGTGCCATGTTCCGTTATCAGAACCGGAAGTTAGGCGAGAACATTCAGATGCTTCCATTTTCGGCAGTAGAAATCGGGTCAGTGTGCCCTGTATGACCGCATCAGTTTTCTTTGCAGGAGTCTTGCTCCATTTAACCGTCTAGAAGGTGGACTTTTCCTTGGATGAGATGTTGGACCTGAAGCTGGTTTTTAAGGACTCAAGGCCTAGTATTTGATCATGCATCTTTTTTTTTTCGCGGTGCAGTTTTCAACCTGTTGTTTGTTCGTCCAAGGTGGACTTGTCCACTTTCATCCGGAGCTAGGTTCACCCCAACGCAAACGAACAAGAAAAGGAACACAGCCGTAAAAATCTATCTGTAGACCTACCAAACAAATTGGAATGGATACATCTTTTTCTTCAAAATGGATCGACCAGGTGAAGACGTGGGTGCGGCACGCTAGCTAGATTTATGTCCTCCAAAAGCCAGTAGACTTTACTGACCAAGACGTGCTGGACCGGGTGGGCATTTCGGCGAATCTTCCACAGGAAAGCTTCATCTCCTTCCTCCCCTTTCATCGCCAGCGCTAAAATTTGGTCAACACCACATCTACAAGAGTTCCGAGCTCCCCATTCCGCGGAACAGGCCCGGCAATGTCGTCCGCCGGCGCTGGAGGCAAGCCGTCGAGGTCTGCCATCGTGGCCGACACGGAGAGCGGGCACCACCTTCTTACGATCCACGGTTACTCCCGCACCAAGGGCCTGTTCACCGGAGAGTGCGTCAGGTCCAGCCCATTCACCATCTGCGGGCATCGCTGGAGCATCGACTACTACCCCAACGGCATACGCTCGGCAGTCGAGCATTACATATCCCTCTCCCTGATCCTCGACGAAGATGTCGCGGAGGCGGTGAAGGCGCAGTTCGACTTCCGCCTTGCCAGCGATGTGGAGGAGCCCGAGCAAGTTGCGGCGCTGGCGTCGGCACCGGTAAGAAGATTCTCTTCCCGGGGCGTATCGTCGTACACCTCGTTCATCAGAAGGAACGAGCTGGAGAAGTCCAAGTATCTCGTAAACGACTTGTTCACCATCCGGTGCGACATCGCTGTTGTTCACAACTACCGGGCGTTGACCGACGCCGTGGCCTTCGTCTCCGTGCCTCCTTGCGACCTGCGCCGGCATCTCGGCGAGCTCCTCGAGACCGAGAAAGGCGCCGACGTGGTGTTCGAGGTCGGAGGCGAGACGGTCGCCGCACACCGGTGCGTGCTCGCTGCCCGCTCCTCGGTCTTCAGCGCCGAGCTCTTCGGACCGATGGTGGAGGGCAATGCCGCCGGCGTGGTCGTACGCATAGAAGACATGGATGCAGAGGTGTTCAAGGCGTTGCTGCATTTCGTGTACACGGGCTCATTGCCGGAGGCCCGGAAGGAAGATGAAGATGTCACCTACCAGCACCTGCTCGTCGCAGCGGACAGGTATGGCATGGAGCGGTTGAAGCTGATCTGCGTGGAGAAGCTGTGCCAGTACATAAATGTGGGCTCAGCGGCGATCATCTTGGCGCTCGCCGAACAGCACCATTGTGAGGGGCTGAAGAAGGCGTGCTTCGACTTTCTCGCCGCTCCGGCGAATCTGAGGGCGGTCGTGGCCACCGACGGTTTCCAGCATCTGAGCAAGAGTTGCCCTTCTCTTATGGTCGAGGTGATCACAATGTCCTGCGCATTACTTGAGTGATGGATCGCCGAGTGTTATGTCAATGGTGTTACACGATTTAGCCACATTTCACCTAATCTTTGTCAGTTCATTGCATCTCTGCAACTGTGTTAGTTAACAAGAAAGTACATTCAAATCAGAGGGCATATAATGGTCAGGTTTTGGGCAATGGTAGCCCATGGATTGTAGATCTGTGTCATGTGATTTTGCTTGTCTTTTACCAATGGGTACTCCTCTCTTTGAGATATTGGCTCTAAAGCTTCCCTTCTTCTGGGGTGAGGTGGTATTCATCCCTTGTGAGTTCAGCTGCTTCGACAAGCTTTGGAAAGTGTGTGAATCATCTGTGCTCCTTCGCGCTGTAGGGATACATGTCCTCATGTGCGCCCTCGCTCGTCACATAGATATGGTTTGTGTTGTTGCCACTTGCCACTGAGGTTGATCAGGAGTAGGGCGATCCCTTCCTGGAAAATATCAAGGGGGGAAGTTAAGCATGGATCAGCTAGTTAATGCAGCACCTTTAGAACAAGTACAATAAATCCTAGTCAGTTGGCTACAAGGATTAAAATAATATATTTGTGTCTAGTTGGAGGAGAGCGAAGAGGAGAGAGAATGTAAGTGGGCTCTCATGCAAGAGCTAGCTCTAGCACGTGCTTCTAGTCAAATTGTGTTAATGAAAAGTGGGTCATCCATTAAAAAAATAGTGCATTCCTATAGCCAACTACTACGTATTGCACTTGTTGGCTACAAGTTGGCTATATATGACATAATATCTTGTTTATAGCCAACAACCGGCTACACTATTGGAGTTGCTCTTAGGCATGGTTTATTGTGTTTGTGGCCTTGAAATAAAAGCAATAATTCCTGTTGCTGCACAAATTTTCAAGAAATTTAGGTATGTCAGTTTACATGTAATAATCAGGATTTGGTTCTAATGTTGTTGTGTTGAGCAGGCCTCGTTCGCTCCGACCAAGGTTTGCCTGCAGTAACTCGTTGTCGAGCTGATCCAGATACCTGAATTCCTGAAACATCACCATGTCTTAGCTGCTGAATACTGTACTTCAGAATTCAGTTGGTACTTTCAACTGCCGATCGTTCTTGGCTCACAGTACCAGAATCTGAACACAAATGCATCAGTTACAACTTACAACTTACAAGGTGGTGGGGTTCCAAGTCCCTCCAGCTTCTGCGACCCACTGTTGTCGTGATGTCATATGTTTAGGAAGCTTTGATCATGGTCAGAGCATTGTCATGTTTAAGTTACCAGAAATAGAAACTAGGCTAGAACATTCCTCTGCTAACAGAAGTCTGGTCTGTGTGCCCTGTTTGACCGTGTAAGTTTCTTTTGCAACCAGATTGCTTCATTAATTTTTAGCGAAACCGTCTAGATGCTGGACTTTCTCTCGGATGAGATGTTGGACCTGAACATGGTTCAAGGACTGAACGGCTAGTTTGTCAGTCTGACCAGACCTTCCAGAAATCCTGGGCTGTCCATGTACGCCAATGAACATTTGCAATGCAGGTCACCAGCTGGAAATTAAGTTTACAGGAGAACATAAGAGCTAAGATATCGGAAAGTGTCTTTGACACATTGGCACCAGTGCTCTCCTCGCTTTCAGATTTTTGAAATTTTTAAAATCTCACGTTTCTAAGTCTCAAAAAGTTATGACGTTAAATATATAGATAGATATATACGGGTGGGGTGTATGCAAAAAAATCCCGTTAAAAAATACTTTGTATTTTGAACAATATAAAAAGACAAATTTCTTAATGGTAGTAAAATAGAGTCTATCCTTTTGTCAGAAATTTGTTTTTTTTGTATTTCCCAAAATTTAATGTATTTTTCACCAGGACTTTTTTGCATACACTTCTCACAAACATATCTATCTACGTATTTAACGCCATAATTTTTAAAGACATAAAAATATGAGATTTAAAATTTTCAAAAAACTAAAAGTGGAGGGAGCACTAGCACCCATGTGCACCAAATTTCTGTCCCTAAGATATGAACAAAAGTCCATGCAAAACCTTTTGTCTAGAAGATCCGGTGAGGTAAAGACGTCAGTTGCCTCTTGATATATTTATTGTCATTGACAATGACAGTGTTGTTTTGTGATATAAAAGATGAGAACCTTCCAAACCCATCTCTTGAAGACATATACTAGCTTACTTACAATATTGCATATTATTGCCTAGCATAGCATCCTTTATGTTCCGGTAGCATCTACATGAAGATTTCATCTAATATCGCCGGAACCAGACGAATTTAGATGGAATCTTTATGTAGATGGTACTTTTTCTGTAAAATCCTTATACAATGCGATCCTTCTTTCTGATTTACCAGTTGATAACAATAAGAAGATTTGGAAGATGAAGATACCATTAAAAATTAAATTTTTTGGATGGTATCTTCGTCGCGGGGTTATCCTCACCAAAGACAATCTTGTTAAGCCGAATTGGCACGGAAGTACACGGTGTGTTTGTTGACATCAGGATGAAACCATCAAACATTTATTCTTCCAGTGCCAGTTTGCGAGATCTGTATGGTCAGTCATCCAAGTAGCGTCTACCCTGTATCCTCCGACTAGTGTCGCCAATGTCTTTGGCAATTGGCTTCATGGTATCGATTCAAGGTTTAAGTTGCTTCTTAGGGTGAGGGCGCTAGCAGTTATCTGGGAGCTTTGGCTATGTAGAAATGACAAGATCTTTAATGACAAAAATTGCTCTTTGTTTCAGGTCATCTACAGATGTACAAGGTATTATCCGTTCGTGGTTACCTCTTCAGCGAGTGGAGAACCGAGACCTATTTACGGAGGTCTGTACACGGTTGAAGGACGGCGAGGGATACTTTTTCCCTACATGGGTGGCAGCATAATCTACGGATAGAAGCCACACCTACACCTTAGGCGTCATATGATTTATCGTTTCGATATGTATCTCGCCTAGTTTTCTTTATATATCTTTTTTGACTTGAGACAACAAAACGGCATCCTGATTATGCAGAGGCTGGATGTAATTGCTTCCTAAATTAATAAAACATCCTTTATCGAAAAAAAAATGTCCTTTGAAAAGTTGCAGCTCATGATGTACAGCGATTTTGACCTGGAATTCAATACACATTCATGCAATCTTACAAAGTTGGATGGCATGAGTTCGACTTTATTTAATCATGAAATAGAAAATCGACTGCCCAACTGATCACTACGTTTGCCAAAAGAAAAAGGTGATCCATTAGGTATATGTATCCATCTATCGACGATGCCCTCGTTCGCATGGCATCTCTTGCACGTGATCTTGCCCTTTCCGCGAGGACGAAGTGCGGCGAACTTTGCACACGATGCAACTAGCGTGTAATGGTGTAGCACGGAAAGGTGCGTTGCCATGCGTGCAGATTCAGCCAGATAAAAATAAAGAGCTTGAGGTTGCAGCATGTTCACTTGCGTTGCCAATGAGCTAGCTAGGTCACCGACCACTGTTCCGTTGACATGTCCAAAATTATTTTGTTCTGCTTTGTAAAAAGTTCTCCTCTCTATCTTGTATCGGTTCGGTCGTTACGGTTTTATTTATAAAGTGGGACGAAATCCTATTTCGAGGAGGAGAACCTCGCTTAGATATAAAAGACATGAACATGTAAACTGTAATTCTTTAATGATTTTCAATATTTCTAGCGATGCTATTGTTCATGCTTCCCAGGAGCCAAAACACTGCCACTAGTTGTTTAACTAATCAGATTCAGAGGGGGCATGTGTTAGCATAAAAATTAGCAGCCAAAAGTGTGTTTTGAGTATGTGTAGACTGTCTTCTAGAAATTGGAGGGGGCATATTCTTCTGCACTTTGTGTTTAAGGTGGGTGCCCCGGAGAAGGTAGGTAGTCTCGTTAATTGGAAGGTAGTTGTGAATATTCCGCAACTAGTTGCACCCGCACCTTAATATCGGATATCTCGCTTTGGAATTTTTAAAAAAATGTGAAATAAAATCGTGGACATGGTATATGTTGCATTTTATGCACATCTAAAATTTCGTTCTACCATATATGATCTGTGGAAAAAAGAAAAGACCAAACTGAATAGTATCCATAACTATTCAAGTATCATTTGCCTTTTTTGAGCAGACCAGACATTTTTAACTTTTTTGATGAAACTTTGCGGATGCATAATGGACAATATAATTTATGTCTCAGATTTATTTTCAATTTTTTTGAAAAGTTAGAAGTGTGACATCCGAAAATAGGGTGTGGGTGCAACTAGTTGCAAATAAGAGTTCGAATATTATCGGATAACGCACTTTCAAATTTTCAAAAATGTGAAATAAAGTCATGGACATGGGATATGTTGTATCTTGTGCACATATAAAATTTCGTTCCAAAAGACATGTGGAAAAAAGAAATGACCAAAGTGAATAGTATCCATAACTATTCACGTACCATTTATCTTATTTACTTTACTTTCCTCCTACGACCTATTGACATGTCTTGTGTTAGTCCTTTATTTTCAAACACTCATAATTTTTATTTTAAAAATAATAAAAAATTCAAACAAAACGTTTAGAGGTAGCTAATGATGTATACTATATACATGTAAAATCTTGATAAGAACCACTTCGTATTCTATGCTACACAGAAATGACAAAATCTGACAAATTTTATAGTGAATAGTGCACATTTCAACACTACATAATTTGTCTGATTTTTCCTTTTTTGTGTAACCTACAATATAAAGTAGTTTGTATTGAAATTTTACACGGCTGTAGTATATACCATTGGCTTTACACCATTTTCATTAAAAAATTAAAATATAATTTTTAAATATTTTAAATAAATGCTACATGTAGCTCGGTCTTCGTTTAACCACTCTCGAACCTGAATATAGTTAGAGAGAACACATGCATGTGAGAGGAACATGCAAGTAAGTTCACACTACCAATAGAGAAATGTAAAACAATATATATTTTTTTATTAGAGACAAAATGAAATTAGAAGGCCATCCTCAAATAAGTGTAGTTATAGCTATTGTCTTAAGTCAGATATTTTAAAGTTTGATCAACCTTACTGAAAACATGATAACATTTATGGCACTAGTTTATATCATTAGGATCGTCATGAGATGTACTCCCTTTGTCCTCGACTAAGCCTATGTTTGGACATATCTTAAGTCAAATTTTATTAACTTTGACCAACTCCTTATAAAAAAAAGTAGTAGCATTTATGATACTAAATTAATACCGCTGGATTCATCTTTACACGTAGTTCAATAATATAATAATTTAATATTAAATGTGTTACTGTACTGTTTTTATGTAAACAATGTACTGTAATTAAATTTAAAAAGATTTGACTTTCAAAAAAACGTACACGCATTTATGGACAGAGTTAGTAGTTATATATTGTACCAATTTGATGTCATGTACAGTATGTTATGAAAATCCACTTTTTTTTCTATCCTGGGAGCATATGCATATAAAAAATTCTCCAAATTTGCATCACTCTAAAAGAAAAAAGAAAGAATGAGAGAAAGGAGGAACCAGCGAAGAAGCAAAGTCAAGCCCACGCGGAGGCTCTAATTAAGAACACGGCGGCGCGCGCGAAGGGGTAGATCCGCATCGCAGTTGGTGTGGTCAGCGGGAGGAGAAGGTCACGCCACGAAGCACGTGTGCCAATGTCACACCCCACGCGGCGAAAGAATATTAGCTTCCCTCCTCCTCCCAGACCCAGTTCACACGCTCGTTGATGAACAACGAGCGAAGCAAGCAAGCAAGAGGAACCCAACTGCCTCCCCGTTCCCGGCTCCTGCGCATCTCGTCTTCCCCAGCGCAGGCAAGGCGGCGGCCGGCGGAGGCGCCGTCTCATCTCCTCTTCTCCCCCACCGGCGGCGCGCACCAAAGGTCGTCCAGGCCGCTTCCACCGTCAGGTATTTTTCAGCTTGCTCACGTTAATGTGCGTGGCCTCAAGTTTGCAAGAGAAAATCTATGTCAAAGTTCGGTCCGCGTTGGGAAGCAGGCGCTTCGCTGTAGATTTCTCCAACTGGTTTGTTTTTTCTCGGCGTGTTTGTTTTGCTTCGTTTCAACAAGGCAACGGAGCAGCTCCGTTGGTTGGTGATCTACCGCTCGCCGCGCCTCGGTTTGAACTGTTTCCCGTTTTCTGATTTCGCTGCCCGTTTATAGGATTTTTCAGTTGGAGCTGGTACGCCCGTTGCTGGAACCGTGCTGCCTGCCCTGCCTCCGATTTTTCCGGTGGGGATTTGTTCCCCTTCTCTCTTGTTCAGTTTGTTTTCTTTACTTATTTTTAGCTCCTCTCCGTCGCCCCCATATTTCTTCTGTCTGGAATTCGTACGTGTTCTTCATCCTTCTTTGGCTCCGAATTTCCCTGGAAAATTCAGTTTCGATTTTGGACTCTGCTTCGTGCTCTTTGGTGGTACTGTAACTTTGCTTTCATTGTTATTTTCCAGTCGACTTTCTTGCGTTCTACTCGTTGCCCACTATTCTGTTTTGTGAAGAAATGTTTGATACTAGATTGGTTTCCCTTCTTGTTCATAAGAGTTCCTCTCACATATGTTGCCCAAGTAACCTGAATGGGCCGTTCACCAGTCAACCGCTGACTAACTCTCTATCATTCTGGTGGCTATTCTCTGCAGATCAGTCAGGTGAACCAGGAGCCCCCGCCCTCCCTCTGGGTCTGCAAACAATGGCCAGCGGCGGCACCAGCATCAGGAGGTACGTCGGCGCCATCAAGGACTCCACCACCGTCGGTATCGCTAAAGTAAACAGCGATTATAAGGTAACAACGACCATGTCTCATGTTCAGGTTCGCTTCTATCAAATCGTTTCTCATCATTTTGGTATCCCTCTCTGTAACAGCGAATGGACATCGCAATTGTCAGGGCCACCAACCATGCCGAGAGTCCCGCAAAGGAGAAGTACATAAGAGGTAAAGAGAATCATTTTCGTTGAAGATGACCAGCACACTTTTTGTATGGGTGGAGGATAACAAGATTGATTTTGCCACCATGGTTCTGATCATGCATTTCCCGTTTTCAGATATTTTTGGGCATCTTTCTGCCGGAAGAGCTCGCGCAGACGTCGCCTACTGCATCCGCGCCCTTGCTAGACGTCTTTCCAAGACACGCAACTGGGCGGTATGTCTACTATATATTTTCTGTTATTCATGATATGAAAGGTTTGTTAGTAGTATGGCTGTTTTAAGTGATTTGATGGAATCTACCCATTTTGTGCAATTCACCACAGTATTGTTTTGCCTGAAAATTCAGATTGTCGGTTGTATCGGTCTATAAGTACTATATAGTTTCTGTCAATGGATTACTAGATAACTTATGCTACATATAGACCGATACACCCAAAAAAATGAACTTTTGGGCAAGAAAATGCTACATATATCGAGCACTTCCATTATGCAAGCAAATGTTGCCTGTTTTGCTTGCTGTTATCAGGATGTTCATAACTGAAATTAAATGGTGCTTCTGATCGATGAAGTTTTCGTTTCCATATTGATATTTAAGGTTGCACTGAAGACATTAATTGTCATACACCGTGCCCTTCGTGAGGTTGATCCGTCTTTCCGTGACGAGCTCATTAGCTATGGAAGGTCTAGTGGCCATATGCTTCATATGTCCTATTTCAAGGATGACTCTAGCTCTGAAGGTACTAGTCGCTTGCTAACTTCGTTCTGCTCCTGGATCTAGCATCATTGGAAATTTTACTGACATGTCGTTATATTTGCAGCTTGGGATCATTCTGCATGGGTGCGCAATTATGCTTTATTTTTGGAAGAGAGGCTTGAGTCTTACCGTGTACTCAAATATGACGTCGAAGTGGATCCATTGGTATGTACTCTAACACAAGTTTCATTGGATTCCCTGCGCTAGTGTGTATTGTTTGTTTGCCATATTTACTCGTGAAAGTAGGGCGCCAATGTGTATGTAAGCTTTACTTTCAGTCTAGTGTACAGGCGTCAATGGACCACTTTAGCTCTTATTTATGAAAAATACTATTTCTGCAGAGAACTCGAGATCTTGATACAACTGGCTTGCTTGAACAACTTCCAGCATTGGAGCAGCTTCTTTTTCGGTTACTCGGTTGCCAGGTGATTCATTACTTATTCTACAATATATTGAATCCAATCATATATTTTTTAGGTGTCATAACATTTGAATGTGCATTGCTTACTTTCGACATTAATTATTTCAGCCACATGGTTCGTCATCTTATAACACCATAATCCAGCATGCCCTTTCAATGGTGAGGACTCAGCGCTTCTGCAAGTAGTTTACTAGTTAATAGTGATTTCAGCATTTGTTGACTTTGTTTTGCGTGTAAATGTAAGGTTGCTCTGGAGAGTGTTCGGATCCATACAGCTATCAATGATGGTATACTCAATCTGGTTGACAAGGTACCGTCGACTAGCTTATTTTATGAAATGATCATGTATACTTTTCTTTGTTTCTTAGTCAATTGATATCTTGTGCATAATGCAGTTCTTTGAGATGCAAAGGGATGATGCTATTAGGGCCCTTGACATATTCAAAAGAGCAATCAATCAGGTCAATTACTTTTTTTTCTATTTTTGGTCAACTAATTACTTCATTAATTTGAATGGGTTTTGTACGACACCTGAAATTGCAGGGTATGGGGCTCAATCAAGTCCATCTTTCTCCATACTTATTATCATTTTTTGGGTTGTGCAGGTAGGGCAACTTTCAGAATTTTATGAGGTGTGTAAAACCATGCATATTGGGCGTGGTGAGAAATTGTTAAGAATCGAACAGGTTTGATTCTCATCCTGTTATATTTTTCATTGTTTTCCATCCTGTTACTATTCAAATATTTTTCATTGTTTTTCTTATGTGAGTAAGCTTGCTGATGGCATATTCGTAACGTATACAGCCTCCTACATCATTCTTACAAACTATGGAAGAGTATGTGAGAGAAGCTCCCCTTGCTTCAAGAAATCAGGTTTGGAAATTTTAAATGTCAAGTATGGATAGTACTCCTCACAGTTCAGTTAGTATCCTTGTATTTACAAAATCAAAGGACCACATATTCTTCAGAATACTTAGAATAAAGAAACAATTATGTTGCAAGACCAATCTTTCCATTATTTAATTGGCAGGTATTGTTCTTTGTTCCTTCCTGGAGACATTTTTAGGACATTTTTGTTTCTCTGCAGGCTGTACTAGCAATAGAGTACAGAAAAAAACCAGAAGATGAAGAAGCATCAACTTCACCTCCTCCCCCAGTATCAACTTCAGTAAAAGAACCTGAACCAGAGCCGGTTAAAGAAGGCGCACCCAGACCTGAGCCGGTTAAAGAAGTCGCACCCAGACAAGAGCCGGTGGATTTGCTGGTAATTTTCCATGCAACTATAGCCAGCAAACATTATGTTATTTTTTGTCGGAATAACATTACGTTATTCTCAATCAGCCTAACATTTCGAACTTTTCTTGCTAGGGAATGGATGAACCAATTCCTGAAATTTCTGACCTAGATCAAAAGAATGCCTTGGCCTTAGCAATTGTTCAACCAGGTAACTATGTGTTGCATATGAACTTTTGTATTATTCCATATTGGAAGTTAGAAACAAGAAGATCAGGCTAGTTCTGAAGTCATGAGCTCATTAGTGATCTCTGTTGCAGATATAGCACCTAAGGCTAGTTCAGAAAACGTCACCACTAGCTGGGAGTTGGCACTCGTCACCGCACCCAGTTCAAATAACAGTGCCACTACCTCAAGCAAAATGGTGCATATTACACCTATCTTACCTTTCCTTTATTCGATCATCTCTTTTAAGCTAAACTTTCCTTCCCTTTTTTTCATGTCTCTGAAACTAAACTTACCTTCCCTTTATTCTATCACTCTCTGAAGCTAAACTAACATATTTATCTTGTTACAGTCTGGTGGATTGGACTTGCTCACCCTCGACAGCCTATACAACGACGCGCACCGACAAGCGCAGCAGAATGCGAGCTACGACCCATGGCAACAACAACCGACACCCATGTTGTCGGCTCCCATGACCATGATGCAGCAGCAGCAGCCGATGCACAGCCCATTCTACGCATCGGCGCAGCAGCAGCAAGCCTACATGCAACAGCAACAGCAAGCCTTCATGCTCCAGCAGCAGCACAAGTACCAGCAGCAGTACCAACAAATGATGATGATGGCTGGGCCGTCTGTTCATCATCAAGCATCCTCCAACCCGTTCGCCGGTTCGTACATGCCGGCAGCCAGCAATGGAACTGGGATGATGTAGAGATGCTTGTTTGACATATTCTTTTTCTGTTTTGCCGTTGTGACTTTTTATGAGAATTAGAAAGAAATGTCGTTGTATAGTCAAGACAAAACTTTGGGAGCTTAGAGCTCTTCTAAAATGAGTACAGCCATTCGCCTTTTTGTGATAGGAACGGCCATTTCTGCTGCGCCGCTGTCCATTGGTATTCATGGAAAGTCAGTCGAAGAAATATGGTAAAGTTATGTGAAAACAGTGAAGAGATTCTTGTGAGGTGGTTGCAGTTAAGTAACTTTTGTTCTTCTTTCCTTTGACAGAGCAAAAGACAGCACTAAACATTTTTCCTTTGAGGTAGGAGGGGAAAAATTAGAACTAAACTGGAAGTATGTAATTAAATCATGGTAAAGTGATGAACCGTCCGTGGTGAAGAGAACGGTAAACATATGCAATAATCTCAAGAAAACAGCTAACTGATGCAAAGGCATATCATCACTGGAACATCAAAACCCTAAACAGAATAACATGTACACGCAGCTGAACAGGCCCATTTCGCTACTATAAAGTTATAAACAGGGTCAAACACCAATGCTCCAAAACGTACTGTAGACATATTCACATGTTGACGATCTCTCTTTCTTGCGGGTATCAACATCACGCAGAAGTGTGGTGTCTTAGTTCAGGAGAGGGTGCGATGGAGATCAGAAGACGCTGCTGTACTCGTCCTCCCTGTTCAAGTAGATGTACCACAGGATGGCCAGTCCGAAGACCCCAAAAGAGGACAGCTCCATTGTCAGTGCGCCCCACCCGATGATGCCAGCATGCTTCAGGATCGACGGGATGGCGATGCTCCCCACGACCGATGCGCCTGTCAGGAACTTCGTGAAGCTCACCCACCTGCAGTGACAAAATTGGGTCAGGAGTTAAATCTACCATATAGGAAATGGAATCTGAGGGTTGCAATAAGGCAGGAACTTTTGTTCATTTCAACAATAGACAAACCATTTAATATGGTCCTTTGTAGATAATGACAAGAATGAAGCAACATCAGCTACCAGGTAGAGAATGATCACCTACCCATCACTCTCATTCGACAGCATCGATGGAGAATCGGCGCCCAGGAATAATATGACTGGCATTGTAAGGATGAGATACATCAGAACTGCACAACAGAATGCCACGGTTATTCACATGTTCCTGGAAACAAGTATCAGATAATGGTGTTCCGGTGTAAACAAGTTGTCGAACCTGTTAACATTGGCCACCAGTTGTTATACAAGATGCATGCCTGCAGAAGACGGAGTTAAAGAGATAAGGCACCATCCAAATAATAAAGCTATAAAAAATCTGATGCTGAATGTTGATGCTCACCAAAAGATGCAATATAATTCCACCAGAGGCCAACAATGCAACGGCTGCGAGTCTTCCGGTGTGCAAACATGCCCTCATACTGCGTGACAGTGCCATGGCTGCCTCTGCTGTTCTTCAGATGCAGGTGCTGGAACGGTAGAAACATCAGATGAGCAAATCTGTTGCAGATTTACCGGCAGAGTGTGTAACAGAACAGTACGATCTGAAACTAATGAACTGGTAGCTCCACGCGATTTGTCAACGAGAAAGGGAATCACAACAGCATGAGCTGTTACTGAGTAAGCATAAAAGCCCTATCTAGATTAAGGAAGCTCTCACACAGTTCATGTTCTTCTTCTTCGAAATAGGCTTTCGCCCCGCTATATTAATATAGCAAACGACCCGATACAACGAACACGCTGGGGCCGCAGCACAACCAAGCCCAAAAGAAAAGAAAAAGAAAGGAAAGAGAAACTAATGCCGACACCGGCAGATCGACGAAAACGATGACGACCCGCAACCGCTGCGCCCTCCGGATAAGAACCACCACGCTCCTAGCACGCCGAGGCGCCGCATACCAAGCAACACCTTCACCAAGGAAACGACGATGACGCCGCTGCTGCCCGGACTAGTCCTAGGGTTTCCCCCGGCATGCGGAGGGGATTGAGGAGGAGGTACACCCGACGCCCTTCAGGAAGGTAGGGTGACACCCGCAAGCGTCACCGCGTCGGTGTCAAGCATGCCGACAGGGATTTCTCCCGACCTCCAAACCGACCACCCTAGATGCTCCGACGAACTCCACCTAACATGCCGCCCACCAGCACACGCCACCACGGTCTTGAAGCCATCCTCGCCGCCTAACTGTGGTCACCGGGGTAGGGCCTAGAGAAAGAAAAGGGATGCCGCGGGGACGGGGGCAGCAGCACCGCAGCCACGCGGGAGGGAACTGCCTCCACCGCCTTCGCGGTAGCCGACCGGACGAGGCTACGGGGCAAACCAGGCCCGAACTGGCCCGGCCGGACCCAAAAGGGCCCGTAAAGCCCCGCTGCTACGCTGCAGCTGGCCGGCCGGAGTGCCGCCGTCGCCCATCCACCACGGCCCTGCCTTCTCTTCCTCCAGGGAGCGCCGCCGGCTTGCCAAGCGCAGAGCAACCGCCGAGCCCCTCCGGGCCCCGCCTGGGCCCAGATCTGGGTCGAGCGGGCCTGCCATGGCGCCGCCTGCGCTGCTCCGCCGCCAACGGCCGCGCCACCGCCCCTCCTCCCACCCGACGAGCAGGTTCCACGCTGCCCCGCCGGACCGATGCCTGCCGAGGTGCACCGCCGCTAGCCCGAGGACCCCGCGCCCCCATCTTCGCGGCGGGTAGAATCCGCCCCGCCGCCGCCGGCACCGCGCGGGCAACGCCCGGCGGCACACGCCGACGGCGGCGGCAGGGGAGGGCGGAGGAGGAAGGCTGGGGAGGCGCGGGAAGAGGCGCGGCCCGGCCGCCGCGGGGGCGGCGCGGGTCGCGGGAGGGAGGGAGGGTTTCTTAGCTTCGTCTGTGCCACACAGTTCATGTTTTCAGCATGCTTTTTGACCAATGAATTGCTAGCTCGATCAGATTGACACTTCCAGCTTACAGGATTGCGGGCAAAATCATCCAGAGCAAGTCCACAGGATCGAATTTGGCGATCACCATACCGTGAAGACTAGAGCAACTACTTGTGTAAAATAAAGAGATTCCCCACATCATAATTCGCACGCAACCGGAAGTAATTCCTCGCCTAAATAGTGCGGAACAAAAAGGGGGCTACCGAATTCTGACACCGGACAACTACGTATCTAACAATTCGATCACAATCCATCCAATTCAGAGGAACCAAGGGCGATTCAGATCGGACAGATGCGAACAGAGTGTCTCTCTGTCTACTCTCGATCGACAGGGCCCTCGACCGATTCGACAAAGGCGGGGCGGGGATGAAGGAGGAGACGGATGCGTACCGAGCGACCACGAAACGCGTGCGGCAGAAACGGCCGTCGCCCCGCGACGAGGAGGCGCCGTAGTCAGTTGCGTAGGCCCTTGGCGAGGCGGCGGGGAGGGGATCTCCGGCGAAGAGAGCCGGCGGATTCTGGAACGCGATTGAAGGGCAGGTGGTGGTGTGGACGGGATGGAGGCCGATTTGATTACTCGCATAGGCTGGGAAAAATTAACTAATCTTCCCTAATAATCCTCAGGGTTCCTAATCCTAATCGAGAGGGATCTGGATTCTGGGCTTGGCGTCTTCACCGACTCCACCACCTGTTTGTCCGCTGCTGCAGGTAGATAGTTTTTTTTTTTTTTTGGAAAAATCTGCAGTGCTCACACCAAGAGGTATCCGATTTTTTTTGAGCTTTTAAATAAATCCAACGAAACATAAAGTGCAAATTTCAGCAACAGGACAACTCAAAAAACTTTCATCCTTTTTTTTGAATTTTGTTCTTAAAAAGAAATCAGTTACTCAGCTTTATCAAGATGCACAAAGCTGAATCACTTCTTTTGAAACAAAGGTTGTACATTGCTGTGTCTTTTATTTGCATGCAAAGTTTCACGGAGCAAATACAGTACTACTTTCGGTTTAAAATAATTGCTTAAAACGGATGTATCTAGAAAGGAGTACATATATTATGTCATGAAGAAAAAAAAAACTGAGTGTTCTGTAAGGAGGAACTTTTGAAGTATCAATTTTTTTTCCCGTGGCCATTTTGGACATTAGAATTTAAATGAACACTTCGGACATAAATTGGTACACATGCAAAAAAAAAAAGAGAATATTTTAGAACAAACCTACCTCTCGAACAACGTTGTCGCCTCCACCCTTCCCCATAGCTTTCTTTTCCCTTTTCGGCAAGCCTTCATAGCCACTACCGGCCTAACCGCTCAGGGCCATCACAATGTTGTGATGCCCTGCTGTCCTGCTCGGGGCATGTATTACCTTTCTTTGCATGTTTCTGCTTCTTCAATCATGCTATTCAACCATGTGCGTTAATTGTGCATTGGCCAATGATTCAAATATGAAATAATATAATGTAAGGTGTTGACGTCAAACTTAGTCGTGCGTGCCACATTCCTTGCACACTAGACTTAGTTTGGGGACAGTCCCTTGAGTTGCCGTGTGACCCAATGTATGAGGCCTCGCTAATGTATTTGATGTCCTTGTTCATCCATTGTGCACTTGCTTGTTGTGAGCATCCACCTCTAATGTCATGTGTTTATTGTGTAGAGTGAGCAGATCCAGCTTGAGGCACCTGCGGAGATTCCCATCTAGAGTCCTTCCAAGAAGTGTCGAGGAAGGAAGGCTACCGTCTGCCACTTCCACAACGATGTAGGACCGGGACACTTCCCTAGGATCATCTTCAAGCCGACCTTTGGGAAGCTTCCAATCCCTACCAAGTTCTTCAAATGATTTGGTCCCATCCCTTCGAACATCACCGTCAAAAGCAACACTGGTTGCAACTAGAAGATGACAACCAAGAAAGACGGCGTTCATCGACGGGGTGGGCTGCCTTCGCCATCGCCCATCAGCTGAAGATAGGCCAGTTCCTCACCTTCAAGGAGTCATTTGGCGTGTTCAGTGTGGTTATATTTGACCACACCTGCACTGAGGTGATGACGAGGTGCCCAGAACATTGCGATGACACCAGGTGTGTCGTCATGGAAGAAGCAATCCGAGTTGACGGAAATGTCCTAGTGTGTTGTGTCTGAACTCTGGTATGTGTCCGTATCGCTAAACTGTTGTTGTGTCGTGATCTGGACCTAATTTGTATCGTTTATGATCTTTGTAGTCCGATCTTGTTTTCTTTGCTTTGTTTGTGCATTATTGATAGATCACTAGTAACCTCACCACTCAAGGGAAAAGGTAACCAGGGCCTGATTTTGGGTTGAAACCAAACAGCAGCATTCTCATTTTGGGCTGCTACATGGCCTAAAAACCGGCGAACCAAATAGCCAAAGCCTAAATCTCCACATAGCAGAAAAAACTCTTCGACATCTACCAAATAACATGCCAATTCTGACCCGTGGGCTGTATGGAACGCATAAGAATGTTTGATTTTACTAGCTGCAATGAGACCGGAAACTGGCTCAGACTACCAAACAGCCCCAAAGTGTTCCGTGGCCGCGGTCAGCCGGCAGGAGCAGTGTTTAGTGCGAACTGCTCGGACTTGCTGGACTGGTTCACGTCATCGATGTCTGGAGGAATCTGCGGTGGCCGCGCATGAGTCATATGTTCCTGTACATATCATCATCGTGTCGGATCAGCTCGAGCTCGCCCTCTCCCACTCGAATAAACTCGGCCGAGACCTATACTCCCGATGAACAAGCTGGGAACTAGGTGGCTGCTAATCTACTCCACCTCACTCTAAGAATTTTTTTTTGCTAAAATGGAGCTGATTTTCATTAAACCAAGTTTCTTACAGAAAACCCCAGAACAAACAGAAAATTACAGATGGGCCCTTCTGGATCCTACCTTCTTCCTCGCACTGCAACACGCTCCGCCGGCGCGCCGCCGCAACTCCACCACTGAAAGCTTGGACTGGGTGAAGCCCCCATGCGGATGGGAAGTCGACAGTCCTCGGCTCCTGGGAACGTCCATCCTGCACCGCGAGCGATGCCGGCTTGGTCAACGTCACCAGCTCCATCGAGATCATGAACAACCAGAGCCGCCGTCTCACGGCCTCCGGCCCGGGGGAAACGCGCAGCACGCCTCTGACGAGACGCGAGCACGAGAAGGACGACAGATCCGCCGTTGGGCTCCACCGGAGCACAACCGCAGAGGAGAGGACCGCCACTCGCAAATGCCACTCCGGCCACGCCACCACCTCCCCAGCGCCTGTCGTTGCCTAATCGACGGTACCTCGGAGGAGGGATCCTCACGAGGGGGAGAAGAAGTAGGGGCCATAGGGCGGAGTGCACACGGGACGGTGGTACGCGAGTTACCCAGCTTCGGAACACCTGCACGATGACAGGGCCTACTGCTGCTTGTCTGGAATTATCTGGGCGCTTTCGCGTTGTTACAATGAGTTGTGGTTGTGCCTCTAGGGCTCCCGGGATCCGGCTTATAAAGGCGCACGGATCTAGGGTTTACACGGAGAGTCCTAGCCGGAATACAAGTTGCCTAACTACGGTACAATGTCTTGTCGTGTACGTCAAGGATCCGCCTTCCTTCTAGGCCGTGCTGGATCCGGATACTTCATGGGCCTCCACAGATCCGGCCTCCTTCGTAGGTCGGTTAGGATCCGGCTACTCGTTCCTGGGCTGGACTTCATCCTTCATGATCTACAAAGAATCGGGCCGCCCGATGGGCCACATGCCTCACCACCAACTATGGGCCACCCGGGCTTGCCGGAACTAAGCCATGCCGTTGATATACCCATAAAGTATACCCACAACAGTAGCCCCCGAAGTTCTCCGAGATTCATCATTCCTCCGACTTCATACAGCTCGGAAACGAAGAGAATCTTGAAGAGCTTCAAAACTTCTTACTTGGTTCCAGGTTCATTCATTCGGAAATCCTTCATCTTCAGATCACGCAGAACAACGGAAGCTCCGATTTTCCCGCGCACAACCTCCTCATTTCCCGCGCTAAATTTTCGCAGATGCAAATCTTTAGCCGGAATTTTCGGGAGTGCATGGTTAAGTTACCTCCATGTCGTTTTACCGCAGTTGACCTAAAACACGTGTCATCCATCCAACGGTGTTACCGTTCCGTTTCCACCGTCGGATCCGAATCCCGAATCTCCGCGTGCGGCCTATAAATACCCCGCGGCTCGGTAATTTCTCATTCTTTCACCTCTCCTCACCACTTCGTCTTCCTCCTCGCGCCGCGCCGCCCGACAGATCTCGACTCCGGCGAACTTCGCCACGGTGAGCTCCGCGCGCCGCCAGTCCAAGCCTCCCCTCGCGCCAAGATCCCTTCGGTTGAACGGGAATTTCTCCCCGCCACCGATTCGTGGTCACGCGGGGCGGTTTACTTCAAGTCCGACGACCTCATCTTCACCGGAGCTCCGTCGAGCCACCGCGCCATTAGCGGTAAGTGCGCCGGCCTCGTAGAAGATAGACTTAGTGTAGATCCGGGTACTCAAACAATTTGTATGGGCGCAGCCGGAAGCATGCCACTCGATTCATCGCATTGTACTGGTAGCTCTCCGAGTAGCCCGAATCCCAATCCATTAGAGCCAATATGTACGGATCCCATATCATTTCTGCCACCATATGTTTCCGACATTAGACTAGCTCAACCGTTTTCCGCATCTTCCAGCACCGCTCCAAGCCGGATCCCCTCCCTCCAAGAGCTCCAAGAAGAACTCGAGGGACAAGCTAGGATGGCTGCCAAGGTTCAGGAGGCGGAAAACAAGAGGGCGTCCAAGGCCCGGATCCGTGAAGGAGAGCGGGGTCAGTGGTGGCCCTGCGCAACTACTGATGTGGAGCTTAGAGAGCTCCAGAACGAGGGGATGATCTCCACTCACTGGAGCTTCACACGTGACTCCGACGTCCCCAAGCCCGAAGCCGGAGAAATCGTTATGACCAAGGCTTGGGTGGAACGCGGACTTTCACTTCCCTGCTCGGAATTTTTTCTCTCCGTCCTCAACACATACGGGCTCCAGCCCCACAACATCTGCCCAAACTCATATCTCCTCCTCTCCAACTTCGTAACTCTTTGCGAAGGGCACCTTGGGATCCGGCCAGATGTCAAGTTATGGCAGTTCTTTTTCCGGGTGAAGAAGGAAACCAAGGACAAAGCAATGGTGAACTGTGGGAGTATGACGTTCATGCTCCGCCCTAGCCGCATGTATCCTCCCCACGACTCGCACGAATCCGTCCGGTACTGGAACGCCGGATGGTTCTATGAGAAGAACGCTTCAGTTCCGGACGTCCATGAAGGCTTGCCCAAGTTCATCAACGAGCCTCCGGAAGAACTCGCAAGCTGGAGCTTCGTTCCTTCGCTCGCTCAAACCCCTATCTTGGAGAAAGCAGCGCGGAGAATCTCCTGGCTAGTCCACGACGGACTGACCGGAGCCCAACTCACACTTAGCTGGTTTTCCCGGAGAATCCAGCCCCTGCGCTACAACGCACGCTTGATGTGCGCTTATACCGGGGCGGACGATCTCCTCCGGGTTACCCGCCACGATCTTCCGGCTGACTCCCTGAAGAGAAGGTTCAAGACTTTGGTGAAGATTCCTAGGGGCCAACAGGTCCCGAAACTGATCAAGGACATCTACATAAACGACCAGTGTCCTCCGGTAAGCTCTGTTCTTTTCGTTGCTTCAAACTTCACAAGTTTTTGGATGTTAACTCTAACTTTTATTCATATTCCTTCCAGCTCAACACTTTGGCGGAGGAAAGCTTCCGCACCATTCTTCGTGTCCCTGTCAGCGGTGACGCGGCGGAGGAGGTTCCGGAAGACGATGAGGAGGAAGAGGAACAGGCACCCCGCAAGGCGGCCCCTCGACCTTCGAAGCGTCTCCGCGCCAAGGCTTCTGGCTCTGAAGCCGGAGCTAGCGGCGAGGCCTCCGCCAAGAAGCCCAAGACCGTAAAACCACCTCCGCTAGACTCGAGGAAAGCAGAGCGTGCGCGCCTGAAAATGCTTTCAACAGCTGGCCAGCGCTCGCGCCCCATCATCCCCGGCGCCCCGTAAGTTTCCGAATATGATGCAATTTTATCTTAGCGAAATTATTTCTTATTCGATCCCTTTCACTTGTTTGCAGGAATCCGAGTACCACTGCCACGCGGACCATCGGCCAAGAGCCTATCACCAAATATATGAAAAAGTCTCCAGCAGTTGGTCCTTCTACTCCAGTTCCTCCAAGTACCTCCCACCCTACTCCTCGGCCGTCTCCTCCTCAGGCTGATCCATCTCCCCCTCCTGCCGCAAACACTCCACCGGAAATAATTCCGGTTAGCAGCGAGAAGGTGGGCGGAGAAGATCCTAAGGCCAAAGGCCCTGCCCAAGAAGACGCGGAAGAACAAGGCCAAGGAGAGGCTGAAGTCACTTCTTCTGAGAAGGCCGGAGACGGCGCTGGCGACATCGTCGTCTTTCCGAAGAACTTTGGAGATCCGGCTGACACCACTTCCACCCCCAAGGCATATGCTACCAAGTTTTTCAACAAGCTATCCGAGGCGGAGAAATGGGAACTTGAACAAGATTTTCTCAACGCCATGCTGAACAACGCTTGGGGGAAGCCTGATTCCGCGACATCGGAAATCCAGGACTTCAAGAAGAATGTCGGCCAGTTCCTCGACAAGCTCGTCTGCAAGCAAAAGGTACTCCCCAGTAGCCCCCAAGCATGTAGGCGGAAACTCAAAAAATAGTTAGCGCTTAGATGCTTAGAGAAAGATTACTTCCGAGAAGGTTTTTAAAGTGGATCAGTAGCCCCCAAGCATTATGGCGGAAAAGTTCCGGCAATAATGCTTTGGAAGAAACCACTGTTACAGGCGTAATTTTTACTCCTGCTCTGTCTATGTCTTACAGGAACAGCAGGCGCTGCATTATGAGCTGCACAAGAACATCGCCCTTCAGCGCCGCGTTACTCTGAATCAGGCGGAAAATATCCGGACTGTGAAGGATGAGAATGCGGAACTGACCAAACAACTGGCGGACGTCCAAGGTTGGTTTCCGTCTTTTTCGTTATTAATCATATTCCGACTTTAAACTTGCTGTTAACCTATGTTATTATAGGCGCATCCTCTTCCCTTGCTACAGCCTCATCTGAACTTGAGAACCTGCGCTCCTCATACCAAGATTTGGAAACGAAGCTAAAGGAGGCGGAACTAAAGAGGGAACAAGCTGAGAAGCAGCTGGCGGAGAAAAACTCTGAGCACATCAGGGAAAAGGGCGAATTGATGTTAAAGAAAAATGCTGACAGTGAGACCATCAAGAGGCAGCAAAAAGAGCTCAATGGACTCCGGAAATATATGGAGACCGCGGAGCATCACTGGGACTTGCTCAACGAGAACATCTTGGGTACTATGCTGAAACTTTGTCCAGATGTTTGCTCCGACTTTTTACTCTTGTGCTCACATTGCATGCTTATATCCTGATTATCTTATGCAGAGCCGCTTGGGTATCCGGAACAGCGTCGGAATTTGTTCCCACGGGATGACCTTCTTCAACTTGCAGGCGATGATTGCAAAGATCTCATCTCCGCCTCCCGCAAGATATGCTATAACTTATCCATCAAGAGGAGTCGCACTTGCAACGTCCGCAAGCTTGTTGGAAAGATGGACGTTCTTCCGGAGCTGGTGACGGATCTACAAGCATCATCAGCCCGAGGCGCAGCTGCAATGGCCTTGACCATGTGCTTAGCACATAATCCGGATCTTGATCTTGATCAGGTAACCACGGGCGTTCCTCCGGATGCGGATGTTAACGCGCTCCTGGATGCAGTGAGCGGCTACGACACCCGTATCGCGCGCAGGATCCGGCACGAGGAATTCTACGACAAGGTCGTTCTTCCTGCGGACGAGCCCTTGGAAGCCGAACTTCAAAAGGAGCTCGACGCGAAGGCGCGACCTGCGGAATCCGGAACCCAATATACCTGGACCAGCTCCAAGGACGCTCCCCAAGAAGAACCCAAGACCAGCACTGCAGCTTCTGAAGAAGAAAAAGAAAGTGATGAAGACGTGTCATCTCCGGCCGAAGACGCCGAGAAAAAAGATCCAGAGGGCAAGACTTCTCCGGCCAAGGGGGAGTGAAAACTTTTGTTCCTGCGGGAGAAACAATGCATCATTTTGGCCCCAGAGTGGGTTTGTAATAAGACTTAAAATTCTTAAGTAGCTAGGAAACGAAACGACTATGCATGGGGCGGAAACACTTATCCTGCTATCCGTTAATATTATGCGCATGTTTCGTTTTATGTTGGAAAGCAAGTGCTGATTTTATTGTTTTTCCGGCTTGCCCGCTTGACCTTCCGCGAGCCGGAGGACCTTAGCCGGAAACACTCGCCAGCGGCGACGAAGCCCAATGGCAATCCGTCCATAACCGCGGAAACAAGCCCCCAGGCATAGGTGCCGGAAATCGCTACTAGGAATCCACGAGTTCGCAACAGATAACAACTTAATCAGAAAACTTAAGCTTACGTCCTAAAGGACGATTTTTTGAAAATCGCAACTTTCATACACGCCTAGGCGGAAACATCCAGCTCTGCGGTTTTAGTCAGAAAACATACATGATCTAAAAATGAACAAGTAAAGGAGGTAAAAGACTCGGAGAGTGAACCATAAGCTTTATTTCATTGATCATGTATAACTATTACAGAGTTTGTAACTCGGAAAAAATATGCTAAGTGTAGAAAGGACGTAGCTGTGCGATGTTCCAAGGGCGATCTGTCTCATCGTAGATGTCATCCGGATCCTCACGCTTGCGTTTCCGGTGCCAATTAGCAGGTCTATCCCTCAGCTCGCGGAAATCAACAAGGTAGTACGACCCGTTATGAAGCACTTTGCTAACGACGAAGGGTCCTTCCCATGGAGATTGCAGCTTATGGTCTTTCACCTGTCGAAGGCGGAGGACCAAGTCTCCTGCCATGAAGGAGCGATTCCGAACTCGACGACTGTGATAACGTCGGAGCTTCTGCTGGTAGATGGCGGAGCGCTGGTCAGCTAAGTTCCGAGCTTCCTCGATCAGATCCACAGATAGCTGTCTGGCCTCATCAGCTGTTTCTTCATTGTAGGCGGAAACTCACGGTGAATCGTGGATGATGTCAGAGGGAAGCACGGCTTCGGATCCGTATACCAGGAAGAATGGGGTAAACCCTGTTGATCTGTTAGGGGTAGTTCTTAAACTCCACAAAACAGCTTCCAACTCGTCAGCCCAGGCTCCAGCTGCTCGTCGCAGCGGTTCTTCAAGGCGCGGCTTAATTCCTGATAATATTAGACCGTTAGCCCTTTCAACCTGACCGTTGGATTGTGGATGAGCCACAGATGCAAGGTCCAGTCGAATCCCTACTGTCTCACAATAATCCCTCAATTCTCCTTGAGCGAAGTTTGTGCCATTATCTGTGATTATGCTGTGTGGGATGCCGAATCTCATCACGAGGCTGCAGACAAATTTGAGTGCCGTAGCACCATCGGCTTTCCTCACTGGCTTTGCCTCGATCCACTTGCTGAATTTGTCAACAGCGACCAGAAGGTATTCAAAACCGCCAGGAGATGATCTTTTTAACTTACCAACCATATCGAGCCCCCAGACCGCAAATGGCCAGGTGATAGGTATGGTCTTCAGCTCTTGGGCTGGAGCGTTTGGTTGAGTAGCGTAGTACTGACAACCTCGGCAGGTCTTGACTATTTTGTCAGCATCTTCTTTAGCTGTGAGCCAGTAAAAACCTAGCCGAAAAGCTTTTGCAACGAGCGATCTGGGGGCGGCATGATGCCCGCAGTCCCCTGCATGGACCTCTCTGAGGATTTCAATGCCGTCTTGATTGGAGACGCATTTGAGAAATACCCCTGCTGCACTTCGTTTGTAGAGCTGTCCATCAACAATTGTGTAGGATCTCGCTCGTCTGACGATCTGTCTTGCGAGGACCTCGTCCTCTGGCAACTTCTGATCAATGAGGTAGTCCAGGAAAGGCTGTGTCCAAGCCGGAATGATAGCCATCACTTCCCTAGCCGGAGATACTGCCACCTCTGGGTTTTCCGGGTTAGCGCCCGTAACTGAGGGTATCCGGAGATGCTCCAAGAAAATGCCAGGCGGAATTTGCTTCCTGCCGGATCCGAGCTTGGATAGCATGTCTGCCGCTGTGTTATCGTCTCTCCTGACGTACTTGACTTTGTATCCGAGGAAGCACTTGGCGATCTCATCAACTTCGTCTCTGTAGGCCGCCATGACGGAGTTTCTGGCGTTCCAGGTTCCGGCTACTTGTTGTGCCACCAGGTCGGAATCACCACAGCATATGATGTGCTTGATCCCAATTTCCTTAGCGATGCGCAGACCGTGTAGTAGAGCCTCGTATTCCGCCATGTTGTTTGTAGCTTCGAAGTGGATCTGCAGAACATACTGCAGTTCTTCTCCGGTAGGGGACTTCAGGGTGACTCCGGCTCCTGAGCCTTGATGTTGCTTGGATCCATCGAAGTGCATGACCCATGTTTCTGGTTCCGGCTCCAGACTTGCATCCGGAGCTTCTGTCCAATCTGCGACGAAATCTGCCAAGACTTGGGATTTAACCGCGGTCCTAGGCTTGTAAGCGATGTCGAAGGCGGATAATTCGATGCCCCATTTAGCCGTACGTCCTGTTGCGTCAGCGTTGTTGAGAATTGTTGACAGCGGAGCCTTGCTCACCACTGTTACTGGGTGCTCTTGGAAGTAGTGTCTCAGCTTCCGGCTGCCTAGGAACACTCCATAGGCTAGCTTCTGAAAGTGAGGGTATCTTTGCTTTGACTCCGTCAGCACCTCGCTAATGTAGTAGACAGGTCTCTGGACGTCATATTCATGACCTTCTTCCTTTCGCTCCACCACAATGATGAGGCTGATGACTTTGTTGGTAGCTGCCAGATAAAGGAGCATTGGCTCTGACTCTGCTGGAGCTGCCAAAATAGGTGGGGAGGTAAGTATTTCCTTCAACCCCCGAAGAGCTGCGTCAGCTGCGTCGTCCCAGACAAATTTGTCTGTTTTCTTCAGCAGCTTGTACAGAGGTAGCGCCTTCTCGCCAAGACGGCTAACAAACCTACTGATTGCTGCGACGCAACCAGTTAGTCGTTGCACATCTTTGAGACAAGTTAGCCGTTTGATACACAGGATTGCCTTGATCTTTTCCGGGTTAACCTCAATGCCTCTGTGAGAGACTATGAAGCCAAGGAGTTTTCCGGCTGGCACGCCAAAGACGCACTTCAGCGGATTCAACATCATCTTGTACCTGCGGAGGTTGTCAAAGGTTTCTGTGAGGTCGCTGATCAAGTCGGATCCTTTCCGGGTCATGACCGCGATGTCGTCGACGTAAGCGTGCACGTTCCGACCAATTTGGTCCTTCAGGCACCGCTGCATCGTACGTTGGTAGGTGGCACCTGCATTTTTCAAACCAAAAGGCATAGTAACATAGCAGTAAGTACCAAACGGGGTAATGAATGCAGTCGCCTTTTGGTCGGATTCCTTCATCCGGATCTGATGATACCCGGAATACGCATCAAGAAAACACAGAAGTTCCGCCCCTGCCGTCGAATCAATGACTTGGTCAATGCGCGGCAAGGGGAACGGATCCTTCGGGCAATGCTTGTTCAAGCCAGAGTAATCGATGCACATTCTTAGTATTTCAGTGTTCTTTTTGGGTACAAGGACGGGATTCGCGACCCAATCGGTGTGGATAACTTCTATTACAAAACCTGCTTCTAGTAACTTTGCTAGTTCCATTCCTATGGCGCGGCGCTTCTTATCTCCAAAGCGTCGCATAGCTTGCTTCACCGGTTTAGCCCCCGGATTTATGTTGAGGTAGTGCTCGGCGAGTTCCCTAGGTACTCCGGACATGTCAGAAGGTTGCCATGCGAAGATATCCATGTTAGCGCGGAGGAACTCGACGAGCGCGTCTTCCTATTTGGGGTCCATGTTGGCTCCGACTGAAACCTGCTTGGAAGAGTCGCCTTTGATGAGGTCGTGCTTCTTGGTTTCTATCGCGGCCTTGAAGGAGGTTTTCTGCTCGGAGATCTGCTTCTTGGTGGTCTGCATCTCAGTCGGATCCACCGCGGCTCTGTAGCCTTTTAGCTCTTCTCCAGATATCACAGACTCTGCGAAGGCGGCTTCGCCTAACTCGCACTCATGAGCCTTTTTGTAGTCTCCGGATACGGTAATCATACCTTTAGGACCCGGAATCTTGAGCTTGTTGTAGATGTAGCACGCTCTGGCGTGGAACTTGTGGTATGTGGGCCTGCCGAAGATGACGTGGTAGGAGCTCTTGAAGGGCACAACTTCAAACGTGATCTTTTCTTCGCGGAAATTATGAACATCGCCAAAAGCCACGGGAAGTGTGATGCTGCCGAGGGAATTCGCCTTCTTACCCGGAACCACGCCATGAAACTCAGTGTTGCTGTGTTTGAGCTGTTCCTTGGTGAGGTTCATCCGCTCTAGAGTCTCCAGGTACATGATGTTCAGGCTGGCTCCGCCATCCATGAGGCACTTGGAGAAGTCATACCCATCTATGCGGGGACTTACAACCAAGGCGTAGCATTCTTTTGGCACAATTGCGGGGTGATCCTTCCTGTAAAATGTGCACGGGATTTCCGACCACCTGACGTACTGCGGCACAGCCGGAACTATGGCGTTCAGGATCCGGGTGGCTGACTTGGAGGCGCGTACTGTTGGTGTCCCGAGGAAAGTGTGGTAAGCCCCCACGCTCTTTTTATCGAATGGATTGGATTTACCTGCGGGTCCTGCCTTGGGATCCGGCGAGTTATCATCCTCATCCATTGCCTCAGAACTATCTTCCTCTTTGTCCTTGTTCTTGCCCTTGCCACCTTTGCCGCGTGGGCGGTGCTTCCGGGCGCGCTTGTATCCTGCCTCCGGGTCGTTCTTTAGATCATTGACCCACTTGCAGTTGCGGTTGGTGTGAGTGGACTTCCCTGTAACCGGATCCAGATGGGCCAGGCAGGGCATGTCTCTGTACTCCTCGTAGGTTTGCGGGGCGCGGGATCCGCCAGCCGTGACCTCAGAGGTATGCTGCTGACCCCTGCCGGCTCCGCCTCCACGTCCGCGTCCTCTTCCGCCTCCTGAACCTCCGCGTTGAAACGCCATGGCGACCATCTCGGATCCGCCACTCTTCTGGTCATCAGGGTTCTTGCGCTTATGGCTGCTGCTGCTACCGTTATCACGGTTCTTATTTTGTTGATGCAGGGGGATTGCTGTAGCTACGAGATCACCGCCTGCGTCATCATCGGCGGCAGTATGATCACTGGCAATGGAGATCATTTCATCCAAAGTCTGCTTGGTTGAGTTAGCCAAACGAGTGAGCGTATGCCTCAGCAGTCCTCCCCTCTGCAGTCCACCAATGAAAGCGTACATGGCGGTGGTGTGGTCGACGTTTTCGCACTCGTTCCTGCACGCCAACCATCGTGTGAGGTGAAGGAGATATGCCCTAGAGGCAATAATAAAGTGGTTATTATTTATATCTTTATGTTTATGATAAATGTTTATATATCATGCTATAATTGTATTAACCGAAACATTAGTACATGTGTGATATGTAGACAACAAGGAGTCCCTAGTATGCCTCTTAAACTAGCTTGTTGATTAATGGATGATTAGTTTCATAATCATGAACATTGGATGTTATTAATAACAAGGTTATATCATTGTATGAATGATGTAATGGACACACCCAATTAAGCGTAGCATAAGATCTCGTCATTAAGTTATTTGCTATAAGCTTTCGATACATAGTTACCTAGTCCTTATGACCATGAGATCATGTAAATCACTTATACCGGAAAGGTACTTTGATTACACCAAACACCACTGCGTAAATGGGTGGCTATAAAGGTGGGATTAAGTATCCGGAAAGTATGAGTTGAGGCATATGGATCAACAGTGGGATTTGTGCATCCCGATGACGGATAGATATACTCTGGGCCCTCTCGGTGGAATGTCGTCTAATGTCTTGCAAGCATATGAATGAGTTCATAAGAGACCACATACCACGGTACGAGTAAAGAGTACTTGTCAGGAGACGAGGTTGAACAAGGTATAGAGTGATACCGAAGATCAAACCTCGGACAAGTAAAATATCGCGAGACAAAGGGAATTGGTATTGTATGTGAATGGTTCATTCGATCACAAAAGTCATCGTTGAATATGTGGGAGCCATTATGGATCTCCAGATCCCGCTATTGGTTATTGGTCGGAGTGAGTACTCAACCATGTCCGCATAGTTCACGAACCGTAGGGTGACACACTTAAAGTTGGATGTTGAAATGGTAGTACTTGAATATGGAATGGAGTTCGAATATTTGTTCGGAGTCCCGGATGAGATCCCGGACATCACGAGGAGTTCGAATGGTCGGAGAATAAGATTCATATATAGGATGTCATTTTATGTGAATTAAAATGTCGCGGAAGGTTCTATGGAAGGTTCTAGAAGGTTCTAGAAAAGTCCGGAAGAAACCATCAAGGAAGGTGGAGTCCACATGGGACTCCACCTCCATGGCCGGCCAACCCTAGTGGGGGAGGAGTCCCAAGTGGACTCCCCCTTAGGGGGCCGGCCAACCCCCCATATGGGAGGTGGAAACCCCACTTTTGGTGGGAGTCCTAGATGGGCTAGGTTTCCCCCTCTTATGGAAGGTTTTTGGTTCGGGTCTTATTCGAAGACTTGGACACCAACCCTTGGGGATCCACCTATATAATGAGGGGCCAAGGGAGGGGGCCGGCCACCCCAAGACCACAAGCTGGCCGCCCCCCCCTTGAGTGGCCGGCCACCCCCTCCCAAACCCTAGCCGCCCCCTCTCCTCCATATCTCCCGCGTAGCTTAGCAAAGCTCCGCCGGACTTCTCCACCGTCACCGACACCACGCCGTCGTACTGTCGGATTCAAGAGGAGCTACTACTTCCGCTGCCCGCTGGAACGGGGAGGTGGACGTCGTCTTCATCAACAACCGAACGTGTGACCGAGTACGGAGGTGCTGCCCGTTCGTGGCGCCGGAACCGATCGTGATCAAGATCTTCTACGCGCTTTTGCAAGCGGCAAGTGATCGTCTACCGCAGCAACAAGAGCCTCATCTTGTAGGCTTTGGAATCTCTTCAAGGGTGAGACTCGATACCCCCTCGTTGCTACCGTCTTCTAGATTGCATCTTGGCTTGGATTGCGTGTTCGCGGTAGGAAAATTTTTGTTTTCTATGCAACGTTATCCTACAGTGGTATCAGAGCCGTGTCTATGCATAGATGGTTGCACGAGTAGAACACAATGGTTTGTGGGCGTTGATGCTCTTGTTATCTTTAGTTTGAGTACTTTGCATCTTTATGGCATAGTGGGATGAAGCGGCTCGGACTAACTTTACATGACCGCGTTCATGAGACTTGTTCCTCGTTCGACATGCAACTTGTATTGCATAAGAGGCTTTGCGGGTGTCTGTCTCTCCTACTATAGTAAAGATTCAATTTACTCTTCTATTGAAAACATTAGTATCAACGTTGTGGTTCATGTTCGTAGGTAGATTAGATCTCTCTCGAAAACCCTAAACCACGTAAAATATGCAAACCAAATTAGAGACGTCTAACTTGTTTTTGCAGGGTTTGGTGATGTGATATGGCTATAATGTGATGATGAATATGTATGAGATGATCATTATTGTATTGTGGCAACCGGCAGGAGCCTTATGGTTGTCTTTAATTTTCATGTTGAGTAGTATTTCAAAGTAGTTGTAATAGTTGCTACATGAGGTGAACAACCATGAAGACGGCGCCATGAACCTTGACGCTACGCCGACAATGATGGAGATCATGCCCGTTGATGATGGAGATCATGTCCGTGCTTTGGAGATGAAGATCAAAGGCGCAAAGACAAAAGGGCCATATCATATCACATATGAACTGCATGTGATGTTAATCCTTTATGCATCTTATTTTGCTTAGATCGCGACGGTAGCATTATAAGATGATCCCTCACATTAATATCAAGATAATAAAGTGTTCTCCCCTCGTATGCACCGTTGTAACAGTTCGTCATTTCAAAGCATCTCGTGATGATCGGATGTGATAGATTCAACGATTCACATACAACGGGTGTAAGCCATGTTGCACACGCGGAATACTTGGGTTTGCTTGACGAGCCTAGCATGTACAGACATGGTCTCGGGACAACGGAAACCGAAAGGTTGAACACGAGTCATATGGATGATATGATCAACATGTTGATGTTCACCATTGAAGCTACATCATCTCACGTGATGATCGGTTTTGGTGTAGTGGATTTGGATCGTGTACCACTTAACAACTATGAGGGATGTTGTATTAAGTGGGAGTTCATTAGTAATTAGATTAAAACATGAACTAATTATCATAAACATAGTCTGATTAGTATTTTGAATTGATTTGTAGAATTGGCATCCGTTTTCTACTATGCGCTAGTCTTGTTATTGAGATAGAAATACTGTTAAAATATGACAAGAAACTTTACGGATTGGTACCGTATTGTTAAAGAATCAAGAATTGATTAAGTCCTATTGCAAACTTTTAGTAAACCTCACATTGTTGATTCAAAGAGCTATGATTTCAATTAGTACCTAAAGTTATCTTGTCTCCGTGAAACTTGAAGTTCAAATCTGTTTGAAAAGTAAGGAGCTGAAAATTTAGTTTTCAGAAATAATCAAGGTATGAGATATATGTGATATCTAAGACCTTATTGCAAGATGATAGAATAAAGTTTGGTGAGACTACATAAACTCATAAGTTTTATGGGAATGTACGAAGGTTGAAGACGCAAGGCGTCACAATCCTCCAACTATTGGGGCACTAACGATATTCGCATATCCATGAAGTGACCATCCTTATATATGCACCGTTACTAAGACTCGTCGTTTCGAAGCATCACGTGATGATCGGGTGTGATAGATTCTACGTGTGCATAAAACGGGTGCAAGCTAGATTTGCACATGCAAACACCAAGGTTAAAACTTTACGAGCCTAGCATGTACAGACATGGTCTCGGAAAGTCGTCATGATATGATGGATAAAATTATGAGTGAAATTGTTCATCATATTACAAAGTTACTAATAGTGAAATCTGGAACACTTGTCATATGATGATCAACTTCAAAGTAAGAACCTCAAGGTTATTGGTATTTGACCAACAAACCTAGAAGTTAATGATGTTGAAGTGTTTTTCTGAATAATGAGGAAAGCTAAAAGAGAAACCACAAAAGATATTTTGGCAAAAAGAAAAGAAAAGACTAGAAAGTCTAGCTCAGGTGTATATAAATGATATACATATTATGGTTGTATTCTTAGTTAAGTCACACTATGAAATTCTTGGGTATTAGTACTATATTGGTTGGTATGAAGTGTCATACAAAACAACGCAATACAAGAATACAATGGCCTAAGTGACTGACAAGGAATATGATAAGAATGCACGTCTGGAACAAAATAAAGTGTTATTATGTTCGTCGTTGGCATTCTATCTAGCCCTTAGGATTTATAATAAAGAACTTAATAATTGTTATTTTGCTCTGGTCAAATGAAAACAATGAGTTGTTCAAATTATGACATTACTCCATGTACGATGGATAAGTTATTATAAATCTTAATGGTGAAACACACATACATAACACTGACGCTAAAATGCCATAAGGCAAATGATTTGAATTCCACTTATTTGTGGAACCGCCATTTAGGTCATGTTAGAAATAAACGCATGAAGGAACTCCATGTAAATGGATTTTTGGAGTCATTTGATTTTTGAATCATTTGGCGCTTGCAAATCTTTTCTAAAAGAGAATGACTAAAATACCGTTCATAGGCCAAGAGTTGAACGGGCAACTAACTTAGTGAAAACATACATGATGATGTATGTGGTTCACTGGACATAGTTGTGTGCGGGAGATTCTTCTACTTCATGAAAACTTTCAACAATGAATTGAGTATATATATGTGAATATATTCAATAAGGAAGAAGTTTGAAACATTTGAATGGATTCAAATAAATTTCAGCATGAAGTGGAAATCATCGTAATAGAAAAGTCAAATATCTATGATTGGATCATGGTGGAAATATTTGAATTACGTGTTTTAGCGAACATCTAAGAGAGTTATGAAATTGTTCTACAACTCACATTTCTTGGAGTATCATAATGATGATATAGTATCCAAGATATGTATCCAAACCTTGTTGGATTAATGATGAGATAAAATATTATGACGCCATTATATTTTTGTGGATTATGCTTTAGTGACTACCGCTTTTACACTAAATAGAGCATCATCATGATCCGTTGAAATGACACCATACGAGTTATGGCATGGGTATAAACCCTAATAGTCCTTTCTTTAAATTTTGGTCTAAAGAGTTTACAAACCAAAATCGGATGGATGTCTTTGTTGGTTATCCCAGAGATTTAATTGGGAATTCTTCCCACAAGACAAAGACAAAAGTGTTTGTCAATGTTTCTTATTTCTGAGAAATTGTTTCTAGTGAAGTATTTGAGTGGGAGGACAATATATTTTGATAAGGTTTATGAACCTGAGCATAATGATCAGAGTAGCGCAGCATCGGAATTGGTTTCGGAAGCGGCCACAACGATCATGGTTCCCATGACTACAAAGTGTTTTAGTCATAGAGATCGAAGTACATATTGAACCTTGTAGGTATGGATTACTTTGTGATCAAATAAATGATTTGTGGACAAAGGATTGATTTTGAACAATGATAAACCAACTACAAACAAAGAAGTTATGATGGGCCCTGACTCCGTTAAAATGGCCATGCGCCATGAAATCCATAATAGATGAATACTTTTTGAAAGTAAATGGATCTATAGACTTGGATGAAATATCCTTGAAGAAGCTCGACTTGTTGAAAAATTGTTTACAACAAAGTTCAAAGAGTTGACTACGATAAGATTAGATCTTCTGTAGCAATGCTTATAGTCTATGTGGATTATTCTAGTAATCACTACATATTTCTTTTATGAGATATGCTAGTAGGATGGCAAAATACATTACTTATCAGAAGTATGTATTAAAAGGTGTATACAAGATACAACCAAGAGTTTTGCTGGTCCGTGGAATACTAGATAGGTATACAAACTTCAATTGGATAAAGTGAGTATCACGGAGTTGGAATCTTCACCAGATGAAATAGTCAAAAGAGTTTTTGATTTCATCAGAGACGATGAAGAGGCTTGCATTTGCAAGAAATTAAGTGGGAGCGCTAAGACACATTTATAATACTTTATGTAGGTGACATATAGTTGGTTATAAATGATGTAATTATATACTTGATTAAAAGGTTTCATTGAGAATTAACTTCAATGAAAGGATATGGACTGAAACAAATTTAGTGTCAAGATCTATGAAGATAGATTGAAACACATAAATAAGTTTAACTCGAAGTACATATGATGGATATTGAAGTAGTTCAATATAGAAATATTAAGAAAATGTTCTTGTCATGTGAAGATTTAACAAGACTTGAGTGTATCTGACACTCAATGAGTAAAAACACATGAGTGATTTTAGATCACGAATAATATGTACACAATCAGATATCTTGTGCTCTAAAATGTTATGAGCATATACCAGAATGATTCATGAGATGATCATTGAAAAACAGTAAGAATATTCTTGAAGTACTTAAGAAGAACCAAGAATATATATATATATATATATAGTTTTGTATGGAGAAATGACAAACAAATCGCTGTAAGATGTTGCACCGATATTTGTTCTGTCACATATGAAAATAAAATTTCAATCTCAAATTAGACTAAGTGTTGTTTTGAAAGGTAGCACAATGAGCTAGAAGTTGTCTATGCTAGATTTAGAAGAGTTCTAAATATTATGACGGATTCTACAAAAGAAGGCAGAGTATGTCATTGTTTTGACAATGACAAAGGATGTTAAAGTCAAGAGGTTCTTTGAGAACTTGGTGTAGTTCCGACAGAGTCAGAACTTTGAAGCTATATTGTGTGTGACAATATTAGTGACATATTTCAGACATGGAATTAAGGTTCCACGGAAGATCAAACATATTTAATGCCGACTCATTTGGAAATGAGTGATGCGTTGAGACGCAAATGAATTACGAGAATACATACGTTTACGAGCATGTCAGATCCGTTGACTAAAACCTCTCCCGTGAGCAAAACATGATAAAGCACCAGAAGGCCAAGGTGTTATATCTTTACAAATGTAAACTAGATTATTGACTCTAGTGCAAGTGGGAGACTGAAGGAGATATGCCCTAGAGGCAATAATAAAGTGGTTATTATTTATATCTTTATGTTTATGATAAATGTTTATATATCATGCTATAATTGTATTAACCGAAACATTAGTACATGTGTGATATGTAGACAACAAGGAGTCCCTAGTATGCCTCTTAAACTAGCTTGTTGATTAATGGATGATTAGTTTCATAATCATGAACATTGGATGTTATTAATAACAAGGTTATATCATTGTATGAATGATGTAATGGACACACCCAATTAAGCGTAGCATAAGATCTCGTCATTAAGTTATTTGCTATAAGCTTTCGATACATAGTTACCTAGTCCTTATGACCATGAGATCATGTAAATCACTTATACGGAAAGGTACTTTGATTACACCAAACACCACTGCGTAAATGGGTGGCTATAAAGGTGGGATTAAGTATCCTAAAGTATGAGTTGAGGCATATGGATCAACAAGTGGGATTTGTCCATCCCGATGACGGATAGATATACTGGGCCCTCTCGGTGGAATGTCGTCTAATGTCTTGCAAGCATATGAATGAGTTCATAAGAGACCACATACCACGGTACGAGTAAAGAGTACTTGTCGAGACGAGGTTGAACAAGGTATAGAGTGATACCGAAGATCAAACCTCGGACAAGTAAAATATCGCGAGACAAAGGGAATTGGTATTGTATGTGAATGGTTCATTCGATCACTAAAGTCATCGTTGAATATGTGGGAGCCATTATGGATCTCCAGATCCCGCTATTGGTTATTGGTCGGAGTGAGTACTCAACCATGTCCGCATAGTTCACGAACCGTAGGGTGACACACTTAAAGTTGGATGTTGAAATGGTAGTACTTGAATATGGAATGGAGTTCGAATATTTGTTCGGAGTCCCGGATGAGATCCCGGACATCACGAGGAGTTCCGGAATGGTCCGGAGAATAAGATTCATATATAGGATGTCATTTTATGTGAATTAAAATGTCGCGGAAGGTTCTATGGAAGGTTCTAGAAGGTTCTAGAAAAGTCCGGAAGAAACCACCAAGGAAGGTGGAGTCCACATGGGACTCCACCTCCATGGCCGGCCAACCCTAGTGGGGGAGGAGTCCCAAGTGGACTCCCCCTTAGGGGGCCGGCCAACCCCCCATATGGGAGGTGGAAACCCCACTTTTGGTGGGAGTCCTAGATGGGCTAGGTTTCCCCCTCTTATGGAAGGTTTTTGGTTCGGGTCTTATTCGAAGACTTGGACACCAACCCTTGGGGATCCACCTATATAATGAGGGGCCAAGGGAGGGGGCCGGCCACCCCAAGACCACAAGCTGGCCGCCCCCCCCTTGAGTGGCCGGCCACCCCCTCCCAAACCCTAGCCGCCCCCTCTCCTCCATATCTCCCGCGTAGCTTAGCGAAGCTCCGCCGGACTTCTCCACCGTCACCGACACCACGCCGTCGTACTGTCGGATTCAAGAGGAGCTACTACTCCCGGCCCACTGTTTGGGCAGGGGAGGTGGACGTCGTCTTCATCAACAACCGAACGTGTGACCGAGTACGGAGGTGCTGCCCGTTCGTGGCGCCGGAACCGATCGTGATCAAGATCTTCTACGCGCTTTTGCAAGCGGCAAGTGATCGTCTACCGCAGCAACAAGAGCCTCATCTTGTAGGCTTTGGAATCTCTTCAAGGGTGAGACTCGATACCCCCTCGTTGCTACCGTCTTCTAGATTGCATCTTGGCTTGGATTGCGTGTTCGCGGTAGGAAAATTTTTGTTTTCTATGCAACGTTATCCTACATGAGGTAGTTTCTTGAGGTTTCTCCCTTCTTCTGGATGCAGGCTTGTAGGTCGCTTGCCGTGGCAGGTCTTTTGTAGGTGCCTCTGAAGTGTTTCTCGAAAGCGGTCTTCAGGTCGAACCAGCAAAAGATGGAGTTCTTCTCGAGGTCACTGAGCCAGATCCGGGCTGGACCTACAAGGTACAACTGGAGCATGCGGCAGGCGATGTTAGGGGTTCCTCCGGCAAAGGTTACTGCATTATAGTAGTCCTCAATCCAGGTATCCGGCCTTTCGGTGCCATCATAATGCTTCAGATTTCCGGGTAGCTTGAGGTTCATCCTTGGCTTTGGTTCCTCTCGAATCATTCTGCCAAAGCACTTCGGACCAATGTAGTCGGTTCTGTATTCGTTAAGGCGATCCCGCGCGTCGCGCGAGCCGTGGCGAGGAGATTGTGAGCGAGAGCGAGATCTCCGGCCGTCGCCTCCGCCTCCACCTCTGCCGCCACCGCTAGGTGGTGGTGAGGGAGACCTGCGAGGTGGTCGGTCCGACTTCTTGCTTCCGCCATCTGATTCTCCTCGGCCTTCCCGGTGCTGGCTCCGGCTCCTGTGGCTGCCTTCGCCATGGCGAGGTTCCGGGTCGCGGCTCCGGCGAGGCTTTGGGTCGCGGCTCCGGCGAGGCTCTGGGCCGCGCTCCTCATTCCGACTCCTCCTGGGCTCGGGTTCACGAACATTCTTCTGGTTCCGGCGTGGTTCCGGCGAGCGCTCCCTGTTTCTGTTTCTTGGCAGTACGTTGTCGCGGATAACAATCCCACCATGCCTTGGGGGCCTGGTGTTTCCAGCTGGACTACGGCGGCGAGGGGGTCGCGGGTAACCGTTGGGCGGAGGAGAGGGGTTGCGATATTTATCTCGTCCAGGATACATTGCATCCTTTCCCTTCCTTGGATCTGACGAAGGCGTCTTTGACGGAACGGGGATCGGATTTGGGTGTTCCCTGGTTCTTCTTCTGCGCTCCGAGGATCCGGTGTGTGATTCATCATCGGGATGCCGATCGGCGCGGGCGTCCTTCTGCGCGGTAGATACACAGTTATCCGGATTGGATTCCAACCTGCGCGAAGTATCCGCCTTGCTTTGCTGCTGCATTGCTGAAGCGACAAGTGTGCGGAGGTAGTTGATATCAACCTCTTCGTCCTTCTTCTTCAACAGCTCCGCAGCTTTTAGCATGTTGTCCTTTGGGGTTTCCAGCGGCCGGTGCTCTGCGGGCGTGGCGAAGTTGATCCTGCGAGGCGGAATTGCTTCTCTAACAATTCGATCGGCCTCCGCCTGCGCATAGGTCATCTTTACTTCCCACTCTTTCGCCATGCTCTTGACCTGTTCGAGTGTGGCAGTAATTTCGCGATCCTGTCTGTCGAATTGGTCCGCCAAACCTGCAGCTTGTTCCCTTTCTTCCCTTAATGCGGCTTCGGTATCGGCGAGCTTCTTGGTAGTGGCCAGCATTTCCTGTCTAGTGGCTTCTAGAGCCTCCAGATCTGCGGCGTCGCCCGGGGTTATAGGTTTGTTAAGAACTGCTCGCGCCACCATCTTCTCAGCTGACAGGAGTTCATCCGAGGAAGAATCCCTGCGGGGTCGCTCCCGAGACATTGGAGATCCTTGGTGGGATGGTTGAGGGTCGGATTGGCTGGTTGGCTCTTCAGATCCAGTTTGTCCCAGCGCTGCTACCGTTGCGAGAACCTGCTTAGGCTGGGCGGAGTCGACTTCAGGCTGATCACCGAAACCGTACTCCCCTAGCTTGCGGTTAAACTCGTCAGTATCCATGGAGGGGGTATCTCCGGAAATTGGGCTCAGATTGCCCAAAATCGACTCTTCAACCGGAGCTTCGCTTTCTCCGACAGGCTCAGCCTGATCCAGATCTGCGCCGTTTTCCGGTGCCTCTACCTGCTCAGGACCAGCTCCGTCTTCTTGAGGGGCGGTTCCGGCGGTATGGGCCAAGAAGTGTACGAAGTGGCACCTCTGCTTTTCTAACACCTGGGAGACCCAGGCGGATCTGCATTGGTCTTCCACCGTTGTTTCCTGCTCAGGGGCGGATTGGGTGGGCTTTGAAAATTCCAGATCCGAGGCGGAATCTTCCTTAGGAAGCTCCTGCATCTCAGATCGGATCTTCGCGACAGCGTCCAGCTCTGCGGCGGTCGCGTCTGCGTTACTTACCAGTGGGTTTCCGTCGGAATCAACGGTTTCCCCGATGAAGATGTGTATGCCGCCAATTGGGACGATGGAGAGCTTGACGGGGTTTGTCCTAGCCGGAATCCAACACTCATCCGGAGGGACGATCGGCAGACTTCCGGCGTAGAGGACGCGCCCCACAGCGATGGTGTCGTCGTAGCTTCCCATGGCGGAACCCTCCCGGTTCCGGCCTCCAGACGCCACAGGCCCCACGGTGGGCGCCAACTGTCGTTGCCTAATCGACGGTACCTCGGAGGAGGGATCCTCACGAGGGGGAGAAGAAGTAGGGGCCATAGGGCGGAGTGCACACGGGATGGTGGTACGCGAGTTACCCAGCTTCGGAACACCTGCACGATGACAGGGCCTACTGCTGCTTGTCTGGAATTATCTGGGCGCTTTCGCGTTGTTACAATGAGTTGTGGTTGTGCCTCTAGGGCTCCCGGGATCCGGCTTATAAAGGCGCACGGATCTAGGGTTTACACGGAGAGTCCTAGCCGGAATACAAGTTGCCTAACTACGGTACAATGTCTTGTCGTGTACGTCAAGGATCCGCCTTCCTTCTAGGCCGTGCTGGATCCGGATACTTCATGGGCCTCCACAGATCCGGCCTCCTTCGTAGGTCGGTTAGGATCCGGCTACTCGTTCCTGGGCTGGACTCCATCCTTCATGATCTACAGCAACTGGGCCGCCCGATGGGCCACATGCCTCACCACCAACTATGGGCCACCCGGGCTTGCCGGAACTAAGCCATGCCGTTGATATACCCATAAAGTATACCCACAACAGTGCCGCTGGCTAGCAACCTACTGCTACCTACGCTATGAACACACCGAGATCCGTCGATTCCTCATCTTCCCGCCGCCGGAGCGACTGCCGGAGGGTAAGGAATCGAGCGGATCTACGACGGCGAGGTGGGAGCAGGAGGGGGATCACAAATTGCCTTCCTCTACTGTAGACAGGAGGAAGAAGACAGTCCAGACTCGTCACTCTAAGAATTTGCGTCCAGGCTCAGCAAAAAAAAATGTGCCATTTTATTTGTTCCTGCTAGACCGTCTAGGTAGAATCAAATCCAGTCCCAATCAAAACAGAGAACTTGCATCAATGGTAGCGACTCGCTTCTGCGTTATTTTCAATTGTGCGGTACGTGAACCAACTTTTGTATGCACTAGAAGATTTATAAATGGCATGTACTAGTAGACTTATTAATGGTAGAGAGAATAGACTCAAATCTAGTATTGACAAAGTTGCATCTATTTTTTCTCTGTAAATGGATCGATCAAGCTGCTAGCTTGCTAGTAGTACATATAGTACATATGGAAAAGGAGATAGCATGCGTCTAACGTCTAACGGCAAAGACTAGAGCACGTTCCAACAGTAGCATCATACATGAGTGCATCAGCATGAGCTATTTATCTACCAAAGACGCTTCAACAATAGCACCATAGAGATTGAGAGATAGATGATAGGTGGGTGTAAGAATTAATCAGTTTGATTTGTGTTTTGGGATCGCATGATGTTGCGCACGAGAACGATGAACGAATGTGATGCCATCCACACCCACATACAAATTGTCGCTCATATGTAACAAATGTTGGTTCATGTACGACATGAATGAAAACAACACTGCACGTTGGCGCAAGTTCTCTGTTTTGGTTCGCGACATGGATGTAATTTGAATCTACCTAGGCCGGCTAGCAGGAACAAATAAAGTGGCACATATTTTTTGTTAGGTTTGCTTGCATAATCAAAATATCTGAGAGGAACAGATTTGATTTATGCGTTATGGATGTTTGAAATGGATTCCTTTGATTTTTCTAATAAATTTAGACATATTATTTATATTATGTGGAGCTATTAGAATTAAAGGTATGAATTTCCGAAGTTTACATTATTAATAGAAGCAATTTTAACTGTTTGCATATTTTAATTATTTGAATAGTGAACTAAGTTTATGTATCTTAAATATTCAAACATTTCTGAGCACTTTCATATTAAAAGTTTTCCTTTTTGAATTAGTATTTATAAGTTATGAAGGTTTTTAAAAAAATTATACATGAAATATTCAAACATTTCTAAGCACTTTTCATAATAAAGGTTTTTCCATTTAAATTAGTATTTAAAAGATATAAAGGTTTAAAAGAATTATATTTGAAATATTCAAACATTTCGAGCACTTTTCATATTAAAAGTTTTCCATTTGAATCAGTATTTAAAAGTTATGAAGATTTTTAAAAAATTATATTTGAAGTATTCAAACATTTCCGAGCACTTTCATATTAAAAGTTTTTCTAGTTGAATTAGAATTTAAAAGTTATGAAGGTTATCCAGAAATATGGTGGTTCTATGCTAACAACTCCATGTGCCGCTCTCTTGCAATAATGAAAGTGAGCACTTCTGACGTGTGTGTACATAGGTTCCTTGATTTAACTAAAGTAGGTTTTTGGTATAATACTAAAGGCTTCTCAGTTGACCAAGGATACAACACTCCTTAGTACTCTGAATTTCAGCAACAAAATAGATTGGGATGCATCCTACCATGCACTTTTGGACTAATAAAAAAATTAAGAAAATCATCAATTTGTGGTCACCTCGGGCAAGTCCAGTTTTCATGGATAGTATCGCTAAGAATGTTTTAATGGAGGAAGTGAGCGAGAGAGGTTTTTTTTTTTGAAAGGAATGTGGGTGGGCCCACGGTGGGCATAAAACCCGAGGCCCGAAGCCCGAACCCGAATTACCCGGACCCGAACCCGAACTACCCGAAACCCGAAAATTCAGGCCCAATTTCGGGTGTCAAATCTGAAAGCCCGAAATTAGTTCAGGTAATTCGGGTGGTAACGTCGGGCACCCGAATAGCCCGAAGACCCGAAATTTTGCTAATATTGTATGCGAGTCTGTGAGTTTCAGAGATGAGAGATCGAGCAACACATTATTTAATCCTAGCCCCACAAGCAAACAGCGGACAGAGCCACACATGCACACAGCCTGGATGTGGAGCCGCACGTGTTGACCTTTCCAGATCCACAACCTATCGTCTCTCATCCGGGTTTAAGTTTTCATGGAAGCATATTTGTGTGGAGGCGGCGATAATTGTCGTCGATTCATCGAAGCAGCAGACGGAAGATGGTCGCAGTCGAGCTTGGAGGTCGTCGAGAGGTGGATGAGAGCAGTACTTCCACGCCGGCGGGGAGAGGTGCGAGGAAAGAGCAGCGAAAGGTTGAGATGGAGGAGTCGGCGGTGAGCTGAGGTAGGAACCAGAAGTTGAGCCGGAGAGAGAGAGGGAGGGATACTGTCGAGGGTGCTCCTCGGCAATGCCCTCCGATAGGGGCTTAGGGTTGATGGAATCCTGCAAGCTGACACGAGACATCGGTACACAGACAAGCGGGGAGAGCGATTTACCCAGGTTCGGGGCCCTCGATGAGGTAAAACCCTTACGTCCTGCCTGTCTGTTCTTGATTATGATGAAAACAGGTTACAATGGGGTGCCGAATAGTTCGGCTGTGATCTCGTCGAGTTGCTAGTTGCTAGGGTAACCTAGTTCTAAGCTTCTGCTGGCTAATATTGCTAAGGTTGATTGTGTCCCCCGATAGCCCCTCTCCTGGCCTTTATATAGGTGGCCAGGTCTCGAGAGGCCTAATCGAGTACGAGTAGGTTTACAATAGATCTATCTCTAATCTTTCCTTGTTCGGCTTCTTCGGTGTCTTGTACTTCAAGTAATCTTCCGCCGCACCGTCCTAGTGGCCCATCTTGCCATCGGGTACCTTCATGGACCTCCAGTTGGACCGTATAGGGTAGAGCAACATTGGTTACCCGAAGGGTAATGCCCACGTCAGTAGCCCCCGAGTGTCTAGCCGAACATAGTTCGGGTAGAGACTGAAGCATGTCTTCTTCCGAAGTTCTTCTCCTCGATCATTCTTGCTTTCCTTCTGTCTTCTATCGGGTGCGCGTCAGCGCTCCCGATGGGAGTAGCCCCCGAGTCTAGGTACGGATGCTTGCAATCCGTGCGTAGGCTCAAGTTGTACCACTCGAACATCTTCTTCTGCCGAAGTCTTTCCTGCAAGTCATTGTAGACCATCTGATATATTTTCTTTATGCAAGGGATAACGAATAACGTGCCCAACTTTTGTTGGTTAACTGCCGATGGCAAAACAACGTTACCCTACACAGAATCAAGTCCCCGGACATGATCCTGGAGTGCGAAAAAAAAAGTTCTATCGGGTGCGCGTCCAACGCTCCCGATGGGAGTAGCCCCCGAATCTGGGCACGGGCGATAAATTAAGTTTTTCCTTCGAGTCCTCATTCTATCGGGTGCGCGTCCAGCGCTCCCGATGGGAGTAGCCCCCGAGTCTAGGTGCGGATGCTCGGAATCCGTGCGTAGACTCAAGTTGATCACCCGATACTTTCTTATCTCTTCGTTTGCAATCATTCCTCATGACGTCATTGATGACGTTTTTCTGACACCTCGATTCTGATTGATGAGACGCGATCTGCCGGCCCTTTTCTCGAGCAATTCCCGCTCCTCTTCCACGATTAACGAGGCACCTCCTCGATTTCCGCAACCATTAACTGGAGAGAAGACCCACTAGCAGTACGAGGCTTTCCTTAAGTTTCCCAAGAGATAGAAATCCCTAATCTCTTCCTTCATTCATCCCTTCGTTGCTCTTCCTCTTCTCCCGTTCACAACTGCTTGCGCCGCCACCACTGCTTTCCAGCTTTTCCCGGATCTTGCGATGGTGAAGAAGAAGAACCCTAGCGCCGCCACCAGCTCTACGAGCGGAGGCACCGCCGCCAAATCTTCCTTGATTCCTCCGAAGGAGAGCGCCCCAAGCGCTCCTCCCCCAGCTCCGGCGCCGCCGGCGCCACCAGGCTCAGTACCCAGGCCCGAAGATTGGATAGCTTCGACCGTCACCAGGCGTGACGAGAAAAGATCCCGAAGCCTGGGATTGATCTCCTCCGATGAGGGGAATGTGATCTTTCCAGGTGCGATTTCCCGACCTAATCCCCCTGCTGGTTTTACCGTGATGTTCTTATCGTTCTTATATCGAGGTCTTTCGCTCCCCGTTCACGAATTCCTGCTCCATCTCTTGCGAACTTACGAAATCCAACTATGGCAACTCACCCCCAACTCAATCCTCCATGTTGTTGTGTTTATCACCCTCTGCGAAGCATATCTGGGCGTTGAGCCTCATTTTGGGTTGTGGAAAAAGATCTTCTATGTGAAGAGATACAGCAGTAGTAGCGGATCTTTTGTCACCGGAGGAGTGGGATTTGTAGCTCGTTCGGATGTCCACTATTTCAATTTCCCAATGAGAGAGTCCGTGCAAGGGTGGAGATTGAAGTGGTTTTACGCCAAGGATTCCTTGTCACCCGAATCTCAGCTTCCTCGCTTTATCGATGTCCTTGAAGCCGAGCCTAAGAATTCCTGGAAAAGTATTCTCTCTCCCGACGAAAAGGTAGCAGCCGATGAGTTATTCGCCAGATTTCTTCGGATCAAAGAAGCTGATGGCCAAACCATGGTCGGCACTGAAGTAGCGGCAGTGTTTCTGAAACGTCGAGTCCAACCAGTTATGGCTAGAATTCGCCCAATGTGGTTGTATTCGGGTCCGAAAGATGAGACCAAAATTAACGCTGCCGAACTGTCGGAAAAAGAACTGCTCGATGAAGTCCGTCGCCTCACTTTCTTCAGCCAAGAAGACTTGATCCCATTGATGTCTCCGTATACTCCCTTCGACGCCGATCATCCACCACCAAAGGTAGCTTCCCTTCTCAAATTCTTACTATGCTACTATTTTCCTAGTTGACATAATTACTGTTGTTCTCATCTGTCTTTTCTTCAACAGACCCTCGTAGCCTCCGGGGACCCACATAACTCGCCAAATGACATTTCCGAGGGAAGAGGCTCTTCAGAACCTGTTAACTTTCATACTGTTGAGCATACAAGCCCAACAAGCGATCACGATGACCCGATAGATCCCGAAACCGCTCATACCAATCTCCCTCCATCAGCCGATGACACTTGCCACACAGAGGGATCAGTGCGCGATGATGACGCTGATCACGATGCCTTTGTTAATGCAGCTGCGGAGGAGACCAGGGCTCTGCCTACGAAGAGATCAATCGGCGGCTTTGCCGATGAAGATGATCTTCTTGACATGTAAGTGTTTTCCTTCTTTTAACTATATTCAGTTCCTTGGTCTTCTCATATTTTTCTCATAACTTTGGTCGATCAAATCCTCCTTGTAGTGACGAAGTTTTCGCTGAGCCTCCGCCTAAGAGGGTCAGATCTGACGCTGTTTCGCCGGCCGCCGCAGCTTCCGAAGCTTCAGCTCCTAAAGCTGCTCCCGCGGCGCAAGCATCGACTGCTTCCTCCCTTTCCAAAGGGAAAGATGCTCCTGCTGCTACCATAGCTCCTCCCTCTGTAAGTCCTTCTCGAATATAACAGGAATCTTTTTGGAATGTGTCTTGCTAATGATCTTAAAACATTCCCTTTGTTCAAGGATCTACGAGGTGTGATATCCTCTTTAGAAGCCTTCGCCTCTCAATTTACCTCTCCGGAGGCGGACAAGGTTCGACTGCAGGAGGAAGCTAAGTCTTCCTCTTCAAAGTTAGATGGTGCCATTAAAAAGGCTACTGTCGTTGCCTAATCGACGGTACCCCGGAGGAGGGATCCTCACGAGGGGGAGAAGAAGTAGGGGCCATAGGGCGGAGTGCACACGGGACGGTGGTACGCGAGTTACCCAGCTTCGGAACACCTGCATGATGACAGGGCCTACTGCTGCTTGTCTGGAATTATCTGGGCGCTTTGGCGTTGTTACAATGAGTTGTGATTGTGCCTCTAGGGCTCCCGGGATCCGGCTTATAAAGGCGCACGGATCTAGGGTTTACACGGAGAGTCCTAGCCGGATTACAGACAGCCTAGCTACGGTACAATATCTTGCCGTGCACGTCACGGATCCGCCTTCCATATACATCGTACTGGATCCGGGTTCCTCATGGGCCTCCATGGATCCGGGATACTCTTATGTCGGTACGGATCCGGCTTACTGATCCTGGACTGGACTTCTTCCTGCATGATCAACAGCAACTGGGCCGCCCGATGGGCCACATGCCTCATCACCGTCTGTGGGCCACCCGGGCTTGCCGGATCTAGGCACTGTCGATGGTACACCCATGAAGTATACCCACAACAAGAGCCCCCGAGTTCTCGAGTTTCACTCAGTTTCCGCCATGCTTGTACCTTAAGTTTCCGGCATTGTTGGCAACGCGGAGAAACTTGAAGAACTCCAACTTTGCATTTTCTTCTTTTTCCAACTTACAGCCGGAAAATGCTCTCATCCTGCGGGACTTCATCCATCGACGTTCCAAAGAACATTTCCGGGTTACTCCCTGCTCGCGAACGAGAGCCAACTTATCCTCACGCAATTACCCGGAATCTTAAAAGACTCAAACGGTTCCGCCAATTCTGGCGCGATTTTCGCGCGATTTGTGCGGTAACTTATCTCTAGCCATTTTTACCGTTAGGGTTTGGGACACATGTCACGCATCCAACGGCGCGACGCTTGCGTTCCGACCACAGGATGCGGAGCACGAATCTTATCCCTTCAGCCTATAAATATCCGCCGTCGAAACCCCTTACCCCCATTCACCCCCCTATTCACCTCTCTGCCGAGCGCCGCCCGTGAGCTCTTCCTCTGCCGTGCCGGAAAAGTCGCCGGAGCATCACCGGAGCGAGCCCACCACCGCAGTGTTCTTCGTGTTCTTAACTCCGGCGAGCCACCGTGCGGAAAACTCGTCGCCGACAGCTCCGACCACCGCATACGCCATTACGGTAAGTCCTCGAGCTTCACCTCCGCGCCGTAGTTGGTAGGGATGAACCTGGGGAAGATGACGTTGGATCCGGCTAAATTACATTTTCCGCCAAACTCTTTTTCTTCAGATGTCTTCAACGACTCCACCTCCGAACTCGGAACCAATCATGGCAACGCCAATCTCCTCCGCCCATCCTCCCTTCGCTCCAGTCAGGCTGGATCCTTCAAAGGATTCCGGCAAGGAGGCTGAGGGGACCTCTGCTCACCCGGAGAAAACCTCCGGGGCGGGTCAAACGGAGCAGCAGGCGGAAGAGGCTGCCAAGAAATCAAAAGCTCGCAAGCGCGACTCCGAAGCTAAGGGAAAATGGTGGCCCTGTACCACCACCGAAATGGAGCTGAAGAACCTCGAGGCGGAGGGCTTCCTGCAACCCGGAAGCTGGAGGTCAGTTCCACATGAACCAGCTCCGGCTCCAAAGGACGACGAGATGGTGCTGACGAAGGCACTGGTGGAGCGCGGATTTTCATTTCCGCCTTCGGACTTCTTTCGGGAGATTCTGAAGACGTATGGACTCCAACCCCACAACATATCTCCGAATAGCGTGCTCGCCATCAGCAACCACGTCGCTCTCTGCGAAGGCCACCTCCGGGTAACTCCAGAGCTTCCCCTCTTCCAATACTATTTTTCTGTCAAGAAGGAGAAGATCCGCCAGACTTCCGAGTTGGCGACTTGCGGCTCCGTCACCTTCATAATCCGCCCGGGCCGCGTCTACCCCCCCCCCCACCGACCGCCACGAATCCGCGAGGTACTGGTCTGGGGGTTTCTTCTACTTGAAGGACGTCTCCGACCCCGCGAGCGACAGGAAGCTGCCGCCTTTCAAGAACTGCCCCGCCACCGAGCTTCCGTCATGGACGCACTGCCCCCACTTCTCCGACTCGCCTCAGCTGACCCGCGCTGTTAGGCGGATCTGCAAGCTCACGGAGGAGGGGCTGACGGGGAAGGATTTAACCCTTTCCTGGTTCACCAAGCGGATCCAGCCGCTGCAACACAGGGACCGCCTGATGTTTGAATACACAGGGCGCGACGATCCAATGCGCGCCACCAAAGACAATCTCTCCGCCGACGCCATCGACAAGAGGATCCGGGTCCTCATCAAAATCCCACGTGAACTCCACGTTCACGTATGCAACAAAGACATCCACACGGAGGGATCCGGAACCGCGGTACGTCGTCTTGACTTTGGTTTATTGTTTTTCTTCAAACTTTGTCTAAGTGTTAACTTTGCATTAGCTCGAGGCGCTTGAGGAAAATGAACTCGGAACTCTCCTCCGAGTCCCATCCACCGGCAACGCGGATCCGGAAGCCGCATCGGAGGCGGAAGCTCCTGAAGCCCCGCGTCCTGCGAAGAGGAAGAAGCCAGCCCCCTCCAGCCCTTATGCGAAACGCCCCCGCGAAGCACTCAGCATTGCGGCTACCCGGAAAGCGGAGGCGGAGAAGAAGCGCCTCTCGCTGATTAATACCAGCAACAAGGGGCAGCCTGCCATCCAGCTGTTCTTCAAGCCTTCCGGGTAAGCGTCTATTTCCGAGATCCAAGTTCTGATTTTACGCTCAAACTCGTACTTATGCTTTTATGTCATTTCTGAAGCTCCGGAAGCCAGCCCCCCAAGGCCCCAAGGGTCCCCAAGAAGAAAGCCAAGCCATCTCCGGCTTCCATTCCAATTACTCCTGAGGTGGAAGTTCCGCCCAAGGCTTCATCTGCCAGCAAGCCGGATCCGAAAGACGTCATCGACCTTGATGACCTTCCTGAAGATCCTGCCCACCATGGCGACTCCGCCAAGGGGACCTCTCACCCGTTCCTCCGCCGGATCAGCCAAGCTCCGCTTTCGCGGGGCCTGCGGAGAAGAACAAGAGCAAAAAGTTAAGCTCCTCCAAGTTACCAACGCGACTCGAGTCAACCTCCAACCAACTCCGTCCCTCCAGAAGCTTACCCTTGCACAACGTCACGCGGAAGTTTCCGCGATGCTGAACAAGGTATGGGGAAAGCCGGACGAGGAGATGCGAGAGCTCGCGGAACTGGAGGACAGCCTGAAGGATTTTTTCGCCAAGCACAAGGAAGTGCGGCAGGTAATACTAGCCCCCAAGCATTGGGTGATATAGTTCCGTGTAACATGTATTAGCCGATGCTTACCCAAAATATACTGTTAGGCGGAAATTTGAAATTTTTATCCAAGACTTTGAAATCTTCGCCAGCCCCCCAGATTTTAATATCCGACTAACTCTCTGCTGCTTCTCAGACCACGCGGAAACTGCACGAAGATCTGCGCGTGCACGTGCTGGAGCAAATCACAGAGATCGAGGGGCTGCGCCAGAACGCGGAAAATAGTCAAAAGGCTATCCAGCTGCTTGAGACCCGACTTCAAGGTACGAGATCCGGATCTTCACTTTTTTGTGCTGACATAGCTGTTCAGGGTGCATAATATGTGCAACTCTGCTTTCGAAGAAAGCGCAAGCACTCCTCGCTTGATGAACTATCCGCCAAGGTCAAGGTGCTTGAGGCGGAGAACGAGTCCCTCGTAACCTTCATGCAAGAATCCGCAAGCAAGGAGACTGAGGCGAGGAAAGAACTTTCCGAGAAGCATGCCCGCGAGCAGGCGGAGCTGATTGACAAGCTGGAGAAAAGCCAGGGCCGCGTGCTCTCCGTGATATCGAAGAACAGAGTTCTGGAGGAGGAGGCGGAGGCCATTGACAAACTTATCTTCCGTAAGCATTTTTCCGCGTCGTTGCTCCGACCACCTTGTATGTTTTCTCTCTGACGGAACTGAACCTCTTTCTTCCACAGCAAGCCTTGGCTTTGAGTGGTCCAAAGAGTCAAACCTTAAGAGGACGGAAGCATACGATGAAGCGCGGATTTCAATTGACGCGCTATTTGAAGCCTGTCGCGGAATCGCCACGGCTCTGTCGGCTGAAGAAGGTTAGAACCACAGTCATCGATACGATGACCAAGCTTATGCGACAGTGCCGGATTTCATCAAGGACTGGCAGAAGTCTTCAAAGACGCGGAGCCGCCTCCCTAGTCTTGGCCACCTGCAAGGCCTCACTTCCCTCGCTCAACCTTTGGCGGACGTTGCTCGCGGAGCCCCCGAGAGTTCCGACATGGGTGCCCTCCTCGCGGAAACCGAAGGCTATGAGCAATTGTTTGTCAGGCGAGTGGATCACTCGTTACGGTATAACAAGCACAATCTGCCCGAAGGATTTTCCGATGCGAGAGGAGGAGGCAGCGAGCGAACGAGTATTATGGGGAAGGATCCGGGTCAAGCAGCGAGCATTCCGGAGGAAACTCGGAGACGACTACGAAGCCGGATGCGAGTGACAGCGGCAACGGCTCCACCTACCAACAATCTGAAGAGGGGGACTCCGAGTAGAGTTCCTGTTTTAAACAATGAAACAAGTTGCATCATTTTGGCCCCAGCGAGGGTTTGTAATAAGACTTTAAATTCTTAAGTAGCTAGGAACAAAACGATTATGCATGGGGCGGAAACACTTATCCTGCTATCCGGTAATATTATGTGCATGTTTCGTTTTATGTCGGAAAGCAAGTGCTGACTTCATTGTTTTCCGGCTTACTCGCTTGACCTTCCGCGAGCCGGAAGACCTTAGCCGGAAACGCTCGCCAGCGGCGACGAAGCCCAATGGCAATCCGTCAATAACCGCGGAAACAAGCCCCCGGGCATAGGTGCCGAAATCGCTACTAGGAATCCACAAGTTCGCAATGAGATAACAACTTAATCAGAAAACTTAAGCTTACGCCCTAAAGGACGGTTTTGGAAATCACAACTTTCATACACGCCTAGGCGGAAATATCCAGCTCTGCGGTTTTAGTCGGAAAAAACATACACGATCTAAAATGAACAAGTAAAGGAGGTTGATAGACAAAGAGTGAACCATAAGCTTTATTTCATTGATCATGTATAACTATTACAGAGTTTGTAACTCGGAAAAAATATGCTAAGTGTAGAAAGGACGTAGCTGTGCGATATTCCAGGGGCGATCTGTTTCATCGTAGATGTCATCCGGATCCTCACGCTTGCGTTTCCGGTGCCAATTAGCAGGTCTATCCCTTAGCTCGCGGAAATCAACAAGGTAGTATGACCCGTTATGAAGCACTTTGCTAACGACGAAGGGTCCTTCCCATGGAGATTGCAGCTTATGGTCTTTCACCTGTCGAAGGCGGAGGACCAGGTCCCCTGCCATAAAGGAGCGTTTCCGAACTCGACGACTGTGATAGCGTCGGAGCTTCTGCTGGTAGATGGCGGAGCGCTGGTCAGCTAAGTTCCGAGCTTCCTCGATCAGGTCCACAGATAGCTGTCTGGCCTCATTAGCTGTTTCTTCATTGTAGGCGGAAACTCGCGGTGAGTCGTGGATGATGTCGGAGGGAAGCACGGCTTCGGATCCGTATACCAGGAAAAATGGGGTAAACCCTGTTGATCTGTTAGGGGTAGTTCGTAGACTCCACAGAACAGCTTCCAACTCGTCAGCCCAAGCTCCGGCTGCTCGTCGCAGCGGTTCTTCAAGGCGCGGCTTAATTCCTGATAATATTAGACCGTTAGCCCTTTCAACCTGACCGTTAGATTGTGGATGAGCCACAGATGCAAGGTCCAAATAATCCCCATTGTGTCACAAAGAATCCCTTAACTCTCCTTGAGCGAAGTTTGTGCCATTATCTCGTGATTATGCTGTGTGGGATGCCGAATCTCATCACGAGGCTGCAGATTTAATTTTAGTGCCGTAGCACCATCGGCTTTTCTCACTGTCTTAGCCTCGATCCATTTGCTGAACTTGTCAACAGCGACCAGGAGGTATTCAAAACCGCCAGGAGATGATCTTTTTAACTTACCAACCATATCGAGCCCCCAGACCGCAAATGGCCAGGTGATAGGTATGGTCTTCAGCTCTTGGGCTGGAGCGTTTGGTTGAGTAGCGTAATACTGACAACCTCGGCAGGTCTTGACTATTTTATCAGCGTCTTCTTTAGCTGTAAGCCAATAGAAACCTAACCGAAAAGCTTTTGCAACGAGTGATCTGGGAGCGGCATGATGCCCGCAATCCCCTGCGTGGATCTCTCTGAGGATTTCAATGCCATCTTGATTGGAGACGCATTTAAGAAATACCCCTGCTGCACTTCGTTTATAGAGCTGTCCATCAACTATTGTGTAGGTTCTGGCTCGTCTGACGATCTGTCGTGCGAGGACCTCGTCCTCTGGCAACTTCTGATCGATGAGGTAGTCCAGGAAAGGCTGTGTCCAAGCCGGAATGATAGCCATCACTTCTAGCCGGAGACACCGCCACCTCTCGGGTTTTCCGGTTAGCGCCCTTCACCGAGGGTATCCGGAGATGCTCCAGAAAATGCCAGCGGAATTTGCCTCTCCTGCCGGATCCGAGCTTGGATAGCATGTCTGCCGCTGTGTTATCGTTTCTCCTGACGTACTTGACTTCGTATCCGAGGAAGCACTTGGCGATCTCATCAACTTCGTCTCTGTAGGCCGCCATGACGGAGTTTCTGGCGTTCCAGGTTCCGGCTACTTGTTGTGCCACCAGGTCGGAATCTCCACAGCATATGATGTGCTTGATCCCAATTTCCTTAGCGATGCGCAGACCGTGTAGTAGAGCCTCATATTCCGCCATGTTGTTAGTAGCTTCAAGTGGATCTCGCAACATACCGCAGCTTCTTCTCCGGTAGGGGACTTCAGTGGTGACTCCGGCTCCCGAGCCTTGATGCTGCTTGGATCCATCGAAGTGCATGACCCATGTCTCGGTTCCGGCTCCAGACTTGCATCCGGAGCTTCATCCGATCTGCGACGAAATCTGCCAAGACTTGGGATTTTACCGCAGTCCCGGGCTTGTAAGCGATGTCGAAGGCGGATAATTCGATGCCCCATTTAGCCGTACGTCCTGTTGCGTCGGGCGTTGTTGAGAATTGTTGACAGCGGAGCCTTGCTCACAACCGTTAGTGGATGCTCTTGGAAGTAGTGTCTCAGCTTCCGGCTGCCTAGGAATACACCATAGGCTAGCTTCGAAAGTGAGGGTACCTTTGTTTTGACTCCGTCAGACTCCTCGCTAATGTAGTAGACAGGTCTTTGGACGTCATATTCATGACCTTCTTCCTTTCGCTCCACCACGATGACGAGGTCGATGACTTTGTTGGTAGCTGCCGGATAAAGGAGCATTGGCTCTGACTCACTGGGGCTGCCAAGATAGGTGGGGAGGTAAGTATTTCCTTCAACCCCGAAGAGCTGCGTCACATGCGTCATCCCGGCATAAATTTGTCCGTTTTCTTTAGCCAGGCTTGTACAGAGGTAGCGCCTTCTCGCCAAGACGGCTAACAAACCTACTGATTGCTGCGACGCAACCAGTTAGTCGTTGCACATCTTTGAGACAAGTTGGCCTTTTGATGCACAGGATTGCCTTGATCTTTTCCGGGTTAACCTCAATGCCTCTGTGTGAGACTATGAAGCCAAGGAGTTTTCCTACTGGCACGCCAAAAACGCACTTCAGCGGATTCAACATCATCTTGTACCTGCGGAGGTTGTCGAAGGTTTCGTGAGGTCGCCGATCAAGTCGGATCCTTTCCGGGTCATGACCGCGATGTCGTCGACGTAAGCGTGCACGTTCCGGCCAATTTGGTCCTTCAGGCACCGCTGCATCGTACGTTGGTAAGTAGCACCTGCATTTTTCAAACCAAAAGGCATAGTAACATAGCAGTAAGTACCGAACGGGGTTATGAATGAAGTCGCCTTTTGGTCGGATTCCTTCATCCGGATCTGATGATACCCGGAATACGCATCAAGAAAACACAGAAGTTCCGCCCCCGCCGTCGAATCAATGACTTGGTCAATGCGCGGCAAGGGGAACGGATCCTTCGGGCAATGTTTGTTCAAGCCAGAGTAATCGATGCACATTCTTAGTATTTCAGTGTTCTTTTTGGGTACAAGGACGGGATTCGCGACCCAATCGGTGTGGATAACTTCTATTACAAAACCTGCTTCTAGTAACTTTGCTAGTTCCATTCCTATGGCGCGGCGCTTCTTATCTCCAAAGCGTCGCATAGCTTGCTTCACTGGTTTGGCCCCCGGATTTATGTTGAGGTAGTGCTCGCGAGTTCCCTAGGTACTCCTGGACATGTCGAAGGTTGCCATGCGAAGATATCCATGTTAGCGCGGAGGAACTCGACGAGCGCGTCTTCCTATTTGGGGTCCATGTTGGCTCCGACCGAAACCTGCTTGGAAGAGTCGCCTTTGATGAGGTCGTGCTTCTTGGTTTCTATCGCGGCCTTGAAGGAGGTTTTCTCCTCAGAGATCTGCTTCTTGGTGGTCTGTATCTCAGTCGGATCCACCGCGGCTCTGTAGCCTTTCAGCTCTTCTCCAGATATCACACTCTGCGAAGGCGGCTTCGCCTAACTCGCACTCATGAGCCTTTTTGTAGTCTCCGGATACGGTAATCATACCTTTAGGACCCGGAATCTTGAGCTTGTTGTAGATGTAGCACGCTCTTGCGTGGAACTTGTGGTAGGTGGGCCTGCCGAAGATGACGTGGTAGGAGCTCTTGAAGGGCACAACTTCAAACGTGATCTTCTCTTCGCGGAAATTATGAACATCGCCAAAAGCCATGGGAAGTGTAATGCTGCCGAGGGAGTTCGCCTTCTTACCCGGAACCACACCGTGAAACTCAGTGGTGCTGTGTTTAAGCTGTTCCTTGGTGAGGTTCATCCGCTCTAGAGTCTCCAGGTACATAATGTTCAAGCTGGCTCCGCCATCCATGAGGCACTTGGAGAAGTCATACCCATCAATGCGGGGACTTACAACCAAGGCGTAGCATTCTTTTGGCACAATTGCGGGGTGATCCTTCCTATCAAATGTGCACGGTATCTCCGACCACCTGACGTACTGCGGCACAGCCGGAACTATGGCGTTCAGGATCCGGGTAGCTGACTTGGAGGCGCGTACTGTTGGGGTTCCGAGGAAAGTGTGGTAAGCCCCCACGCTCTTTTTGTCGAATGGATTGGATTTACCTGCGGCTCCTGCCTTGGGATCCGGCGAGTTATCATCCTCATCCATCGCCTCGGAACTATCATCTTCTTTGTCCTTGTTCTTGCCCTTGCCACCTTTGCCGCGTGGGCGGTGCTTCCGGCGCGCTTGTATCCTGCCTCCGGGTCGTTCTTTAGATCATTGACCCACTTGCGCTGCGGTTGGTGTGAGTGGACTTCCCCGTAGCCGGATCCGAGATGGGCTGCAGGGCATGTCTCTGTATTCCTCATAGGTTTGCGGGGCGCGGGATCCACCAGCTGTGACCTCGGAGGTATGCTGCTGACCCCTGCCGGCTCCGCCTCCGCGTCCGCGTCCTCTGCCGCCTCCTGAACCTCCGCGTTGAAACACCATGGCGATCATCTCGGATCCGCCACTCTTCTGGTCATCAGGGTTCTTGCGCTTATGGCTGCTGTTGCTACCGTTGTCACGGTTCTTCTTTTGCTGATGCAAGGGGATTGCTGTGGCTGCGAGATCCCCGCCGCGTCGTCATCGGCGGCAGTGTGATCGCTGGCGATGGTGATCATGTCGTCCAACGTCGCTGATTTGCATTGACCATGCAAGTTAGCTTGTGCCGTAGCAATCCTCCTCGCCGCAAGCCCCCAATGAAGGCGTGCATTGCTGTGCGGTTGTCGACGTTCTCGCACTCGTTTCTGCATGCCAACCATCGGGTGAGGAAATTCCTCGATGTTTCGCCCTTCTTCTGGATACATGCCTGCAGGTCGCTTGTTGTGGCAGGTCTCTTGTAGGTGCCCCTGAAGTGTTTCTCGAAAGCGTTCTTCAGGTCGAACCAGCAAAAGATGGAATTTTTCTCGAGGTCGCTGAGCCAGATCCGGGCTGGACCTACAAGGTACAACTGAAGCATGCGGCAGGCGATGTTAGGGGTTCCTCCGGCGAAGGTTACAGCATTGTAGTAATCCTCAATCCAGGTATCCGGCCTTTCGGTGCCATCATAATGCTTCAGGTTTCCGGGTAGCTTGAGGTTCATCCTTGGCTTTGGTTCCTCTCGAATCATCCCCGCCAAAGCACTTCGGACCAATGTAGTCGGTTCTGTATTCGTTGAGGCGATCCCGTGCGTCGCGTGAGCCGTGGCGAGGAGACTTTGAGCGAGAGCGAGATCTTCGACCGTTGCCTCCGCCTCCACCTCCGCCTCCACCGCTAGGTGGTGGTGAGGGAGACCTGCGAGGTGGGCGGTGCGATTTCTTGCTTCCGCCTTCTGACTCTCCTCGGCCTTCCAGGTGCTGGCTCCGGCTCCTGTGGCTGCCTTCGCCCTGGCGTTGGCTGCCCTGGTCGTTCCGATGCGGTTCCGGGTCACGGCTCCGGCGAGGCTCTGGGTCATGGCTCCGACGAGGTTCTGGATCGCGGTTCCGGCAAGGTTCTGGACCACGGTCCTCATTCCGACTCCTTCTGGGCTCGGGCTCATGAACGTTGTTCTGGTTCCGGCGAGGTTCCGGCGAGCGCTCCCTATTTCTGTTTCTTGGCAGCACGTTGTCGCGGATAACAATCCCACCATGCCCTGGGGGCCTGGTGTTTCCGGCTGGACTACGGCGGCGAGGGGGTCGCGGGTAACCGTTGGGCGGAGGAGAGGGGTTGCGGTATTTGTCTCGTCCAGAGTACATTGCATCCTTTCCCTTTCTTGGATCTGACGGTGGCGTCTTTGATGGTACGGGGATCGGATTTGGGTGTTCCCTGGCTTTCCTTCTTCTGCGCTCCGAGGATCCGGTGTGTGATTCATCGTCGGGATGCCGATCAGCGCGGGCGTCCTTCTGCGCGGTAGATACACAGTTATCCGGATTGGATTCCAACCTGCGCGAAGTATCCGACTTGCTTTGCTGCTGCATTGCTGAAGCGACAAGTATGCAGAGATAGTTGATATCAACCTCTTCGTCCTTCTTCTTCAGCAATTCCGCAGCTTTTTGCATGTTGTCCTTTGGGGTTTCCAGCGGCTGGTGCTCTGCGGGCGTGTTGAAGGGTATCCTGCGAGGCGGAATTGCTTCTCTAACAATTCGATCGGCCTCCGCCTGCGCATAGATCATTTTTACTTCCCACTCAGCCCTCATGCTCTTGACTTGCTCGAGTGTGGCAGCGATCTCGCGGTCCTGTCTGTCGAAGTTTTCCGCCAATCCTGCAGCTTCTGCCCTCTCTTCCCTTAACGCGGCTTCGGTACCGGCGAGCTTCTTGGCTGTGGCCAGCATTTCCTTTCTAGTAGCCTCTAGGGCCTCCAGATCTGCGGCGTCGCCCGGGGTTATAGGTGTGTTAAGGACTGCTCGCGCGACCATCTCTTCTGCTGACAGGATTTCCTCCAAAGAAGGATCCCTGTGGGGTCGCACCCGAGACATTGGAGATCCTTGTTGGGATGGTTGAGGGTCAGATTGGCTGGTTGGCTCTTCAGATCCAGTTTGTCCATGCGCTGCTATCGTTGCGAGAACCTGCTTAGGCTGGGCGGAGTCGACTTCGGGCTGATCACTGTATCCGTATTCCCTTATCTTGCGAACGAAGTCATCAGACTCCATGGAGGAGGTATCTCCGGAAATTGGGCTCAGATTGCCCAAAATCGACTCTTCAACCGGAGCTTCGCTTTTCCGACAGCTGAGCCTGATCCGGATCTGCGCCGTTTTCCGTGCCTCTACCTCGCTCAGGACCAGCTCCGGCTTCTTGAGGGGCGGTTCCGGCGGTATGGGCTAAGAAGTGTACGAAGTGGCACCTCTGCTTTTCTAACACCCGGGAGACCCGGCGGATTCGCATTGGTCTTCCACCGTTGTTTCCTGCTCAGGCGGATTGGGTGGGCTTTGAAATTTCCGGATCTAAGGCGGAATCTTCCTTGGGAAGCTCGCATCTCAGATCGGATCTTCGCGACAGCGTCCAGCTCTGCGGCGGTCGCGTCGCGTTACTTACTGCTGGGTTTCCGTCGGAATCGACGGTTTCCCCGATGAAGATGTGTATGCCGCCTATAGGGACGATGGAGAGCTTGACGGGGTTTGTCCTAGCCGGAATCCAGTACTCATCCGGAGGGACGATCGGCAGATTTCCGGCGTAAAGGACGCGTCCCACAGCGATGGTGTCGTCGTAGCTTCCCATGGCGGAACCCTCCCGGTTCCGGCCTCCAGACGCCACAGGCCCCACGGTGGGCGCCAACTGTCGTTGCCTAATCGACGGTACCCCGGAGGAGGGATCCTCACGAGGGGGAGAAGAAGTAGGGGCCATAGGGCGGAGTGCACACGGGACGGTGGTACGCGAGTTACCCAGCTTCGGAACACCTGCACGATGACAGGGCCTACTGCTGCTTGTCTGGAATTATCTGGGCGCTTTCGCGTTGTTACAATGAGTTGTGATTGTGCCTCTAGGGCTCCCGGGATCCGGCTTATAAAGGCGCACGGATCTAGGGTTTACACGGAGAGTCCTAGCCGGATTGGCTGCATGCCTAGCTACGGTACAATATCTTGCCGTGCACGTCACGGATCCGCCTTCCATATACATCGTCTTCGATCCGGTTCCTCATGGGCCTCCATGGATCCGGGTTACTCTTATGTCGGTACGGATCCGGCTTATCGATCCTGGATCGGACTTCTTCCCGCATGATCAACAAAGAATCAAGCCGCCCGATGGGCCACATGCCTCATCACCGTCTGTGGGCCACCCGGGCTTGCCGGATCTAGGCACTGTCGATGGTACACCCATGAAGTATACCCACAACAGCTACCATAGCTCGCTAGGAGGTCGACTCCCTAAAAGATGAGCTGAGCAAGCTGAAAGAGAAGCTGAAGGAGGAGGAAGCTCGAGCAGCAGAAAAGGATGAACTCCTTCGTCAATCTGCCTTGGCTCTACTTGGTAAGCTTTTTCATACATCTCTTGTAGATTATTACTTTTTATGGATCCGTTTCTTCATCAATGATTTCCTCCAATTGAATTTCTTGCAGAAGCCGCCAGCATCCCTGCTACTGCCTTGGACAAAGTTCCGAGCAATTCCCCGGCAAATGGTGTGTCGATGGTTCTTGCCACCCACCAGCTTACCCGGGAGCTTCTTGACAAGGGAAAGGGTGCTCTGGCGCGGATGCATTCGATGATATTCCCCAAGATCAAGCAGGAGAAAACTCTGGGGCAGCTGATTGATGCCTTCGCAGTCAACACCAAGGAAGTTATTAAGGTATTCAAGCGTACCTTGCGTACCTATGGTGTCCTCCTTGCCTTCCAACTTATGATGGGTTACAGCTTTAAGGCTGACATCGAAGAAATGACTAAGGAGCTGCCGAGAGAAAAAGATGGGCGATTTGTTGACTTAAGCGCCTTTACAGTGTCTGCCCGTACTTGTGCTCGCCAGCTTCTTGAACTAGTTTCATCAGGAAAGACATCGGCTGGCCCCAGCCTGTCGACTCAAACTCAGGCTCCTTGACTGTTGTAACGATTTTATCCTTGGGCTAGTATGAAACATCATTCTGTTGCGAGAACTTAAGTTTGTAATGAACACTGTGCTGGCAATGTTGCCAGCACACTTTTGTCATAATATCTTCATTTGTACTTCTCCTGATAGGAATTTCTTGTACTTCTCCCGATGGGAGTTACGTTGGATGCTTAATTTGTCCATATCCATCATCCTTTTAACGTTGTTGCCTGCAGGTTTTCCCGGTGCCCTCGTTTGTTGATGACTCTTCGGGCGTTCTTCCCGAAGGTGATCGAATCCAACGGATGAAGGATCGGATCACCCAGATGGAAAAGGACATGCGCAGCACGTACGCCTTAGCTGCGATTGTCAACAAGAAGAGCGAGATTGCAGCCGACGTGGAGCGGTACGCTCTTACTGAGCTACATAAATCTACCGAGAGCTTGAACTGTGAGTTCCTTGATCTCTGCGCCTTTTTGTCGATAGCGTCTTATCTGATCCTTTGTTTATTTCCGTGCCAGTCATAGCTCTGAACCGCGCAGAAGAGAACAAACGGATTCACGAGCGTGTGAATGCATTAACTCAGCTGTCCTCAGCCGAAGAGATTTTCTGGCGGGAGCACTCGAAGGCTTCGGCTGTCGCGCAATTTCAGGATCGGGTTCAGCAGGTCCACCACTTTTTTGACAAGTGCTACAAGGCTATGAGGGTGGTTTGGAAGACAATGTTCCCTTTGAACGCAGTTCCCCCGACGCTCCTTGCTTTGATGTCTGAATTTGGTAATGCCAAGAAGATTCGAGACTTGGTACGTGCGCAAGTTTTTGCGGGGGCCAGGTTTACACTTGCCCTTGTACTTGCCCGTTATCCTTCGGCAGGTTTGCTGTCGATTGCCAACGCGACTGGAGACTTGGAGGCACTGTATCCGAAGGTATTGTTGCCTGCCAACATAATTGTTGACAAACTCGAGGAGGACTCAAGGGTGCCTGAAGAAAGAGGAACTCCGCAAGGGTGATTTCAGGGATTACTGTCTGTAAATAGATAATTTGGCTACTTTATCCAAGTGTTTGGATTATGTAATGATGCCTTCTCATTCGGTAGATACATGCATATGTACTGTTACCATGTTATTGCCGTTGGCAAGTTTTGACTTGAGCGAATCTTAGTTGCTCGTTTAAATGTATGTATATTGGTTGGTTAGCAAATCATTTGAGTGATCAGCTCGTGTTGCAGGTTTTGCTAAACCTGTTGTATGCGCAACTTTGCTTTCAACCATTTTTAAATTTCGACAGGCACTCCCGAATATTTCGGGTGTAGTGGTTCTGCCGATGAGCCCGTTGTTCCTTGATATTTTCATAAGTAAAATATCGAACGTGGGTTGTTGTGTATTTCCAAACTCTTGCTATTTATGGCACTCGTAGAGGCATCTATAGCGGAGGGAAAGGTGAACATCTTTTAGCACTCGTAGAGGCTTTTTGAAGCGCGATCTTCTGCCTCGTACTATGTTTGCATAGTGATGGGGCTTAGAAGTTTTGTAGTTACTGCAATGCTTAACAAGAAATTGAAGCTTTAAGTTCTTATTTAATAAGGTAAGCACGAGGCTAGAGGGCGAAAAAAGGAAGGCCCTGTTTAAAATAAAGGAAAAAGGAAAATAAAGGCTAGTAAATTGCTTAAGCAAGGAAGGGGTTCTTCTCTTCTTCTGGCTTCTTCACCGCGTTAGTGGTTGCTGCAGCGTTGCTGGTTTCATCAGGGGTTTGGGCGGTGGTTGCCATCGTCTTGCTATCTCCTAAGCCTTCTGTGCCGTCAACTGCCGAACCCTTTGCTACCGAGGCTTCTGCTGCCGAAGCTTCTGCTGCCGAAGCTTTAAGGGCGAGAGCGGCTGGCTTCTTCTTGGTTTCCCTGCCATCTTTTTCTTCCTTGATTTCTCGTAATGACAGCTTGGGCGGAGGGTCGACGATTTCTTGCTGTGGCCCGAACTTTGCAGCAATCCTCTGAAAGTCGCGATCACAATTGTCCGAGCGTGAAAAACTTCCATAGACTGTGATGTTTGTCCCATTGTTCCCAGGCATTTTCAGCTTGAGGTATGCGTAGTGCGGCATAGCCATGAACTTGGCATAACCTGGTCTCCCAAGTATAGCGTGATACTGTGACTCCCAGTTCATTACTTCAAACTCGATCTTTTCCTTCCTGAAATTGTCGGCTTTGCCGAAGACGACGTTCAGGTAAACTTTGCCAAGAGAGTAGTCCGGTGCGGTTGGAAGGATCCCATGGAAGCAAGTGTCTGTTTCTTCTAGCATCCTCATGGTCATCCCCATACTTCTGATTGTGTCGACGAATATCAGGTTTAACCCGCTTCCACCATCCATGAAGACTTTGCTCATCTTGAACCCCCAATTTGTGCTTCGACTACTAAGGCAGCGTGTCCTGGTTTTGGTATGGTCATCGGGTGATCTGCTCGACTGAACGTAATGTTCTGAGAGGATCACTCGACATACTCGGGGATGTTTGCCATGATGCTTTCTGCCAAGTTGATCTCTCGGGTGAGCTTCTTCATCTCTCTTCTTGAGACACCTGTCCTATGGATCATGCTCATCTGCCCACATGGTGGTGGAAACGCCTCGTTGGGTTGATGAGGTTGAGCCTGCTGGACTTGATGCTGCGGTGGAGGTGGGGGTGGCGGTGGTAGCTGTTGCTGGCCTGACTGCTGGATGAGTTTGTGCATGTCTAGGAACTGCCGACAGTCCCTGAGCAGGTGGCTCGACTTCGTTTTGCCGTCCTTGGAATCGACATACGAATGCAGGTAACAGGGGGCGTTGATCTGCTCAGCGTAGGGTAATTCAGGAGTCTTCTGCTGTCGTGGTTTATAGGTGCCACGGTTCCCAGAGTTGTTCCGATTGCCGTCGTGTCGATCGTCTCGATCGTAATATCCTGTAGCTACCAGATTGTTATCATCATAGTTGCGGTTCTTCCTTCTTTTGTGACGATCCCTTCGGCCGCCCGAGTCGTGCTTCGGCTGGTCATCGTTTTCGTCGTCACTGCGCTGTCGTGGCCTTCGTACATTGTCCTCGCCATCAGCCCAACTGTTGGCGATTTCCATTAACTTGGTTATAGTTTTTGGCTTTTTGCGCCCAAGTTCTTCTATGCAGCTCTCCCGCTGAAAGCCATCGCTGAAAGTGTCGATTGCTCTGTCGACAGATACGTCTTCGGCAGCGTTAAGGTGGGCACACACAAATGATTGTTCCATTGATTCTTCGGCCCCCGTTGCTCCTACGAGGTTCTATATGATACAAAACATTTAGTAAGACAAAATAGCACATACGTGAAATACTTTTAATATATATGTACAGAATATACCTCAGTGTTACCAAGCTGAAGAGTGAGCATCTCAAGAATTGGAGAGTGTTGCAGAATGCAAACTAGATCAATAGCCCTAAACCACTCATTGAGTAACAGAGTCTTCAATTTTTCAAATATGGGGCACCATTTTAAATCCCATCTGTAGATAAACTGGAAAAATGCAAATGAACAAAGATGAATTGCGAGGATTTATAAGATATAGAAGAATTTAAGTTAGTAGAAACTTTTGAGTTGATAATTCAAATTTCAAAGTAACTAAGAAAGGACAAGAATACAGTTTTAAGCCCCGTAAATATCACATTACATCCTATGAAGCCATTATGTTATTAATTCATTAATGTGAGGCCCGTTGGTATAGATAAAAGTACCGAGCATGGTAATCATTGGTTATATGCAGGGCCGACAATGGATAGTGACATTACAAGAGAAACAGCGGGTGGCTTATATGATATAACAATAGCAGTAAAGAAGGCAGCAAGTGTAAGCGTACCGTTTTAGTGTTGCCTATCAACTCCAGACTGGCAGCACTGGACAATCCATTTAGAAGCACACCCTCACCCGCAGGATAAGCATGACAAGCACAATGCTGATCTTCACAGCCCTGTCCGTTGATGCTACAGAAATCGCCGCAATCAGAGGAAAGACCAACATATGCCTCTATCAGAGATTGCATGTGCCCAAGGGAGGGGGTGAGACCCTCAAAACCGTCAAGTTGCAGTGTGATCAGATTGGGGGCAACGATGCGAACATGGGAATCCCGAGGAAACTTAGAGAAAGTAGTGATGCAGAGATGTTTTAGCGATTCGGAAGATATGGTAGATGCATGGATGAAACAATGACCCATCTTTAGATTATGTAGTGCCGGGCAGTTGGAGAAATCAAGTGAGGAGCCTTGGAACTTGGCATTAAAAAAGTTTAGGATCTTCAAGTGCTGGGAGATGAAAGGCGCATCGTCATAGCGCACGGGTAGACCAAGGTAATCAGATGTGACCTTGAGGCACTTAACTTGGCACGTCAGTGCGTACTTGACCCACAGCTCGGCATCCTTGTCGCCGGAAAATGAAGTGAGCACGCAGCATTTGAGAGGCGAGTTTCCACGGACCTTGATTAGGCCTTGTTTGGTAGTGGAGTATTAGTGGGGATTAGTGGGGATAATCCTCTAGGGGATTGGGTTAATCCCCACCTGTCACTCAATCCCCACAAATATTCCCCTGCCAATCCCCAATCCCCTGTTTTGAAAAACACGCATTTGGTACTCAGGGTTTGTGCAATTCAGGGTTTGTGCACAAGCTCAAGCTCATAACAGCAAGACAAGAAACAATGGAGATATTTCAGCGTAAGTTACAAAAGATTCAATTTTTATGGCAACAATTTAACCCAAGTCTGTATAGTAAACATCCAACATGCATCAGGAATTAAAACACAAATTTTCAGTCATGTAATGCGCAACGGTTCGGCATAAATTAGGAGACTCTGTTCATTTTGGAAACTCTTGGAAACTCTGTTCATTTTGTTCATGTGATCTTCAAAAAACATCCATGTATCGTCAGCTGAAATAGCAAAAACAGTGAAGCGGAATTAGATCAATCCAACAGCAAGATCAAGAAGACAGCTGCTGTATAAAACTTGAAAATAGAAAAAATAATGAAACACTGGCTTCAAGTTTCACTAGCAGCAACTGGTTTTACATTGAAGTGCAGGATAAACACATGGCAAGCTCAGTCATAGAAAAGAAGATGCATATGCGTTAAACAAATTGAGCAAGCTACTCTATGCGTGCTTGTTTGGACATCAAAATCACAGGTTATAGCGCCCAAAAAGATCTGCAGATTTACTACTCGGCATATCGTGCTAAGTTCTTAGCCAATGCAGTCTTATCGTGCCTCCGCAGCGAAAACTAGGCAAACAACAGACCGGTTTCTGCAGCGAAAACAATAGATGCTGAATATACCACTGCCTTGTCTACGTGCCATCAGAGTTACTGAATATACCACTGCCTTGTCTACGCAATGTTGGACAGAAGACACACATGCACTTACTATAAACCATTGGCACTTTCAGGTCTTTCTATGAAACAAAATTTCATGGATGCAGTCTCCACTGATTTTGCACACAATTTTCATCATAAAACTATTTTAGGAACGGTAAATACTCCAGGAAAGTGAGCTACATACTCCAGGAATAAAAGGACCATGTATTGTGATTAAAATGACCATGTACTGTGACTTCCCATCATTCTAAGCATCCAGTATGGTTATAGTACAACAGCAAAGCATGCATTTTTCTGGTACCGTGAAGTAGCAATGTTAGTTGTTGACTAGCAGGAGAAATTAAAAACAACATACTAGGGCGACATATATATAAACACTGGTTCCAACATGTATACTCAAAAGTCTCAAGATGCCTAGCAATGAAATGAGAATAAAGCTATTGAATTGTTAAGTGCCTTTGCATTTCAGATAATAATGGTTTGACATCAGGGAGTAATTAAATAAATCACAAGGGTGTAATAAAGGGAGAGAGACAATGAGGCTATTACCTCATGGTAACATGGCCATCTCACCATTAAGCCAAGCTAGTGCACTGCCATCATTATCCTAGACGGAGCGGAGAAATATCTCGCGGTTATCGACACTTTTGAAGACCACAAAGGCTTTTGGTTTTGCCACAAAGCAATTCTCTGACATGCTCCTTGCCATATACAAACGAAAGGTGTCTTTGTTTTTACCATGTCAAGTGGAAGTACAATGCAGGCAAAATGACAAACATAAACTCTTCATCTTTGTTTTTCCTCTTCCTAACACGTTCTACACTCCGCAAGTCCATGACAACCTATATTAATACACAGAAAATACACTTCGCAAGTTAACTGAGTTGTCATGGTTTAGTTTAAAGGAATTCCTTATGTTCCAGGGAGTAACAATAGTACATTATTCAAAACAGGGAGCAAAAGCATCTACTTTGCACATACATTATTCAAAACAGGGAGCAAATGGCATACAATAAATATTAAATGGAGCAGCTCGACAGTGAACCAGAGCAATACATCGGATACAAACTGAGATAACTTATATACCGAGAGATGAAAATTGAGGAAACATGAATAAACAGAAAATTATTTAACAAACCAGCAAGCACTCAAACCAGCACTCAAAACAGTTAAACTAAAATGGTGCATTATACTCTGGTCTAATCTTGGCATGGAGGTTTTGAAAAGATTATCAAAGTGTTCGTAAAATGGTGCATTATACTCCGTATATGACATAGAAACCTGCAAAATTTCTTTAAAAAATACTATCAGTTTGCCTGTGCATTTTCTTCAGTCAGTTTCGACTCTGAACTCCCGCGTGCTGTGCTACAGACTACAGCGTCAGGTCAGGAAATATGGCTCACGACGAGGCGGAAGGAGCGAACGGCTACAGACACTCAGATCGGGAGCCGGCCTGGCTGTGCCGCGCGTAGACCACGCCATAACGCACACCAGGCCTCTACAATGGCGAACGGCTACAGGCACTCAGATCGGGAGCCATGGAAGAAAAAAGAGCGAGAGAGAAGGGGGCTTACCGGAGATCGAAACAGCAGTAGTGGCGGCGCCGGTCAGACTGCAAGAACGGCGGCGACCTGATGTGGGAGCGGCTAGGCGGGATCCATCCTCTCCCGCCGCTAAGATGCTCCGCCCCTCTCGCCGGCAAGATGCTCCGCCTCTCCCGCAGCGGCTCTGCTCGCCTCCGGTCGCTCGCCGCCGGTCGTTCGATAGGGTTTGGAGACGAAGACTTGGAGTCGGGGACGGGGATAATACGCGAGGTCCAGGTCCGGGATTCGGCCCAAGGAAAAAAATAGGTCGGGGACGGGGTTAATCGGGGATAGGCGGGGATTTTTTGGCCCAAAACTCCTCTACCAAATGGGCTTTCGGGGATTAGCGGGGTTTGGGAAATGGGCCGGGATAATACTCTCCCATCCCTGCAAATACCCTGGTACCAAACAAGGCCTTACGAGGTTAACGATCCTTTTGAAGCGCTTCCACGCCTCGCTCTTTAGCCCGTAATCGTAGGAGTTTAAGTTGAGGGTGGTCTCGCGCCTCCAGAGGTCGCGCCACCGGGTGTCGAGCACGCAAGTCTGCAGGGCGTGGCCCGACTGAAGGAAGGACAGCACGTGGCGGAGGAGCTCGTCGGGGAGGCGGCGGAAGGGGTCCTCGCCGTCGCTGCTCTGCCAAAATTGTCGTCCCTGGTTTGCCAAAATCGTGGCTGTATTGCCAGAATCATTGGTATCCGCCGCAGGAGTGCCTAGGAATATCCCAATCCCCGAGTCCGGATCATCCCCGGTTTCAGCAGCACTAGCAGCCATCTCGCGCGGGCGCGCTTTCCGTCGAACAGGTGGCGGGTGCTCTGCGGGGGCAGGAAAGCATGATCAGCCGGAGCAGGAGAAAATAGGGCAGTTCGTCGCCGCAGTGGTGGAAACCCTCGATCTATACTACACTTCACTTCATCTAGAAAGGAATACGTGGAAAAACGCAACATCACCTGAGCTCGAGCAGCGGCGCGCCGATCTCCCGTGCGGCCGCCGCGCAGCTCGTCCCGTCCGCGGGGAGCTCGCCGGGTAGGAGAGGGCGGCGGCGGCGCTACCGCGCAATCAAGCGACGGTTCACAATGGCTGGGGATCGAATAAATTGCACCGGAAGAGAAGCGATTTAGGAGAGGAAACGGCGTACAGTTACTAAACTCTCTACTGGTAGATACGGTACCGCTCACCGATTTTTAGTTAGGGCATCTCCAGCTGCGCGACGCATTTGGGACGCCCAAAAGTGGTCGCGAGCGTCCGTTTGCGTTGCCCCGCGGACATATTTTGTCCGCTCGTCCGTTTGCGTCTGGGTGCGCTCCTACCGGGACGACCCATTTTTTGAATTGCAACATAGTAAAAACATTGAAAGTAGTACATAAAAATAAAAATGCATAAAAACTATACAAAGTAGATCTATAGGCCTAAACTACTTGCTTCCTGACGGGCCGGCACCGTCGTTGCGTCGCTCCGTCGCCTGCTTCTCCGCCGCCTCCCGCACGGCCGCTATGGCTCGGTGCGCCGTCGCGTCCTCTTGCAGGCACTGCTCCAGCCTCGCGTTGGTGGCTTCGTCCTTGAGCGTCTCGAAAGACTCGACGAGGGCCCGCTGCTCCGCCGCCTTCTCCTCCGGCGTCGGCGCATCAGGGTCATCGGAGGACCAAGATATCTCCGAGTCGGAGTCCTCGGCTGCAGCGGCGGCCGCCTGCCTGCGCTGTTCCAGCTCGGCGTCCAACGCCGCGTGGCCCGCCAGCTCCTCCTCTGCTTCCTGCGCCGCGAGTGCCAGGGCCGCGGCATCCCTGACTGGGTGGAGGAGATCGGTGCTATCTTCGGAGTCGAGCTCGTCGACGCCAGAGGAGGTGGAGGTGGAGGCGCGGCAGCCTGGCCGCGTCCGGCGCTGCTCATGGTGGATCTGCTTGAAAGGAAGCGGCGCTACGGCAGCGGCGGCTAGGGTTTGTGGGGAGGAGATGAGATGCTCGCGCCCCTGTATATATAGGTCGGAGGCAGGGCGACGGCCGCGCCACGCGTGGCATCGCCATTACTACGTGCGCAGAGGTAGGCGACGGCCGCGCGCCACGCGTGGCATCGCCATTAACGCGGCCGCAGACTGCCGAAGAGACGCCTCGGTGCCAGTACTGGCGGAGAAGACGCATCGACGCTGCGCACGCTCGCGGAAGCCGAGGCACACCATTAACGCGGCCCTGCAAAGGCTGCAGCGCGCCGCCCGGAAGTAATGCCGCGGAAGACGAAGCAGTTGTGCCGCTGCCAGGCAGGCCCGTGCAAGGACCTAGCGGACATTTTCCGCGACCGCCGAGCGTCCGCGGAGGCAAACCTGGCGCATATTTGGGCCAGATTTGCGTCTCCGCGGACGGCCCGGTCACTTTGCGTCGCGCCGCTGGAGGTGGTGCACGACGCATTTTCGATCACGGCGGACACAAACGGTTGCTGAGCGTCCGTTTGCATCGCGCCGCTGGAGATGCCCTTAAGCGCCGGTGGTTGCACCTACCCTATACAACTAAGCACCGGTACTTAAGAAATACGGAGTAATTGTTTTGTTTATTTTCGTAAGCACTCTTTTAAACACCTCTTTAATCAATTCGATGGAGGAAACGAAGTTTTTTTCATTCCAGTTAATTAGAGAAAATCCCAGTTAATCAATTTGATGGAGAAAATAAACCATTTACCTATAAAAAGGTTTCATTTAGATTGCAAAAATTGGGAAATTGCATATTTATTTCACTTTTCTACTCCCTCGGTCCATAATAAGTGTCGGAGGGAGTATCTAACTTCTACCCACCCCCTTCAGCTAGCGAGAGGGTGACCAGTAAGAATTCCTCATCCCCTTGTGTCGCCTCCTCCAGGCGACCGGGGGGCGAAACCCTCGACCCCGCCGCCATCTCTCCCCCTCCCTCCTCCCCGCCACTATCCTTCCTCTCGTCGCCCCCAGAGGCAGCCGTCAGACAAGTCCGTGTGGCGCCGGTGAAAGGGGGCAGTGAAGGAGATATGCCCTAGAGGCAATAATAAAGTGGTTATTATTTATATCTTTATGTTTATGATAAATGTTTATATATCATGCTAGAATTGTATTAACCGAAACATTAGTACATGTGTGATATGTAGACAAACAAGAAGTCCCTAGTATGCCTCTTAAACTAGCTTGTTGATTAATGGATGATTAGTTTCATAATCATGAACATTGGATGTTATTAATAACAAGGTTATGTCATTGTGTGAATGATATAATGGACACACCCAATTAAGCGTAGCATAAGATCTCGTCATTAAGTTATTTGCTATAAGCTTTCGATACATAGTTACCTAGTCCTTATGACCATGAGATCATGTAAATCACTTATACCGGAAAGGTACTTTGATTACACCAAACACCACTGCGTAAATGGGTGGCTATAAAGGTGGGATTAAGTATCCGGAAAGTATGAGTTGAGGCATATGGATCAACAGTGGGATTTGTCCATCCCGATGACGGATAGATATACTCTGGGCCCTCTCGGTGGAATGTCGTCTAATGTCTTGCAAGCATATGAATGAGTTCATAAGAGACCACATACCACGGTACGAGTAAAGAGTACTTGTCAGGAGACGAGGTTGAACAAGGTATAGAGTGATACCGAAGATCAAACCTCGGACAAGTAAAATATCGCGAGACAAAGGGAATTGGTAATATATGTGTATGGTTCATTCGATCACTAAAGTCATCGTTGAATATGTGGGAGCCATTATGGATCTCCAGATCCCGCTATTGGTTATTGGTCGGAGTGAGTACTCAACCATGTCCGCATAGTTCTCGAACCGTAGGGTGACACACTTAAAGTTGGATGTTGAAATGGTAGTTCTTGAATTATGGAATGGAGTTCGAATATTTGTTCGGAGTCCCGGATGAGATCCCGGACATCACGAGGAGTTCCGGAATGGTCCGGAGAATAAGATTCATATATAGGATGTCATTTTATGTGAAATAAAATGTCGCGGAAGGTTCTATGGAAGGTTCTAGAAGGTTCTAGAAAAGTCCGGAAGAAACCACCAAGGAAGGTGGAGTCCACAAGGGACTCCACCTCCATGGCCGGCCAGCCCTAGTGGGGGTGGAGTCCCAAGTGGACTCCACCATAGGGGGCCGGCCACCCCCACATGGGAGGTGGGAATCCCACCTTTGGGTGGGAGTCCTAGTTGGGCTAGGTTTGCCCCCTCCTATGGAAGGTTTTGGTTTCGGGTCTTATTCGAAGACTTGGACACCAACACTTGGGATCCACCTATATAATGAGGGGCCAAGGGAGGGGGCCGGCCACCCCAAAGACCATAGCTTGGCCGCCCCCCTTGAGTGGCCGGCCACCCCCTCCCAAACCCTAGCTTTGCTCCTCCACTTCATATTTCCCGCGTAGCTTAGCGAAGCTCCGCCGGACTTCTACACCGCCACCGACACCACGCCGTCGTGCTGTCGGATTCAAGAGGAGCTACTACTTCCGCTGCCCGCCGGAATGGGGAGGTGGACGTCGTCTGCCTCAACCACCGCACGTGTGACCGAGTACGGAGGTGCCGCCCGTTCGTGGCGCCGGAACCGATCGTGATCAAGATCTTCTACGCGCTTTTGCAAGCGGCAAGTGATCGTCTACCGCAGCAACAAGAGCCTCATCTTGTAGGCTTTGGAATCTCTTCAAGGGTGAGACTCGATACCCCTCGTTGCTACCGTCTTCTAGATTGCATCTTGGCTTGGATTGCGTGTTCGCGGTAGGAAAATTTTTGTTTTCTATGCAACGTTATCCTACAAAGTGGTATCGTGAGCCGTGTCTATGCATAGATGGTTGCACGAGTAGAACACAATGGTTTGTGGGCGTTGATGCTCTTGTTATCTTTAGTTTGAGTACTTTGCATCTTTATGGCATAGTGGGATGAAGCGGCTCGGACTAACTTTACATGACCGCGTTCATGAGACTTGTTCCTCGTTCGACATGCAACTTGTATTGCATAAGAGGCTTTGCGGGTGTCTGTCTCTCCTACTATAGTAAAGATTCAATTTACTCTTCTATTGACAACATTAGTATCAACGTTGTGGTTCATGTTCGTAGGTAGATTAGATCTATATCGAAAACCCTAAACCACGTAAAATATGCAAACCAAATTAGAGAGCGTCTAACTTGTTTTTGCAGGGTTTGGTGATGTGATATGGCCATAATGTGATGATGAATATGTATGAGATGATCATTATTGTATTGTGGCAACCGCAGGAGCCTTATATGGGTTGTCTTTAAATTTCATGTTGAGTAGTATTTCAAAGTAGTTGTAATAGTTGCTACATGGAGGACAATCATGAAGACGGTGCCATTGACCTTGGTGCTTCGCCGACGATGATGGAGATCATGCCCGAAGATGATGGAGATCATGTCCGTGCTTTGGAGATGAAGATCAAAGGCGCAAAGACAAAAGGGCCATATCATATCACATATGAACTGCATGTGATGTTAATCCTTTTATGCATCTTATTTTGCTTAGATCGCGACGGTAGCATTATAAGATGATCCCTCACTAAAATCTCAAGATAATAAAGTGTTCATCCTTAGTAGCACCGTTATCAAGTCTTATCGTTTCGAAGCATCTCGTGATGATCGGATGTGATAGATTCGATAAGTACATACAACGGGTGCAAGACAGCTTTGCACATGCGGATACTAAGGTGGCCTTGACGAGCCTAGCATGTACGTACATGGTCTCTAACACGTGATACCGAAAGGTAGAGCATGAATCATATGGTTGATATGATGAACACTTTGAGTGTTCGCCATTGAAATCACACCTTTTCTCGTGATGATCGGGTTTAGGTGCGGTGGATTTGGTTCGTGTGATCACTAAGACAATGCGAGGGATATTGTTTTGAGTGGGAGTTCACTTAGGTTTTTAATTATGTTGAATTAAAATTTGAACTCAATATGTCATAAACTTAGTCTAAACTATTGCAAATATATGTTGTAGAGATGGCGTCCCCAATCAATTTTAATCAGTTCCTAGAGAAAGAGAAACTTAAGAGCAACGGTAGCAACTTCACCGATCGGTTCCGTCATGTGAGGATCTTCCTCTCGGCGGAAATCTGCAATTTGTGCTTGATGCACCGCTAGGTGACCCTCCTGCAGAAGATGAATCCGATGAAGTAAAAGCTGTTTACGCGACTGGAAAACTCGGTACTCTCAAGTTCGCTGTGCCATCCCGTGCGATCTGGAATCCGATCTTCAAAAACGTTTTGAGCACCATGATCCTCATGAGTTGATGAATGAGCTGAAAGCTATATTCGAGACTCATGCGGCAAAGGAATGCTATGAAGCATCGAAACATTTCTTCACCCTGTATGATGGAAGAAGGCAGCTCCGTTAGTGAGCACATGCTCGCCATGACCGGGCATGCGAAGAAACTCGATGACTTGGGAATAGTGATTCCTAACAGATCGGGGATTAATCGTGTCCTTCAATCACCGCCACCAAGTTACAAGAACTTTGTGATGAACTACAATATGCGTAACATGAACAAGGAGTTACCTGAACTCTTTGGCATGCTAAAAGCTGCTGAGATTGAGATCAAGAAAGAGCACCAAGTGTTGATGGTCAACAAGACCACCAGTTTCAAGAAACAGGGCAAGTCTAAGGGAAAATTCAAGAAGGGTGGCAAGAAAGCTGCCACGCCTCCTATGAAACCTAAGAACGGCCCTAAGCCTGATGCTGAGTGCTATTACTGCAAGGAGAAGGGACAACTTTGGAAGCGTAATTGCTCCAAGTATTTGGCAGATCTGAAGAGCGGCCTTGTCAAGAAGAAGAAAGAAGGTATATCTGATATACATGTTATAGATGTTTATCTCACTAGTTCTCGTTCTAGTACACAGGTATTTGATAATCGGTTCGGTTGCTCATATTTGTAACTCGAAACAGAACTAAAGAATAAACGACAACTACTGAAAGATGAAGTGACGATGCGCGTTGGAAATGGATCCAAGGTCAATGTGATCGCAGTCGGCACACTTCCTCTACATCTACCTTCGGGATTAGTTTTAAGCCTAAATAATTGCTATTATGTACCTGCGTTGAGCATGAACATTATATCTGGATCTTGTTTAATGCAAGACGGTTATTCATTCAAGTCTGAGAATAATGGTTGTTCTATTTTTATGAATAATATCTTTTATGGTCGAGCACCACAAAAGAATGGCTTATTTCGTTAGATCTCGATAGTAGTGATACGCACATACATAACATTGATGCTAAGCGAATTAAACTTAATGATAATTCTACTTATATGTGGCACTGCTGCCTTGGTCATATTGGAGTGAAACGCATGAAGAAACTCCATACTGATGGATTACTTGAATCACTTGACTTTGAGTCACTTGATAGATGCGAAGCATGTCTAATGGGAAAAATGACAAAGACTCCATTTTCTGGTATGATGGAGCGAGCTACTGACTTATTAGAAATCATACATACCGATGTATGTGGACCAATGAGCGTAGCATCGCGCGGTGGTTATCGTTATGTTCTAACCTTCACAGATGATCTGAGTAGATATGGGTATATCTATTTCATGAAACATAAATCCGAAACTTTCGAGAAGTTTAAGGAATTTCAAAGTGAAGTAGAAAATCAACGTAACAAGAAGATCAAATTTCTACGATCCGATCGTGGAGGTGAATATCTGAGTTATGAGTTTGGCATGCATTTAAAGAAATGCGGAATACTTTCACAATTGACACCGCCGGAACACCTCAACGAAACGGTGTGTCCGAACGTCGTAATCGAACTCTCTTAGATATGGTTCGTAGTATGATGTCTCTTACTGATTTGCCGTTATCATTTTGGAGTTATGCATTAGAGACAGCCGCATTCACTTTAAATAGAGCACCATCAAAATCCGTAGAAACGACACCGTATGAATTATGGTTTAATAAGAAACCTAAGTCAACGTTCTCGAAAGTTTGGGGTTGCGAAGCCTATGTAAAGAAGTTACAACCGGACAAGCTAGAACCCAAAGCGGAGAAATGCGTCTTCATAGGATACCCTAAGGAAACTATAGGGTACACTTTCTATCACAGATCCGAAGGCAAAATCTTTGTTGCTAAGAACGGAACCTTTCTTGAGAAAGAATTTCTCACTAAAGAAGTGACTGGAAGAAAAGTAGAACTCGATGAGATTGATGAATCTATACTCGTTGATCGAGTAGCGCAGCATCGAAGTTGTACCTGTACCGCCTACACCGGCAACAGAGGAAGCTAATGATAATGATCATGAAACTTCGAACGAGGAAACTACGAACCTCGCAGATCGACAAGGGAACGTGCCACTCCTGATTGGTATGATCCTTGTCTAAATGTCATGATTGTAGATAACAATGATGAGGACCCCGCGACGTATGAAGAAGCGATGATGAGCCTAGATTCCAACAAATGGCAAGAAGCCATGAAATCCGAAATGGGATCCATGTATGATAACAAAGTATGGACTTTGGTAGACTTACCTGATAGCCGAAAGGCTGTCAAGAATAAATGGATCTTCAAGAGAAAAACAGATGCTGATGGTAATATTACTGTCTATAAAGCTCGACTTGTCGCAAATGGTTTCCGAGCAAATTCAAGGAGTTGACTACGATGAGACTTTCTCACCCGTAGCGAAGCTAAAATCTGTGAGGATTTTGTTAGCAATAGCTGCATTTTTCGATTATGAGATTTGGCGTATGGATGTCAAAACGGCGTTCCTTAATGGAGATATTGAGGAAGAGTTGTATATGGTACAACCCAAAGGTTTTGTCGATCCTAAAAATGCTGACAAAGTATGCAAACTTCAGCGTTCAATCTATGGATCGAAGCAAGCATCAAGAAGTTGGAACCGACGCTTTGATAAGGTGATCAAAGACTTCGGGTTTATACAAGGTCATGGAGAGGCCTGTATTTACAAGAAAGTGAGTGGGAGCTCGTAGCATTCCTGATATTATATGTAGATGACATATTATTGATCGGGAATGATATAGAACTATTAAGCAGTGTTAAGGGTTATTTGAATAATAGTTTTTCAATGAAAGACCTTGGTGAAGCATCGTATATATTAGGCATCAAGATTTATAGAGATAGATCAAGACGCCTAATAGGGCTATCACAGAGTACATATCTGGACAAGATTCTAAAGAAGTTTAGAATGGACGAAAGTAAGAAAGGGTTCTTACCTATGTTACTGTGCAAGGTATTGAGTAAAACTCAAGGACCGGCTACTACAGAAGAAAGAGAAAGGATGTGTAACATCCCCTATGCCTTGGCGTAGGATCTATCATGTATGCCATGCTATGTACTAGACCGGATATAGCACATGCCGTTAGTTTGACTAGCAGATATCAAAGTGATCCAGAATGGAACACTCGGACAGCGGTCAAGAATATCCCGAAGTACTTGAAAAGAACTAAGGATATGTTTCTTTGTTATGGAGGTGACCAAGAGCTCGTTGTAAACGGTTACACCGATGCAAGTTGGAACACCGATCCCGATGACTCTAAGTCACAATGCGGGTACGTGTTTATATTGAATGGTGCTGCAGAAGTCGGGCAAGCTCGAAGCGGTGCACGGTGGCGAAGTCTTCAACGAGAATCGCAGTACATAGCGGCTTCCGGAGGCTTCATCGAAGCGGTATGGATGAAGAGGTTCATTGTAGAGCTCGGTGTGGTTCCTAGTGCATTGGACCCATTAATCATTTATCGTGATCACATGGGTGCCATCGCCAATGCACAAGAGCCAAGGTCACACACGAGGCTGAAGCATATCATGCGGCGTTACCACTCGATTCTCCGCGAGTACATCGAAGATGGAGAAGTAAAGATTTGCAAAGTACACACTGATCTGAATGTAGCAGATCCGTTGACTAAAGCTCTCCCTAGGGCAAAGCATGACCAACACCAATATGCCATGGGTGTTAGGTATATTACAATGTAATCTAGATTATTGACTCTAGTGCAAGTGGGAGACTGAAGGAGATATGCCCTAGAGGCAATAATAAAGTGGTTATTATTTATATCTTTATGTTTATGATAAATGTTTATATATCATGCTAGAATTGTATTAACCGAAACATTAGTACATGTGTGATATGTAGACAAACAAGAAGTCCCTAGTATGCCTCTTAAACTAGCTTGTTGATTAATGGATGATTAGTTTCATAATCATGAACATTGGATGTTATTAATAACAAGGTTATGTCATTGTGTGAATGATATAATGGACACACCCAATTAAGCGTAGCATAAGATCTCGTCATTAAGTTATTTGCTATAAGCTTTCGATACATAGTTACCTAGTCCTTATGACCATGAGATCATGTAAATCACTTATACCGGAAAGGTACTTTGATTACACCAAACACCACTGCGTAAATGGGTGGCTATAAAGGTGGGATTAAGTATCCGGAAAGTATGAGTTGAGGCATATGGATCAACAGTGGATTTGTCCATCCCGATGACGGATAGATATACTCTGGGCCCTCTCGGTGGAATGTCATCTAATGTCTTGCAAGCATATGAATGAGTTCATAAGAGACCACATACCACGGTACGAGTAAAGAGTACTTGTCAGGAGACGAGGTTGAACAAGGTATAGAGTGATACCGAAGATCAAACCTCGGACAAGTAAAATATCGCGAGACAAAGGGAATTGGTAATATATGTGTATGGTTCATTCGATCACTAAAGTCATCGTTGAATATGTGGGAGCCATTATGGATCTCCGTATCCCGCTATTGGTTATTGGTCGGAGTGAGTACTCAACCATGTCCGCATAGTTCTCGAACCGTAGGGTGACACACTTAAAGTTGGATGTTGAAATGGTAGTTCTTGAATTATGGAATGGAGTTCGAATATTTGTTCGGAGTCCCGGATGAGATCCCGGACATCACGAGGAGTTCCGGAATGGTCCGGAGAATAAGATTCATATATAGGATGTCATTTTATGTGAAATAAAATGTCGCGGAAGGTTCTATGGAAGGTTCTAGAAGGTTCTAGAAAAGTCCGGAAGAAACCACCAAGGAAGGTGGAGTCCACAAGGGACTCCACCTCCATGGCCGGCCAGCCCTAGTGGGGGTGGAGTCCCAAGTGGACTCCACCATAGGGGGCCGGCCACCCCCCACATGGGAGGTGGGAATCCCACCTTTGGGTGGGAGTCCTAGTTGGGCTAGGTTTGCCCCCTCCTATGGAAGGTTTTGGTTTCGGGTCTTATTCGAAGACTTGGACACCAACACTTGGGATCCACCTATATAATGAGGGGCCAAGGGAGGGGGCCGGCCACCCCAAAGACCATAGCTTGGCCGCCCCCCTTGAGTGGCCGGCCACCCCCTCCCAAACCCTAGCTTTGCTCCTCCACTTCATATTTCCCGCGTAGCTTAGCGAAGCTCCGCCGGACTTCTACACCGCCACCGACACCACGCCGTCGTGCTGTCGGATTCAAGAGGAGCTACTACTTCCGCTGCCCGCTGGAACGGGGAGGTGGACGTCGTCTTCATCAACAACCGAACGTGTGACCGAGTACGGAGGTGCTGCCCGTTCGTGGCGCCGGAACCGATCGTGATCAAGATCTTCTACGCGCTTTTGCAAGCGGCAAGTGATCGTCTACCGCAGCAACAAGAGCCTCATCTTGTAGGCTTTGGAATCTCTTCAAGGGTGAGACTCGATACCCCCTCGTTGCTACCATCTTCTAGATTGCATCTTGGCTTGGATTGCGTGTTCGCGGTAGGAAAATTTTTGTTTTCTATGCAACGTTATCCTACAGGCAGCGGGCAGACCGAGCATCTCGGCCGGATGCAAGTAGCTGGAGGGACCTGTCCCGTCTTGGCCAGCGGCACCGTCGGAGCCCTCTGCTCTGAGTTGCTAGCCCATGTTCTCCTGGCGCCACCTCCACCTCTTTCGTGGTGCGACTACGGGAGGCGCCATGGCTGGCCACGACCAGATCTGGCCTGGCGGGGGCCTATGGTCAAAATGGTGCTCTCCTCCGGTGGTCGGCAACCCTTTCTGGTGGTCTTGCGGGGCACGAGCCTGGTTGTCGCGACAGCATGGGCGACGCTGCCCAGGGGTGGGTGGCGTTGTGGGTGCCTTCCGGCGGCCTGCCGCGGTCGATGCGGTGGTGGCGGTGGCTGCACCCATTGACATAGGCATCCCAAATGGGCCTGCCGAAGATAGTACCCGGGGTTTACTGAAGGCCCACTACCTGAAGAATAAGAAGATTCAGAAGCCCAAGGTAGTATTAAGGAAAGTTAGAGTTGTAATAGAAAGTCTTATTTGTAATCTTGCGGGATGAGTTAGAAACCTTGCCGGACTTTGTAACTTGTACAGCACTAATCCCTCGGTTCCGCCTCCTATATAAGGTGGAGTCGAGGGACGCAGAGATCATCGAATCATTGTTTACAAACCCTAGTTTTCATAATCGTCGAGTACTTTTCGGCTGAAACCTTCGAGATCTACTTGCCCTCTACTTCCAACTAAACCCTAGCCTACAATCCATATGCATTGACAAGTTAATACCTTGTCAATTGGCGCCGACCGTGGGGACTAGAGGCGTAAGGATCTGATCTCGATGGCACGTTCAAGATCTTCGACATCATCAACCGCAAGCAACGCAATGGATCGAGGTAAACAGATCGCTGCTGGTCCTGTCGATTTTGTTCCTCACCCACCCTCCCGTTTGGATGCATATGCGTATCTGGCGGAGCCTATGGAGATGACGTTCGGAAGGTTTCGCGTCGAGAAGGAAGGATCGTATCGTGTCGAAATTCCGATTTCGTCGGGATCGTCGGTGGTCGATTCCGATTTTTCAAGCTATACATCGTCAACCGAATCAGGAGAAGAAGAAACTTCGTCGACACGCTACGTCAGCACCAGGGCAAGAGAGAAACTCGCCAAGATCTTCAGCGACATGTCGTTTGAGTCATCTGTGGACTCATATATAAGCGATGGCTCAAGCAGTGTCGACAGTTACGACTTCATCGACAAATCTACTACAGTGGGCAAGGTCTTCACCAATCTCAATGATGGTGTCACCAAACCCAACATAGATCTGAACACAAAATATCATCAGATTTATGTCATTGGAGAGCCAAGCAATGACCAAGAGGAAACATCTGAGGCTTTCGACGATCTGGGAAATCCATACGTCGATCCCTCCGATCTGCGACGAGGCCTGGGCAATAAGTACGTCGGGCCACAGCCGCGACACAGAGTTCAACTCCCGCAAGCAGCGTGGGATAGAGCCGCGAGAGCTATGGACGGCTCAGAACCAATGGCCACCACAGCCACGCCAGAGGAATTGCAAGCATATCAATATAGGCTCGCACGAGCTGCAAGAGAATTGGAAAAACAGACAGCCGAGTTAAACAGAAGAAAGGAGGCAGCTTCTGCATCCAGCAGAAGAAGAGCAGAGCTGAGTCGACAATCTAGAACTTCGGGTGATAGCCACAGAGAGGCTCGGAACAGAGCAAGATCAAGGTTACAACACATACCCGAAGCAGAAAGAGAGCACTTGGTCCAAAACCTCGACATGTCCTTTATGTCGATAGATACAAGAGGAAACATCATCCCTAAGACACCAGAGGCTGGGTATATGGCGACACATGCTTTTATCCTCGCATCTAAACCACCTCCAGGAGATCCAAGGGAAACATTATACAATATGGCGATAGCAGGAGTTGGAGCTATGGGGACAGCGTTTGTATCAATGCCTCCCGAAGGAGCGGCAAGGCAAAATAGTCCACGACCTGCAGCAGCAGCAGCGGCAGCCCCTGAAGGACCAAGTGGAGCAAGAGACACGGCAGCACAAGCAAGGGTCGACAGAGCGCGGCAAAGCAGAAGGGAACATCGGCAATCCCCAGAGCTTAACGACGAGGATATGTGTGGCTTGCCGTGCTTCACGAGGAGAGTCCGAAAAACTCGAGTCCCTTCAGGATTCAAGTTACCTGACAACTTCAAGAAATTTGACGGCCTTCAAGATCCAGAGGACTGGCTAGTTGATTATCTCGAGACGGTGAAGCTCACAGGAGGAACCAGGGCAACAGCTATGCAAAGCATCCAGGTGCATTTGAGTGGATACGAACGATCTTGGATAAAGAAACTTCCTCCAGGATCTATCGACAGCTGGGAAAGCTTCGAGGACGTGTTCGTCAAGAACTTCCGGTCCACATGCAAAAAACCTGCGTCGTTGGAGGAGTTGAGAGCATGTCGACAAAAGCCGGACGAGTCAATGAGAAAATATATCCAAAGGTGGAACATCATCAAAAACTCGGCAGAAAATATATCTGACGAGAGAGCGATAGATGCGTTTGTCGTAGGAATCAGGCGTGGAGATTTTGTCGAAGACTTGGGAAGGACCAACCCAAAGACAGTATCCGCGTTAATGGAAATAGCAAACAGATGGGCAGATGGAGAAGATGCTATCCACAACAAACGGCACAGGTCGCCAGAGGAGGACCGTGGTCGAAATTATCAACCGAGGCGACGATTTCCTCGGCAGTACCCGAACTATGATGCTCCAGGACAAATTTTGGCAGGTTTTCGGGCAAACACAGGAGTAAACAACAGAGATGATTATCAGAGAAGCAATGAGCAGCGAGGCGATAATAGAGACGATTCTCGAAACAACAGGCAAAATAGCGGGCCTAGGTTCCCGAGGCCTTTCGTGTCTCCCGAAGAGATGATGAATGGGCCGTGTCAGATGCACTTTTTCCTCGACAGCAACGGAAAAAGACAGTTAGGACACCTGCAGAAAGATTGTCGCAATTTCCAGGCAATGTTAAGGTGGGCAGAGCACGCTAACGCTCAGGCAGCACAGAGAAATCCTCGAGAACCCAGGAGCGAGATTCACTTGCCACCTCCCCCCGCGATCACAGAAGACAATCGACATCAGCTCAGAATAGCGGCAGCACCTCCACCACCACCTTACGTTGATCCTAATTCCAACGGAGCGGTGTCGATGATTCAGAAGGGAAGGCCATCCAATAGAGCTCGTAAAGTAATCTCACGACAGGTGTTCATGGCAGACAAAATGCCTCCACCAACAATGAGTATCTTAATTGGTCGGGGCAAGATATTGGCTTCACCATAGCAGATCATCCGCAGCAAGTTCCTCGACCGTGGCAACAAGACTTATCTTACCAGCAGTTATTGCAGGATTTGATGTCTCTCGAGTGTTCATAGATGGCGGCAGCAGCTTAAACCTTATGTATGCAGATACATTGAGGAAGATGAACATATCCCTAGCAAACTTGAAGCAAACAGACACGAGGTTCCATGGTATCACACCGGAGAAACCAAGTTATCCATTGGGGAAGATTAATCTCGACGTTCAGTTCGGAACCCGAGAGAATTATAGAATCGAAAAGCTGGAATTTGAAGTTGTGGATTTTCCGTCGCAGTACCACGCTCTGTTGGGACGACCAGCATATGCTAGATTTATGGCGGTACCACATTATACATACATTGTGGAGGATGCCTGGACCTAAGGGACCAATCACAGTCAAAGGAAGCTTCGCCTTAGCCGATAAGTGCGATAAGGATTTTCATCGGATATCAGAAACTTTCGGGATGCAAGCTGAGTATCTGGCGTCAAGGAGTATGACTGACTACGACGTGCTGCCAGACGTTGGAAGGCCAAATAAAGAATCAACTTTCAACACCGAGAAAAATTCTAAAGAGGTGCAGATTCACCCGACAGACCCGAAAAAGACGACGTCCATCGCAAACGACATGGACCTCGCATAGGAAAGCGCGCTCGTCGAGTTCCTCCGTGAGAACTGGAAAATCTTCGCATGGTGTCCAGCTGACATGCCAGGAGTACCCAGGGAACTTGCCGAGCACCACCTAAACTTGGATCCACTAGCGAGACCAATCAAACAACCTTTGCGGTGTTTTTCGGAACCAAACCGCAAGGCCATACTGTCAGAAATCGATCGACTACGAGAAGCTGGTTTTATCAAGGAGTTGCACACAGAAGCCACATGGGTAGCAAATCCTGTGATGGTGCCGAAGAAAAACACTAAGGTCGTTGGCATTTACGTCGACTTTAGGTGTCTCAATAAACATTGTCCAAAGGATCACTTTCCTCCCGAGGATCGATCAAATTATCGACTCCACGGCTGGATGTGAACGTCTTTCCTTCCTGGACGCATATTCTGGTTACAACCAGATCAGATTGAAAGAAGAAGATGAAGTAAAGACAGCGTTCATCACACCTTATGGCATGTTTTGCTACAGAACAATGCCATTTGGTCTGAAAAACGCGGGAGCAACATATCAGAGGATGATGCAGAAGTGTTTGGCGACACAAATTGGGAAAAACGCACAAGTATACATTGACGATGTCGTCATAACGTCAAAAAAGGGGGCAACGCTGATCGAGGATCTCAAGGAAACCTTTGACAACCTCGACAAATTCTGCCTCAAGCTGAACCCGACGAAGTGTTCTTTTGGCGTCCCAAAGAGGAGAACTTACGGGGTTTCTAGTTTCAGCAAGAGGGATTGAAGCAAATCCCGACAAAATACAAGCTATCGTAACAATGAGGAAGCCAACAAAGTTGAAAGAAATACAGCAGCTAACTGGGCGAGTCGCAGCTTTGAGCAGATTCGTCGCCAGGCTGGGAGAAAAAGCGTTACCATTTTACGCTCTGATAAAGCAAGGAGAGAAATTCCAGTGGAACGAAGAGGCCGACAGAGCTTTCGAGGATTTGAAGCGCACAATCTCGACACCACCAATTTTGGTGGCGCCGAAGGAAAAGGAACCTCTCCTGCTGTATATTGCAGCCACGCCCCAAGTGGTTAGCACGGTGCTAGTTGTTGAAAGAGAAGAAGAAGGAAAACTCCATGGAGTGCAAAGGCCAGTATATTTCATCAGTGAAGTTTTATCGCCTTCCAAACAGCGGTACCCGCAGTACCAGAAACTAGCATATGGAGTAATTGCAACGGCAAGGAAGTTGCGCCACTATTTTTCAGCACACCCGATAATAGTAGTCAACGAAGCACCTCTTTCAAATATACTGAACAATCCAGAAGCTACAGGACGTGTCTCCCTTTGGGGAATAGAACTTTCCCCTCGGGACATCACGTATGAAAAAAGAAAGGCAATCAAGTCGCAAGTTCTGCCAGATTTCATTGTAGAGTGGATGGAGCTACAAAACACGGGACCCCCAGATTTGTCGAGAACTTGGACCATGAACTTCGATGGGTCCAAGAGAGTAGAAGGAGCTGGCGCAGGAGTAGTACTTATATCACCTGAAGGCGACAAGTTGAAATACGTCCTTCGGATGACGTTCCCTAACGCATCTAACAATGAAGCAGAATATGAAGCCCTCATACACGGGATGAAGATGGCGAAAGCTTGCGGTGCAACTCGATTAAAAATCTTTGGCGACTCACAATTGGTGGCTCAGCAAGTTATGAACCAATGTGATGCAGTTAATGATAGCATGATGGCATACAAGGAGGTGTACAATGAGCTCGAGAAGCAGTTTGATGGATGCGAGGTAAATCACATCAGCAGATTGAGCAATGATGAAGCCGACGTTCTCGCAAACATCGGGTCGCAGTGAAGGAGATATGCCCTAGAGGCAATAATAAAGTGGTTATTATTTATATCTTTATGTTTATGATAAATGTTTATATATCATGCTAGAATTGTATTAACCGAAACATTAGTACATGTGTGATATGTAGACAAACAAGAAGTCCCTAGTATGCCTCTTAAACTAGCTTGTTGATTAATGGATGATTAGTTTCATAATCATGAACATTGGATGTTATTAATAACAAGGTTATGTCATTGTGTGAATGATATAATGGACACACCCAATTAAGCGTAGCATAAGATCTCGTCATTAAGTTATTTGCTATAAGCTTTCGATACATAGTTACCTAGTCCTTATGACCATGAGATCATGTAAATCACTTATACCGGAAAGGTACTTTGATTACACCAAACACCACTGCGTAAATGGGTGGCTATAAAGGTGGGATTAAGTATCCGGAAAGTATGAGTTGAGGCATATGGATCAACAGTGGGATTTGTCCATCCCGATGACGGATAGATATACTCTGGGCCCTCTCGGTGGAATGTCGTCTAATGTCTTGCAAGCATATGAATGAGTTCATAAGAGACCACATACCACGGTACGAGTAAAGAGTACTTGTCAGGAGACGAGGTTGAACAAGGTATAGAGTGATACCGAAGATCAAACCTCGGACAAGTAGAATATCGCGAGACAAAGGGAATTGGTAATATATGTGTATGGTTCATTCGATCACTAAAGTCATCGTTGAATATGTGGGAGCCATTATGGATCTCCAGATCCCGCTATTGGTTATTGGTCGGAGTGAGTACTCAACCATGTCCGCATAGTTCTCGAACCGTAGGGTGACACACTTAAAGTTGGATGTTGAAATGGTAGTTCTTGAATTATGGAATGGAGTTCGAATATTTGTTCGGAGTCCCGGATGAGATCCCGGACATCACGAGGAGTTCCGGAATGGTCCGGAGAATAAGATTCATATATAGGATGTCATTTTATGTGAAATAAAATGTCGCGGAAGGTTCTATGGAAGGTTCTAGAAGGTTCTAGAAAAGTCCGGAAGAAACCACCAAGGAAGGTGGAGTCCACAAGGGACTCCACCTCCATGGCCGGCCAGCCCTAGTGGGGGTGGAGTCCCAAGTGGACTCCACCATAGGGGGCCGGCCACCCCCCACATGGGAGGTGGGAATCCCACCTTTGGGTGGGAGTCCTAGTTGGGCTAGGTTTGCCCCCTCCTATGGAAGGTTTTGGTTTCGGGTCTTATTCGAAGACTTGGACACCAACACTTGGGATCCACCTATATAATGAGGGGCCAAGGGAGGGGGCCGGCCACCCCAAGACCATAGCTTGGCCGCCCCCCTTGAGTGGCCGGCCACCCCCTCCCAAACCCTAGCTTTGCTCCTCCACTTCATATTTCCCGCGTAGCTTAGCGAAGCTCCGCCGGACTTCTACACCGCCACCGACACCACGCCGTCGTGCTGTCGGATTCAAGAGGAGCTACTACTTCCGCTGCCCGCTGGAACGGGGAGGTGGACGTCGTCTTCATCAACAACCGAACGTGTGACCGAGTACGGAGGTGCTCCCCGGTCGTGGCGCCGGAACCGATCGTGATCAAGTTCTTCTACGCGCTTTTGCAAGCGGCAAGTGATCGTCTACCGCAGCAACAAGAGCCTCATCTTGTAGGCTTTGGAATCTCTTCAAGGGTGAGACTCGATACCCCCTCGTTGCTACCGTCTTCTAGATTGCTTCTTGGCTTGGATTGCGTGTTCGCGGTAGGAAATTTTTTGTTTTCTATGCAACGTTGTCCCACAGTGGTATCAGAGCCGTGTCTATGCATAGATGGTTGCACGAGTAGAACACAATGGTTTGTGGGCGTTGATGCTCTTGTTATCTTTAGTTTGAGTACTTTGCATCTTTATGGCATAGTGGGATGAAGCGGCTCGGACTAACTTTACATGACCGCGTTCATGAGACTTGTTCCTCGTTCGACATGCAACTTGTATTGCATAAGAGGCTTTGCGGGTGTCTGTCTCTCCTACTATAGTAAAGATTCAATTTACTCTTCTATTGACAACATTAGTATCAACGTTGTGGTTCATGTTCGTAGGTAGATTAGATCTATATCGAAAACCCTAAACCACGTAAAATATGCAAACCAAATTAGAGAGCGTCTAACTTGTTTTTGCAGGGTTTGGTGATGTGATATGGCCATAATGTGATGATGAATATGTATGAGATGATCATTACTGTATTGTAGCAACCGGCAGGAGCCTTATGGTTGTCTTTAAATTTCATGTTGAGTAGTATTTCAAAGTAGTTGTAATAGTTGCTACATGGAGGACAATCATGAAGACGGTGCCATTGACCTTGGTGCTTCGCCGACGATGATGGAGATCATGCCCGAAGATGATGGAGATCATGTCCGTGCTTTGGAGATGAAGATCAAAGGCGCAAAGACAAAAGGGCCATATCATATCACATATGAACTGCATGTGATGTTAATCCTTTTATGCATCTTATTTTGCTTAGATCGCGACGGTAGCATTATAAGATGATCTCTCACTAAAATCTCAAGATAATAAAGTGTTCATCCTTAGTAGCACCGTTATCAAGTCTTATCGTTTCGAAGCATCTCGTGATGATCGGATGTGATAGATTCGATAAGTACATACAACGGGTGCAAGACAGTTTTGCACATGCGGATACTAAGGTGGCCTTGACGAGCCTAGCATGTACAGACATGGTCTCGGAACACGTGATACCGAAAGGTAGAGCATGAATCATATGGTTGATATGATGAACACTTTGAGTGTTCGCCATTGAAATCACACCTTTTCTCGTGATGATCGGGTTTAGGTGCGGTGGATTTGGTTCGTGTGATCACTAAGACAATGCGAGGGATATTGTTTTGAGTGGGAGTTCACTTAGGTTTTTAATTATGTTGAATTAAAATTTGAACTCAATATGTCATAAACTTAGTCTAAACTATTGCAAATATATGTTGTAGAGATGGCGTCCCCAATCAATTTTAATCAGTTCCTAGAGAAAGAGAAACTTAAGAGCAACGGTAGCAACTTCACCGATCGTTCCGTCATGTGAGGATCTTCCTCTCTCGCGGAAATCTGCAATTTGTGCTTGATGCACAGCTACGTGACCAACCTGCAGAAGATCAATCCTTTGAAGTAAAAGCTGTTTACGCGACTCGGAAAACTCGGTACTCTCAAGTTCGGTGTGCCATCTGTACGATGCACTGAATCCGATCTTCAAAAACGTTTTGAGCACCATGATCCTCATGAGTTGATGAATGAGCTGAAAGCTATATTCGAGACTCATGCGGCAGTGGAATGCTATGAAGCATCGAAACATTTCTTCATCTGTATGATGGAAGAAGGCAGCTCCGTTAGTGAGCACATGCTCGCCATGACCGGGCATGCGAAGAAACTCGATGACTTGGGAATAGTGATTCCTAACAGATCGGGGATTAATCGTGTCCTTCAATCATCGCCACCAAGTTACAAGAACTTTGTGATGAACTACAATATGCGTAACATGAACAAGGAGTTACCTGAACTTTTGGCATGCTAAAAGCTGCTGAGATTGAGATCAAGAAAGAGCACCAAGTGTTGATGGTTAACAAGACCACCAGCTTTCAAGAAACAGGCAAGTCTAAGGGAAAATTCAAGAAGGGTGGCAAGAAAGCTACCACGCCTCCTATGAAACCTAAGAACGGCCCTAAGCCCGATGCTGAGTGCTATTATCGCAAGGAGAAGGGACACCGGGAAGCGTAATTGCTCCAAGTATCTCGGCTGATCTCAAGAGCGGCCTTGTCAAGAAGAAGAAAGAAGGTATATCTGATATACATGTTATAGATGTTTATCTCACTAGTTCTCGTTCTAGTACCTGGGTATTTGATACTGGTTCGGTTGCTCATATTTGTAACTCGAAACAGGAACTAAAGAATAAACGACAACTGCTGAAAGATGAAGTGACGATGCGCGTTGGAAATGGATCCAAGGTCAATGTGATCGCAATCGCACACTTCCTCTACATCTACCTTCGGGATTAGTTTTAAGCCTAAATAATTGCTATTATGTACTGCGTTGAGCATGAACATTATATCTGGATCTTGTTTAATGCAAGACGGTTATTCATTCAAGTCTGAGAATAATGGTTGTTCTATTTTTATGAATAATATCTTTTATGGTCGAGCACCACAAAAGAATGGCTTATTTCTGTTAGATCTCGATAGTAGTGATACGCACATACATAACATTGATGCTAAGCGAATTAAACTTAATGATAATTCTACTTATATGTGGCACTCGCTGCCTTGGTCATATTGGAGTGAAACGCATGAAGAAACTCCATACTGATGGATTACTTGAATCACTTGACTTTGAATCACTTGATAGATGCGAAGCATGTCTAATGGGAAAAATGACAAAGACTCCATTTTCTGGTATGATGGAGCGAGCTACTGACTTATTAGAAATCATACATACCGATGTATGTGGACCAATAAGCGTAGCATCGCGCGGTGGTTATCGTTATGTTCTAACCTTCACAGATGATCTGAGTAGATATGGGTATATCTATTTCATGAAACATAAATCCGAAACTTTCGAGAAGTTTAAGGAATTTCAAAGTGAAGTAGAAAATCAACGTAACAAGAAGATCAAATTTCTACGATCTGATCGTGGAGGTGAATATCTGAGTTATGAGTTTGGCATGCATTTAAAGAAATGCGGAATACTTTCACAATTGACACCGCCGGAACACCTCAACGAAACGGTGTGTCCGAACGTCGTAATCGAACTCTCTTAGATATGGTTCGTAGTATGATGTCTCTTACTGATTTACCGTTATCATTTTGGAGTTATGCATTAGAGACAGCCGCATTCACTTTAAATAGAGCACCATCAAAATCCGTAGAAACGACACCGTATGAATTATGGTTTAATAAGAAACCTAAGCTGTCGTTCTGAAAGTTTGGGGTTGCGAAGCCTATGTAAAGAAGTTACAACCGGACAAGCTAGAACCCAAAGCGGAGAAATGCGTCTTCATAGGATACCCTAAGGAAACTATAGGGTACACTTTCTATCACAGATCCGAAGGCAAAATCTTTGTTGCTAAGAACGGAACCTTTCTTGAGAAAGAATTTCTCACTAAAGAAGTGACTGGAAGAAAAGTAGAACTCGATGAGATTGATGAATCTATACTCGTTGATCGCAGTAGCGCAAGATCGGAAGTTGTACTGTACCGCCTACACCGGCAACAAGAGGAAGCTAATGATAATGATCATGAAACTTCGAACGAGGAAACTACTGAACCTCGCAGATCGACAAGGGAACGTGCCACTCCTGATTGGTATGATCCTTGTCTAAATGTCATGATTGTAGATAACAATGATGAGGACCCTGCGACGTATGAAGAAGCGATGATGAGCCTAGATTCCAACAAATGGCAAGAAGCCATGAAATCCGAAATGGGATCCATGTATGATAACAAAGTATGGACTTTGGTAGACTTACCTGATAGCCGAAAGGCTGTCGAGAATAAATGGATCTTCAAGAGAAAAACAGATGCCGATGGTAATATTATCGTCTATAAAGCTCGACTTGTCGCAAAGGGTTTCCGACAAATTCAAGGAGTTGACTACGATGAGACTTTCTCACCTGTAGCGAAGCTAAAATCTGTGAGGATTTTGTTAGCAATAGCTGCATTTTTCGATTATGAGATTTGGCAGATGGATGTCAAAACGGCGTTCCTTAATGGAGATATTGAGGAAGAGTTGTATATGGTACAACCCAAAGGTTTTGTCGATCCTAAAAATGCTGACAAAGTATGCAAACTTCAGCGTTCAATCTATGGACTGAAGCAAGCATCAAGAAGTTGGAACCGACGCTTTGATAAGGTGATCAAAGACTTCGGGTTTATACAAAGTGTCATGGAGAGGCCTGTATTTACAAGAAAGTGAGTGGGAGCTCAGTAGCATTCCCGATATTATATGTATATTACATATTATTTATCGGTAATTATATATAACTATTAAGCATTTTTAAGGGTTATTTGAATAATAGTTTTTCAATGAAAGACCTTGGTGAAGCATCGTATATATTAGGCATCAAGATTTATAGAGATAGATCAAGACGCCTAATAGGGCTATCACAGAGTACATATCTGGACAAGATTCTAAAGAAGTTTAGAATGGACGAAAGTAAGAAAGGGTTCTTACCTATGTTACTGTGCAAGGTATTGAGTAAAACTCAAGGACCGGCTACACAGAAGAAAGAGAAAGGATGTGTAACATCCCCTATGCCTCGGCAGTAGGATCTATCATGTATGCCATGCTATGTACTAGACCGGATATAGCACATGTCGTTAGTTTGACTAGCAGATATCAAAGTGATCCAGGAATGGAACACTCGGACAGCGGTCAAGAATATCCCGAAGTACTTGAAAAGAACTAAGGATATGTTTCTTTGTTATGGAGGTGACCAAGAGCTCGTTGTAAACGGTTACACCGATGCAAGTTGGAACACCGATCCCGATGACTCTAAGTCACAATGCTGGTACGTGTTTATATCGAATGGTGCTGCAGTAAGCTGGGCAAGCTCGAAGCAGTGCACGGTGGCGAAGTCTTCAACAGAATCAGAGTACATAGCGGCTCCAGAGGCTTCATCAGAAGCGGTATGGATGAAGAGGTTCATTGTAGAGCTCGGTGTGGTTCCTAGTGCATTGGACCCATTAATCATTTACTGTGATAACATGGGTGCCATCGCCAATGCACAAGAGCCAAGGTCACACAAGAGGCTGAAGCATATCAAGCTGCGTTACCACTCGATTCGCGAGTACATCGAAGATGGAGAAGTAAAGATTTGCAAAGTACACACTGATCTGAATGTAGCAGATCCGTTGACTAAAGCTCTCCCTAGGGCAAAGCATGACCAACACCAATATGCCATGGGTGTTAGGTATATTACAATGTAATCTAGATTATTGACTCTAGTGCAAGTGGGAGATCAAGGAGATATGCCCTAGAGGCAATAATAAAGTGGTTATTATTTATATCTTTATGTTTATGATAAATGTTTATATATCATGCTAGAATTGTATTAACCGAAACATTAGTACATGTGTGATATGTAGACAAACAAGAAGTCCCTAGTATGCCTCTTAAACTAGCTTGTTGATTAATGGATGATTAGTTTCATAATCATGAACATTGGATGTTATTAATAACAAGGTTATGTCATTGTGTGAATGATATAATGGACACACCCAATTAAGCGTAGCATAAGATCTCGTCATTAAGTTATTTGCTATAAGCTTTCGATACATAGTTACCTAGTCCTTATGACCATGAGATCATGTAAATCACTTATACCGGAAAGGTACTTTGATTACACCAAACACCACTGCGTAAATGGGTGGCTATAAAGGTGGGATTAAGTATCCGGAAAGTATGAGTTGAGGCATATGGATCAACAGTGGGATTTGTCCATCCCGATGACGGATAGATATACTCTGGGCCCTCTCGGTGGAATGTCATCTAATGTCTTGCAAGCATATGAATGAGTTCATAAGAGACCACATACCACGGTACGAGTAAAGAGTACTTGTCAGGAGACGAGGTTGAACAAGGTATAGAGTGATACCGAAGATCAAACCTCGGACAAGTAAAATATCGCGAGACAAAGGGAATTGGTAATATATGTGTATGGTTCATTCGATCACTAAAGTCATCGTTGAATATGTGGGAGCCATTATGGATCTCCAGATCCCGCTATTGGTTATTGGTCGGAGTGAGTACTCAACCATGTCCGCATAGTTCTCGAACCGTAGGGTGACACACTTAAAGTTGGATGTTGAAATGGTAGTTCTTGAATTATGGAATGGAGTTCGAATATTTGTTCGGAGTCCCGGATGAGATCCCGGACATCACGAGGAGTTCCGGAATGGTCCAGAGAATAAGATTCATATATAGGATGTCATTTTATGTGAAATAAAATGTCGCGGAAGGTTCTATGGAAGGTTCTAGAAGGTTCTAGAAAAGTCCGGAAGAAACCACCAAGGAAGGTGGAGTCCACAAGGGACTCCACCTCCATGGCCGGCCAGCCCTAGTGGGGGTGGAGTCCCAAGTGGACTCCACCATAGGGGGCCGGCCACCCCCCACATGGGAGGTGGGAATCCCACCTTTGGGTGGGAGTCCTAGTTGGGCTAGGTTTGCCCCCTCCTATGGAAGGTTTTGGTTTCGGGTCTTATTCGAAGACTTGGACACCAACACTTGGGATCCACCTATATAATGAGGGGCCAAGGGAGGGGGCCGGCCACCCCAAGACCATAGCTTGGCCGCCCCCCTTGAGTGGCCGGCCACCCCCTCCCAAACCCTAGCTTTGCTCCTCCACTTCATATTTCCCGCGTAGCTTAGCGAAGCTCCGCCGGACTTCTACACCGCCACCGACACCACGCCGTCGTGCTGTCGGATTCAAGAGGAGCTACTACTTCCGCTGCCCGCTGGAACGGGGAGGTGGACGTCGTCTTCATCAACAACCGAACGTGTGACCGAGTACGGAGGTGCTGCCCGTTCGTGGCGCCGGAACCGATCGTGATCAAGATCTTCTACGCGCTTTTGCAAGCGGCAAGTGATCGTCTACCGCAGCAACAAGAGCCTCATCTTGTAGGCTTTGGAATCTCTTCAAGGGTGAGACTCGATACCCCCTCGTTGCTACCGTCTTCTAGATTGCTTCTTGGCTTGGATTGCGTGTTCGCGGTAGGAAAATTTTTGTTTTCTATGCAACGTTGTCCCACACGCAGTGCCTCCCAATCCCGCCAGGAGTATTTTGGGAAGAAATAGCGGAGAGATCCACGAAGCCGAGAAAGGTGCAGAAAAAACCAAAGGAAGAGAAAACTTCGGCGCCCCTCAAAGAAACCACGGAGGACGAAGGGGACCAAGAGCTTGTGATGATGGTAGAAATTCCTTGGATGCAAGCATATATATCATACATCCTCAGGAAAGAAATACCCAACGATCCAGTTGAGGCAAGGCGAGTTATTCGACGATCCAAAGCTTTCACAGTGATCAAAGGGGAATTATACAAGCGAAGTATTTCAAAGTGCGTCTGCAAAGGTGTGTCACACCCGAAGAAGGAAGAATAATTCTGAAGGATGTACACGAAGGAATATGTGGCCACCACGCAAGTAGTCGAGCTATTGCAGCCAAGGTTTTTCGGGCAGGATTCTATTGGTTGACAGCAATCGAGGATGCCAAGGAAATAGTACGAACCTGCGACGCGTGTCAAAGGTTTGCCGCAAAACCTCACTCTCCAGCGGCAGAACTAACACCAATACCATTGTCATGGCCCTTTGCCCAATGGGGACTCGATATGGTGGGAAAGTTGCACAAAGCTTCGCCTGGAGGGTATGAGTACTTGCTGGTCGCTGTCGACAAATTCACCAAGTGGGTAGAAGCGAAGCCAATGAATTCACCAGATGCAGCGTCGGCAATAAAGTTTGTGAAAGGCCTCGTTTTTCGGTTTGGCGTGCCTCATAGCATTGTTACAGATAATGGTTCAAACTTCACATCCAAGGAATTCAAGGAATACTGCGCAGAAGTAGGCATTAAATTGCACTTTGCGTCAGTTGGGCACCCGCAAACTAACGGACAAGTCGAGAAAGCCAATGGTATCATCTGCAACGGCCTCGAGAAGCGCCTGCTAGGGCCACTTGAAAAAGCTCGACATACTTGGCCAGAGGAATTGCCAAGTGTTTTGTGGAGCATCCGAACAACACCAAATACGGCGACACAAGAAACTCCGTTTTTTCTCGTCCACGGAGCCGAAGCGGTATTACCAATTGAAATAGAGCATGATTCTCCAAGAATAATAGAGTATGACAAAGAAACATCACAAAAAGCTCGGGAGGATGATATGGATGCACTCGACGAAGCTCGAGATGAAGTACTTTCACGAGTCACCAAATACCAGCAAGACCTCAAAAACTACCACAGTCGACGGTTAAGGCCAAGGTCTTTTCAGGTCGGGGATTTGGTCTTGCGGTTAAATCAAAAAAGTACTGAGAAGCTCGAATCACCATGGCTAGGTCCTTACGTCATCACGGAAGTCATCGACGGAGGAGCATACAGGATCAAGGACAAGAAGACGGGGGCTCCCGAGAAAAACCCCTGGAACGTAGCACACTCAGCGGTTCTACGCCTAGAGTCGAAATATAGTCCTTCTCTGTAAAAATACAATGTACTGAAATGCCCGCGAGTTTTCAGACGCACTCTTTTCCTTTTCGGGGCACCGAGTGGGGCCGGAAAGGTTTTTAATGAGGCGGGCTCGCGGTGCTGCAATATAATAAAGATAGTGGAGATATATTTCTTATTTTTCGACACGCTCGGGGGCTCAACGCCTTCAAGTCTCAAAATACGTACAATATAGACAAACTAGACTTACCAAAATATTTCGCCTTGGTACATTAAATACCTCGCCAAATATAACAATCGGAAGCTAACAATTATAAATATAGTGTACACGTCAAAAATCTTATTGCTTTGGTCTGATGACGCGTAAAGCACACGCTCGTTGGGAACCCCAAGTGGAAGGTGTGATGCGTACAGCAGCAAGTTTCCCTCAGTAAGAAACCAAGGTTTATCGAACCAGTAGGAGTCAAGAAGCACGTTGAAGGTTGATGGCGGCGGGATGTAGTGCGGCGCAACACCAGGGATTCCGGCGCCAACGTGGAACCTGCACAACACAACCAAAGTACTTTGCCCCAACGAAACAGTGAGGTTGTCAATCTCACCGGCTTGCTGTAACAAAGGATTAACCGTATTATGTGGAAGATGATTGTTTGCAGAAAACAGTAGAACAAGTATTGGCAGAGATTGTATTTCAAGAAAGAGAATTGGACCGGGGTCCACAGTTCACTAGAGGTGTCTCTCCCATAAGACAAACAGCATGTTGGGTGAACAAATTACAGTTGGGCAATTGACAAATAAAGAGAGCATGACCATGCACATACATATCATGATGAGTATAGTGAGATTTAATTGGGCATTACGACAAAGTACATAGACCGCCATCCAACTGCATCTATGCCTAAAAAGTCCACCTTCAGGTTATCATCCGAACCCCTCCAGTATTAAGTTGCAAAGCAACATGTACAATTGCATTAAGTATGGGTCGTAATGTAATCAACACCTACAGCCTTAGACAGAGCATCAACGTCTTATCCCTAGTGGCAACAAGACAACACAACCTTAGAACTTTTCGTCACCGTCCCTGTGTCAATGCAGGCATGAACCCACTATCGAGCATAAGTACTCCCTCTTGGAGTTACAAGCATCTACTTGGCCAGAGCATCTACTAGTAACGGAAAGCATGCAAGATCATAAACAACACGTAGATATAACTTTGATAATCAACATAACAAGTATTCTCTATTCATCGGATCCCAACAAACGCAACATATAGAATTACAGATAGATGATCTTGATCATGTTAGGCAGCTCACAAGATCCGACAATGATAGCACAATGGGGAGAAGACAACCATCTAGCTACTGCTATGGACCCATAGTCCAGTGGTAGACTACTCACACATCACACCGGAGGCGACCATGGCGGCGTAGAGTCCTCCGGGAGATGATTCCCCTCTCCGGCAGGGTGCCAGAGGCGATCTCCTGGATCCCCCGAGATGGGATCGGCGTTGGCGGCGTCTCTGGAAGGTTTTCCGTATCGTGGCTCTCGGTACTGGGGGTTTCGTCACGGAGGCTTTAAGTAGGCGGAAGGGCAAGTCAGGAGGGGGCACAGGGGCCCCAGATGACAGGGCGGCGCGGCCAAGGGGGGGGCCGCGCCGCCCTAGGGTTTGGGCACCCTGTGGCCCCACTTCGTTTCGTCTTCGGACTTCTGGAAGCTTCGTGGAAAAATAGGCCCCTGGGCGTTGATTTCGTCCAATTCCGAGAATATTTCCTTACTAGGATTTCTGAAACCAAAAACAGCAGAAAACAGCAACTGGCACTTCGGCATCTTGTTAATAGGTTAGTTCCAGAAAATGCACGAATATGACATAAAGTGTGCATAAAACATGTAGATAACATCAATAATGTGGCATGGATCATAAGAAATTATCGATACGTCGGAGACGTATCATGGTCCAAGAACCTCGCAACAAAAATATAGAACTTCGACATTAAGATACTTGAGGGCTTGCAATCCGATGTCTTATTACAACAGAAGGGAAAATCTTCGAAACAGTATAGACTCCAGCCAAAGGCTCGGGGGCTCGGTGGTTTAAAATAGGAAACATACAGAGTTAACAGCTTTACAATATAGATTGTGTTTACAAATACACAAGAATGTATCAATGATGGAAATACAGCAAGAAGAGGAAAAAGTATTCAAGGGAAACCTAGCACATGGTCTATGGTTATTCGCTCAGTAGAAGGACGAGTACTATGCTCAGCATAGCTTCCCTTCACGAAGAACTCAGAATCCATCCGAAGAAGTTCATCCATCATATCTTCGGCAACAGGAGTAACCAAATCATCAATCTTGCCCATATTTCTCTTTTTCTTTGCCATTTTTGCCAGGCAAGTAGGAACAATTTGATCTATGGGCAATTTTGGATGACAAATCTTTATCATCATCATGGCAAATCTAGCGCCAGCAGAAAGTTGAGCCCGCACAAAACCATGGATTCGAGGAGCATCTCGAAATTTTTCCATTAAAGCTGGAAGGGTCTCTGGCATCTTATTCCGAGGGAACATGGTCCCATAAACTAAGAATAAAGTTTTCGTACAGAAGTCAAGGAAGTCACGGACCTGAGCCGCGCGATCTTGAAATCTAACGATTTGGCGAGTACGCTCAGGAGTAACCCAAAAGTTAGACCCATGTTGCACAGCCAGTCTCAGCAAAACAGCGGTTCGAGCTTCAACACGTTGGTCTTCGGCAGCAGTATCCAGAAAAGAGCCTGGCACAGGTGTTTGGTGTGGCTTTTTTTGGCTTTTGGCTTTGGCAAAAGCCACCAAAAGCACCTAAATAGGTGCTTTTTTTGGCTTTTGGATTTTGGAAGCCAAAAACAAAGATCCTATTCTTTTGGCTTCCAAAATCCAAAAGCCAAAAAAAGCACCTATTTAGGTGCTTTTGGTGGCTTTTGCCAAAGCCAAAAGCCAAAAAAAGCCACACCAAACACCCCCAAAATATCAAGGAACGAATAAAAAAGAACAACATCCAACACGGTCATGAGCAGGAAACATACCTGTCATATCCAAACTAGCGTCAGTCATTAGCTGAAGCATATAATTCTCGCGAGAAGAAGTTTCAGCAGCCTCAGCAATAGCAGCATCCTTCGCAGTTATGGCCTCCTTTGCCTGTTGAAGAGCAATTTTCTCTCCTTCAGATGCTTTTCGAGATTGTTCCATCATTGCCAGAGTCTGTTTCTTCATGGATTGAAGTTGTTGTCGAAGTTCTTGCAAATCTTCCGGCAAATGTTTGCTTGAAGAACCTTCGAGGGGATTATCATCGACTAGTATTTTCTTCGAGAAGGAAGAAGCAGGTGAAGCATCGGCAGAGCAAGGATTGGTCGAATAGTTATCAAATATTAACTGGAAAAGAAAGCGACAGGATCAATGATAGTGCCAGAAGGAATTTCATTGATTTCTAGAAAAATTTACATAGACATTACAAATGAAGTTCTCCAAAAGGACTACCAGGATAATTGTCGCCACAGCTAAATTGGCGACAAGGACAAAAGAGAGAGAGAAAGCAAAGAAAAAAAAAAAGAGGCATGCAACTAGACCTCCGGCCTTGATGAGCTAGGAGTTGAAGATGGCTTGATCCCGAGATAGGCCAGGATTTTCTTCGTATTGGGCTTGGCTGCCTTGATCAAAGACCGCCATTTTGTTTGCTCTATCTGCTCGATGTCGCCAACCTTCATCCAGTCAACAGTTTGTTGGTGCATCGACCAAGGCAACAGTGCTCTCGACAGCAATCTTCATGTTCTCCTGGCGCATTTTCAGTCCAAGGTCCTCTGATGGATTGAAGCTCTGGGCAAGGGCAAGGAAAGTCTTGGGCTCCTCTTTCTTCGGGAAGAAGTAGGGGAATAGCTTCGACAATCCTGCGTCAGCATTCACCACGCCTTCACGAATTTCGGATCCATGAAACTCCAGATAAGAAAGTGCGTCAAGGAGAGGATCATTGTCGGGATTCTCCAGATCAAACTCTTGGTTTGTTTGGCCTGCAACAGGAAATAAACGTTGGTCAAAAGCAAGAAAAAGCAGGTCCTATAAAAAATAGAAGGGATCGATAACATTACCTTTGAAGCGCCGATTTTGCGAATTCATGCGCTTGAGGATCCCCTTTTCACGAGTAGCCTGTGCGGCTTTGTGCTCGTTTAAAGCAGTTTCAGTATCTTCAAGTCTCTTCTGCAGTTCTTCGACACTAGCAGCTTTTGCCTTGGCTTCATTAGCCTCTGCTTTGGCTTCGCTAGCAACAAGTTCGGCTTTCTTGCGGGCCGTTTCACTTTGCTCCAGTTTTTGAGCAAGAGTGTCGGCAAGCTTGTTGGCCTCTGCAAGTTTCTCTGTCGAAATAGAAAAGAAAGGTCAAAATTGCGACAAAAAACAGGAGCAAGAAGTCAGAAACAACGACAGCAAAAAAGTTATTACCTTCAGTTCTGCTGGCATACTCACGGTACCCAATGAATTGGGATCCGATGCGAATAAGCTCTTTGATCATGGGCTATCAAAGAAGAACAAAGAAAGAGAAACATCGGTATGGAAAAAGAATGAAGGCGTAAAAAAAAAAGCAAATAGAGGAAATATAGATATTGGCAAGAAAATTAAAAAAAAAACTTACATCATCCAAGAGCGGAGTAGAAGAGCTACCCAATTGAGGGGTAGGCTTAATGATCGTTTCAATCCTTGTCCTTTTTGGTGAAGGAGCAAGGGGGCTTGAAGGTGGAGTAGTGGTGACGACGTTTTGTTGAGGAGGCGAGGATTCTTCTCCCTCAACTAGCGTCTCCGAGGCAAGTAAAGTATGTGACGTGCTCGTCCGAGGAGCCACGTCAAAAGTTGGTACTTCTTCCTCATCATCGCTGTGATTAAAAATCGACAGCATAAAAAGCAAGATAAGACAAAAATTTCGAGTACAGAAATAAGGAGAAATAAAAATGACTTACGAGCTGACGAGGGATTCAAGATAAGGATCATAAGTTGCCTTCTGACGGGAAGGATCAACTTCTTCGGCTTTGGAAGTGCCGGAATCTTCGGCATCATTCCTTTTCCTTTTGCCTTTTGGAGAAACAGCAGGAGGAGGAGATAGTGCCGACGCAGTGCCTTCGGAAGATCCCGCAGATTTTCGAGAATCCACGGGTTCATTCACAAAAGACGGAGCTTCTTGATTATCATCAGTGACAATGGCCCTTTCTTCGACCTCTCCACCTTGAGGAAGAGGAGGAAGCGAGACAAGGTCTGGATGATTCTGTACAAAATAAAACAGGGAGAGACATCAGAAAAGAAGTTATATAAAAAAAAAGATAGCAAAGCAACAACAAGACAATAGACAAAGGTTACCTTGGGAAGTGGATTGGCAGCGCTGAATGGTGTCACACGGCAAGAAGAAGGGACAGCATCTTTTTTGCTGAGAGACGAGATTTTTCGGACAAGTTTTTCTAAATCCTTGACCTCCAAATTCACCAACAGCCGATCTACATCCTCGTCGCCAGCATATTTCCATAGAGGATATTTGCGAGCCTGAAGCGGCTGTACTCTAGTCCTAAGAAAGTATGCAGTGATTTGGACACCCGATAACTCTTTGCCACGAGTATTTTGCAACTCGTGGATACGAGCCATCAAGGTTTCTGTTGACGCCCTTTCTTCTTCGGTGGCCTCCGCGTCCCAGGAGCGGCGGCGAAAGATTTTCTCGGCGCCATCAAAAGGAGGGATGTTGTCCTCCGCACATCCATGGTTCTCCTCCTGAATGTACAACCACTTCTTGCGCCATCCTTGAACTGAGTCAGGAAGCTTGACGTCGAAGTAGTCGACAGTGGGCCGAACAGAAATCACAACGCCGCCTATATTATAGGCGACATTGGGCGAGCCATTACGGCGGCAGAAGAAAATGCGCTTCCATAGCGCCTGGCTAGGGCCGGACGCCAAGGAAGGCCTCGCACAGAGTGATGAAAATGGAGATATGGAGGATTGAATTTGGCGTGAGGTGGTGGAGTTGCAGACCGTAGATAAAAAGAAGTCCACGGAGAAAAGGATGAATGGGGGCGGAAAGACCGCGGATGAGGTGGTCGACAAAACTTACCCGGTACCCCATTGGAGGGGTTGGGTAGCTTTCCTCACTGGGGAAGCACAGTGCCTTGGGTTTCTTGCTGATCCCCAACTTCTTGAGCATGTTGATGTCTTGAGTGGAAATCTTCGATCTTTCCCACTCCGCCGCCCCAAGATCCACGGCGGCCATGGAGGACTCCGGCGTGCTGTGCCTTGTCAATCGACGAGGTGGCATCAACAATGGCGCAGGGTTTGCAGCTTGGAGGCGAGGAGTTTAGGAAGCTGTGGATCGCAGGAGGAATTTGCAGATGAGAGAAGGAGGACAGCGCGAGCGGAAGTGCTCAAGGAGGAAGAAGACGAACTTATATAGGGGTGCGGTGAAACGACGAACCGTTGGATAAGGAAAATGTGTGACAGATGATAGCCACGTGGCAATAAGGGTAAAAGAGTAATTCAACGTTGGGGAAGTTACGGTGCGTGCGCCAGAAAAAGCGGAGGACGTGTGTCCCCCACTTGCATGACGTGTCAAGATAGTGGATTAATTGGGCCCGCATGGCAGCGAGAAAAGACTTGTCGCAAATTTTTGACTAGCAATCGTGGCTATCGTCAGCAACAACGTCATCTTGGCAGAAGAAAAAATTCGACTCCACAGCTTCATAAAAGGCGACACGGAAAAATAATGCTGAGCCTTTGATAAAATACAAGTTTTTGATCAAATGCTCGGGGGCTACTTTGGAAAAAAGGAAAAGATCCAGAAGGACAAGATGGAAATGGCGTGAGCCTATGACCAAATACAAATATTTGTTCATAGCCTCGGGGGCTACTCCCATCGGGAGCGCTGTTCGCGCACCCGAGAAATTATAAAACTTCGGGAGATAAAAGAAAATATAGCGGCATAAGGCATGGAGCCTACACCCAAGTATAAGTCCTTGGCTGTAGCCTCGGGGGCTACTCCCATCGGAAACGCTGCTCGCGTGCCCGATGAAATTATAAAAAAGAATGAAAGAAAGAGAAAAAGAAAGATAGAAGAGCAAAAGAGTATATTTCGAGTTATAATTAACTCTACATATACTCCCATCGGAAGGGCAATATAGGTCATCTTTGACTCGATAAAATGTGCTATTCCAACAGCCGAAAAAGCACTCGACAATATATTCTCAGAACGCCAAAGTTGCGATCAATTTCTGAATGCCGCAAATTTGCGAAGATAAGACCCCGCATCCGTTCATTGGGCGTGGCATCGCCGAAGACTGCGCTCTTCTACTTTTATCCGTATCAACAGATACGAAGAAAAATACTAACGGACGCGTTAGGTACCCGATAAATTTTACTGGGACTCGACAGAATGGTAAGACCTTAAGCGGCACCTGTCGAAGTTTACACCGGTATCCCGAGGTCATGTCCAGGGACGTGATCTTGAAGTAGGTTTTTGCGGATTGCCACTAGAGCAGTTAACTAGTACCTGATCCGTCAGATGAACTAGCCCCAACTACCATTATCCCTGTATAATATAGGTGTTTATGAGAAGAAGTATAGAAAAGTCGAAGCTGTCGATTAAAAATAAACAGTGGAGATTTTCCTTGACCCTACGATTCAAGCAAAATCTCGGGGGCTACTGACATAGGCATCCCAAATGGGCCTGCCGAAGATAGTACCCGGTTTATCAAGGCCCACTACCCGAAGAATAAGAAGATTCGGAAGCCCAAGGTAGTATTAAGGAAAGTTAGAGTTGTAATAGAAAGTCTTATTTGTAATCTTGCGGGATGAGTTAGAAACCTTCCCGGACTTTGTAACTTGTACAGCACGAATCCCTCGGTTCCGCCTCCTATATAAGGTGGAGTCGAGGGACGCAGAGATCATCGAATCATTGTTTACAAACCCTAGTTTTCATAATCGTCGAGTACTTTTTGGCTGAAACCTTCGAGATCTACTTGCCCTCTACTTCCAACTAAACCCTAGCCTACAATCCATAGGCATTGACAAGTTAATACCTTGTCACCCATCTCTCGTCGTTGTTCCATCATGCTCTTAGCGGGGCACTGTGTGATGCTACAGACATCGAAGCTTCTTCCACCGGATCTAGCGTCGACAGCATATTATGATCTCGGCTATACTGGGGCGGCATACACACGCCAAGGCTCGATCCAGAGACGGTGGCTCTCTCGATCCTTGTTGTTGGCTGCGATGAGCTCAACGCAGGTGTCCCGGGGTTTGGGTCACTGATACGTCCCAAATGTATCTATAATTTTTTATGCTCCACGCTTGTTTTACACCAATTTCACTATGTTTTACTTACACTTCGTTACACTTTTATACATTTTCCGGCACTAACCTATTGACAAGATGCCACAGTGCCAGTTCCTTGTCTTATGTTGTTTTTGGTCTCAGAAAAGCTGTACAGGAAATATTATCGGAATTGGACGAAACAAAAGCCGAAGTCAATATTTTACCGTAATGAAGCCAATGTCCGAAGGGGGGTCGAAGAGGGGCTGCAGGGCGGCCATACCTACCTTAGACGCGGCCTAGCCCTGGTCGTGCCTAGGGGTGGTGTGGGCCACCCTGGCACCCCACCGACCTATCTCATCCGCCTAGTTATTCACGATCTCGGAAAAAACCTGAATACCCGAGACTCCATCCACGAAAAGTTCCATCGCGGCCACCATTGCAGAACCCATCTCGGGAGGGTTCTGAAGCTCTTCCCGGCACCCTGCCGGAGAGGGAGATCATCACCGGAGGCTTCTACATCGTCATGCCCGCCTCTGAAGTGATGCGTGAGTAGTTCATCCCTGGACTATGGGTCCATAGCAGTAGCTAGATGGTTGTCTTCTCCAATTTGTGCCTCATGTTTAGATCTTGTGAGCTACCTATCATGATCAAGATCATCCTTATGTGATGCTACATGTTGTGTTTTCTAGGATCCGATGAATATTGAATACTATGGTTGAGATTGATGTCATATGTTATTTGTGATCTTGCATGCTCTCCGTTGCTAGTAGATGCTTTGGCCAAGCAGATGCTTGTGACTCCAAGAGGGAGTATTTATGCTCGATACTGGGTTCATGTCTCTAGTTTTCTGGAAGAGTGACAATAACTTCTAAGATTGTAGATGTGTTGTTGCTACTAGGGGGAAAACAACAATGTTTTATCCAAGAGTAATTCTATTATTTACTTTACACACATTGCTTAATGCGATTGTCCGTTGCTTGCAACTTAATACTGAAAGGGGTGTGGATGCTAACCGGAAGGTGGATTATTAGTCATAGACGCAGTTGGATTACGGTCTATGTATTATGTTGTAATGCCCAAACGAATCCCATAGTAGTCATCTTGCTATGTATGAACTTTATTCTGTCAATTGCCCAACTGTAATTTATTCACTCAACATGTTATTTATCTTTATGGAGAGACACCACTAGTGAACTGTGGACCCCGGTCCTTTCTTTTACACTGATACAATCATACTGTTCGGTTTACTTTCTGCAAGCACTGTTCTCTTTTCATTCAGTGCAAACATCTCTTTCCACACCATACGGTTAACTCTTTGATCCAGCAAAACCAGTGAGATTGACAACCTCACTGTGAGTTGGGGCAACATATTGCGATTGTGTTGTGTGCAGGTTCCACGTTGTTGCTGATGCCGATAGTGCACCCTGCCAATAGTCAACCTGCAACACCTTCAAAAGTCACGCCTTTGTCCTACTGGTTGATTAAATCTTGATTTCTTACTCAGGAAAAACTTACTGTTGTATTCATCATACCTTCCTCTTGGGGTTTCCCAACAAATTGTATTGAGCATCATCAAGAATTTTTCTGGCGCCGTTGACAGGGAGAAAGAGAATTTCTGCAAGGGGAGCCTCTCATCTCCAATCTCTTTACTTTGTTATTTTTTTGCTTAGTTTACTTTATTTTATGTTGTTTGCTTCTTCATATCAAAAATATTAAAAAATAGTTGCTATTATAGCTTTTATTTCCAGTGTTCTATTTTTATCTAGCTAAAATGAGTACTCCTGAAAACACCAAGTTGTGTGACTTTACTAGTACAAATAATAATTATTTTATGTGCACACCTATTGCTCCACCTGCTCCTGAAGAAGCTTTCTATGAAATTAAACATGCCATGTTAAACCTTGTTATGAAAGAGCAAACCTTGTTGAACTTTGTGACATGCAAAAATATAAGAATGTAGATGGTGACATTATAAAACTGAAATTGTTTCATATATCTTTAAGAGGAAGAGCTAAAGATTGGCTGCTATCTTTGTCTAGAAATAGTATTGATTCTTGGGTAAAATTTAAAGATGCTTTCATTAGAAAATATTATCCTCCTGCTAAGATTATATCCTTGTGTAGTGACATATTAAAATTTAGACAATTTGATAATAAACATGTTGCTCAAGCTTGGGAAGAATGAAATCTTTGGTAAAGAATTGCCCCACTCATGGACTGACTACTTGGATGATCATCCAAACTTTTTATGCAGGACTAAATTTTTATTCAAGAAATCTTCTGGATTCAGCTGCTGGAGGTACCTTTATGTCCATTATTTTGGGGCTGCAATAAAGCTTTCTTGATGATATGATGATAAATTATTCTGAATGGCACACCGAGAGAGCTCCACAAGGTAAGAAGGTAAATTCTGTTTAGGAAACCTCCTCCTTGAGTGATAAGATTGATACCATTATGTCTATGCTTGTTAATGGTAAAGCTCATGTTGATCCAAATAATGATCCTTCAGCTTCTTTGGTCGCTCAATAAGAGCATGTTAATGTGAACTTTACTAAAAACAATAATTTTAACAACAATGCTTATAGGAATATTTTTGGTAGCAACAATTATAGGTCATATCTATCCTTATAATGGCAACTCTTATGGTAATTCTTATAGCAACAATAGAAGTGCACCCTCTGATCTTGAAGTCATGCTTAAGGATTTTATTAGTAAACAAACTGCTTTCAATAAATCGGTTGAGGAAAAGTTTGGCAAAATTGATGTTCATGCTTCTAAAGTTGATAGCCTTGCTCATGATATTGAATTTCTTAAATTAAAAGCTATGCCCCTGATGTTAAAGAAAGCAAAACTTTGAATGCCATTCAAGTTAGAATTGACGAAAATGTTAGGATGTTGGCGGAATTGCATGCTAGGTGGGAAAAAGATGATGAAATTGCTAAAAATAACAAATTGACTAAAGTTTATACCATTATTACCACTATTTATACTGAAATTTCAAATGCTAGCAAGCCTACTACTATTAATGGTGAAATAATTGACGTGGGAAAATTCTTTACTCCTTCTACAAATCGCCTAGAACCGCTGAAATTGTTTCCAATAAGAGTGCTGAAATTTTTCGTAATACGGAAAACAATAGTCCTTTTACCTATGATGATAATGACTTTGATTTTGATGGTTGAAATATCTCTGAATTAATAAAGTTTTTACAAAATCTTGCTAGAAGTCCTAATGCTAGTGCTATAAATATGGCTTTTACAAAGCATATTACAAATACTCTCATGCAAATTAGAGAAGAAAAGTTAAAACATGAAGCTTCTATTCCTAGAAAGTTGGAAGATGGCTGGGAGTCCATCATTAAGATGATAGTAGATGACTTTGATTGCAATGATTTATGTGATCTTGGTTCAAGTATTTTTTTATGCCTATAAAAATCTATGATATGCTTGATTTGCCACCGTTAGAACAATGTTATTTGGATGTTCACCATGCTGAAATTGCTAAAAAGAAACCTTTAGGGAGAATTAATAATGTTCTTAATAACCTTGTTCCCGTTGATTTTTTTTGTCTTGGATGTTGAATGCAATGCTTCTTGTCCTGTTGATTTGGGAAGACCTTTTCTTAGAAATGTTGGTGCTATGATGAGAGATGGAATTATTAGATATCAATTTCCACTCAAGAAAGGTATGGAACACTTCCCTAGAAAAAGAAAGAAGTCACCTTTTGATTCTATTATTGGGACAAGTTATGATGTTGATGCTTCTTCTCTTGATAATACTTGATGCAAATACTTTATGCGCCTAGCTAAAAGGCGTTTAAAAAAAGCGCTTATGGGAGGCAACCCATGTTTATTTTCTGTAATTTTTCTTTTGTCGAGTCTTGGAAGTTGTTGCCTCTGTAACAATCTCCCCTTATTATTTTTATTTCGTTTTTGTGCCAAGAGTAACCTCTAATAGGAAGAAAATAAGATTTGGAGAAGTTGCTCTCCAGAAATAGATTATGTTTTGTTACCATAAAAATTCGTACTCCCATACAGTACGTAATTTTGAGGTGCCAATTTTCGAGAATATGCCGCGGATTATTATCTAAGATTCATTAGTTTTGCACTTTTCGATCTGAGCAACAGAGGATTTTCGAAAAAATCGATCTTTACCTGATGTTCTGTTTTAAAAGATTCCTACCACTATTTGCATTTTCCTCGTATTCTCTTTCTTTCTAAGTTCTTTTGAGAGAAAGAGCTTTTTGAAAGAGTTCATACAGTAGTTAATGTTCTAATAGATGTTTGATATATGTTAGAACTGAACCTAAGTGGATTTATTATTTTGATTGCACTAACGTTGCTAATTAAGAATTGTGTGAAATTTTGTATGAAGGAAGTTTTCAAGTGTAGGGAGAGAAGAATGATGTAATGAAATGAAGAATGGACAAAATCTCAAGCTTGGTATGCCTCTGTCACCCCAAGAAATATCCAAGAGGTACAAGTGTCAAAGCTTGGGATGCCCAAGGCATCCCCTTCTTCTTCAATAAAGCAACAAGTCATCTTTCTGTGCGCTATATTTTTATTACTGCATATGCTATGTGTTATTCTTGGAGCGTCTTTATTTATTTTTAGTTTTATTTTGTTTTGTTTGCTGTACAACAAGGTTGGATCCTAGCATATTTGTTTTGGAGAATGACAAACTCCGTTTTAATTGCATAGAACACTCTAGTTTTCGCTTTTACCGTTCTGCGAGTGTTCTAGTTTTTAGTACTTCGTTTAGCTCTGGTTTCTCACTTTTTATTTTTGTTCAGAGCTTGTTAGTTTTATTTATTCATGTATGATTAGCTCTCTGGTACGTATTGATTTTTATCTATAAGAGTTGTTTTAAATAAATTGATTGGTGTTGGAGACGAGTAAAAAGTTTCATGCTAATACTGATGCAAAAGGAAGCTTGTCTAGACTGTGGCATAGACTTCGGCATGTCATGTTGGATGTTATTTTTATGATATGCTTATTATTTATCGTTGCATTATTACTTATCTCAAATATATGAGAGTGCTTAAGTGTCATTGAAAGAATCATGTGGTGTTTCTATCATAGAAGCATAATATTGTGATATTCTCCTTTGATGCTTTATTGGGTTCACTTTGCACATGCTTACACCATGTTATGACTACCAACCAGTCAACCAAAGCCTCCATGATCATTTAGTTGTTTTTGACATGTGATATCACTTTATGCTTTGATTAATATTGTTTTATCGCTATGCATTATTATGGCCATTATTGCTCTCTTAGTTGGTCGCTCTCAGTCTTTTGCTAGCCTTCGCCTGTACTGAGTATGAATCTCTACTCGTGCATCCAACCACTAATAACAAAAGTTTACCAATTGTGTCCATCATCTCTACCTATTAGCACTATTTCTATTTCAAGTATATTCATCATGTTTTTATCTATCTTTCGAATTGATTATGAGAAAAATAGTTAGTAAAGCTCTCACGAACTGGATGGCACACTTACTTTCTTGCATAAACTTCAATCATTGTGACTATATTATGTTGATTATATGCTTAAGAGTTGTAAGTTGGGAGTTGGCACAACCATGCTTTCATGGGGCACGCCTTTAACATTGCACTTACTATTTAGTTGATAGCATGATCTTTTGCTTATGGATGCCTATGGATGGGAAATAAAATGGAAATTTTTAAGTCCATGGAGTTTGTATATGTGTTAGAGAAACGCTGGGCCGCTAACCTCTGCCATGCATCATTCATGGTGGAAGTTTACAACATTCCATAGTGAGTATTCTATGAAGCATCTTCAATAAAAAGCTATACCCATAGTAAATAAAAGGATTGTTGAGATGCTCATTGTCTGTTTGTCTTGTCATTTTGGTGTGGGATTGCACTTATATGAAAGAGTACTTCCATATCATGGGGCAAGAGGTACCCCTGTTGCATTCTTAATGATACATGTATACTTACAATGACAAGAACTTATTTGGGACCTAAGTTGAGTAGCATGAGTTGTAGGTACTCGTATTCAAGGGGCATGAGATTTTCAACTTATGATTTGTCAAGCATATGACTTATTTTTGCACTCACAATAATTCTAACCATTCAAGATGCCTATAATAGGGGCAATGAGAGCTCAAAGCTAATAAGTACCATACCTTTTTGAAAGCTTTATAAAAATTGTTGATCCTTACTTCCTTCCTCGAAAGATTTTTCTTTTACTTTTATGTTGAGTCTTCATCTTCTTGCTTTATGCACCAATTAAGAGAGCATAGTTGTCATTCTGAGTATAATGTGCATAGTCCCAAGACTTATTGATTGATTCATGATTATGCTATTGCTTATTTTTAAATTACTTGTATCTAGTCACCCTTTGAAATTTAAAGGTGTCCTAGCATTTATGTTTTGCTATTCCATAAAGGACAAGCTGAATACCACTTTGCTATGTTTTCTCTATGCTCATAAACAAACAGTTGCTTTCATTGCATAATTATTCATGATCCTTTGTTTGAGTTACTTCTCATGTTGTAACATAGTTGCTAAGTTCTATTGTTAGAATTATATCTATCATTCCTATGTTTAGAATACTTTGATCTCAGCTTACAATGTTTAACAAAAGCTTGATCAAGATTGTGATAGTTGCATGTCACCTCAAAAATTATTTTTGTTATCACTTACCTACTCGAGGACGAACATGAGTTAAGCTTCGGGATGCTTGATACGTCTCAAATGTATCTATAATTTTTGATGCTCCATGCTTGTTTTACACCAATTCCACTATGTTTTACTTACACTTTTATACATTTTCTGGCACTGACCTATTGACAAGATGACACAGTGCCAGTTTCCTGTTTTCTGCTGTTTTTGGTCTTAGAAAAGTTGTACAAAAAATATTCACGGAATGGGACGAAACAAAAGCCGAAATCAATATTTTATTGTAACAAAGCCAGAGTCCGAAGGGGGTGGAAGAGGGGCAGCAGGGTGGCCAGACCAACCGTAGGCGCGGCCCAGCCCTGGCCACGCCTAGGGGTGGTGTGGGCCACCCCGGCACCCCACCAATCTATCTCCTCCGCCTATTTATTCACGATCGCGGGAAACCCCTGAATACCCAAGACTCCATCCACGAAAAGTTCCATCGCGGCCGCCATTGCAGAACCCATCTCGGGAGGGTTCTAAAGCTCAACCCGGCACTCTGTCGGAGGGGGAGATCATCACCGGAGGCTTCTACATCGCCATGCCCGCCTCCGGAGTGATGCGTGAGTAGTTCATCCCTAGATTATGGGTCCATAACAGTAGTTGGATGGTTGTCTTCTCCAATTTGTGCCTCATGTTTAGATCTTGTGAGCTGCCTATCATGATCAAGATCATCCTTATGTAATGCTACATGTTGTGTTTGCTAGGATCCGCTGAATTGAATATTATGGTTGAGATTGATGTCATATGTTATTTGTGATCTTGCATGCTCTCCATTGCTAGTAGATGCTTTGGACAAGTAGATGCTTGTGACTCCAAGAGGGAGTATTTATGCTCGATAGTGGGTTCATGCCTCTAGTTTTCTGGAAGAGTGACAATAACTTCTAAGATTGTACATATGATGTTGCTACTAGGGATAAAACAAGAATGTTTTATCCAAGGGTAATTCTATTGTTTACTTTACGCATATTGCTTAATGCGATTATCCGTTGCTTGCAACTTAATACTGAAAGGGGTGCGTATGCTAACCGGAAGGTGGATTATTAGTCATATACGCAGTTGGATTACTGTCTATGTATTACTCCCTCCGTCCCAAAATATAAGGCGTCTAAGGATTAGCTAAAAGTCAATATTTTTAAAGTTTGACCAAGTTTATACACAAAAATATAAATATTTACAATACTAAATCATTAGCAATAGATTCACCCTAAAGTATATTTCTTTAATATGTCAATTTGATATTGTAGATGTAAATTTTTTTTTCTAAATATTTGGTCAAAGTTTGTAAGGTTTGACTTTTGACCAATCCTTAGACGCCTTATATTTTGGGACGGAGGGAGTATGTTGTAATTCCCAGACGAATCCCATAGTAGTCATCTTGCTATGTATGAACTTTATTCTGTCAATTGCCCAGCTGTAATTTGTTCACCTAACATGCTATTTATCTTTATGGAGAGACACCACTAGTGAACTGTGGACGCCGGTCCTTTCTTTACACTGATACAATCATCATGTTTTGTTTACTTTCTGCAAGCACTGTTCTCTTTTCATTCACTGCAAACATCTCTTTCCACACAATACGGTTCACTCTTTGATTCAGCAAACCAGTGAGATTGACAACCTCACTGTGAGTTGGGGCAAAATATTGCGATTGTGTTGTGTGCAGGTTCCACGTTGTTGCTGACGCTGGTAGTGCGCCCTACCAATAGTCAGCCACAACACCTTCAGAAGTCAGGTCTTTCTCCTACTGGTCGATTAAACCTTGGTTTCTTACTGAGGGAAAACTTACTACTGTGCTCATCATGCGTTCCTCTTGAGGTTTCCCAACAGCTTGTATATATTGAGCATCATCAGTCACCTCGTCCCCTTGGGCCAACAACCCTCGTTGATATGTTGTCGGCGGTGCTAGCGATGTTTCCTTCTCTGCGATCTCATGGCGGTGGCTGGCTTCAGAATCAGGATGGGAGTTCAACGAAAGCTGTGCAAGGTGTTGGCCGTTGCTAGTGGTGCTGACGTCTTCGACGTTGTTTTCCTTCTTGGAGGCGACACTAAAATGTTCCTCCTTTCTCGCAGTTGGATCCTGCTTCTGTGCGCGTATTGTGCGCTTCTCTAATGGGGGCTAGATTGTCTTCTTTGTATTTAGGCACACCCTTTCTGCTTCTTTGATCTCGTTGCCGCCATTGTCTTCCCAGCTGCATATACACGGTGGATTGCCCGGTTCGATCGGCTACCTAGAAACCCAGAGGTGGTTTTCTAGGGTGGCGTCATGCCACGGGTGATGCCGGTGGTTTCTCCTGATGATGTGGGCGCGACGTGTCATAGGATGAGTGCCAAGGTTGTGCTTTTAGGGGTGATGGTTGGGCTAGGGCGAAAGCTCGGCAAGGCTTCGACCGTTGCGGGTGACAACGACGCCCTTGGGCGCCGTTCTCCACTTTGGAGGCATCTCCCTTTAGCCATCCTCCTTCAGCTTCTCGAGGCAGGATGATTACTTCGCTTCTTCAGTCATAGAGTCATAGATGTGTTGTGCTGCAAGGGAGATTTATTGGTTTCGATCAGTTTCAGCACTGCACCTGGGCCTCCTTGACGAGTTCAAGCCTTCTACTAGTTTTTAGTCCTAGTTAGTGTAGCTTCTCTCCTTCTTTCTCTTTTGTTTTCGTTAGCTGGTTTCCAAGCAGCTGTTGTAAGTGTCGTTCTAACCGCGATCGTTCTAACTTTATTAATTTAAAGCTAGACTATATTTAAGCTTTATGTTTAAAAAAAGAGTGACCAGTTGCTTCATTTTTTTTTTGTTCTTTCGTGCCCCACACGGCGCAGTGATGCTCTTGCTTCTTGGATGAGCAATATTGTCGGATTTGTCGATCATTGTACCACTAGCAGGGCAGCGGGACTGAGGACAGTTAACAATTTTCAAGTACTTCAGCATGTCATTTTGACAGAAAGTGATATTTAGGTTCAGTAATTCAATCATTGACAGCTTACTTCAAATGGAAGCTGTTGCAAGTATAGTGATAGTGTTGTAAAAACGTCGATATAAACTTCACATACATACAAGACCAGCTAATTATTAGATGCTGGAAGAATCACACAGCTAGGCCGGTTCACTGCAGACGCGTTTCTGTGCATGCTGAGAGCTGCTATTTAAACATAAGGCCATCGGCCCAACTTTATATATAAAGCCCTGATGGCAATGGAACTGTCATAGCATATATAATAGAAATTATGAGACCGACCACACCCACACCAACTAAGGCACAAGTCCGTACACAAGCCTCTCAGGCACAACACGGCAAGAAAAGGAAAAAACAAATAGACATCTAGGACGCCTCATGTGTCATGTGTCACTCCTATCCTCGTCCTCGCGTGTATCCACCTAAGCTCTTCCATCGCCTCGTCCAGAAACCCCCTGTCCCGCTGTCTGACCAGTACCCTCCAGCTCTGCATGTGAATAGACATCATGAACATATCATCAGCCGACTGATCGATCATCTTCCCCTCTAGAGCTAGCTTGTTGCGTGTATTCCAAAGCGTCCAACCTAGCGTCGCAAAGGCATACCAAGCTAACCTACGCAGGGGGCCAGACAGGCCTTGCACTAAGGAGATGAAACCATCGACCCTGTCAGATTCCAGGAGCATGAGAGGAGTTCCCTAACTCCTGCCCACGGAAATTTTGCGAGGTGGCAGTTGAAGAAAATGTGGTCACAATCCTCCAACATACCACACAACGCGCAGCTCCCGTCGGAGGCGCCATGTCTCTTGGCCACCTGTTATGCCGATGGAAGTCTCCCCCTAATGAGCTGCCAAAGAAATACTCGGATTTTCGGGGGAACCCTGGTAGCCCACACCTCCTTGAAAAAAGTGACTGTCACCCCTTGCGACAGGCGGAGGTACAGGGAGTGTGTGGAAAAACCCCTGACGGCTCCAGTGCCCAAGACACTGATGTCTACGCCCCCCTCCTTTTCCTGTAGACAGTGTTGGGCCTCCAAGAGCAGAGGTTTGTAGAACAGCAGCAAGTTTTCCCTTAAGTGGATCACCCAAGGTTTATCGAACTCAGGGAGGAAGAGGTCAAAGATATCCCTCTCATGCAACCCTGCAACCACAAAGCAAGAAGTCTCTTGTGTCCCCAACACACCTAATAGGTGCACTAGTTCGGCGAAGAGATAGTGAAATACAGGTGGTATAAATATATATGAGCGTAGTAACGGCACCGAAAAAGTGCTTTGCCCAGGACAGTAAACAAGCAGTAGTAACGCAGCAGTAGTAACGCAGTAAAATAGTAAACAAGCAGCGATAGCAGTATTTAGGAACAAGGCCTAGGGATTACACTTTCACTAGTGGACACTCTCAACTTTGATCACATAACAGAATAGATAAATGCATACTCTACACTCTTGTTGGATAATGAACACCATTGCGTAGGATTACACGAACCCTCAATGCCGGAGTTAACAAGCTCCACAATTCAATGTTCATATTTAAATAACCTTAGAGTGCATGAAAGATCAACACGACTAGACCAAGTACTAACATAGCATGCAAACTGTCACCTTCACACTATGTAGGAGGAATAGATCACATCAATACCATCATAGCAATAGTTAACTTCATAATCTACAAGAGATCATAATCATAGCCTACGCCAAGTACTAACACGGATGCACACACTGTCACCATTACACCGTGCAGGAGGAATAAAACTACTTTAATAACATCACTAGAGTAGCACACAGATATATTGTGATACAAAACACATTGCAATCATAAAGAGATATAAATAAGCACTTCACTATGCCATTCATAACAGTGAATAAGTATTCTGTGAAATATAGCCTAAGAGACCCACACGGTGCACACACTGTCACCTTTACACACGTGGGACAAGGAGTCTTCGGAGATCACATAAGTAAAATTCACTTGACTAGCATAATGACATCTAGATTACAAGCATCATCATATGAATCTCAATCATGTAAGGCAGCTCATGAGATTATTGTATTGAAGTACATAGGAGAGAGATGAACCACATAGCTACCGGTACAGCCCCGAGCCTCGATGGAGAACTACTCCCTCCTCATGGGAGACAGCAGCGTTGATGGAGATGGTGGTGGTGTCGATGGAGGAGCCTTCCGGGGGCACTTCCCCGTCCCGGCGGCGTGCCGGAACAGAGACTCCTGTCCCCCAGATCTTGGCTTCGCGATGGCGGCGGCTCTGGAAGGTTTCTCGTACCGTGGCTTTTCCGTCTCGAGGTTTTAGGTCGAGGGGCTTTATATAGGCGAAGAGGCGGCGTCAGAAGGTCAACGGGGCGCCGACACTATAGGGGTGCGCGGCCCCCCCTTGGCCGCGCCGGCCTAGGGTTTGGTGGCCCTGTGCCCCCTCTCTGGCGGTTCTCGTGTGTTCTGGATGCTTCCGGGCAAAATAGGAACCTGGGCGTTGATTTCGTCCAATTCCGAGAATATTTCTTTACTAGGATTTCTGAAACCAAAAACAGCAGAAAACAAAGAATCGGCACTTCGGCATCTTGTTAATAGGTTAGTTCCAGAAAACGCATAAATATGACATAAAATGTGCATATAACATGTAGAAATCATCAATAATGTGGCATGGAACATAAGAAATTATCGATACGTCGGAGACGTATCAGCATCCCCAAGCTTAGTTCCTGCTCGTCCCGAGCAGGTAAACGATAACAAAGATAATTTCTGGAGTGACATGCCATCATAACCTTGATCATACTATTGTAAGCATATGTAATGAATGCAGCGATCAAAACAATGGTAATGACATGAGTAAACAACTGAATCATAAAGCAAAGACTTTTCATGAATAGTACTTTCAAGACAAGCATCAATAAGTCTTGCATAAGAGTTAACTCATAAAGCAATAAATCAAAGTAAAGGTATTGAAGCAACATAAAGGAAGATTAAGTTTCAGCGGTTGCTTTAAACTTATAACATGTATATCTCATGGATAATTGTCAATGTAGAGTAATATAACAAGTGCAATATGCAAGTATGTAGGAATCAATGCACAGTTCACACAAGTGTTTGCTTCTTGAGGTGGAGAGAAATAGGTGAACTGACTCAACATAAAAGTAAAAGAAAGGTCCTTCAAAGAGGAAAGCATCGATTGCTATATTTGTGCTAGAGCTTTTATTTTGAAAACATGAAACAATTTTGTCAACGGTAGTAATAAAGCATATGTATCATGTAAATTATATCTTACAAGTTGCAAGCCTCATGCGTAGTATACTAATAGTGCCCGTACCTTGTCCTAATTAGCTTGGACTACCGGGATCATCGCAATGCACATGTTTTAACCAAGTGTCACAATGGGGTACCTCTATGCCGCCTGTACAAAGGTCTAAGGAGAAAGCTTGCATTGGATTTCTCGCTATTGATTATTCTCAACTTAGACATCCATACCGGGACAACATAGACAACAGATAATGGACTCCTCTTTTATGCATAAGCATGTAGCAACAATTATTTTTCTCATATGAGATTGAGGATATATGTCCAAGACTGAAACTTCCACCATGGATCATGGCTTTAGTTAGCGGCCCAATGTTCTTCTCTAACAATATGCATGCTCTAACCATATGGTGGTAGATCGCTCTTACTTCAGACAAGACGAACATGCATAGCAACTCACATGATATTCAACAAAGAGTAGTTGATGGCGTCCCCAGGAACATGGTTATCGCACAGCGAGCAACTTAATAAGAGATAAAGTGCATAAGTACATATTCAATACCACAATAGTTTTTAAGCTATTTGTCCCATGAGATATATATTGTAAAGGTGAAGAATGGAAATTTAAAGGTAGCACTCAAGCAATTTACTTTGGAATGGCGGAGAAATACCATGTAGTGGGTAGGTATAGTGGACACAAATGGCATAGTGGTTGGCTCAAGTATTTGGATGCATGAGAAGTATTCCCTCTCGATACAAGGTTTAGGCTAGCAAGGCTATTTGAAACAAACACAAGGATGAACCGGTGCAGCAAAACTTACATAAAAGACATATTGAAAACATTATAAGACTCTACACCGTCTTCCTTGTTGTTCAAACTCAATACTAGAAATTATCTAGACTTTAGAGAGACCAAATATGCAAACCAAATTTTAGCATGCTCTATGTATTTCTTCATTAATAGGTGCAAAGTATATGATGCAAGAGCTTAAACATGAGCACAACAATTGCCAAGTATCACATTACCCAAGACATTATAGCATGTATCATTTTCCAATTCCAACCATATAACAATTTAACGAAGAAGAAACTTCGCCATGAATACTATGAGTAGAACCTAAGGACATACTTGTCCATATGCAACAGCGGAGCGTGTCTCTCTCCCACACAAACATTTATTCAAACAAAAACAAAAAACAAAAGCACACAGACACTCCAAGCAAAGTACATAAGATGTGACCGAATAAAAATATAGTTTCAGGGGAGGAACCTGATAATGTTGTCGGTGAAGAAGGGGATGCCTTGGGCATCCCCAAGCTTAGATGCTTGAGTCTTCTTGAAATATGCAGGGATGAACCACCGGGGCATCCCCAAGCTTAGACTTTTCACTCTTCTTGATCGTAGTATATCATCCTCCTCTCTTGACCCTTGAAAACTTCCTCCACACCAAACTCGAAATAAACTCATTAGAGGGTTAGTGCATAATCAAAAACTCACATGTTCAGAGGTGACACAATCATTCTTAATACTTCTGGACATTGCCCAAAGCTACTGGAAGTTAATGGAACAAAGAAATCCATCCCACATAGCAAAAGAGGCAATGCGAAATAAAAGGCAGAATCTGTCAAAACAGAACAGTCCGTAAAGACGAATTTTAAAAGGGCACCAGACTTGCTCAAATGAAAATGCTCAAATTGAATGAAAGTTGCGTACATATCTGAGGATCACTCACGTAAATTGGCATAATTTTATGAGTTACCTACAGAGAATTTTTCCCAGATTCGTGACAGCAAAGAAATCTGTTTCTGCGCAGTAATCCAAATCTAGTATGAACCTTACTATCAACGACTTTACTTGGCACAACAAAACACTAAACTAAGATAAGGAGAGGTTGCTACAGTAGTAAACAACTTCCAAGACACAAATATAAAACAAAGTACTGTAGCAAAATAACACATGGGTTATCTCCCAAGAAGTTCTTTCTTTATAGCCATTAAGATGGGCTCAGCAGTTTTAATGATGCACTCGCAAGAAATAGTAGTTGAAGCAAAAGAGAGCATCAAGAGGCAAATTCAAAACACATTTAAGTCTAACATGCTTCCTATGCAAAGGAATCTTGTAAATAAACAAATTCAAGAAGCATAATGCAACAAGCATAGAAAAACTAGACAAGCTCAACTTCAAGATTTTAAGCATATAGAGAGGTGTTTTAGTAACATGAAAATTTCTACCACCATATTTTCCTCTCTCATAATAACTTTCAGTAGTGTCATGAGAAAACTCAACAATATAACCATCACATAAAGCATTCTTATCATGAGTCTCATGCATAAAATTATTACTCTCCACATAAGCATAATCAATTTTATTAGTACTAGTGGGAGCAAATTCAACAAAGTAGCTATCATTATTATTCTCATCATCAAATATAGGAGGCATATTGTAATCATAATCAAATTCATCCTCCATAACAGGTGGTAACAAAAGACTACTATCATTATAATCATCATAAATAGGAGGCAAAATATCATCAAAGTAAATTTTCTCCTCAATTCTCGGGGGACTAAAAAGATCAAGCTCATCAAAACCAGCTTCCCCAAGCTTAGAATTTTCCATAGCATTAGCAACAATAGTGTTCAAAGCATTCATATTAATAACATTCCCATTAGCATGCATATAAAGTTCCATGGGTTTTTTAATTCTCTCTTCAAACACATCATGTCCTAATTCAAGATAAAGTTCATAAAGATCTCTCATATTTTTGTTGTTTTCCATTATGCCTTACTAGTGTAAACAAGAAACAAAAAGTTGCAATTGCAGGATCTAAAGGAAATAGCTTCGAGCACAAACACAATGGCGCCAGAAAAGTACTGTTACCTGGAACCGGAGTATGAGTGCCTTTTACCTTTCCTCCCCGGCAACGGCGCCAGAAAATAGCTTGATGTCTACGCCCCCTCCTTTTCCTGTAGACAGTGTTGGGCCTCCAAGAGCAGAGGTTTGTAGAACAGCAGCAAGTTTTCCCTTAAGTGGATCACCCAAGGTTTATCGAACTCAGGGAGGAAGAGGTCAAAGATATCCCTCTCATGCAACCCTGCAACCACAAAGCAAGAAGTCTCTTGTGTCCCCAACACACCTAATAGGTGCACTAGTTCGGCGAAGAGATAGTGAAATACAGGTGGTATAAATATATATGAGCAGTAGCAACGGCACCAGAAAAGTGCTTTGCCCAGGACAAAGAAACAAGCGATAGTAACGCAGCAGTAGTAACGCAGTAAAATAGTAAACAAGCAGCGATAGCAGTATTTAGGAACAAGGCCTAGGGATTACACTTTCACTAGTGGACACTCTCAACTTTGATCACATAACAGAATAGATAAATGCATACTCTACACTCTTGTTGGATGATGAACACCATTGCGTAGGATTACACGAACCCTCAATGCCGGAGTTAACAAGCTCCACAATTCAATGTTCATATTTAAATAACCTTAGAGTGCATGAAAGATCAACACGACTAGACCAAGTACTAACATAGCATGCACACTGTCACCTTCACACTATGTAGGAGGAATAGATCACATCAATACCATCATAGCAATAGTTAACTTCATAATCTACAAGAGATCATAATCATAGCCTACGCCAAGTTCTAACACGGATGCACACATTGTCACCATTACACCGTGCAGGAGGAATAAAACTACTTTAATAACATCACTAGAGTAGCACACAGATATATTGTGATACAAAACACATTGCAATCATAAAGAGATATAAATAAGCACTTCACTATGCCATTCATAACAGTGAATAAGTATTCTGTGAAATATAGCCTAAGAGACCCACACGGTGCACACACTGTCACCTTTACACACGTGGGACAAGGAGTCTCCGAAGATCACATAAGTAAAATTCACTTGACTAGCATAATGACATCTAGATTACAAGCATCATCATATGAATCTCAATCATGTAAGGCAGCTCATGAGATTATTGTATTGAAGTACATAGGAGAGAGATGAACCACATAGCTACCGGTACAGCCCCGAGCCTCGATGGAGAACTACTCCCTCCTCATGGGAGACAGCAGCGTTGATGGAGATGGCGGTGGTGTCGATGGAGGAGCCTTCCGGGGGCACTTCCCCGTCCTGGCGGCGTGCCGGAACAGAGACTCCTGTCCCCCAGATCTTGGCTTCGCGATGGCGGCGGCTCTGGAAGGTTTCTCGTACCGTGGCTTTTCCGTCTCGAGGTTTTAGGTCGAGGGGCTTTATATAGGCGAAGAGGCGGCGTCAGAAGGTCAACGGGGCGCCGACACTATAGGGGGGCACGGGCCCCCCCTTGGCCGCGCCGGCCTAGGGTTTGGTGGCCCTGTGCCCCCTCTCTGGCGGTTCTCGTGTGTTCTGGATGCTTCCGGGCAAAATAGGAACCTGGGCGTTGATTTCGTCCAATTCCGAGAATATTTTTTTACTAGGATTTCTGAAACCAAAAACAGCAGAAACAAAGAATCGGCACTTCGGCATCTTGTTAATAGGTTAGTTCCAGAAAACGCATAAATATGACATAAAATGTGCATATAACATGTAGAAATCATCAATAATGTGGCATGGAACATAAGAAATTATCGATACGTCGGAGACGTATCAGACACCTGGTCCTCCCCCTGGAGTGAGGATGTAGATAGTAAATCCTGCAAATATTCTCCCATTCTACCATCTCTACCGTGCCAAAGGTTCGTCGGAACCTGATGTGCCACCCCCCTCCGCCCTGACCGCAGCTGCTGGACGAAGTGATTACCACAGCAAGTGAACAGGCGTGGGAACACCAGGTGGAGAGGGGCCCTCCCCGTCCACTAGTCCACCAGAAGTACTTACGCCTCCCATCATGGACGAGATGCTTACTGATACGTCGCAAACGTATCTATAATTTTTGATGTTCCATGCTTGTTTTACACCAATTACTATATGTTTTAAGGGACTAACCTATTAATAGTTGCAAAAGTGCACAAGTTCTTGGTTTCAACTTTGTTGTGCAGGAAATAGGCAAATATGGAAGGAAATAGCTCATTATGGTGAAATCTGGAATTTCCCGGAATCTGCCCCTGCTGAACACTTTTCAAAGATCGCTTCGAAACTCCATCAAAACGACGTCCAATGGAAAAGTCGTAAACTACAAAGTTGTAGAGAATTTCAAGCCGAACAATTTGGATATCTTATTCGTCCAGAACGGACAACGGATGCATCCGACAGAGCAGAATTACTGCGGAGGTTCGTGCAGTCTCGGGACTCCGAAAGTTGGTGACGTATTTGACACAAACTCTTTCCATACCTGGATATTTCGGCCCAGCCACGAGTTGTGAGGCTCATGAAGGACAGAGGGGAGTCCTAGGAAGGTTCAAGACGTTCCCAAGAGTCCTTGGATCAAAGGGGCATCCATCCCATGGCCTAGATTGCATCTCCAACACTATATATTGATGGGAAACCCTATTTTTGGAGGCCCCAAGCATTGTCACGAAAATCCTCCTCCTTGGCAGCAGCCAAGGAGGGGGAAACACTCATCTACACCAGTACCAACTCAAGTAAGAAGAAGGCTAAGGGGCGGCGCTCCCCCATGATGCCGGCGGCGGGGAAGGAGTCCCCCGCGCCGTCGCCGGCGCCGCCCACGCCTCCGCCTCCCGGCGCTCCTCGCTGAGCTCTCCAACGTCTTCACCGCCATCTCCATCACCAACTTCTCATTGTATTCAGTGGTCCATCCTCTCACAAACCTCTGTACCGCCCTATGTAAACATGGTGTTTGATGCTATAAGTTATAATCCTATGATCTATGTCATGTTGCCATAGTTTATTTGTTCTTTGATTGATTGGTTGTTTCTCTTTGGTTCATTAGAGTTGTATGTTGATATGTTACCGTCCTTGGTGCCCATTATATTTGTGCGCGCATGGATCAAGCACCATAGGGTTGGTAGTACTTGTATACTAGAAGGGGGAAGTTCTGCCGGAGTGACATAAACCTAAGGACGCGAACCAGATAGTTGCATGTATGGGAGTAAGATGACCATTTACTTAAGGCTATGGTTGGGGAAACCTTAATGCTTGCTAGTATTTACGGATGTTTGCTAGCAAGCCAATCATATAGTACTTGTAATCCCGGAGGGAGAGCATGTATATTTAGCCTCTCCTACATAGAAAGCTGCATCGAAGACATTGAACCCAAGATCTTCACTAATTGATCTTGGACAAAGCCACCACTATTACCACCGCCTTTCCACACTCATGGTACTGTTAGTTTAGTTTGTTTTATTGCTGCATCACTAACATTTATTCCGTGTATTTTATTGTTCTGCAAAGTCACCTCTCATACCCGTTATCGCTCTAGTTTTATTTCCTAGATATTGCAAATGCTTAGTGTGCGTAGAGTTGTATCAGTGGTTGATAGAACTTGAGAGAATGTTTATCCTACCTTTAGCTTCTCGTTGGGTTCGACACTGTTACTTATCGAAAAGGCTACACGCGATCCCCTATACTTGTGAGTTATCAAGACCTTTTCTGGCACCGTTGCCGGGGAGCCATAGCGTAGGTGAATATTTTCGTGTGCACTTGTTTGCTTTATCTCTAAGTAGTTTTACTTCCTGTACCTAGTTGTTCTCTATCTTTTGTATGGATAGGGAATGCGAATTACAAAAAAAATTAGTTGTACTACTTATATAAAAAAATAAAAAAATGTTTTCAGAAAAGAAAAGTGATTGGAAAGATGAGTAATGGTGAAGTGGGGGTCGACCTTGAACACTTGTGTTCATGCCTGCGAAACCAAAACAATTTTTTCCATGGAACCTTTTCATTAAAAACTTGTAAATAGTGTATATAGTGTACATATTCCGTTGTAAATAGAATGTATAAATTATCTCTAGTTTGTTATGCAAGTTTGTCACTATGCTGCCTAGAAAACAGATTTCCTGTGCTCCACTGTAAAAAAAATTAAAAATCACCAGAATGTGATCTTGATCTGTAATTTCTTGAGTGCATAGTAGTGCTTGCTATCTAACTTTCGTTAGTTCTGACTTTTCTGATTTGAGGTACGTAGACAGATCTAATAATTCAATCTTTACGGACTGATTCTGTTGAGACAGATTTCCTGTGCTGTGCTGCAAAAATTTGTGAAAAATCTCAGTATGGCATTTTGATCTGAATTTTTTGTGTGCATAGACCTGAGGTTATGATCTGTCTTCCATTAATCATGAGTTTTTCGATTTGAGCTACGTAACTATCTCATTGAGTGACATCTTTACAGAGTGTTCAGTTTTGACAGATTTCTATTCTCTTTGTTTAAATATTGTACTTAGGATTCAAAAAGTTTCCTTCGTTTTCGACGTACGATTGAAATAATAAGAAACCTCAGTATTATAGTGGCTAAATATTTGATAGATTTTATAGAAATTAGGGATACTTGAACACTTGTGGATTTTATTTAATGAGTACTAACCTACTAATGAGTTTTGTGAAGCTTTATGTGGATACAGTTTTTAAGTTCCAATCAATATGGTGATATGAGATGAGCAAGAGGATGCAAGAGCTCAAGCTTGGGGATGTGTAGATGGATCCCAAGAGAATATTCAAGAAGATGCAAATATCTAAGCTTGGGGATGCCCAAGGCATCCCCCTATTCATCAACCAACATGAGGTTGTCTCCTTCAAACTTAATATTACCCATCCACATGTAAGCATTGTATATAGTTGCTTTTATTATCTTTGGTTTTATCCTATTTAGTTTTATTAGGTTTTTTATTTGGTTCTTGTTTCTTTGTCAGTTTCACTTATAATTGGAAAACAACAACAAAAAAAGGGGGGTTTAAGAGCTCCATCAAATAATCATGCCCATCTTAAATGGCTATAAAGAAAGAGCTTTATGAGAGACAACCCAATATGTTTATATTTCTGTTATTTACTACTTTGTTGAGTCTTGGAAGTCATTACTACTGTAATGACCTCTCCTTATCATGTTTGTTTTGTTTTTGTGCCAAGAATTGCCTCTAATGGTAAGAAAGTGGTATTTGGGAGATTTGCAATCTTGTTTACTGTTTCTGGTTCGTCACGAGAATAATCGCCAAAAATCACCAGAACGTAAGTTTGAGCTGCCAATTTACGAGCATCTTCCCCAGGTATTTATCTAACTTTCATTAGTTCATAGTTTTTCGAGTTACGCAGCGTAACTATTTTTCAAAAATCAATTTTTACGAACTGTTCTGTTTTGACAGATTCTTGCACTGTTGTGCATTTGCATCTTTTTGCCCATCTTTTTGAGTTCTCTTGATCAAAGAACCTTATTGAAGTTGTGCTACAGTAGCTAATGCTTATTAAAATGCTTTTCATATGTCATACCGAACTTTGTAGATTTGATTAATATTATCATTGCACTAACGCTGCTAATGAGATTTGTGATGAGTTTTGTATGAATGAAGTTTTCAAGTGTAGGAAAGAAGAATGATGAGATGAGATGAAGAATGGACAAAAGCTCAAGCTTGGGGATGCCCATGTCACCCCAAGATATATTCAAGAAGTACAAGCATCAAAGCTTGGGGATGCCCAAGGCATCCCCTTCTTCATCAATAAAAATATCAGGTCCTGTTTCTGTTCACTATATTTTTATTGCTTCATATACTATGTGTTATTCTTGGAGGGTCTTTATTTTCTGTTGTGTATTTTATTTTCAATAAAGTGGGCACCATCATACCATGTTTGTTTGGGAGAGAGACACGCTCCGTTTTAATTGTATGAACACTCTAGTTTTCACTCTTATTGTTCAACGAGCGTTTTATTTTTGCTAGTACTGCGTTTAGCTCTGGTTTTTCACTCCTATTTTGTTCAGAGCTTGTTAGTATGCTTCAGTTATATATGATTAGCGCTCTGATCTTTAATGAATATTATAAATGAGAGTTGTTTCAAATAAGTTGATTGGTGTTGGATACGAGTAAAAAGGTTTCATATTAATAGTGATGCAAATGGAAGATCTCCTCTGATGTTTCAATTGGGTTGAAATGATCATTTAGTTTAGACTTTTAATTCACCATATGCTTTAATTAATAAGTTTTGTCGCTATGCATGATTATGACCATTATTTCTCTCTTAGTTGGTCGATATCTTTCTTTTTGCTAGCCTTCATTCTGTACTGAGTATGATCTCTACTCGTGCATCCAACCACCAAAAACCAAAATATGCCAAAAGTGTCCACCATACCTACCTATATGTGGTATTTCACCGCCACTCCAAGTAAATTTACATGTGCTACCTTTAAAACCTTCAAAATAATTTCTTGTTTTTGCAATACATAGCTCATGGGAAAGTAGCCTAAAAAAATATTGTGGTGAGGAATATGTCACTTATGTATCTTAGTTCTTATAAGCTGCTTGTTGTGTGGCAACCATGCTAACATGGGGACACCATCATCATATTTTTGATAAATATCATGTGAGTTACTATGCATGTCCGTCTTGTCTGAAGTAAAGGAGATAACCATGATAAAAGGTTAGAGTATGCATATTGTTAGAGAAGAACATTGGGCCGCTAACCAAAGCCATGTTTACATGGTGGAAGTTTCAGTATGGACATTAAAACCTCAAAAATCTCTTATGAGAAATTTATGTTGCCAAAAGCTTTAAGCTTAAAGAGGAGTCCATTTGTCTGTTGTCCATGTTGTCCCGGTATGGATGTCTAAGTTGAGAATAATCAAAAGCGAGAAATCCAATGCGAACTTTCTCCTTAGACCTTTGTACAGGTGGCATGGAGGTACCCCTTTGTGAAACTTGGTTGAAACATATGTAATGCGATGATAATCAATGGAAATCCGAGCTAATTAGGACAAGGTGCGGGCACTATTAGTATTCGATGCATGAGGCTTGCAACTTATAGGAAGTTTTATACATAACCTATATTACTTATTGCTACCGTTGACACAATTGCCTCTCTTAAAATTTTATATCTCTATGTTTTCAAAATAAAAAGCTCTAGCACATGTTTAATCTCTGCTTCCCTCTGCGAAGGGCCATTCTTTTACTTTTATGTTGAGTTTTCATCTTCTAAGTTATATGCACCGTCTTATGAGAGCATAGTTGTCATTCTTAGTTCTATGTGCATGGTCCCAAAATTATTATTGATTGAATCATGAATGTGTTATTAATTGTTCTTAAATTATTTATATCTAGTCATCCTTTGAACTTTGAATGTGCATGTCACCTTAAAAATTATTCTTTTTATCACTTACCTACTCGAGGACGAGCAGGAGTTAAGCTTGGGGATGTTGATACGTCGCAAACGTATCTATAATTTTTGATGTTCTATGCTTGTTTTATACCAATTACTATATGTTTTAAGGGACTAACCTATTAATAGTTGCAAAAGTGCACAAGTTCTTGGTTTCAACTTTGTTGTGCAGGAAATAGGCAAATATGGAAGGAAATAGCTCGTTATGGTGAAATCTGGAATTTCCCGGAATCTGTCCCTGCTGAACACTTTTCAAAGATCGCTTCGAAACTCCATCAAAAAGACGTCCAATGGAAAAGTCGTAAACCAAAAAGTTGTAGAGAATTTCAAGCCGAACAATTTGGACATCTTATTCGTCCAGAACGGACAACGGATGCATCCGGCAGAGCAGAATTACTGCGGAGGTTCGTGCAGTCTCGGGACTCCGAAAGTTGGTGACGTATTTGACACAAACTCTTTCCATACCTGGATATTTCGGCCCAGCCACGAGTTGTGAGGCTCATGAAGGACAGAGGGGAGTCCTAGGAAGGTTCAAGAGGTTCCCAAGAGTTCTTGGATCAAAGGAGCATCCATCCCATGGCCTAGATTGCATCTCCAACACTATATATTGATGGGAAACCCTATTTTTGGAGGCCCCAAGCATTGCACGAAAATCCTCCTCCTTGGCAGCAGCCAAGGAGGGGGAAACACTCATCTACACCAGCACCAACTCAAGGAAGAAGAAGGCTAAGGGGCGGCGCTCCCCCATGATGCCGGCGGCGGGGAAGGAGTCCCCCGCGTCGCCGCCGGCGCCGCCCACGCCTCCGCCTCCCGGCGCTCCTCACTGAGCTCTCCAACGTCTTCACCGCCATCTCCATCACCAACTCCTCATTGTATTCAGTGGTCCATCCTCTCACAAACCTCTGTACCGCCCTATGTAAACATGGTGTTTCATGCTATAAGTTATAATCCTATGATCTATGTCATGTTGCCATAGTTTATTTGTTCTTTGATTGATTGGTTGTTTCTCTTTGGTTCATTAGAGTTGTATGTTGATATGTTACCGTCCTTGGTGCCCATTATATTTGTGCGCGCATGGATCAAGCACCATAGGGTTGGTAGTACTTGTATACTAGAAGGGGGAAGTTCTTCCGGAGTGACAGAAACCTAAGGACGCGAACCAGATAGTTGCATGTATGGGAGTAAGATGACCATTTACTTAAGGCTATGGTTGGGGAAACCTTAATGCTTGCTAGTATTTACGGATGTTTGCTAGCAAGCCAATCGTATAATACTTGTAATCCCGGAGGGAGAGCATGTATATTTAGCCTCTCCTACATAGAAAGCTGCATCGAAGATATTGAACCCAAGATCTTCACTAATTGATCTTGGACAAAGCCACCACTATTACCACCGCCTTTCCACACTCATGGTACTGTTAGTTTAGTTTGTTTTATTGCTGCATCACTAACATTTATTCCGTGTATTTTATTGTTCTGCAAAGTCACCTCTCATACCCGTTATCGCTCTAGTTTTATTTCCTAGAGATTGCAAACGCTTAGTGTACGTAGAGTTGTATCAGTGGTTGATAGAACTTGAGAGAATGTTTATCACTACGGGGACGACCAGCTACACCGACGGCCCCGCACCGTCGGCACAACAACGTTCACCGTCGGCACCGTCTCTGCCGACGGTCACCGTCGGCGTCTCCCCGTCGGCACAGCAGGCGTCGGGGTCTGCGCGTGCACCGTCGGCACAGAACTTCACCGTCGGCACAGCCGTACGCCGACGGCTGGACGGTGGCCGTCGGCCGTCTCATCGTCGGCACAGCCAACCAGCCGTCACGCCGGCGCCGTCAACGTCCCCAGCTGTGCCGACGGTGTAACCGTCGGCACAATTTTCTTTTTTTTTTCCCAGAATGGCGGCAAAACGGTGGCTGTTCAAACTGGAAAATCGCGCGAAACTGGGCCTGGCTGTGCCGACGGTGTCACCGTCGGCACGGACCCTGCCATTTGGCACAGCTACGGGCCTGTGCCGACGGTGACACCGTCGGCACAGCCAGGCCCAGCTTTTTTCTGATTTTTGCCAATTTGGCCTCGTTTGCTCGAGAAAATCGCAGAAAATGCACATATTATAGGATTGAATATGCAGTAACATATATATCACCATATAGCACACAGATATCACCGTATAGCACCAAATCTCACAAATATAGCATCAAATCTCACAAATAGCACAAATATAGCATACAAGACCATGGTACATACACCGGATCCACTACAAAGATGGAGCGTGTCATCATGTGCTAGTACAATGTAGAAACTATGGTGGTGCACCACCCGAAGTGACGATCTAGCTACAGACGATCTAGCTCCGAGTGGGTGAAGTGAGGCCGCTGTATCTCGACGGTGCTCGGGGAGGTAGAACCACGACGAGAGCCACCGGAACCAGAAAAATGCCGAGGTTCGGCAGAAGCACCAGGAGAATGGCGACCGGGGTGCATCGGCGTACCACAAGGAGTGTCGTTCCCGGATTCTCCCAATCCCTACATGTTGGAGGGAGTTAGCAACTTAGCCATGTCACACCAAGTTAGCAACTTAGCCAAGTTAGCAACTTACCGGGTCAACTGACGCTGACGCTTGTACATGATATAGAACTCCTCCTTGGACGGGAACACTGGCGTCGGCCCCGGATGAGGTGGCTCGGGAGTGGTTCCTCTCGCACTCCGGTCATCATGAACCGAGTGAAACTCTGCAAGAAACGGGAGAGATAGCTCAGATTCAAACATGGGGACTTATGATGTTTTGCAACCATAGAGATTGAAACTTACCGCCATCTGGTTGCTCGTCCACTGGACATAGGCATCTTTCACAAGGTCATGCTCCTTAACCTTCTCGAGATACTCCTCGTAAGCTACTGCATAGGCCTCCTCGAGCTGAGTCTACAATTTCAGAAATAATGCGTCTCATCAACATAGCCATTCAGGAACAAGAGTCAAAACAGAGGATGAAAGTGTGGATGACTTACATCAACCTCTACCCGAGAACGGCATGTAGTCCGCGAGGAGGTAGCGTAGCTGCCGGAGGGGAGGGTAGCCTTGATCTGCGTGAAGTTCCTCTGAGGCTTGAAACCCCCGGCCAAGGCAGCGGGGACGTCCATGCGGCTGGCCGTACCCCGCCAGCATCATCGCCACCTCGTCGACCGGCTCGGTCATAGGGTCCTCCACCTCTGGATGGAGCTTGGCGTACTCCTCACAGTATCTTTCCTTGTTCTCTTTGGCCTTGCCGTAGTACATCTCAGGCGCGGGCCGAGGCTCGTTCGGACCGGGCGTCACCAGCTTCATGTGCGTCCACGCTTCCATCTCACCAAGTTCCCTCCCGAGCTTCTTCCCCTGCATCACAAAACAAATGTTATGCATATCATTGAAAATCAAAAAAATGTAGCTTGTTCCATTTTTATATGTACTGAACGCTCCCGATAGCGATCGGTGCTGCTGCTCCCCGCAAAGGTGTGTTCCCTGAGAACCACGGTTGGCCTTGTTCCGGTCGCTCACGGCCTTGAAATCGGGGTTTTCGCCGACCCAATTCTTGACCAACTCCATGAAGGCGGCCCTCTTATTATTATCAGCCCAATGTGGTACAACCTGCAAAATCAAAACTCATTTGAAGAACAAACAATATAGTTGCAAGTTAGCCACGGTACATAGAATCGCATTGACAATTACTTACCGACATGAAGTCATCTATCGTCATAGCCGGGGCGAGTCCCTGCACAATCTCAGGCTTTGTGTACCTTACGCCCTGCTCAGCATAGAAGTGGCCGATGCACGTGATCCTCTGGTTGTACCACCGCTGCCGTGTCAACTTCCGACACATGTTACGGAGCACCACGTCCGCCCTATCCTTATGCTCGATCGCCACCCCGTAGTTGCGCTGCAATCAAGCATAACAGAAAGTGTGAGAGGCATGAGTTATCACGGTGTGGTTATCAACTACATATGAACGAAACCCAAAGAGTATGCATTACGTACCCAAAACTTCTTGATCACGGCGTCGGCGGCGGAAGCAAAGCTAGGGTAAGGCGCTATCTCATAGTCTTCCCAAGTGTAGGCTAGCTTGGACTCGCCCCCAAGGACCGGAGTGTACATCCCCGGCCAGTACTTCCTAATAGCAGCTCCAATCAGACTCCCTGGCACGCGGACATTCTTCCCCGTGTATGTGAAATTCCTGCACAATTATCAAACATTAGAAAATGCTAAGTGTCATAACGAAAATGAAATCACCTTACTACTTACTCTATCTTTCCTGGGACAAGGAGCCACTTCTCATCCTCCGTAGCAGGTTCCTTACTCTCATCGGGAACCTGCGCTTCCCCACGAATCCGCAACTTCTTCGGAGCCATCTCCGTCGAAGCCTCCTCGTCCCTAGACTCCTCCTCCTCCTCCCTAGTGTCCTCCTCCTCCTCCCTAGTGTCCTCCTCCTCGTCTAGCGACTGTGAAGCCACTGAGCCAGTGCGCAGGGAATGTCAGCTAGAAGGAGCTGTGCATCCCCCCTCGTCCTCCAGCTCGTCCTCCCCCACGTCCGCCCGCTCGTCCTCCCCCTCGTCCTCCAGCCTCGTCCTCCCCCTCGTCCTCCCCGTCCTCCGTCTCGCGTCTTCGTAACGCCGGGTGGGAATAATGGGTCTTGCACTCCGTCTGGAAGCACCCGGCCCTGGCTTCCGCTGATGCATCTGATCAAGCAAGGAGCTCGATGATGCCTTCCGTCCGCTCATATTGGGCAATTACCTGCATAAGAAAAAGAGAAAATAATTAATAAGCATGTTGAAAATTAATAAGCATAATGACAAATATAGGTACTAAGCATAATGAAAAATGTAGGTATTAAGCATAATGACAAATGTATGTATTAAGCATAATGATAATGTAGGTACTAAGCATAATGACAAATGTATGTATTAAGCATAATGATAATGTAGGTACTAAGCATAAAAGACCCTCACCATTCATCACCACTCTCATCTCTAGGCATTGGGTTCTCAGCCTCACTATCAAAATCAGTATCATATGAGTATTCATGGTCGGCATTGGGTTCCGGTTGAGTCTCGACAATGTTGTCTTTGCTCGCATGGCGCTTGGTGAGCATAGCTATGTCCTTCGGGTCCACCACGGTCTCACCACGCATTTGTACATCGTTGTGGAGATCCTGAAGACCTATGTCTATTTGAAGAGCCCCGAACTGCTCTTCCTCTTGATAGAAAATTCCCTCATATGTTACCGGGTCAATGTTGTTGTAATCGTCCTCGGAGGGGATGGGTAGCTTACCATGTGGCGATACCTGAACACGACTTCCCAGCCCATGAGTTCCTCATTCGACATGGGTAGGACAACTAATAAACTTGCTTGGTTTGGGGCGCCACAACCTAGACGTCGGATCCGCGGTAGGTGGTTGTAGGCCTACCTACAACTAAACCAATGGAAGGGGTGCTTCTCATTCCACCGTGTGGGTCAAACCGATGGCATTTGAACACAAAGAGCTTGAGTTCTATGTTTGCGTTGTTGAACGTCAACTCGTATACCTTTTGTAACCTTCCATAGTAATCAAGATCATCGGCTCCGCGGGTGGAGACCCCGATATTTATTGTTTTTGCATTAGGCCGGTTCTTCCGGTGAAACTCCGTATGGAAGCGATACCCATTTACATCATACTTCTCATGCGTATGGACTCTACGGTTAAAACCACAGGAAACGCATCTCAACTCATCTGTCATCTCAACGTTGGGATCAGCTCCCTACAAGTTCAGTTCAGATTATTTTGTGCATTAGTTACGTGTAATAAGACAAGTCACGGATTGCAAAGTAAGAGGAACATTTGAGAAATTACTTTTCATGGAACCAGTTCACGAAGCTTTTATTTAAGGGCGGGGCACCCTCTTTCAGAAGAGTGTACCACTGCGTGGGAGTGGGACCATTTCTTCCTGACCACATTTCATCATGGAATTGGCTGAAAGGAGAAAATACGTATTAGACCAAAACCAAGTTACTGGTTCCAAAGTAATTGGTTCATCATTTTACCTCATGAAATCGACCACTTCCTCCATGTTCATAAGCACGTAAAGCATTATGCAATCCTTCTCTTCTGGCGAAATGTTCTCCACTTTTTAGGCACCGGACTTGCCACCTGGATATTTGAAGAGAAAGAGCTTTGGGTCACGGTTGGGCTCATCGGAATTGTACCGAGCGACTGGGTTATGCTTAGTGGGCACATCATTGGCATAGTACATTGTCGTGGCGTCTGCCATCTCATGGAGGAGAGTTGCCTCAGCTATGCATGCTTCAATCTTATTTTTGTTTCCACATTTGTACCGAATATATTTGAACTCCCTCTCAATACAAAACTGCCAACGATATCGCACCGGTCCCCCCAAGAGTGCCTCGTTGGCGAGATGCACGATGAGATGTAACATCGGAGTGAAGAAGCCTGGGGGGAATATCATCTCTAACTTGCATAGCATGTCCGGCACTTGCTGCTGCAGCTTCTCAATCAGCTCGGTACATATCTGCTTAGCACAGACCGTGCGGAAAAAATGGCTCACCTCCGCAAGCACTCGCCAGACATGATCGGGGAGATACCCTCGAAGCATCACCGGCATCAGCCGCTCAATCCATATATGATAGTCGTGACTCTTGAGCCCGTTTATTTTTCCGTAGCAAGATTGACTCCCTTACTCATATTCGAACAATAACCATCAGGGAACATCACGTCATATTTGAGCCACGTAAATGCCTCCTTCTTGTCGGCGCTATCAAGACAGTACTTGGCATGCGGCTTTAACCAACCTTTTCGATTGCCCTCAGGAGGCTGCATGTGTAGAGCCACCCTGTCACATATCTCCTCAATATCGACTCTAGCTGAAACATTATCCCTTGACTTGCCTGGTATGTTGCAGCGGTGTTAAGGAATGCCTCCCCACAATTCTTTTCGGTGTGCATCATATCGATATTATGGGGAAGTTCAAGGTCCTTGTAATACTCGAGCTCTGTTATGCCTGCTATGTGAGTCCAGTTGTGCGTTTTACCATATCCCTCAAATTGGTGGCCGGGTTCCTTACTAGGCTGGAGAGCACGTAGCTCAGCATCAACAGTTGCACCATTGAACTTTGGTATTTCTTTATGTTCAAGCACAACTACGCCTTTCGTGAAGTTTTTCTTGTCAGATCTGAACCGATGCCCTGGATCGAGGAACTTGCGGTGTTTGTCAAAGGCAACATATTTGTGTCCAGCTTTTAGGTGCCTGAATTCTAGTTCGTGCCGCACACCTTTGGGCATGGAAACTTACCAGCTGTACTATGCCCACATAATAGGGCGTACCCGGGTAGGTCATGCATCGAATAGTGGAACCAAACTTTCATGATGAAGTTTCTCTTTGATGCTCGGTCGTATGTCAATGTACCGTGATGCCACGAGTGGTGCAAATCATCCACAAGTGGTTGCATTAAGACACTCAATTTCTTCCCTGGATATTCAGGCCCTGGAAGGATCATCGACAAGAATATGTTCTTCCTTTGCATTACGACTCCGGGAGGGAGATTGAGCGGAATAACAAACACGGGCCAGCAGCTGTACGCGGCAGTCGACATACCATATGGGTTGAATCCATCGGTTGCTATCGCAATTCTAACATTCCGAGCCTCACTTGCCTCATTTGGGTGCTTTTGATCGAAGCGCTTCCATGATTGACCATCGAGATGGATGTACCATGGGTACCCGTTTCTTCTCGTCTTGCAATCTTATCCCGGTCTTATGCCATGTCATCTGCTTGGCAGTCTCCTCGAACATGTAAAGCCGCTGGATTCTTTTGATGAATGGGAGATAACGAAGAATCTTTATGGCTACCTTTGTCTGCCTCTTCTGACCATTGCCTACATCTACCTCATGATACCTAGAGTGACCACACTTGGCACAAGATTTGTCATCCGCATAGTCTTTCCAAAACAAAAGGCAAAGTTTTGGACAGACATCATATGTTACATAATCCATTTTCAATGCTTTCAAGATTTTCTTCGTTTCGTACATGGTCTTGGGCAAGCAATGACCTTCGTGCAACATGTTACCTACTGTGCTCATAGTCTTTTCAAAGGATGCTCGAGTACTCTCAAACATGCACTTGTCGGCTAGCAACTGCGTGATGCCATCAAGTTGAGACATTTTTGCACCCGGGTATAGAGGCCTCCTAGCTGAGGCCATCATATCAATGAAGGCACTCTCGGTTGTATCTTTTTCATCCTCAGGAAGTTCCTCCGATTGTGGCGGTCCCTCCGGTTCAGCGGTTCCTCCGGTTCAGACTGTTCGTCCCATGGTAACTCTGGCATGTCAGCATCCCGAAGATCATCTAGCAAGTTTAAGATGCCATCGTTCTCATTGCCATCGATCCGCTGCCGCATCACCTCACCTCTATCACGTTCGTGCCGAGAAAAGTCGACCGGCGGGTCGTAGTCACGCATATACCCATTCCACCAAAGGTGTTTAGTCATCTCTAGAATATCCTTAGGATGACGCCTCCTGCAGACATTGCAAGGGCAACGGGGACGAACAATCCCCTTCGAACCACGAGCTAACTCCTTCACTAACAAATCGGTCTTCCATTTCCATTCATCTGTCACTTGAGTCGAACTAACACGGCCACTGTACATCCACTCATTATCAGCCATCCTGCTTTATTGCGTGACAAACAACAAATAGTAGCATGAAATTGAATGCATCATATTTTTATTTTTCTACCGGCGAAAACGCGTGCATCAACCTACATCTCTACTAGGTGGGCTCCTAGCAGCCCCGGACCCGTAGTTGGGTACGTTCTCCACGTTGCTCGGGTGCGAGACAGAATTTCGGCAGCACCTCCCGCTGCTCGCCCGATACACGTCTCGGCAGAAAGCCGAGAGGATGTGCATCCGTAGAACAAAGGGAGGCGCTGACGAAATCATGTCTCGCACCCGAGCAGAACATGGAAAACGTACCCAACTACGGGTCCGGCGACTGTCCCGTAAATGCCACAAGCGTTACGGTTCAAAATATGCTGACCACTAATGCATATTTATCCGCGTAACGCTTGCGGACGGGAATTGACACCTAGGTTACGCGACTTGACGGAGAAATGAAATCTAGTGACATAAAAAATGCGAAGGGGGAGTCGGCAATTCAGCTCACCCTCGGCTGTAGAGGAAGTAGTCGAACAACCGGCGATGTCGACGGCCGTAGAGATGCGCCGCAAGATCCGGGGTCGTCACGCGGGGTGCTCACTACGGGACCTAGTTCAAATAATAAAAATTTGTCAATGCAAATTCATCGCTAAATAGATTTCATTTTCAATTTCAATTAGCATTTCAATTTCAATTTCATTTTGCATTTCAATTTTATTTTCATTTAGCATTTCAATTTGATTTTCATTTTCAATTAGCATTTCAATTTCAATTTCATTTAGCATTTCAATTTTTATTTTCAATTAGCATTTCAATATCTTTTTCAACTAGCATTTCAATTTCAATTTCATTTTCAATTTCATTTTCCATTTCAATTTTCCCTAACTATTAACTACTCAATAACTAACTAACTACCAAATAGACACAAAAATAAAAATAAAAAGAAGAAAAATTACCGGGGCGAGGCGGGCAGGGGCAGCGGAGGCGAGGGGGCGAGCGAGGCGGCGCTGCAGCGCGGCGGAGGCGAGGGGGTCGGGGCGGCTGCAGCGCGCGGGGCTGCTGCCGACGCGGCGGAGGCGAGCGGCCGGGCGTCGGCGGGTGGTGGCGGAGGAAGAGCGGCCGGGCGTCGGCGGGTGGTGGCGGAGGCGAGGGGGGTCGGGGCGGGGCGGCTGCAGGCGCGGCGGGGCGGCTGCCGACGCGGCGGAGGCGAGGGCGGCCGGGCCTCGGCGGGTGGTGGCGGAGGAAGAGGGCGGGCGAGGGTGGCCGGGCGTCGGCGTGTGGTGGCGGAGGCGAGGGCGGCCGGGCGTGGCGGCGGGTGGTGGCGGAGGCGCGGGGGTGGGGGCGTGACTGAGGGCGGGCCGGGGGTGGGGGTGTGGATGAGGTGGTCGGGCCGCGCGCGCCGATCTGATTATGTCCACCCACCTGTGCCGACGGTGAGTTTGTGCCGACGGTGACCGTCGGCACAGGCTGTTTTTTTATTTTTTTATTTTATTTTTTATTTTCCTTTTTATTTTTTTAAATAAATATTGTCACTATTTACTACAAAAAATAAGAATAGAATAGGAGTAAGCACTTGTTCTACTAGGTTACTTAGTTGGCATGATGCTGTGCCGACGGCCGTCGGCACAGGCTGTTTTTTACTACAGGTTACTTAGTTCGAGAAGCCGGGCACACCCGGAGGGGGTAGCATTGGATATAGAACCATCTCAAATCACTTTTGTGCATGCCATGTGGACACACACAACTTTTGGGGCCATTCCCTAGGTCCGATGCTCGATTTCTGACGAAACCCTAGTTCTGTTGACCGCGTCGTCTACCCCTTTGACTGCATCCCATCGGGGGTCCCCCGGTGGGCGTATGCCTACGTTTGAGCTTGGTTAGGTCATAGGTACATGTGGAAACAAGTACCATCCCCTATGATCCCAAGGTTCTCTCCGGTTCACCTCCGAGGGAGTTCCCCCCTATACATGCAGAATCTGCCTATGTGTAGGAACCCCATGTCCGAGAAGCCGGGCACACCCGGGGGGGTAGCATTGGATATAGAACCATCTTAAATCACTTTTGTGCATGCCATGTGGACACACACAACTTTTGGGGCCATTCCCTAGGTCCGATGCTCGATTTCAGACGTACCCCTAGGTAAGTTGACCGCGTCGTCTACCCCTTTGACTGCATCCCATCGGGGGTCCCCCGGTGGGCGTATGCCTACGTTTGAGCTTGGTTAGGTCATAGGTACATGTGGAAACAAGTACCATCCCCTATGATCCCAAGGTTCTCTCTGGTTCACCTCCGAGGGAGTTCCCCCCTATACATGCAGAATCTGCCTAAGTGTAGGAACCCCATCTCCGAGAAGCCGGGCACACCCGGAGGGGGTAGCATTGGATATAGAACCATCTTAAATCACTTTTGTGCATGCCATGTGGACACACACAACTTTTGGGGCCATTCCCTAGGTCCGATGCTCGATTTCTGACGAAACCCTAGTTCTGTTGACCGCGTCGTCTACCCCTTTGACTGCATCCCATCGGGGTCCCCGGTGGGCGTATGCCTACGTTTTAGCTTGGTTAGGTCGTAGGTACATGTGGAAACAAGTACCATCCCCTATGATCCCCAGGTTCTCTCCGGTTCACCTCCGAGGGAGTTCCCCCTATACATGCGTAATGCCGCCTATGTGTAGGAACCCCATGTCCGAGAAGCCGGGCACACCCGGAGGGGGTAGCATTGGATATAGAACCATCTCAAATCACTTTTGTGCATGCCATGTGGACACACACAACTTTTGGGGCCATTCCCTAGGTCCGATGCTCGATTTCTGACGAAACCCTAGTTACGTTGACCGCGTCGTCTACCCCTTTGATCGCATCCCATCGGGGTCCCCGGTGGGCGTATGCCTACGTTTGAGCTTGGTTAGGTCATAGGTACATGTGGAAACAAGTACCATCCCCTATGATCCCAAGGTTCTCTCCGGTTCACCTCCGAGGAGTTCCCCCTATACATGCGAGACCGCCTAAGTGTAGGAACCCCATCTCCGAGAAGCCGGGCACACCCGGAGGGGGTAGCATTGGATATAGAACCATCTCAAATCACTTTTGTGCATGCCATGTGGACACACACAACTTTTGGGGCCATTCCCTAGGTCCGATGCTCGATTTACGACGAAACCCTAGTTACGTTGACCGCGTCGTCTACCCCTTTGATCGCATCCCATCGGGGTCCCCGGTGGGCGTATGCCTACGTTTAAGCTTGGTTAGGTCATAGGTACATGTGGAAACAAGTACCATCCCCTATGATCCCAAGGTTCTCTCCGGTTCACCTCCGAGGGAGTTCCCCCTATACATGCGCAATCCGCCTATGTGTAGGAACCCCATGTCCGAGAAGCCGGGCACACCGGAGGGGGTAGCATTGGATATAGAACCATCTCAAATCACTTTTGTGCATGCCATGTGGACACACACAACTTTTGGGGCCATTCCCTAGGTCCGATGCTCGATTTCGACGAAACCCTAGTTACGTTGACCGCGCCGTCTACCCCTTTGATCGCATCCCATCGGGGTCCCCGGTGGGCGTATGCCTACGTTTGAGCTTGCTTAGGTCATAGGTACATGTGGAAACAAGTACCATCCCCTATGATCCCAAGGTTCTCTCCGGTTCACCTCCGAGGGAGTTCCCCCCTATACATGCAGAATCTGCCTAAGTGTAGGAACCCCATGTCCGAGAAGCCGGGCACACCCGGGGGTAGCATTGGATATAGAACCATCTTAAATCACTTTTGTGCATGCCATGTGGACACACACAACTTTTGGGGCCATTCCCTAGGTCTCGATGCTCGATTTACGACGAAACCCTAGTTACGTTGACCGCGTCGTCTACCCCTTTGATCGCATCCCATCGGGGTCCCCGGTGGGCGTATGCCTACGTTTGAGCTTGGTTAGGTCATAGGTATATGTGGAAACAAGTACCATCCCCTATGATCCCAAGGTTCTCTCCTGTTCACCTCCGAGGGAGTTCCCCCTATACATGCAGACCGCCTAAGTGTAGGAACCCCATCTCCGAGAAGCCGGGCACACCCGGAGGGGGTAGCATTGGATATAGAACCATCTCAAATCACTTTTGTGCATGCCATGTGGACACACACAACTTTTGGGGCCATTCCCTAGGTCCGATGCTCGATTTCTGACGAAACCCTAGTTCTGTTGACCGCGTCGTCTACCCCCTTTGATCGCATCCCATCGGGGTCCCCGGTGGGCGTATGCCTACGTTTGAGCTTGGTTAGGTCATAGGTACATGTGGAAACAAGTACCATCCCCTATGATCCCAAGGTTCTCTCCGGTTCACCTCCGAGGGAGTTCCCCCTATACATGCGAGACCCGCCTAAGTGTAGGAACCCCATCTCCGAGAAGCCGGGCACACCCGGGGGTAGCATTGGATATAGAACCATCTTAAATCACTTTTGTGCATGCCATGTGGACACACACAACTTTTGGGGCCATTCCCTAGGTCCGATGCTCGATTTCGACGAAACCCTAGTTACGTTGACCGCGTCGTCTACCCCTTTGATCGCATCCCATCGGGGGTCCCCGGTGGGCGTATGCCTACGTTTAAGCTTGGTTAGGTCATAGGTACATGTGGAAACAAGTACCATCCCCTATGATCCCAAGGTTCTCTCCTGTTCACCTCCGAGGGAGTTCCCCCTATACATGCAGACCGCCTAAGTGTAGGAACCCCATCTCCGAGAAGCCGGGCACACCCGGAGGGGGTAGCATTGGATATAGAACCATCTCAAATCACTTTTGTGCATGCCATGTGGACACACACAACTTTTGGGGCCATTCCCTAGGTCCGATGCTCGATTTACGACGAAACCCTAGTTACGTTGACCGCGTCGTCTACCCCTTTGATCGCATCCCATCGGGGGTCCCCGGTGGGCGTATGCCTACGTTTAAGCTTGGTTAGGTCATAGGTACATGTGGAAACAAGTACCATCCCCTATGATCCCAAGGTTCTCTCCGGTTCACCTCCGAGGGAGTTCCCCCTATACATGCAGACCGCCATGTGTAGGAACCCCATGTCCGAGAAGCGGCACACCCGGAGGGGGTAGCATTGGATATAGAACCATCTCAAATCACTTTTGTGCATGCCATGTGGACACACACAACTTTTGGGGCCATTCCCTAGGTCCGATGCTCGATTTCCCGACGAAACCCTAGTTACGTTGACCGCGCCGTCTACCCCTTTGATCGCATCCCATCGGGGTCCCCGGTGGGCGTATGCCTACGTTTGAGCTTGGTTAGGTCATAGGTACATGTGGAAACAAGTACCATCCCCTATGATCCCAAGGTTCTCTCCGGTTCACCTCCGAGGGAGTTCCCCCCTATACATGCAGACTCGGCCTATGTGTAGGACCCCGATGTCCGAGGTGCCGGTGACAAGCGGTGGGGTTAGCATTTGATATAGAACCATCTCAAATCACTTTTGTGCATGCCATGTGGACACACACAACTTTTGGGGCCATTCCCTAGGTCCGATGCTCGATTTCGACGAAACCCTAGTTACGTTGACCGCGTCGTCTACCCCTTTGATCGCATCCCATCGGGGTCCCCGGTGGGCGTATGCCTACGTTTGAGCTTGGTTAGGTCATAGGTACATGTGGAAACAAGTACCATCCCCTATGATCCCAAGGTTCTCTCCGGTTCACCTCCGAGGGAGTTCCCCCTATACATGCAGACCGCCTATGTGTAGGAACCCCATGTCCGAGAAGCCGGGCACACCCGGAGGGGGTAGCATTGGATATAGAACCATCTCAAATCACTTTTGTGCATGCCATGTGGACACACACAACTTTTGGTGCCATTCCCTAGGTCCGAGGCTCGATTTCGACGAAACCCTAGTTCTCGTTGACCGCGTCGTCTACCCCTTTGATCGCATCCCATCGGGGTCCCCCGGTGGGCGTATGCCTACGTTTGAGCTTGGTTAGGTCATAGGTACATGTGGAAACAAGTACCATCCCCTATGATCCCAAGGTTCTCTCTCGGTTCACCTCCGAGGGAGTTCCCCCTATACATGCGAGAATCCGCCTAAGTGTAGGAACCCCATCTCCGAGAAGCCGGGCACACCCGGAGGGGGTAGCATTGGATATAGAACCATCTTAAATCACTTTTGTGCATGCCATGTGGACACACACAACTTTTGGGGCCATTCCCTAGGTCCGATGCTCGATTTCTGACGAAACCCTAGTTACGTTGACCGCGTCGTCTACCCCTTTGATCGCATCCCATCGGGGTCCCCGGTGGGCGTATGCCTACGTTTGAGCTTGGTTAGGTCATAGGTACATGTGGAAACAAGTACCATCCCCTATGATCCCAAGGTTCTCTCCGGTTCACCTCCGAGGGAGTTCCCCCTATACATGCAGAATGCGCCTATGTGTAGGAACCCCATGTCCGAGAAGCGGGCACACCCGGAGGGGTAGCATTGGATATAGAACCATCTCAAATCACTTTTGTGCATGCCATGTGGACACACACAACTTTTGGGGCCATTCCCTAGGTCCGATGCTCGATTTCGACGAAACCCTAGTTACGTTGACCGCGTCGTCTACCCCTTTGATCGCATCCCATCGGGGATCCCCGGTGGGCGTATGCCTACGTTTAAGCTTGGTTAGGTCATAGGTACATGTGGAAACAAGTACCATCCCCTATGATCCCAAGGTTCTCTCCGGTTCACCTCCGAGGGAGTTCCCCCTATACATGCAGATCCGCCTATGTGTAGGAACCCCATGTCCGAGAAGCCGGCACACCCGGAGGGGTAGCATTGGATATAGAACCATCTCAAATCACTTTTGTGCATGCCATGTGGACACACACAACTTTTGGGGCCATTCCCTAGGTCCGATGCTCGATTTCGACGAAACCCTAGTTACGTTGACCGCGCGTCTACCCCTTTGATCGCATCCCATCGGGGTCCCCGGTGGGCGTATGCCTACGTTTGAGCTTGGTTAGGTCATAGGTACATGTGGAAACAAGTACCATCCCCTATGATCCCAAGGTTCTCTCCGGTTCACCTCCGAGGGAGTTCCCCCTATACATGCAGACCGCCTATGTGTAGGAACCCCATGTCCGAGAAGCCGGGCACACCCGGAGGGGGTAGCATTGGATATAGAACCATCTCAAATCACTTTTGTGCATGCCATGTGGACACACACAACTTTTGGGGCCATTCCCTAGGTCCGATGCTCGATTTCGACGAAACCCTAGTTACGTTGGACCGCGTCGTCTACCCCTTTGATCGCATCCCATCGGGGTCCCCGGTGGGCGTATGCCTAAGTTTGAGCTTGGTTAGGTCATAGGTACATGTGGAAACAAGTACCATCCCCTATGATCCCAAGGTTCTCTCCGGTTCACCTCCGATGGTGTTCCGCCGTATACATGCTTAATCTTTGTATGTGTAGGCACCGGATGTCAGAGGTGGCGGGGTCAGCGGGAGGGGGTAGCATTGGATATAGAACCATCTCAAATCACTTTTGTGCATGCCATGTGGACAAACACAACTTTTGGTGCCATACCCTAGATCTGTGGCTCGATTTCTGACGAAACCCTAGTTCGGTTGTCCGCGTCGTCTACCCCTTTGATCGCATCCCATCTGGGGTCCCCGGTGGGCGTATGCCTACGTTTGAGCTTGGTTAGGTCATAGGTACATGTGGAAACAAGTACCATCCCCTATGATCCCAAGGTTCTCTCCGGTTCACCTCCGAGGGAGTTCCCCCAAAACATGCAGACCGCCTAAGTGTAGGAACCCCATCTCCGAGAAGCCGGGCACACCCGGAGGGGGTAGCATTGGATATAGAACCATCTTAAATCACTTTTGTGCATGCCATGTGGACACACACAACTTTTGGGGCCATTCCCTAGGTCCGATGCTCGATTTCTGACGAAACCCTAGTTCTGTTGACCGCGTCGTCTACCCCTTTGATCGCATCCCATCGGGGTCCCCGGTGGGCGTAGGCCTACGTTTGAGCTTGGTAAGGTCATAGGTACTTGAGGAAACAAGTACCATCCCCTATGATCCCAAGGTTCTCTCCGGTTCAGCTCCGTTGGAGTTCCACCATATCCCTGCAGTTACTTCCTATGTGTAGGAACCCCATGTCCGAGAAGCCGGGCACACCCGGAGGGTAGCATTGGATATAGAACCATCTCAAATCACTTTTGTGCATGCCATGTGGACACACACAACTTTTGGGGCCATTCCCTAGGTCCGATGCTCGATTTCTGACGAAACCCTAGTTCTGTTGACCGCGTCGTCTACCCCTTTGACTGCATCCCATCGGGGGTCCCCCGGTGGGCGTATGCCTACGTTTGAGCTTGGTTAGGTCATAGGTACATGTGGAAACAAGTACCATCCCCTATGATCCCAAGGTTCTCTCCGGTTCACCTCCGAGGGAGTTCCCCCCTATACATGCAGAATCTGCCTAAGTGTAGGAACCCCATCTCCGAGAAGCCGGGCACACCCGGAGGGGGTAGCATTGGATATAGAACCATCTCAAATCACTTTTGTGCATGCCATGTGGACACACACAACTTTTGGGGCCATTCCCTAGGTCCGATGCTCGATTTATTACGAAACCAAAGTTATGTTTACCGCGTCGTCTACCCCTTTGATCGCATCCCATCGGGGTCCCCGGTGGGCGTATGCCTACGTTTAAGCTTGGTTAGGTCATAGGTACATGTGGAAACAAGTACCATCCCCTATGATCCCAAGGTTCTCTCCCGTTCACCTCCGAGGGAGTTCCCCCTATACATGCGAGAATCTGCCTATGTGTAGGAACCCCATGTCCGAGAAGCCGGGCACACCCGGAGGGGGTAGCATTGGATATAGAACCATCTCAAATCACTTTTGTGCATGCCATGTGGACACACACAACTTTTGGGGCCATTCCCTAGGTCCGATGCTCGATTTCTGACGAAACCCTAGTTCTGTTGACCGCGCCGTCTACCCCTTTGACTGCATCCCATCGGGGGTCCCCCGGTGGGCGTATGCCTACGTTTGAGCTTGCTTAGGTCATAGGTACATGTGGAAACAAGTACCATCCCCTATGATCCCAAGGTTCTCTCCGGTTCACCTCCGAGGGAGTTCCCCCCTATACATGCAGAATCTGCCTAAGTGTAGGAACCCCATGTCCGAGAAGCCGGGCACACCCGGGGGGGTAGCATTGGATATAGAACCATCTTAAATCACTTTTGTGCATGCCATGTGGACACACACAACTTTTGGGGCCATTCCCTAGGTCTGATGCTCGATTTCTGACGAAACCCTAGTTCTGTTGACCGCGTCGTCTACCCCTTTGACTGCATCCCATCGGGGGTCCCCCGGTGGGCGTATGCCTACGTTTGAGCTTGGTTAGGTCATAGGTACATGTGGAAACAAGTACCATCCCCTATGATCCCAAGGTTCTCTCCGGTTCACCTCCGAGGGAGTTCCCCCCTATACATGCAGAATCTGCCTAAGTGTAGGAACCCCATCTCCGAGAAGCCGGGCACACCCGGAGGGGGTTGAAGGAGATATGCCCTAGAGGCAATAATAAAGTGGTTATTATTTATATCTTTATGTTTATGATAAATGTTTATATATCATGCTAGAATTGTATTAACCGAAACATTAGTACATGTGTGATATATAGACAAACAAGAAGTCCCTAGTATGCCTCTTAAACTAGCTTGTTGATTAATGGATGATTAGTTTCATAATCATGAACATTGGATGTTATTAATAACAAGGTTATGTCATTGTGTGAATGATGTAATGGACACACCCAATTAAGCGTAGCATAAGATCTCGTCATTAAGTTATTTGCTATTAGCTTTCGATACATAGTTACCTAGTCCTTATGACCATGAGATCATGTAAATCACTTGTACCGGAAAGATACTTTGATTACACCAAACACCACTGCGTAAATGGGTGGCTATAAAGGTGGGATTAAGTATCCGGAAAGTATGAGTTGAGGCATATGGATCAACAGTGGGATTTGTCCATCCCGATGACGGATAGATATACTCTGGGCCCTCTCGGTGGAATGTCGTCTAATGTCTTGCAAGCATATGAATGAGTTCATAAGAGACCACATACCACGGTACGAGTAAAGAGTACTTGTCAGGAGACGAGGTTGAACAAGGTATAGAGTGATACCGAAGATCAAACCTCGGACAAGTAAAATATCGCGAGACAAAGGGAATTGGTAATATATGTGTATGGTTCATTCGATCACTAAAGTCATCGTTGAATATGTGGGAGCCATTATGGATCTCCAGATCCCGCTATTGGTTATTGGTCGGAGTGAGTACTCAACCATGTCCGCATAGTTCTCGAACCGTAGGGTGACACACTTAAAGTTGGATGTTGAAATGGTAGCACTTGAATTATGGAATGGAGTTCGAATATTTGTTCGGAGTCCGGATGAGATCCCGGACATCACGAGGAGTTCCGGAATGGTCCTGGAGAATAAGATTCATATATAGGATGTCATTTTATGTGAAATAAAATGTCGCGGAAGGTTCTATGGAAGGTTCTAGAAGGTTCTAGAAAAGTCCGGAAGAAACCACCAAGGAAGGTGGAGTCCACAAGGGACTCCACCTCCATGGCCGGCCAGCCCTAGTGGGGGTGGAGTCCCAAGTGGACTCCACCATAGGGGGCCGGCCACCCCCACATGGGAGGTGGAAATCCCACCTTTGGGTGGGAGTCCTAGTTGGGCTAGGTTTCCTCCTATGGAAGGTTTTGGTTCGGGTCTTATTCGAAGACTTGGACACCACCTCTTGGGGTTCCACCTATATAATGAGGGCCAAGGGGAGGGGGCCGGCCACCTCAAACACCACCAAGGTGGCCGCACCCTATAGTGGCCGGCGCCCCCTCTCCCCAAACCCTAGCCGCCCGCTCCTCCACATCCCGCATAGCTTAGCGAAGCTCCGCCGGACTTCTACACCGCCACCGACACCACGCCGTCGTCTTTGTCGGATTCAAGAGGAGCTACTACTTCCGCTGCCCGCTGGAACGGGAGGTGGACGTCGTCTTCATCAACAACCGAACGTGTGACCGAGTACGGAGGTGCTGCCCGTTCGTGGCGCCGGAACCGATCGTGATCAAGATCTTCTACGCGCTTTTGCAAGCGGCAAGTGATCGTCTACCGCAGCAACAAGAGCCTCCTCTTGTAGGCTTTGGAATCTCTTCAAGGGTGAGACTCGATACCCCCTCGTTGCTACCGTCTTCTAGATTGCATCTTGGCTTGGATTGCGTGTTCGCGGTAGGAAAATTTTTGTTTTCTATGCAACGTTATCCTACGGTGGTATCGAGCCGTGTCTATGCATAGATGGTTGCACGAGTAGAACACAATGGTTTGTGGGCGTTGATGCTCTTGTTATCTTTAGTTTGAGTACTTTGCATCTTTATGGCATAGTGGGATGAAGCGGCTCGGACTAACTTTACATGACCGCGTTCATGAGACTTGTTCCTCGTTCGACATGCAACTTGTATTGCATAAGAGGCTTTGCGGGTGTCTGTCTCTCCTACTATAGTAAAGATTCAATTTACTCTTCTATTGAAAACATTAGTATCAACGTTGTGGTTCATGTTCGTAGGTAGATTAGATCTCTCTCGAAAACCCTAAACCACGTAAAATATGCAAACCAAATTAGAGACGTCTAACTTGTTTTTGCAGGGTTTGGTGATGTGATATGGCCATAATGTGATGATGAATATGTATGAGATGATCATTATTGTATTGTGGCAACCGGCAGGAGCCTTATGGTTGTCTTTAAATTTCATGTTGAGTAGTATTTCAAAGTAGTTGTAATAGTTGCTACATGGAGGACAATCATGAAGACGGCGCCATTGACCTTGGCGCTACGCCGACGATGATGGAGATCATGCCCGAAGATGATGGAGATCATATCCGTGCTTTGGAGATGAAGATCAAAGGCGCAAGAACAAAAGGGCCATATCATATCACATATGAACCGCATGTGATGTTAATCATTTTTATTCTTCTTTTTTTGCTTAGATCGAGACGGTAGCTTTATAAGATGATCCCTCTCTAATATATGAAGATAATAAAGTGTTCATCCTTAGTAGCACCGTTGCCAAGTCTTGTCGTTTCAAGCACCTCGTGATGATCGGGTGTGATAGATTCAATAAGTACATATGACGGGTGCAAGACAGTTTTGCACATGCGGATACTAAGGTGGCCTTGACGAGCCTAGCATGTACGGACATGGTCTCGGAACACGTGATACCGAAAGGTAGAGCATGAATCATATGGTTGATATGATGAACACTTTGAGTGTTCGCCATTGAAATCACACCTTTTCTCGTGATGATCGGGTTTAGGTGCGGTGGATTTGGTTCGTGTGATCACTAAGACAATGCGAGGGATATTGTTTTGAGTGGGAGTTCACTTAGGTTTTTAATTATGTTGAATTAAAATTTGAACTCAATTTGTCATAAACTTAGTCTAAACTATTGCAAATATATGTTGTAGAGATGGCGTCCCCAATCAATTTTAATCAGTTCTAGAGAAAGAGAAACTTAAGAGCAACGGTAGCAACTTCACCGATCGGTTCCGTCATGTGAGGATCTTCCTCTCTGGCTGAAATCTGCAATTTGTGATTGATGCACCGCTAGGTGACCCTCCTGCAGAAGATGAATCCGATGAAGTAAAAGCTGTTTACGCGACTCGGAAAACTCGGTACTCTCAAGTTCAGTGTGCCATCCTGTGCGGTCTGGAATCCGATCTTCAAAAACGTTTTGAGCACCATGATCCTCATGAGTTGATGAATGAGCTGAAAGCTATATTCGAGACTCATGCGGCAGTGGAATGCTATGAAGCATCGAAACATTTCTTCAGCTGTATGATGGAAGAAGGCAGCTCCGTTAGTGAGCACATGCTCGCCATGACCGGGCATGCGAAGAAACTCGATGACTTGGGAATAGTGATTCCTAACAGACCGGGGATTAATCGTGTCCTTCAATCACCGCCACCAAGGTACAAGAACTTTGTGATGAACTACAATATGCGTAACATGAACAAGGAGTTACTCGAACTCTTTGGCATGCTAAAAGCTGTGAGATTGAGATCAAGAAAGAGCACCAAGTGTTGATGGTCAACAAGACCACCAGTTTCAAGAAACAGGGCAAGTCTAAGGGAAAATTCAAGAAGGGTGGCAAGAAAGCTGCCACGCCTCCTATGAAACCTAAGAACGGCCCTAAGCCGTATCCTGAGTGCTATTATCGCAAGGAGAAGGGACACCGGAAGCGTAATTGCTCCAAGTATCCGGCTGATCTCAAGAGCGGCCTTGTCAAGAAGAAGAAAGAAGGTATATTTGATATACATGTTATAGATGTCCATTTCACCGGTTCTCGTTCTAGTACCTGGTATTTGATATCGGTTCGGTTGCTCATATTTGTAACTCGAAACAGGAACTAAAGAATAAACGACAAGCTTGAAAGATGAAGTGACGATGCGCGTTGGAAACAGATCCAAGGTCAATGTGATCGCAGTCGGCACACTTCCTCTACATCTACCTTCGGGATTAGTTTTAAGCCTAAATAATTGTTATTATGTACCTGCGTTGAGCATGAACATTATATCTGGATCTTGTTTAATGCAAGACGGTTATTCATTCAAGTCTGAGAATAATGGTTGTTCTATTTTTATGAATAATATCTTTTATGGTCGAGCACCACAAAAGAATGGCTTATTTCTATTAGATCTCGATAGTAGTGATACGCATATACATAACATTGATGCTAAGCGAATTAAACTTAATGATAATTCTACTTATATGTGGTAATCGTCGTCTTGGTCATATTGGAGTGAAACGCATGAAGAAACTCCATATCGATGGATTACTTGAATCACTTGACTTTGAGTCACTTGATAGATGCGAAGCATGTCTAATGGGTAAAATGACAAAGACTCCATTTTCTCAGATGATGGAGCGAGCTACGACTTATTGGAAATCATACATACCGATGTATGTGGACCAATGAGCGTAGCATCGCGCGGTGGTTATCGTTATGTTCTAACCTTCACGTATGATCTGAGTAGATATGGGTATATCTATTTCATGAAACATAAATCCGAAACTTTCGAGAAGTTTAAGGAATTTCAAAGTGAAGTAGAAAATCAACGTAACAAGAAGATCAAATTTCTACGATCTGATCGTGGAGGTGAATATCTGAGTTATGAGTTTGGCATGCATTTAAAGAAATGCGGAATACTTTCACAATTGACACCGCCGGGAACACCACAACAAAACGGTGTGTCCGAACGTCGTAATCGAACTCTCTTAGATATGGTTCGTAGTATGATGTCTCTTACTGATTTGCCGTTATCATTTTGGAGTTATGCATTAGAGACAGCCGCATTCACTTTAAATAGAGCACCATCAAAATCCGTAGAAACGACACCGTATGAATTATGGTTTAATAAGAAACCTAAGCTGTCGTTCCTGAAAGTTTGGGGTTGCGAAGCCTATGTAAAGAAGTTACAACCGGAAAAGCTAGAACCCAAAGCGGAGAAATGCGTCTTCATAGGATACCCTAAGGAAACTATAGGGTACACTTTCTATCACAGATCCGAAGGCAAAATCTTTGTTGCTAAGAACGGAACCTTTCTTGAGAAAGAATTTCTCACTAAAGAAGTGACTGGAAGAAAAGTAGAACTCGATGAGATTGATGAATCTATACTCGTTGATCGAGTAGCGCAGATCGAAGTTGTACCTGTACCGCCTACACCGGCAACAGAGGAAGCTAATGATAATGATCATGAAACTTCGAACGAGGAAACTACTGAACCTCGCAGATCGACAAGGGAACGTGCCACTCCTGATTGGTATGATCCTTGTCTAAATGTCATGATTGTGGATAACAATGATGAGGACCCTGCGACGTATGAAGAAGCGATGATGAGCCCAGATTCCAACAAATGGCAAGAAGCCATGAAATCCGAAATGGGATCCATGTATGATAACAAAGTATGGACTTTGGTAGACTTACCCGATAGCCGAAAGGCTGTCGAGAATAAATGGATCTTCAAGAGAAAAATGATGCCGATGGTAATATTACTGTCTATAAAGCTCGACTTGTCGCAAAGGGTTTCCGACAAATTCAAGGAGTTGACTACGATGAGACTTTCTCACCTGTAGCGAAGCTAAAATCTGTGAGGATTTTGTTAGCAATAGCTGCATTTTTCGATTATGAGATTTGGCAGATGGATGTCAAAACGGCGTTCCTTAATGGAGACATTGAGGAAGAGTTGTATATGGTACAACCCAAAGGTTTTGTCGATCCTAAAAATGCGACAAAGTATGCAAACTTCAGCGTTCAATCTATGGACCGAAGCAAGCATCAAGAAGTTGGAACCGACGCTTTGATAAGGTGATCAAAGACTTCGGGTTTATACAAAGGTCATGGAGAGGCCTGTATTTACAAGAAAGTGAGTGGGAGCTCTGTAGCATTTCTGATATTATATGTAGATGACATATTATTGATCGGGAATGATATAGAACTATTAAGCGATGTTAAGGGTTATTTGAATAATAGTTTTTCAATGAAAGACCTTGGTGAAGCATCGTATATATTAGGCATCAAGATTTATAGAGATAGATCAAGACGCCTAATAGGGCTATCACAGTACATATCTGGACAAGATTCTAAAGAAGTTTAGAATGGACGAAAGTAAGAAAGGGTTCTTACCTATGTTACCGTGCAAGGTATTGAGTAAAACTCAAGGACCGACTACGGCAGAAGAAAGAGAAAGGATGTGTAACATCCCCTATGCCTCGGCGATAGGATCTATCATGTATGCCATGCTATGTACTAGACCGGATATAGCACATGCTGTTAGTTTGACTAGCAGATATCAAAGTGATCCAGGAATGGAACACTGGACAGCGGTCAAGAATATCCTGAAGTACTTGAAAAGAACTAAGGATATGTTTCTTTGTTATGGAGGTGACCAAGAGCTCGTTGTAAACGGTTACACCGATGCAAGTTGGAACACTGATCCTGATGACTCTAAGTCACATCTGGGTACGTGTTTATATTGAATGGTCTGCGAAGCTGGGCAAGCTCGAAGCAAAGGCACGGTGGCGAAGTCTTCAACGAGAATCGAGTACATAGCGGCTTCAGAGGCTTCATCGAAGCGGTATGGATGAAGAGGTTCATTGTAGAGCTCGGTGTGGTTCCTAGTGCATTGGACCCATTAATCATTTCTTGTGATAACATGGGTGCCATCGCCAATGCACAAGAGCCAAGGTCACACAAGAGGCTGAAGCATATCAAGCTGCGTTACCACTCGATTCGCGAGTACATCGAAGATGGAGAAGTAAAGATTTGCAAAGTACACACTGATCTGAATGTAGCAGATCCGTTGACTAAAGCTCTCCCTAGGGCAAAGCATGACCAACACCAGAATGCCATGGGTGTTAGGTATATTACAATGTAATCTAGATTATTGACTCTAGTGCAAGTGGGAGACTGAAGGAGATATGCCCTAGAGGCAATAATAAAGTGGTTATTATTTATATCTTTATGTTTATGATAAATGTTTATATATCATGCTAGAATTGTATTAACCTAAACATTAGTACATGTGTGATATATAGACAAACAAGAAGTCCCTAGTATGCCTCTTAAACTAGCTTGTTGATTAATGGATGATTAGTTTCATAATCATGAACATTGGATGTTATTAATAACAAGGTTATGTCATTGTGTGAATGATGTAATGGACACACCCAATTAAGCGTAGCATAAGATCTCGTCATTAAGTTATTTGCTATTAGCTTTCGATACATAGTTACCTAGTCCTTATGACCATGAGATCATGTAAATCACTTGTACCGGAAAGATACTTTGATTACACCAAACACCACTGCGTAAATGGGTGGCTATAAAGGTGGGATTAAGTATCCTAAAGTATGAGTTGAGGCATATGGATCAACAAAGTGGGATTTGTCCATCCCGATGACGGATAGATATACTCCGGGCCCTCTCGGTGGAATGTCGTCTAATGTCTTGCAAGCATATGAATGAGTTCATAAGAGACCACATACCACGGTACGAGTAAAGAGTACTTGTCAGGAGACGAGGTTGAACAAGGTATAGAGTGATACCGAAGATCAAACCTCGGACAAGTAAAATATCGCGAGACAAAGGGAATTGGTAATATATGTGTATGGTTCATTCGATCACTAAAGTCATCGTTGAATATGTGGGAGCCATTATGGATCTCCAGATCCCGCTATTGGTTATTGGTCGGAGTGAGTACTCAACCATGTCCGCATAGTTCTCGAACCGTAGGGTGACACACTTAAAGTTGGATGTTGAAATGGTAGCACTTGAATTATGGAATGGAGTTCGAATATTTGTTCGGAGTCCCGGATGAGATCCCGGACATCACGAGGAGTTCCGGAATGGTCCGGAGAATAAGATTCATATATAGGATGTCATTTTATGTGAAATAAAATGTCGCGGAAGGTTCTATGGAAGGTTCTAGAAGGTTCTAGAAAAGTCCGGAAGAAACCACCAAGGAAGGTGGAGTCCACAAGGGACTCCACCTCCATGGCCGGCCAGCCCTAGTGGGGGTGGAGTCCCAAGTGGACTCCACCATAGGGGGCCGGCCACCCCCCACATGGGAGGTGGAAATCCCACCTTTGGGTGGGAGTCCTAGTTGGGCTAGGTTTCCCCCTCCTATGGAAGGTTTTTGGTTCGGGTCTTATTCGAAGACTTGGACACCACCTCTTGGGGTTCCACCTATATAATGAGGGCCAAGGGGGAGGGGGCCGGCCACCTCAAACACCACCAAGGTGGCCGCACCCCTATAGTGGCCGGCGCCCCCCTCTCCCCAAACCCTAGCCGCCCGCTCCTCCACATCCCGCATAGCTTAGCGAAGCTCCGCCGGACTTCTACACCGCCACCGACACCACGCCGTCGTGCTGTCGGATTCAAGAGGAGCTACTACTTCCGCTGCCCGCTGGAACGGGGAGGTGGACGTCGTCTTCATCAACAACCGAACGTGTGACCGAGTACGGAGGTGCTGCCCGTTCGTGGCGCCGGAACCGATCGTGATCAAGATCTTCTACGCGCTTTTGCAAGCGGCAAGTGATCGTCTACCGCAGCAACAAGAGCCTCCTCTTGTAGGCTTTGGAATCTCTTCAAGGGTGAGACTCGATACCCCCTCGTTGCTACCGTCTTCTAGATTGCATCTTGGCTTGGATTGCGTGTTCGCGGTAGGAAAATTTTTGTTTTCTATGCAACGTTATCCTACAGGGGTAGCATTGGATATAGAACCATCTCAAATCACTTTTGTGCATGCCATGTGTACACACACAACTTTTGGGGCCATTCCCTAGGTCCGATGCTCGATTTCTGACGAAACCCTAGTTCTGTTGACCGCGTCGTCTACCCCTTTGACTGCATCCCATCGGGGGTCCCCCGGTGGGCGTATGCCTACGTTTGAGCTTGGTTAGGTCATAGGTACATGTGGAAACAAGTACCATCCCCTATGATCCCAAGGTTCTCTCCGGTTCACCTCCGAGGGAGTTCCCCCCTATACATGCGAGACCGCCTAAGTGTAGGAACCCCATCTCCGAGAAGCCGGGCACACCCGGGGGGGTAGCATTGGATATAGAACCATCTTAAATCACTTTTGTGCATGCCATGTGGACACACACAACTTTTGGGGCCATTCCCTAGGTCCGATGCTCGATTTCTGACGAAACCCTAGTTCTGTTGACCGCGTCGTCTACCCCTTTGATCGCATCCCATCTGGGTCCCCGGTGGGCGTATGCCTACGTTTAAGCTTGGTTAGGTCATAGGTACATGTGGAAACAAGTACCATCCCCTATGATCCCAAGGTTCTCTCCGGTTCACCTCAGGAGTTCCCCTATACATGCGAGAATCGCCTAAGTGTAGGAACCCCATCTCCGAGAAGCGGGCACACCCGGAGGGGGTAGCATTGGATATAGAACCATCTCAAATCACTTTTGTGCATGCCATGTGGACACACACAACTTTTGGGGCCATTCCCTAGGTCCGATGCTCGATTTACGACGAAACCCTAGTTACGGTTGACCGCGCCGTCTACCCCTTTGATCGCATCCCATCGGGGTCCCCGGTGGGCGTATGCCTACGTTTAAGCTTGGTTAGGTCATAGGTACATGTGGAAACAAGTACCATCCCCTATGATCCCAAGGTTCTCTCCGGTTCACCTCCGAGGAGTTCCCCCTATACATGCAGAATCCGCCTATGTGTAGGAACCCCATGTCCGAGAAGCCGGGCACACCCGGGGGGGTAGCATTGGATATAGAACCATCTCAAATCACTTTTGTGCATGCCATGTGGACACACACAACTTTTGGGGCCATTCCCTAGGTCCGATGCTCGATTTCTGACGAAACCCTAGTTCTGTTGACCGCGCCGTCTACCCCTTTGACTGCATCCCATCGGGGTCCCCGGTGGGCGTATGCCTACGTTTGAGCTTGGTTAGGTCATAGGTACATGTGGAAACAAGTACCATCCCCTATGATCCCAAGGTTCTCTCCGGTTCACCTCCGAGGGAGTTCCCCCTATACATGCGGAATACGCCTATGTGTAGGAACCCCATGTCCGAAGCGGGCACACCGGAGGGGGTAGCATTGGATATAGAACCATCTCAAATCACTTTTGTGCATGCCATGTGGACAAACACAACTTTTGGGGCCATTCCCTAGGTCCGATGCTCGATTTACGACGAAACCCTAGTTACGTTGACCGCGCCGTCTACCCCTTTGATCGCATCCCATCGGGGTCCCCGGTGGGCGTATGCCTACGTTTGAGCTTGGTTAGGTCATAGGTACATGTGGAAACAAGTACCATCCCCTATGATCCCAAGGTTCTCTCCGGTTCACCTCAGAGGGAGTTCCCCCCTATACATGCAGAATCTGCCTATGTGTAGGAACCCCATGTCCGAGAAGCCGGGCACACCCGGAGGGGGTAGCATTGGATATAGAACCATCTCAAATCACTTTTGTGCATGCCATGTGGACACACACAACTTTTGGGGCCATTCCCTAGGTCCGATGCTCGATTTCTGACGAAACCCTAGTTCTGTTGACCGCGTCGTCTACCCCTTTGATCGCATCCCATCGGGGTCCCCGGTGGGCGTATGCCTACGTTTGAGCTTGCTTAGGTCATAGGTACATGTGGAAACAAGTACCATCCCCTATGATCCCAAGGTTCTCTCCGGTTCACCTCCGAGGGAGTTCCCCCCTATACATGCAGAATCCGCCATGTGTAGGAACCCCATGTCCGAGAAGCCGGGCACACCGGAGGGGGTAGCATTGGATATAGAACCATCTCAAATCACTTTTGTGCATGCCATGTGGACACACACAACTTTTGGGGCCATTCCCTAGGTCCGATGCTCGATTTCGACGAAACCCTAGTTACGTTGACCGCGTCGTCTACCCCTTTGATCGCATCCCATCGGGGTCCCCGGTGGGCGTATGCCTACGTTTGAGCTTGCTTAGGTCATAGGTACATGTGGAAACAAGTACCATCCCCTATGATCCCAAGGTTCTCTCCGGTTCACCTCAGGGAGTTCCCCCTATACATGCGAGAATCTGCCTATGTGTAGGAACCCCATGTCCGAGAAGCCGGGCACACCCGGAGGGTAGCATTGGATATAGAACCATCTCAAATCACTTTTGTGCATGCCATGTGGACACACACAACTTTTGGGGCCATTCCCTAGGTCCGATGCTCGATTTACGACGAAACCCTAGTTACGTTGACCGCGTCGTCTACCCCTTTGACTGCATCCCATCGGGGGTCCCCCGGTGGGCGTATGCCTACGTTTGAGCTTGCTTAGGTCATAGGTACATGTGGAAACAAGTACCATCCCCTATGATCCCAAGGTTCTCTCCGGTTCACCTCCGAGGGAGTTCCCCCCTATACATGCAGAATCTCTCTGCCCTTTTTTCCCGCCCACCCTTTTCCCGCTGCTTCTCTCCCGCCCTTTTTTACCGCCCACCCTTTCCCGCTCCTTCTCTCCCGCCCTTTTTTCCCGCCCACCCTTTCCCGCTGCTTCTCTCCCGCCCTTTTTACCGCCCACCCTTTCCCGCCCATTCTCTCCCGCCATGTTTTCCCGCCGTTTCAGCCCCTCGTCGGCCTATATATAGCCATGGCTTCTCCACTAACAGCACCAGCAACATTTCTCCCTTCATCACTTCTCTCATCCAATAGAACCACACAATCCTCTGAGCTGAGCTGCCGCTGAGATGGCTCCTCGTCGCCGTAGCAACACGGGCTTCATCGGCGTTCGCCTGCGGCCTGCGGGACATTTCGCGGCTGAAATCACCGCCGGTGGTACGCGTGTGTGGCTCGGCACCTTCTACACGAAGGAGGCTGCTGCCCGCGCATACGACGTTGCGGCTTGGAGGTTTGGCCGGCCGCGCCACGAAATGAACTTCCCGGAGGTCAGGTCTCTGACGGAAGCTCCGAGTCTCTCTGCGAGCCACTACTTCGCTCACGGGGTGAAGCGCGGCGGTACAGGGCTGGCCAGCGGCGGATTGATACCACCGAGGCGGACGAGCAGTTCATGGCACGGTGGCGCAGAGACCATCCCGGAGACGTCGAGGCAACGCGCGCATTACGGAAGGAGAAGCGGACGTACGGAGAGAGAGGAGGGCGGGAAAGCGGCAGAGGAAGGCCGAGGTTGAAGCAGAGTACGCCAAAGGAGAGGCGTCGACATGGGGGAGAATGATGAACGGTGGTTGTGGAACCTCACAACCACCGCTTCGAGGACACCCCAGCGAGGATGAAGATTTCGACTTCTCGATTAATATGTGTGTGTCGACCCAGTGTTAAGTGCTTTGTTCGTGTGTGGGTGTAGTTCTTTAAAAGCTTTGGTTTGTGTGTGGGTCTAGTTCTTTAAGTGTTTTGGTTCATGTGTGTGGGTGTAGTTTCTTTAAGTGTTTTGCTTCCTCTGTGTGGGTGTAGTTCTTTAACTGTTTCGGTTCGTGTGTGGGTCTAGTTCTGTAAGCGCTTTGGTATGTGTGTGAGTCTAGTTATTTAAGTATTTTGTATCGTGTGTGGGTCTTAAGTATTTTGTATCGTGTGTGGGCCATTCACCCCCTCCGAGGTTCGATTTCTGGCGAAGGGGTTCTATACCGCCCTTATACATATATATAGGTTTCTCGCAAAGGGGTTCGCCAAAATAGCAGTGAGAAATAAATAAACAATAAAAATGCTCTGGATTAATAATTTTATGGGTCATAATTATCTATTTGATGCAAAAAAAAACAGGAAAAACCAAAAAATGTGCATATTTGGCTGTGCCGACGGCCGCCGTTGTGCCGTGGGTCACCGTCGGCACAGAAGCAGGGGGACCCAGCAGTCAGGCGCTGTGCCGACGGCCGCCGTTGCGCCGTGGGCTACCGTCGGCACAGTGCAGACGGCGCCGTGACAGTTTAACGGCTGGGCCCTCCTGTCAGAGCGTGTACCGACGGTTGCAGATGTGCCGACGGTGACCTTCGGGCTCCACCTAGCTGTGCCGACGGCCGAGGTTGCGCCGAGGGTGGCCGTCGGTGTACCGTGCGTTGTGCCGACGGCCCCGCTGTGCCGACGGTGAGCTTCGTCGCCGGTAGCTGGAGGCCTCTGTGCCGACGGCCCCGACATTTGGCCGTCGGCACATAGCCTGGCCGTCGGCACACGTCGGTTCTCCCGTAGTGTATCCTACCTTTAGCTCCTCGTTGGGTTCGACACTCTTACTTATCGAAAAGGCTACACGCGATCCCCTATACTTGTGGGTTATCACTTACCCCTAGCTTGAAGTACCATTTGAGCTTCTGAATCGTCTTCCAGAATTGGGACCCTCTAGTCGGTACCAATGGGGAAAACAAGTCATTATTGCCCATGTACTTGGCTCTAATGAGATCCTCCCATAGACCTTCCGCATTCTAGTAAAGCTTCCAAATCCAGCCTACCAGAAGAGCAATGTTCATGTTCTTTGTGTGGAGGACTCCCAACCCTCCAAACTCCTTAGGTCTATGATACGCGTACAGCACGCGTCCGTTGGGAACCCCAAGAGGAAGGTGTGATGCGTACAACGGCAAGTTTTCCCTCAGTATGAAACCAAGGTTTATCGAACCAGTAGGAGCCAAGAAGCACGTTGAAGGTTGATGGCGGCGGGATGTAGTGCGGCGCAACACCAGGGATTCCGGCGCCAACGTGGAACCTGCACAACACAACCAAAGTACTTTGCCCCAACGAAACAGTGAGGTTGTCAATCTCACCGGCTTGCTGTAACAAAGGACTAGATGTATAGTGTGGATGATGATTGTTTGCAGAAAAACAGTAGAACAGTATTGCAGTAGATTGTATTTCAGTATAGAGAATTGGACCGGGGTCCACAGTTCACTAGAGGTGTCTCTCCCATAAGATAAACATCATGTTGGGTGAACAAATTACAGTTGGGCAATTGACAAATAAAGAGGGCATGACCATGCACATACATATTATGATGAGTATAGTGACATTTAATTGGGCATTACGACAAAGTACATAGACCGCTATCCAGCATGCATCTATGCCTAAAAAGTCCACCTTCAGGTTATCATCCGAACCCCCTCTAGTATTAAGTTGCTAACAACAGACAATTGCATTAAGTATTACGCGTAATGTAATCAGTGACTACATCCTTGAACATAGCACCAATGTTTTATCCCTAGTGGCAACAGCACATCCATAACCTTAGAGGTTCTTGTCACCCCTCCAGATTCACGGAGACATGAACCCACTATCGAGCATAAATACTCCCTCTTGGAGTTACTAGCATCAACTTGGCCAGAGCATCTACTAATAACGGAGAGCATGCAAGATCATAAACAACACATAGACATAACTTTGATAATCAACATAACAAGTATTCTCTATTCATCGGATCCCAACAAACGCAACATATAGAATTACAGATAGATGATCTTGATCATGTTAGGCAGCTCACAAGATCCGACAATTAAGCACAATGGGGAGAAGACAACCATCTAGCTACTGCTATGGACCCATAGTCCAGGGGTAGACTACTCACACATCACTCCGGAGGCGACCATGGCGGCGTAGAGTCCTCCGGGAGATGATTCCCCTCTCCGGCAGGGTGCCGGAGGCGATCTCCTGAATCCCCCGAGATGGGATTGGCGGCGGCGGCGTCTCTGGAAGGTTTTCCGTATCGTGGCTCTCGGTACTGGGGGTTTCGCGACGGAGGCTTTAAGTAGGCGGAAGGGCAGGTCAGGAGGCGGCACGAGGGGCCCACACCACAGGGCCGCGCGGCCAAGGGGGGGGGGCCGCGCCGCCCTAGGGTGTGGCCACCTCGTGGCCCCACTTCGTCTCCTCTTCGGTCTTCTGGAAGCTTCGTGGCAAAATAGGACCCTAGGCGTTGATTTCGTCCAATTCCAAGAATATTTCGTTACTAGGATTTCTGAAACCAAAAATAGCAGAAAACAACAACTGGCACTTCGGCATCTTGTTAATAGGTTAGTTCCAGAAAATGCACGAATATGACATAAAGTGTGCATAAAACATGTAGATAACATCAATAATGTGGCATGGAACATAAGAAATTATCGATACGTTGGAGACGTATCAGCATCCCCAAGCTTAGTTCTGCTCGTCCCGAGCAGGTAAAACGATAACAAAGATAATTTCTGGAGTGACATGCCATCATAACCTTGATCATACTATTTGTAAAGCATATGTAGTGAATAGAGCGGTCAAAACAATGTATATGACATGAGTAAACAAGTGAATCATAAAGCAAAGACTTTTCATGAATAGTACTTCAAGACAAGCATCAATAAGTCTTGCATAAGAGTTAACTCATAAAGCAATAATTCAAAGTAAAAGCATTGAAGCAACACAAAGGAAGATTAAGTTTCAGCGGTTGCTTTCAACTCATAACATGTATATCTCATGGATATTGTCAACATAGAGTAATATAATAAGTGCAATATGCAAGTATGTAGGAATCAATGCACAGTTCACACAAGTGTTTGCTTCTTGAGGTGGAGAGAAATAGGTGAACTGACTCAACAATGAAAGTAAAAGAATGGTCCTCCATAGAGGAAAAGCATCGATTGCTATATTTGTGCTAGAGCTTTGATTTTGAAAACATGAAACAATTTTGTCAACGGTAGTAATAAAGCATATGTATCATGTAAATTATATCTTACAAGTTGCAAGCCTCATGCATAGTATACTAATAGTGCCCGCACCTTGTCCTAATTAGCTTGGACTACCGGATCATCACAATGCACATGTTTTAACCAAGTGTCACAAAGGGGTACCTCTATGCCGCCTGTACAAAGGTCTAAGGAGAAAGCTCGCATTGGATTTCTCGCTATTGATTATTCTCAACTTAGACATCCATACCGGGACAACATAGACAACAGATAATGGACTCCTCTTTTATGCATAAGCATGTAACAACAATTAATAATTTTCTCATATGAGATTGAGGATATATGTCCAAAACTGAAACTTCCACCATGGATCATGGCTTTAGTTAGCGGCCCAATGTTCTTCTCTAACAATATGCATGCTTAACCATAAGGTGGTAGATCTCTCTTACTTCAGACAAGACGAACATGCATAGCAACTCACATGAAATTCAACAAAGAGTAGTTGATGGCGTCCCCAGTGAACATGGTTATCGCACAACAAGCAACTTAATAAGAGATAAAGTGCATAAGTACATATTCAATACCACAATAGTTTTTAAGCTATTTGTCCCATGAGCTATATATTGCAAAGGTGAATGATGGAATTTAAAGGTAGCACTCAAGCAATTTACTTTGGAATGGCGGAAAATACCATGTAGTAGGTAGGTATGGTGGACACAAATGGCATAGTGGTTGGCTCAAGTATTTTGGATGCATGAGAGGTAATCCCTCTCGATACAAGGTTTAGGCTAGCAAGGCTATTTGAAACAAATACAAGGATGAACCGGTGCAGCAAAACTCACATAAAAGACATATTGAAAACATTATAAGACTCTACACCGTCTTCCTTGTTGTTCAAACTCAATACTAGAAATTATCTAGACCTTAGAGAGACCAAATATGCAAACCAAATTTTAGCATGCTCTATGTATTTCTTCATTAATGGGTGCAAAGTATATGATGCAAGAGCTTAAACATGAGCACAACAATTGCCAAGTATCACATTACCCAAGACATTTTTAGCAATTACTACATGTATCATTTTCCAATTCCAACCATATAACAATTTAACGAAGAAGAAACTTCGCCATGAATACTATGAGTAGAAACTAAGGACATACTTGTCCATATGCTACAGCGGAGCATGTCTCTCTCCCACAAAGTGAATGCTAGGATCCATTTTATTCAAACAAAACAAAAACAAAAATAAACCGACGCTCCAAGCAAAGCACATAAGATGTGATGGAATAAAAATATAGTTTCAGGGGAGGAACCTGATAATGTTGTCGATGAAGAAGGGGATGCCTTGGGCATCCCCAAGCTTAGCCGCTTGAGTCTTCTTAGAATATGCAGGGGTGAACCACCGGGGCATCCCCAAGCTTAGAGCTTTCACTCTCCTTGATCATGTTGCATCATACTCCTCTCTTGATCCTTGAAAACTTCCTCCACACCAAACTTAGAACAACTCATTAGAGGGTTAGCGACAATAAAATTTAACATGTTCAGAGGTGACACAATCATTCTTAACACTTCTGGACATTGCATAAAGCTACTGGACATTAATGGATCAAAGAAATTCATCCAACATAGCAAAAGAGGTAATGCGAAATAAAAGGCAGAATCTATCAAAACAGAACAGTTCGTATTGACGAATTTTATCGAGGCACCAGACTTGCTCAAATGAAAATGCTCAAATTGAATGAAAGTTGCGTACATATCTGAGGATCACTCACGTAAATTGGCATAATTTTCTGAGTTACCTACAGAGAAAACAGCCCAGATTCGTGACAGCAAAGAAATCTGTTTCTGCGCAGTAATCCAAATCTAGTATGAACTTTTCTATCAACGACTTTACTTGGCACAACAAAACACTAAACTAAGATAAGGAGAGGTTGCTACAGTAGTAAACAACTTCCAAGACACAAAATAAAAACAAAGTACTGTAGGTAAAAACATGGGTTGTCTCCCATAAGCGCTTTTCTTTAACGCCTTTCAGCTAGGCGCAGAAAGTGTGTATCAAGTATTATCAAAGGGTGGTGCATCTACAGCGGGGTGTGGAGTTTTCTCAACTATGCATTTTATCTTTTCTATGTGAGTTTCAGAGGCTCTCTTTTCATTAGTCTTGGGCTTGCTACTCTCATCAAACAAATCTTCAGGAACAATCCAATCAAAATTCTTTTCTAGTGCCTCACACATTCCCAAGAGCTTGCAAGGTATTGATGTTTTAATATCCCCCTCATAATTAACTTCATTAGTGTACTTTTGTCTATCCTTTTCCATCTTCTCAAGGGTACTGGTAAAGTTGGTATAAGAGCCTAGCATATTATATTTAGTGAAGACTTTTCTAGCTTCTCTCGCTATTCCCCCAAATTCTTTAAGAAGGGTTTCTAATACAAAATCTTTCTTTTCTCCTTCTTCCATATCACTGAGTGTAAGAAACATATGTTGAATCACAGGATTAAGATTAACAAATCTAGCTTCTAACGCGTGTACTAAAGAAGCAACAGCAATTTCATAAGTAGGAGCAAGTTCTACCAAGTGTCTATCTTCAAAATCTTCAACCGTACTAATATGAGTGAAAAAATCTTCTATATTATCTTTCCCAAGGATAGACCCTCGGCCTACCGGTACATCTTTAAGAACAAACTTAGGAGGAAACATGATGAATCAAGTAAAGTAAATGCAAGTAACTAATTTTTTTGTGTTTTTGATATAGCAAACAAGATAGCAAATAAAGTAAAACTAGCAACTAATTTTTTTGTATTTTGATTTAGTGTAGCAAACAAAGTAGTAAATAAAACTAAGCAAGACAAAAACAAAGTAAAGAGATTGGGATGTGGAGACTCCCCTTGCAGCGTGTCTTGATCTCCCCGGCAACGGCGCCAGAAAAAGAGCTTGATACGCGTACAGCACGCGTCCGTTGGGAACCCCAAGAGGAAGGTGTGATGCGTACAGCGGCAAGTTTTCCCTCAGTATGAAACCAAGGTTTATCGAACCAGTAGGAGCCAAGAAGCACGTTGAAGGTTGATGGCGGCGGGATGTAGTGCGGCGCAACACCAGGGATTAGGCGCCAACGTGGAACTGCACAACATAACCAAAGTACTTTGCCCCAACGAAAGCAGTGAGGTTGTCAATCTCACCGGCTTGCTGTAACAAAGGACTAGATGTATAGTGTGGATGATGATTGTTTGCAGAAAAACAGTAGAACAAACGTATTGCGATAGATTGTATTTCAGTATAGAGAATTGGACCGGGGTCCACAGTTCACTAGAGGTGTCTCTCCCATAAGATAAACATCATGTTGGGTGAACAAATTACAGTTGGGCAATTGACAAATAAAGAGGGCATGACCATGCACATACATATTATGATGAGTATAGTGAGATTTAATTGGGCATTATGACAAAGTACATAGACCGCTATCCAGCATGCATGTATGCCTAAAAAGTCCACCTTCAGGTTATCATCCGAACCCCCTCCAGTATTAAGTTGCTAACAACAGACAATTGCATTAAGTATTGCGCGTAATGTAATCAGTGACTACATCCTTGAACATAGCACCAATGTTTTATCCCTAGTGGCAACAACACATCCATAACCTTGGAGGTTCTTGTCACCCCTCCAGATTCACGGAGACATGAACCCACTATCGAGCATAAATACTCCCTCTTGGAGTTACTAGCATCAACTTGGCCAGAGCATCTACTAATAACGGAGAGCATGCAAGATCATAAACAACACATAGACATAACTTTGATAATCAACATAACAAGTATTCTCTATTCATCGGATCCCAACAAACGCAACATATAGAATTACAGATAGATGATCTTGATCATGTTAGGCAGCTCACAAGATCCGACAATTAAGCACAATGGGGAGAAGACAACCATCTAGCTACTGCTATGGACCCATAGTCCAGGGGTAGACTACTCACACATCACTCCGGAGGCGACCATGGCGGCGTAGAGTCCTCCAGGAGATGATTCCCCTCTCCGGCAGGGTGCCGGAGGCGATCTCCTGAATCCCCCGAGATGGGATTGGCGGCGGCGGCGTCTCTGGAAGGTTTTCCGTATCGTGGCTCTCGGTACTGGGGGTTTCGCGACGGAGGCTTTAAGTAGGTGGAAGGGCAGGTCAGGAGGCGGCACGAGGGGCCCACACCACAGGGCCGCGCGGCCAAGGGGGGGGGGCCGCGCCGCCCTAGGGTGTGGCCACCTCGTGGCCCCACTTCGTCTCCTCTTCGGTCTTCTGGAAGCTTCGTGGCAAAATAGGACCCTGGGCGTTGATTTCGTCCAATTCCGAGAATATTTCGTTACTAGGATTTCTGAAACCAAAAACAGCAGAAAATAGCAACTGGCACTTCGGCATCTTGTTAATAGGTTAGTTCCAGAAAATGCACGAATATGACATAAAGTGTGCATAAAACATGTAGATAACATCAATAATGTGGCATGGAACATAAGAAATTATCGATACGTTGGAGACGTATCAGTCTACACACCGTAGCCCAATCCACCATATGATATTTGCGCTTGTTACCGACTCCTTCCCAGAAGAATCGACTTCGCGTGGTGTTCATCGCCCCATGTGTCGAATCGTAGAGAAGGTATAGGCCCATAGCGAACATCGGTAAACTGGAGAGGCATGAGTTAGTTAGTTAAAATCTTCCAGCCGATGCCAGATATAGGCCCTGTTCTGCGATGTTCACTATGGGCCGATGTGTGCATCCGAGGGGACCGGGAGGAGCAAGCGGCAGAGAGGAACCATGTTTACCGATGTTCGCTATGGGCCTATACCTTCTCTATGATTCGACGCATGGGGCGTTGAACACCACGCAAAGCCGATTCTTCTGGGATAGAGTCGGTAACAAGCGCAAATATCATATGGTGGATTGGGCTACGGTGTGTAGACCTAAGGAGTTTGGAGGGTTGGGAGTCCTCCACACAAAGAACATGAACATTGCTCTTCTGGTAGGCTGGATTTGGAAGCTTTACCAGAATGCGAAAGGTCTATGGGCGGACCTCATTAGAGCCAAGTACCTGGGCAATAATGACTTGTTTTCCTCGTTGGTACCGACTAGAGGGTTCCAATTCTGGAAGATGATGACCCACAAGTATAGGGGATCGCAACAGTCTTCGAGGGAAGTAAAACCCAATTTATTGATTCGACACAAGGGGAGCCAAAGAATATTTGTAAGCCTTAACAGCGGAGTTGTCAATTCAACTGCACCTGGAAACAAACTTGCTCGCAAGAGTTTATCGATAACTTAACGGTTTATAGCAACGATGGCAGTAGTGAAATATCAGCAGCAGTGTAACAAAAACAGCAGTAGTGATTATAGTAAACAGCAGGATTAAAATACTGTAGGCACAAGGATGGATGAACGGGCGCTGCATGGATGAGAGAAACTCATGTAACAATCAAGGTAGGGCATTTGCAGATAGTAATAAAACGGTATCCAAGTACTAATCAATCAATAGGCATGTGTTCCATATTTAGTCGTACGTGCTCGCAATGAGAAACTTGCACAACATCTTTTGTCCTACCAGCCGGTGGCAGCCGGGCCTCTAGGGAATCTACTGGAAATTAAGGTACTCCTTTTAATAGAGCACCAGAGCAAAGCATTAACACTCCTTGAACACATGTGATCCTCATATCACCGTCTTCCCCTTCGGTTGTCCCAATTGCTGTCACTTTGGGGCCTCGGGTTCCGGACAACAATACGTGTATACAACTTGCAGGTAAGATCATAAAGCAATGAATATCATCATGAATTGATAACATGTTCAGATCTGAGATCATGGCACTCGGGCCCTAGTGACAAGCATTAAGCATAATAAGTTGCAACAATATCATAAAAGTACCAATTACGGACACTAGGCACTATGCCCTAACAATCTTATGCTATTACATGACCAATCTCATCCAATCCCTACCATCCCCTTCAGCCTACAGCGGGGGAATTACTCACACATGGATGGGGGAAACATGGCTGGTCGATGGAGAGGCGTCGGTGGTGATGATGGCGATGATCTCCTCCAATTCCCCGTCCCGGCGGAGTGCCAGAACGGAGTTTCTGGTCCCGAGACGGAGTTTCGCGATGGCGGCGGTGTTCTGGATGTCTTCTGGCGATTTCGTCTAACCCCCCGTGCGTTTTTAGGTCGAAGACGTTAAGTAGTTCAGAGGGGGGCACCTGGGGCTCCCCGAGGCGTCGCCACCATAGGGCGGCGTGGCCCAGGGGCCCACCGCGCCGCCTTATGGGGTTGGCGCCTCGTGGCCCCCCTCCTTCTGGTCTTCTGGCTCCGTCCCTCTTCTATGAAAATAGGCCCATTGGAATAAACTCCGGGGATTTTCCTGAAAGTTGAGTTTCTGCACAAAAACGAGACACCAGGGCAATTCTGCTGAAAACAGCGTTAGTCCGTGTTAGTTGTATCCAAAATACACAAATTAGAGGCAAAACAATAGCAAAAGTGTTCGGGAAAGTAGATACGTTTTGGACGTATCAACTCCCCCCAAGCTTAGCTTATTGCTTGTCCTCAAGCAATTCAGTTATAAACTGAGTGCGATAAAAGAACTTTCACGAACACATTTGTTCATATGATGTAAATATTCTCATGATATGGACAAGTAGTTAAGCAATTCATAATAAGATACATGCAAATAAAGTCATCTAATAGCTATATCAATCATGGAAAAGGTACCAACAAATTAATAATAAGCATCATGAATCATGTCTATCAGCAAGATTGCAATGTTCATAGAAGGATATGATAAAGTGGTATCTCGCTTGCCCGTATTTGTACAACAAAACATAAATGCTCGGGCACCTTTGAAGTTCATGGGAAGACTGGAAATAGAGATTATCAAAGATAAAAGCATCAAAGTTATACCACAGTTAATCACATTTTGGGACAAGCATATTATACTAAGAATGACAATTGTGCTCTCAAGAAGGTGCTCAAAAAAAGGATGGAGACTCAATGTAAAAGTAAAGATTGACCCTTCGCAGAGGGAAGCAGGGATTAACATGTGCTAGAGCTTTTCATTTGTAAAACAGGAGTAAATTATTTTGAGAGGTGTTTGTTGTTGTCAACGAATGATAGTGGGTACTCTAACTACCTCGTCAACCAGACTTTCAAGAGCAGCTCCCATGAAGGACGTTATCTCTACCAGCAAGGTAAATCATCCCTCTTCTCTTTTGTTTACACATATATTTTAGTTTCATTATGGATGACACTCCCCCCAACCTTTGCTTACACAATCCATGGCTAACCGAATCCTCGGGTGCCTTCCAACATTCACATACCATGGAGGAGTGTCTATTTGCAATTTAAGTTGCTTACTGATGAATCAGGGCAAAACATGTGAAGAGAATTATTAATGAAAGTTAATTAATTGGGGCTGGGAACCCCGTTGCCAGCTCTTTTTGCAAAATTATTGGATAAGCGGATGTGCCACTAGTCCATTATGAAAGTATGTCAGGAGTAAATGACAAGATTGAAAGATAAACACCACATACTTCCTCATGAGCTATAAACATCAACACAAATTGAGAAGCATTTTGAAGGTTTAAAGGTAGCACATGAGAATTTACTTGGAATGGTTTGAAATGCCATGCATAGGTATTTATGGTGGACACTTTGGAATAACTTGGTTTTCAGGGATTTGGAAGCACGAGCAGCGTTCCCGCTCAGTACAAGTGAAGGCTAGCAATAGACTGGGAAGCGACAATCAAGAGCGCAGTAACTGTCATAATCATGCTTGCGACAAAATAAATTAACAGAGGCATAAAAGTGATACAAGAACTCTGAGGCAAAGTAAATCATCGAGGCTTAATTGACTTTTGTTCAGTCATATGCATGCGTGAGCATGTGCCAAGTTGATTCAAGTGAATTATTCAAAGGAGGATACCACAATGTCATATCTATCTATGAATAAAACAATGCAAGCAAATATTTATGACATGCTACTCATATTAATAAATTGGAGCTAAACATGAGAGATCATGAACTACTAGACTTTCTTAAATGACATATACCTCACATGAACCAACTAAGCATGCTCACATGGATGAGTATATGTACAAAAATGAAAACAAATAGAGTTCATACCAGCCTCTCACCACAGTCGAATTGTCGTAGATCATCATTATTGCCTTTCACTTGTGTAGCTTGAATAATATGAAATGCATACCAAGCTCCAGCCACCGAAGACCTCTGAACTCCATAGTGAACTTTACAAAACCAAAGAAGAATAGCAAATATTTTTGGTGTTTTCGGATTGGAAACAAGGACAAAAGGAAACAAGCAAACAAAGCAAAATCTTTTTGGATTTTCTTATAGCAAACCAACGATAGCAAATAAAGCAAAATAGGAGCAAGAAACCAAAATAAGCAAATAGTAAAGAGAAACAACAGAAATATTTTTGGTCCTTTTTTGTTTTAGGAAAGAAACAAAGCAAAAACAAGAAAATGAAAACTAAAAGAGTCACATAAACACAAAGCAGCAGAAATTCGTCAAACTTGACAGCAGTACAGTAATAGTTTTTAAGAAATTCTTCCGCTGCTCAGCTCGAAAAGTGTTCAACTAATGAAAGTTAGATAACAACCTGGGGAACATGCACAAAAATTGGCTTCGTAAAATACCATTCTGGCTGTTTTTGAGAATTTTTTTGGTATCAGTCCAGAATCTGTTTTCAAACAGCACTTCCCCAAATATCATCTCCCTTTTATTAGAAAACCACTTTAAGAAGCTAAACAAGTATGTACAAGTATCCAGCAACTATAATATGCAATGAATGAGTGATGCCGGTATACCTCCCCCAAGTTTAGGCTTTTGGCCTAAGTGGAGATCAATCCCATGGTGCCCATGAAGTGGCACCTCCGTAGTACGACGAAGATGGATCCTGTTCCGGGTATGTGCTGGAAGACGCACCAGGATACGTGACGGTGTACCCGTAGGAGGGCTCGGCGTCCTCGGAGTCATGCTGCTGGTGGAAGCCATGTATCCTCAGCTGCTCATCCACCTCCTCCTTAGAGCGCGACCACGGTTTCCTGTGAACACCGAACAAATCGGTTTGCGGCAAAGGGATTTCCCTCTCATCCCCGTCAATAAACAACATTTTATAGACAATATTATCTAAACTAGAGTCAGTTGTAACAAATTGATGACTCTTCATAGCAGCAATATCAAGCCTTATAGGAGTTAATTTCACATCAGTAGGGTCAAGAGGAAGATCTAGATATGCCAAAATACGTGAGGCAACTATTCCTCCAAAAATAGGCCCCTTAGCGGACAAACGACGGGCAACAAGAGCACCAAGATGATAAGGTGTTTTTACAGTAAGTGCAGCAACTAAGAAAGCATGATAGCTAGAAATATTGCTAGTATTATCCCTACCAAGAATGCTAGTAGCAAGATAGTAAGCGAAATATCTAATGGCAGGGAGTTGAATGTTTCTTATCTTGCCGCGCTGAATGGTGCGGCTGTCATCATTGGTGACTTCTCGATAGAGCTCCGCCAAAGCTTTGGGACTCTTCTCAATCTTCTTCGCTGTACCTACAGGGGCTATATCCAATGCAGTACAAAAATCCTTCAACTTCATAGTAATAGGATCATCATAAATCCTGAATGTAACTGATGGTTGGTAGTGTTTGTTGTTGAACTGAAAGCTCTCAACAAAGATTTTGGTTAGCATGTAGTATTGATCCCTCTCGTCTTCCATATAGGTGGTTAAGCCCACATTATTGATGAGGACCAAGAAATCATCGAGCAACCCTGCATTGCGCAAAAAGTCATAACATGGAAAGGATGAAGTATTAGGGACTCCATTATCATCTTCAACTTCGAAGCTCGGTGCGATGACATCCTCATTATAGGATCGTCTAATCTGAGTGGATGCCCTTGAGCCCCCCCCCCCCCCCCCCCCCGTGCTTGTCGTCTCTCTTTCGAACACTTCTCCAAAGTTATAATTATCCATCTTCCTTTTCTGAAATTTTTCAACAAACATTATAAAAGTTGATTTGGAGACATATAATTGAAGGAAACTACTATAGGAACTTGGTAGAGTACTAAACATGCATCAAAACTATTTTTTACAACTTAGAACAAGCATGCAAGCTCACTAAACATGTTACCTACAACAGCAAAATATTTAAGATATACTCAACCAAACAAAATTCTATTTGGATAATCGAAAGAGTCACATACCGGAGAGCAAATGTGCCAAATTTCAGACAGAAATCTGGGCTGAGCAAAGAGATCGAGAAATCTTGAGCTCTTGAGCAGAAACGCGAGTGAGAGAATGTGAGTACGAGTTTTTTCGGGAGAGAGAGTGAGATGGGAGGAAGAGATGAATAAGTGGGGCAAGGAGGGGCCCACACCACAGGGTGGCGCGCCCCCCTCCTTGGCCACGCCGGCACATGGGGTTGAGCCCCAGTGTGCCCCACTGGTCAGCCCCTGGTGCTCCCAGGTAGCTCTTCGAAAAATAGGACCAACAGTATAATTTTTGTAAATTTTTGAAAACTTTGAAAAATGCACATTTCTTGGTGTCAAAATTATTATTACAGGGCAGAAAAAGATTTTCAAACCTCTAAACAACTAAAGCATCTTGCAAAACAAGTAGTGCTACAGCAAGTAAAGCAAGTGGAGGAAGAAAGAAATGTTGTTTAGCTCTTCTATGCATATAAAATGTACTTGTTAACAAGGTTGATCAAGTCTTGCCACCAAATAAATTTTACATGACATAAGAAGAAATAAACCTCAAATCAATCATGTTACCTTGTATTGAATTGATATGGATCCAATCATAATACTTTGATATCCTTGTTTAGGCTCATATATAGGACAATCAATAGTTCCCACTTTGATAGTTCTCACATTAGAAATTGTATTAACTCCACATACTTTATCAATCCTCTTGGGAAAATAAATGGTATGCTCCTTGTCATCGACATTGAAGGTAACTTTTCCTTTATTGCAATCAATAATAGCCCCTGCGGTGTTAAGAAAAGGTCTCCCAAGAATAATAGACATATTATCATCTTCAGGCATTTCCAACACAACAAAATCAGTTAATATTAAGCAATTATTAGTAACTTGAACAGGAACATCCTCACATATACGAATAGGAATAGCAGTAGATTTATCAGCCATTTGCAAAGATATATCAGTTGGTATCAACTTATCTAAATAAAGTCTCTTGTAAAGAGAAAAAGGCATAACACTAACACCTGCTCCCAAATCACATAGAGCAGTTCCAACATAATTATTCTTGATGGAACAAGGAATAGTCGGTATACCTGGGTCGCCCAGCTTCTTTGGAACTTTGCCATTGAAAGAGTAATTAGCAAGCATAATGGAAATCTCCTCATTAGGAATTTTCCTTTTGTTAGAGACAATATCTTTCATATACTTTGAATAAGGAGGCAATTTAGTAGCATCAGTCAAAGGGATTTGCAGGAACAAAGGTTTCATCCAATCACAAAATTTATTATAGTGTTCTTCTTCCTTTGATTTTAGTTTCTTAGCAGGAAAAGGCATTTGCTTTTGAACCCAAGGTTCTCTTTCATTACCATGTTTCTTAGCAATAAAATCTTCTTTAGTATACTTTTTATTTTTAGCATGCTTTTCAGGTTCTTCTTCAACCTCTTCTTTATCAGAAGCATCATTCTTATCATTATCTTTATCATGTTCATTACCACTTTCAGTTTCAGCATCAGAAATAGAAATACTATTAGGATCATTAACAGGCTTAGAGGATTCTACAACATTTTTATGTTTCTTTTTCTTTTTCTTAGATGGAACACTAGTTTCAGTTCGTTGAGAATCTTGTTCAACTCTTTTGGGATGCCCCTCGGGATATAGAGGATCCTGAGTAGAAACACCGCCTCTAGTTGTTACTTCATAAGCATGTTTCTCCTTAGAACTATTTTTTAACAAGTCATTTTGCACTTTAGTGAGTTGATCAATTTGAGTTTGAACCATATGAAAATGTTTAACAGGCATCTTAACATCATTGGAGGTTCTCTCCACAATACCATGCAATTCATTAATAGCTCGAGAATTTTCCATTAAATGATTCTCTACTCTCATATTAAAATTATTTTGCTTAACAATATAATTATCAAACTCATCTAAGCATTGTGCAGGAGGTTTTGAATACGGAATATCTTCCCTAGTAAAGCGTTGAAGAGAGTGTACCTCAATCATGGATGAAGGGGGAGTTATCTTACATAAATCTTCTATGGGGGGTAAATTCTTCACATCTTCGGATTTAATACCCTTCTCTTTAAGAGATTTCTTGGCTTCCCTCATATCTTCATCATTTAATTTAATCATACCCCTCTTCTTCAATATTGGCGTCGGGGTTGGTTCAGGTGTAGTCCAATCGTCATGATTCCGGCCTATTCTAGCCAATAATAATTCTTCAGCGTCGTCTGGAGTTCTTTTCCTGAAAACACAACCAGCACAACTATCCAGGTATGCCCTAGACTCAATGGTTAGTCCACTATAAAATATATCAAGTAAATCATGCTTTTCCAAATCATGTCCAGGCCGAGCTCTGATAAGAGAGCAAAATCTCGCCCAAGCCTCAGGCAATTTCTCTCCATCTTCCTGGTCAAAATTATAAATTCTCTGCAGAGCAATATGTTGAGCACTAGCAGGAAAGTATTTCCGAAAGAAAACATCAAGCAAATCACTTGGACTATCAATAGAATCAGGAGGCAAACTATTATACCAAGTTTTAGCATCATCCTTTAATGAGAAAGGAAAAAATTTAGCAACGAAATAAGTACGCTTCTTAACATCATCAGAAAACAAACTACTCAGAGTAGACAGCTCAATCATGTGTTCTACAACACTTTCTTTTTCAGTACCACAAAAAGGTGTTTTCTCAACAATAGCTATATGAGATAAATCAAGAGAAAAATCATAATCCTTATCCTTAATGTTTATAGGAGATATGGCAAATTTAGGATCAGGAGAAAGTTTATATCTAACAGTATGTTGTGCAAGAAGCTTTTTAATATTACTTGTACCAGTAGTAGCATTGCATTTATCAATGAAATTATCATCAAGTTCTACATAATCTTCATCAAGATCATCACTAGAGTATTCAACAGACTCATGTGAATTAACAGGTGTAGCAGCATTTTCATTAGAAATTTTAGTACTTTCAATTTGTCTAGACCTAGAAATTGTAGCATCTAGAAAAGATCCTAATGAACCATCATTATCAAGCACAGCAGAAGCATCATCAAAATTATAAGAGGAATTTTCAGATTCAACAGAAGTACCAGCATTTGAAGCTTGTGGTGGTGAAACAAGTTTACTTATCACAGATGGTGAATCAAGAGCAGCAGAGGTACTCAGAGTTGTACCTTTTCTTGTAGTGGATGGTAATATGGCGACTTTAGTATCGCGAGGTTTACCCATGATGGAGAATTTGCAGCGAACAATATCAATCCAAGTGAACTTGCAAATAAAGCTATGCTCCCCGGCAACAGCGCGAGAAAATAGTCTTGATGACCCACAAGTATAGGGTATCGCAACAGTCTTCGAGGGAAGTAAAACCCAATTTATTGATTCGACACAAGGGGAGCCAAAGAATATTTGTAAGCCTTAACATCGGAGTTGTCAATTCAACTGCACCTGGAAATAGACTTGCTCGCAAGAGTTTATCAGTAGCAACAGTTTTATAGCAGTAGCAGTAGTGAAATATCAGCAGCAGTGTAACAAAAACAGCAGTAGTGATTATAGTAAATGGCAGGATTAAAATACTGTAGGCACATGAATGGATGAACGGGCGCTGCATGGATGAGAGAAACTCATGTAACAATCAAGGTAGGGCATTTGCAGATAGTAATAAAACGGTATCCAAGTACTAATCAATCAATAGGCATGTGTTCCATATTTAGTCGTACGTGCTCGCAATGAGAAACTTGCACAACATCTTTTGTCCTACCAGCCGGTGGCAGCCGGGCCTCTAGGGAATCTACTGGAAATTAAGGTACTCCTTTTAATAGAGCACCGGAGCAAAGCATTAACACTCCGTGAACACATGTGATCCTCATATCACCGCCTTCCCCTTCGGTTGTCCCAATTGCTGTCACTTTGGGGCCTCGGGTTCCGGACAACAATACGTGTATACAACTTGCAGGTAAGATCATAAAGCAATGAATATCATCATGAATTGACAACATGTTCAGATCTGAGATCATGGCACTCGGGCCCTAGTGACAAGCATTAAGCATAACAAGTTGCAACAATATCATAAAAGTACCAATTACAGACACTAGGCACTATTCCCTAACAATCTTATGCTATTACATGACCAATCTCATCCAATCCCTACCATCCCCTTCAGCCTACAGCGGGGGAATTACTCACACATGGATGGGGGAAACATGGTTGGTCGATGGAGAGGCGTCGGTGGTGATGATGGCGATGATCTCCTCCAATTCCCCGTCCCGGCGGAGTGCCAGAACGGAGTTTCTGGTCCCGAGACGGAGTTTCGCGATGGCGGCGGTGTTCTGGATGTCTTCTGGTGATTTCGTCTAACCCCCCGTGCGTTTTTAGGTCGAAGACGTTAAGTAGTCCAGAGGGGGGCACCTGGGGCTGCCCGAGGCGTCGCCACCATAGGGCGGCGCGGCCCAGGGGCCCACCGCGCCGCCTTATGGGGTTGGCGCCTCGTGGCCCCCCTCCTTCTGGTCTTCTGGCTCCGTCCCTCTTCTATGAAAATAGGCCCATTGGAATAAACTCCGGGGATTTTCCTGAAAGTTGAGTTTCTGCACAAAAACGAGACACCAGGGCAATTCTGCTGAAAACAGCGTTAGTCCGTGTTAGTTGTATCCAAAATACACAAATTAGAGGCAAAACAATAGCAAAAGTGTTCGGGAAAGTAGATACGTTTTGGACGTATCAGAAGACGATTCATAAGCTCAAATGGTACTTCAAGCTAGGGTAAGAATCTCGTCCACGATGGGAGGCAGACGTACTTCTGGTTGGACTGGTGGACGGGGAGGGCCCCTCTCCACCTGGTGTTCCCGCGCCTCTTCGCTTGCTGTGGTAATAACTTCGCCCAGCAGCTGCGGTCAGGGCGGAGGGGGTGGCACATCAGGTTCCGACGAACCTTTGGCACGACAGAGATGGTAGAATGGGAGAATCTTTGCAGGATTTTCTATCTACATCCTCACTCCAGGGGGGAAGACCAAGTGTCTTGGGCACTGGAGCCGTCAGGGGTTTTTTCCACACACTCCCTGTACCTCCGCCTGTCGTAAGGGGCGGCAGTCACTTTTTTAAGGAGGTGTGGGCTACCAGGGTTCCCCTGAAAATCCGAATATTTCTTTGGCAGCTCATTAGGGGGAGACTTCCGTCGGCAGAACAAGTTGTTAATCCTATGTGAATATAAACCCATTGCAATGGAACCTCCACCGAACTCATACCATGGTTCCATTGCCCACCACATATTCATATTCATAGTTATGAAAGTATTATATTGTTTTTCATGCAAGAGTGATAAGTATAGTACTTTGCAATTAATTGATAAAAATACTCAAACGGCATGAGCAAGCGATGAACTTGTCTGAATACTGCAAGGTATTGAAGTTGGATGGTGTAGACTGACCCTTGTCCTCGGTTTCTGAAAGATAGCTTCATTGTCCGATAAGGGCAATGGTTAAAGATCCAATTGATGCATGTCGTTTGGTGTTTTTAGGTTGTCCCCCCCCCCCCCCCCGAGCTGGTGTTTTTTGAATTTAATTGTCTTAGAGTTTCAGGAATAAGAAATTTTTGAATTTCCTCCTTAAAAGTGAAAATAATATTTTGGAATGTTTCCAAGAAGAGTTAAGTCCAATAATATTTATGGACTTGGTTAATTATTAAAAACATGAGGTTTATTTTAAATTCCTTTTATTATTATTTTAGTCTTTGGATTTATACTTATCCTTTTAATAATCAAAATTTTACTTTAGTTCATCTTTTCAAATAAGTATTTGTTTGGAGTAGAGAATTTTTTTAGGTGGTTTTCCTATTTTATTCTATTTTTTAGAGTTTTCTATGATTTTTGGATTTAGTGCAAAGTTTCAATTAAAAAGGGGCTTGTGAAATGACCCTTTCCCCCCTGGGCCCACTGGCCAGGCCGACCCACCTGGTTAGGTTGGACCAGCCCACCTGATCCGGCCCAACTGGCCTCATTCGATCCCTCCTCTCTCGCACGCGACAAAACCCTAACCCTAATTTGCTTCCGCAACTCCCGCGTCGCCTCCTCCGTCGCCGATCGATTCTGGCAGACTCCGGCAGTCTTGGTCCTCGCCATGGGTCGCAATTGAAGTGCCTCACGATGCTGTAGCTTCCTGTCCACGTCTATTTGGAAGGGACGACGTCTCCCGCACGTCCACGGCCCCTAATGCAACTAGGGTTGCGGTCTTCTCCGAGTATGCTCGTCGGGTAGGCGTTCTAGGCCTTCCTAGTGCTGCTCGGCGGTGTGCTAGGTGCTGTGCTGGGTGTGGTGGTGCTTGGTGTGGCTTGGCCTGGCCGTGGCTTGGCGCTGCCATGGCCGGTCCGTGCCGAAGTGCCGCCATGGCTGCGTCTTTGTGCTCCTGCTCCCAGGTACATGCTACTGTTCCCTCTCTCTCTTACTCCTCCGCATCCTTTTCCTCTGGATGCACTGGCATCCCTCTCCTTAGTGTACTGGCCTTGCCAGTACACCTGCATCTGCTCTACTGCTGCGCTCATGGCCATGCCATGTTGTTGCTAGGGCTGTTGCTGATGTGCCATTGGCCTTGCCATGCTGTTGCTAGGCTACTGCTGTTGCTGATGTGACTGTGCTGCTCTATATGTTGCTATGCTCATGGCCATGCCATGCTGTGGCTAGGCTACTGTTGCTGATGCTGCCATGGTTATGCTGCTCTAGATGCTGTTATGGCAACTGTCTATTCTTGTGCACCTCTGTGAGGTTACCCTGGCCAACTGTTGTGAGCAGTTCTTGCTTATGCAAGTGCCAATGATGCTTGTTGATCTCATGCTATGCATTGTTGTGCTATCCTTGTGTTGCCTATTGCAGTGGTGCATCAATTCTCCTTGATGTGCTTCTGGATACAATTATAAAAGGCTATATGTGTTGCTTCAGCTACTGCAATTACTTGCAGTTTCTACTGCTTGTCTTTGTAGCCTTGGATGATCCTGTGATCATCATATGTATACACATATGCTTACTAGATTCTTATATACATGTGTTATATCTTGTATGATGATGTTGCTTGTCTATGAAGCTTCTCACCAAGTACTGGTGGTTGCTTATGCTTGTAAAAGCATGATTGTTGGCTGGTTATATATCTGATACATATGTATCATCTGTGTAGGCTTGTTGTTGCTGATTTTACTTGTCTGTGAAGCCTTGCTTCATAATTCAAGACATAAGGAATGAACTGCTTAATGCAGTGCTGATTTCCTATTTGATTTATACAAGTTTGGATGGAAACCAACTATAGTTGGACCCCAACTTCCTATTGAACTCTCTGGAGTAATGATATATGTGTTTGGCTGGCTTGTGTGTATAGATAGGTAGTTGTTGTCACCCTAGCAGTAGATTACTGCTAGATATGGTTGCTCTTACCACTTGTATGCTTTCTATGCAAGGATACTGGTGATCAACCATTTGATTGCAGTACCACTTGATGTTGAAAATCATATAGACACACAGATGTCTATTTTTCTAATGGTTTTACTAGGCTTGTGCTGCTAGGTGAGTTAGGCTAGCAGTGAATTAAATCTATATTGAATGCTTTTGGTTGCCTCTGTGGTGATTCATTTGGGCATACCCAGGATCCTTTGGGATTTATTTCTCTGGCATCTCCCTATTTTGCCAGCATCCCATGGTCTAGGACCAAGTGATGATGCACTAGGGTAGCTCTACCCTATGGCTTGGGTGTGTTGTGCATATGTTGTGTAATATGAGCAAAACCATGTGCTTGCCCATGAATCTTTGGTATACCTCACTCCAGCTCCTAGATGTTTGCTGATGTAGAGGTTTTGCTTCTGTGATTGCTTGGCTGGTGATGTGCTTGTCCTTCTCCTCCTTGCTTGTGATCTGTTGTGAGCTACTTCACCATTTCTTGCTCAACAGTGGCTTGTTCTTGGTGGAATAAGCACTGGATACTCTCTATTGTTCTACTGTTCTTGTTGTTCTACTCCTTCTGGTGCTTGTGTCGATGAACTCTAGGGTTTTGGGCTGAAAAGATTTTATACCCTCTTGTGGTGAGCTTAATGATCGACAACAAGTGATGTTCACTTGGTGACTAGCCAAAATGGTTGTGTGGTGTTGGCCATGCACCAAGCCTTGTGAGATGTGTGCTTGGACTGGCTGGGACTTGTTCCCTGGATGTGGATCAGCTCGGCTAATTCAGGCTTATCCAATGGTTTGATTTATTTGTAACAGCCAGGTGCAATGTGATTCTCTGGTTTTTCTTGATGTGCAGGTTTGGAAGATTTCAAGATCATCAAGGTGTTCTTCATCAAGAAGATGAATAGTAACTAGGGTTTTAGTTTTAGATACTTGTAATGTTCTTTTTATTCATTTATTTCTTTATTATTTGATTTATTGTAATATATAAGGAATATTGTAATTGACAATGTATCACGTGTGTTGATTAATAAAGCTCAAGTTTTCTCTATGTTGAGCTTTATATTATATATGTATTTATCTTTTAATGTTATTTGTATATATTCAATATTATGATTTGATTTATATATTATTTAACTCAATTTGAATTGTTTGAGTTTGAATTTGAATTCAAAATCATTTTCTTTTCATGTTTCAATTCCATACAAGTTGATGAACAATTAATATGCAAAACCTAAATGCAAAGAGGTCATGTCAAAGTTTATCGCACTCTCGAAACCCTAAACCCTAATTTGTGTCGAGAGAGAACTTGATCCCCCTTTGACGTGTTATGCAAATAAGCGCGAAATTTCCCCAGATTTTATGATGAGATGCACATCCCTTTCCTAAATCTACCCCGCAATTGTCTGGAATCCTGGGATGTTACAGTATAGCAATAATAGGCACCCGACATGGTATACCCATGTCACAGACCGGCCCCCTGTCAGATTTGGCCGCGGAATGACCCAAGTCAGATCCTACGGCATGTCGTCGTCTTCATTTCCAGGCGATTGAGCGGGCGACCCAACTTGCCTGTGCCAGTGAATGTGAAAACACCACAAGGACCAACCACGAACTCCCGCGCCTCCATGGAGCACAGAACAGAGCTCGATCCGAAGTGAATGGAGAGAGAGGTGAGGAAAGAAGATGCAGGGTGGGGGCTAAAGGAGGCGGAAGAGGCCCGCCACCACAGGCCGGCTGGCAGCCACCGGCGGCTGCGGCGAGGACGAGCTTACATGAGGAGGCGACGCTAGCGGGAGGAACACCCTAGTCGCCCCCCTTGTAGCCCAAGCGCGGAGGACGCGGGGGCGTTGAGAAGCGTTTTCGGTATAAAAGTTTATTAATCTAACGTGAGCAAACTACTAAGGTAGGCAATAGTTGCCACACAAAAAATTCTATAAACCAGACCAAACCGGACCTGTTCAATCTGGACTGACCCCTTCCAAGCAATAAAAATCCAGTCCATAAATTCTTAAAGCTTCCATAAAAGCTTGACTAAGCAAAAAAGTACCTCGTATTTTACCTTCTGCTTCTGTGACATATCTAATGTATACCAAAATTTCTAAATCACTATGCATTCTAGCGATTTAGAGAGTGAACAATTTTGAACACAATGTATGTTTGTATTAAATCATCTTTCCAATTTGCCATGCATCTTTGGGCAATGTTATCATCTACAAAAAAAAAAAAATCATAAATTGTTCAATTTCTAAATCGCTAGATTGCATAGCAAATGTATACGCAAACCTGTACATAATAATCTATACATAGCCAAGACTGATCTTAAGTGCCACATACTCAACTAACACGGCAAGTCTAGAAAGAGAGCCATACAATCCACGGTACTACACCTATTCCAAAATATAACATATTTTGGTAGGCTAGAACAGCCTACCAAAACGGTTTATATTTTGAAACGGAGGTAGTACCTATTAGCAGATTTTGAAACAACGCTAGAGATCGAGATCACTGAACATCTTGACAGGTGAAAAGTGTGTAAACAAGTTAAGGCCTGACACCAAGTTCAGGAAATGAGCAAAAGTGCACTAGGACCACGGGTGACACTTCAACACACTCCGACTGCATCCAAGCAACAAGATAGGCAGCAAAATAGATAAGAATTCATATGAGAAGGCAGGCACTAGTAGACAAAACGCAGGCACTTGATGGTGCTACATCTAGGGACGAAGTAGACTAGCTCAACTGAACACCTTTAGCTCGAAATAGAAGCCTGCAAAAACAAAACAAAAAAAGTTCACTATGCACACGAGAGTCAGACTGGAGGAAATGCATGCCATACTGACAAATTCACTTGGTTTATCTAGCTATGGAATGCTGGAAGGATGTGCTGTTAACATGAAACCGAGCGCAAGTTTCAACTTATATTCGGTACTTTTTTAGGCAGTCTTTTGGGTATCACTTTTATAGAACAAAGTCGTCAAACTGTCCAATTTCGAGGAAACAAATGTACAGGAATTTAATGCTACCTTCAGTATTGACTACATTGTCAGAGACTAGCTAGTTTTGCTAGTAATCCAGAAGCAAGTACAGGAACTTAATGCTTTCTGTTGCAGTGCTATGCTCCTTGACCTTGTTGTAGGTATCAAGCACCTATTGCAACTCAAGTTAACTACTCCGTTGTTGTCTCCCCAATTATGATGTTGGATACCATCTGCACCTACGGTGATGACTAGCAGCATCAATGGTACCATTTAAGAGGCAACATTCTGGGTGCTAGGTATTGCATGGTGTCAAGTGTCATGGTGAACAAAAAGGATGTGAAAAAGTAGTGCACAAAGATATAGTAATTAGCATCTAATCATGCTCGGGTCTAAATTTAAAGTTCTATCAAAGCATGTTACATACAGCATGACTACTGAGAAATAATAATCACAAAGAGCGATAATGGCTACTTACGGGCAAACAAAGTTTCTATTGGACGGCAATTTTTTCGGAAGGTACTCCATGGTTGCAGAGGATCTTTAAAATACGCTGAACTTCTACATCTTGCTTCTTTCCACATATAATTTTGACTACCTTTAGATGCTTCGATAGTACTGACTGATCCCTTGAGTTACAGCCATGTTCCCTTGAGTTATAGCCTTGTTCCCTTGACTTGTTGCGCTCATCTCTGAACATCTTATATATCTGTAGCAAACAAAATATTCTGCTGAAGTCAGTAAAAGGTAGATGGTAACTTCGAATACAGGCTATCATACCTGGATATATCTATACCTCATATTTTTTCATATCAAGCTGAAGCATAAGCGTCTCTAGAATTGGTGAGTGCCGGAGAAAATAAACCAGTCCAATGAAGTTATCAGCCAGACACCAATCAGTGAGCAACAATGTTTTTAGCTTGCTAAACATAGGGCACCATTTCAAATCCATTCTGAACACAGAATTCTGGACAAAATGAAGAGGGTTACACAACAATTCAAGAAGAGTAATGTTTTGAAAACTTTCTGCTGGTTCTTATGTTTTTAATAATCCTGAGTACCAGATACCGCGATTTAAATCCCAGCTGTACTTTGCAAGTTTCTGGTCTAATCATAAACAAGGCTCGCAAACTCAACCCAATCCTACATGTTTGAATAGTTTACATGGCTAAAGTATCAGGTAGATGTGTGCTCATCAACATGGCTTGCAAAGTAATCTCAATCCTACATGTTTAAAGTAGTTTACATGACTAAAATATCAAGTAGCTGTATGCATAATGTACTGCCATTCTCACAAAACCACCTGTAGCAGACACGTTCATAATGAGCTTGTTGTGCTGATAGATAAATAACACAGGATACAAACATGCACGAGATCTAGCACATGACAAATAGCAAGAGGAGTTACCAAAAGTGCAAGAATACCTGATAATAAGGCGTTATTAGCTCTAAATGCGTAGCGGTGGACAAGCGCTCAAGAACCACAGAAAAGCATTCTTCACCATTCTTCTCATATTCAATAGGCTCAGCAACAGATGCTGTTACCAGCGATGGCATGCTATCCAGCAATGGAGGGAAACCACCATCTTGATCTAGTATCAATCTAATGAGATTTGGGGCAGAAATACGAGAGCGGACATACCAGCCAAAGCACCCGTCTTCGATGTCAATATGTCGTAATGATCCCGACAAGATATTTCCAGAGATGTTACAACTTGACATCTCTAACACATCTACCACCGGGCAGCTCGAAAAATCCAGAGAGCCTTCAAACCGGACAAACCTAAGCTCTACCTTCTTCAGGTGGGAAGAGACGAGAGCCAGGTTGGCTGTCAACGAACTGGCATCAACTCGCAGCACCTGAACTTCATGCGACAAAGCATACCGGATCCACGGCTCAATGCGTTGGAATGCCTCCGCCTCGCTGTCATCGCACATAATAAAATTCGCATAGCTTGAAAAGATGTCACATACATTCAGAGGCGTTGGGTCACGGCGGCGCAGCAGCTGGTCGATGAACCTGCCATCGTAGTCCGGTTCATGCACAGTGTCATCATCCGATTCGGAGGGGTCCTCCTTGTCGCGATAGCCTTGCCGGTCGTCCTTGATGCGCAGGGCGGGCACGGACCTCCAGAGCGTGCGCCAGCGCCTTGCGAGCACGCACGTTCGCACGGCATTGCGCGAGGGCAGGAAGGACAGCAGGTACAGGAGGACGTCGTCCGGGAGGGCGCCGATGAAGTCCTCACGGCCGTTTCCGTGTTCCCCACCTCGTCGGCCCTACCGGGCATTGCGTCGAACAGGTTGGCCGCGCCGAAGCTGCAAGGGGTTGTAGATAGTTAGCCGACCGAGAGCATTCAGACGAAACAGAAAGAATCAAAGATTACCACCTCAGTTCTCAAGGCAAAACAAGACGGACGCCCTCCTTCAAGCCATCTTACTTATCAGTTGGTGGGAGTTTGGGAGAGGAAGAGAGATCGATGGACTATATTGCCACAAGTCCGTAACCACCGAGTAGGGAAAGACTCGCGACTGGAGTTTGGAGGATGAAGATGAACGCGAACACAATTTAACGAGAACTTAAGATTGCACTAGGATTGTTATTAGGCAAAACAAGACGTTGTTAGGCAACGGAATATCACAGCATCCAGTCATATCTTGAGCCTGCCGTACATAATTGATTCACGCCATTATGCTTACGATTGCACTAGGATTGTTACCTTTGCTTAATGCTTATGTATACGAGATAAGAGGAAGGTCACGATTGTGCAATTTAGTGTACTCGACGCTCTTATTTTTCCGGGTGCTCGGTATTACAGTACTCTATATAGCGGGTTGGTGGCTCGTATTTCACCCCCGATTGACGTGGCTGGGCATCTTCAACGGGGCGACCGAAATGAACACGCTGAGCCGTTTGTTTTGGACCGTTTAAGTGGCTGCACGGACATGAGGATAGCATCCCGCGTTTATGTGTCCGATTGGGTCATAGGCTGCGCCCAACACAGCGACCCATAAACCCACCACGTGGTTCGTCTTCCCTGAGCGGCGTTGCGCCATGGCAGGCTTCGACGGGACAGCAATGCGGGGAAAGTTCCTGCGCGTATTAGGGTTCCCGCGAGCTTTTCGCGCCCAAGTTTCCCGCCAAGGTTGCTGGCTATAAAAAATGGCGCGCGCAGCCTCGCAGACCTCACCCGCTCTGCCGTCCTCCCCCCTCTACCTTCTCCGGTGCCCTCTCCTCCTCCATCGCCATGCCGCGCACCCTGCAGACCACGTGTGCCAAGCTCTCCCTCGCTGCCCGCGCCAGGTTCCCGCGGACGGACGAGGAGGAGCGGCAGGACGCGCGCTGGGTCGTCGACGATGAGGCGATCCGCGTCGCATCCGAGGGGGCGGCGAAGAAGGCAGAGGGACGCGGGGCTGGTGGAGGCGGCCGAGGACGGTTGGTACGAGGGCTACGACGGCTGGTACGAGGCCGCGGAGGAGGGACCGAACCCCTCCAGCGAGGAGGAGACGGATGTCGTCGCGGCCGCCGATGGGGAGGATGCCGCCCACGACCGCGAGATGGCGAAGCTCAACGTCGCCATCGAGGAGCGTCTCGCCGAGTTCACGCGCGAGATGAGGGAGCACGAGGCCTCCGTCCGGGCCGGACGCCGCCGTTTAGGCGACCTCATCGGCCGCAAGAACAAGCTCTTCGTTCGGCAATCAGCCAGCCGCCTCCTCCAGCTGCCTTCGCCCGACCGGCGCGCCCACGAGGAAGTTGCGGAGGCGGAGCTCGGTGGCCAAGAGCGCTGCGCGTCGGTAGCAGGGGAACCAGGAGGCCTAGGATGCCGGCCGCGTCAGCCTGGAGGCACGGAACGCTGTGGAACACGCCGTCGCGCGCGAGCTCGCGTTCTGCGGGAAGCGGATCCTAACACCGCAGGAGCCGGAGCGCGAGCGCGCCCAAGCTGCGAGGATGGAAAGGAGGAGGGCGGCCGCAGAGGAACGCCACAAGAAGGCCGCCGCCGGGCCACCCAGCTGGTAAGCTGGAGTGGAATCCTCACGCGTACCAGGCCACCCGCGTCGCGTGAAATCCACGGCCCCGGCCGCCCCCCTATGTAGCTAGACTAGTAGTACTACTGTTAAGAAATGTAATATATTTCATTTTAATGAAAAACCAAATTATGTCCTTATGACACACGGGGGAGGACAAGGGAGGACACGAGCGGCCAGCTCCTGGCGTCCGTGACACGGTCAAAATTTGGACCGGGTTTGGACCATCCCAAACACTGCGGCCATTCATTTTAGGAATGGGTCCGCACCGTGTTAGAGATACCTTAGTTGGCGGAACTTTCCGTTTTATGCAATGGAATAGCATCCGGTCATATCTTGAGCCTGCCGTGCATAATTGATTCACGCCATTATGCTTACAATTGCAGTAGGATTGTTACCTTTTGTATCTCGCCTATTTTGCTTATGTATACGAGAAAAGAGGAAGGTCACGATTGTGTAATTTCGTGTACTCGACGCTCTTATTTTTCGGGGTGTTGGATATTACACTATATAGCTAGGTTGGTGGCTCGCATTTCCCCGATTTCCCTGATTGATGTGTCTGAGAGCATCTTCATCGGCACCTCCGATAGTTATTTGGGATGGGCGCGGTTTTGGGTTCACACCAGCACGCCCCAAAAAGTGTCGGCGCGGCTTCGAATCCAATAGAATCATCGGCAACCCTGTACCGGCTCCTTCGCAAAGGACGCGAATCGGGTGTGCCAGCACCACGACAGTTTTCCTTGGAAGCCACAACAACCCAAATCCTACAATTTTTAAGGGTATTCCCCTCCCGCCCACCGCTCATTTCTCCCGTCCGTTGCTCCATCTCCCGCGCCCATCCAGTTCACGTCACACAAAACCCTCGCCGCCGCACAAAAACCTCGCCGCAAAACCCTTGCCGCCGACATGTCGTTGAAGAAGAGAGCTCCAGTGAGCTCATGTGTCATAGCTTATCTTGTTAATGTCTTTGTCATGCATTGCTTCAAGAAACTTGATCATGTGTCATTATTCATTTGCTAGTTCTTCGATGCCCTTGATATGTACAAGAGCTCATGTGTCAAAAGCTTTCATCCTCATGCATTTCTTCAAAAAACTTGAGGGTTGCAAGAAGTGGGACGCCGTCCGCTTCTCTCTCAACAAGGAAAGCGCCGGAGAAGATGGGCCAGTCGAAGCCGCCACCGCCTCCGTCGGGCGCCCAATTGGCAACAAGAAGGCCAAGGCTAAGAGGGATGCGGTGCCGGGATTGGCCGCCATGGAAGCCTCCTTCAAGAAGATGTTGTCCTCCTTCTCCATGGAGAACAAGGAGGCGGCGGATAGGTCAGCCGTCATGTGGAAAGCAATAATGGATAATCAAGATGTGAAGATTGAGTTAGAGAGGGAGAAGGTGGAGGCGGCGAAGATGGAAGCTCATGCCGCGGCCATGAAAGCCATGAATGAAACGACACAGCTTTTGTTGGCCAAGATGACTCTTGATGGCGGACATGATGGCCATGGATCCATTGGCAAGGGCGTGGCACGAGATGTACCGAGAGCGCATCGGTAAGGAGGTGCTGGCGGTGCAAGTTGATGTAGCGGCATCTGTGACAACATCGACACCAACGACGTTCATGCCTCCATCGGGCCCGTGGAGCTCGTGGCGCCGGCGATAGAGGTTCCGCAGGAGATCACCGACAAGGAGGACGTCGTCTAAGTTGAGCCACCGATGACGCCGTTCATGTGATCATTTGGCCTCGAAGCCTAACTTGTCTTTTTTTTTTTTTTGCAGCTGGACTATGTATGATGGTGATTTGGTGGCCGGATGTTGGCCTAGACTTCATATTTGAAAACCTGAATTTGAATTTCTATCCATAATTTTGACTTTTTATTAAAAAGATTATGTTGGGGCCGCCGGTTTGGGGGACGCCTGTGTGGGAGCCCGTTTCCCAAACGGAGGAAGCTGTGTCGATGGCCCCGATAGAGCTGTGTCGGCGCACCTACCTGCGTCTACTGGGGGGGGGGGGAGGAGATGCTCCTAGGCCATGTTCGGTTTGACCGGGGTTGACATGGATTGGGAGGTATTAAGCTAGAACTAAACGTGATTCCTTTCCATTCCATGTCAATCCCTCCGGGGTCGGGTGTAACCGAACGGGCCCTTAGTTAGCGGGAATGAACTTTCCGCTAATTAACCGGGCATTATCTTCTTAATTAATAGATAAGGCAAAGTTTGCCTTCATTTCAAAAAATATGCATTATTCACGTTTGCATTTATACCGTGTTTATAAAAAGAAAGATAACGTCCTTATTAGGAATTTCCACAAACATAATGCTAGTTCATGGTAAACATCTACTTTGTTCTTAAAAAAATGTTGACAGACTTTTTAAATTTCTCCATATTCAGATTCTTTATATGTTGTGCCTTGCGTTGCAGACGTTTGCAGGAGCCACGGTAGGAGAGAGAAAAGGCAGTGCACCGTCTCGTTCAAAGTTCAAAAAAAAATAACGCGTTCACACGTCGAGCAGTAGTCAAGCGGGTTACCTCTGCCGCGTCGCGTCGCGTCTTGTCAGTCTTTCTAGCTTGAGTCGTCTTGTCACCCCTTTCTCTCTGCTCGAGGCGAGGTGGTAAATGGAGGACAGGAGCAAGCTGCAGAAGCTATCGTTGGGTGCTGAGGTCGTTGTGGCATTGAACACTTTCGATCTGTGCTCCTCTCTCGCCTGAGGGAGAGCTCACCTCTTGCTTGGCTCGGAGAAGGAGAAGCGAACACCGTCGGGGAGGAGAGCACACAGCTGACAGCCCTGCTCGGAGAAGCGACCACCGTTGAGGAGGCGGAGGAACACGCAGTCGGCGGCTAGAGGTGAACTGGTAACCAAGGGGTCTTGTCTCTCGTCTGGATACTCTGCCTTGGCTAACAGGTGTGAAACAAACCTTGCAGCTTCGCTGCCGCCAACCTGTTCGACGAAATGCCCGAGAGGGCAGACGACGAGGGCAGCACGGAAGCGGCCGTGGCCGGCGGCGAGGACCGCATCAGCGCCCTCCCGGACGACGTCCTAAGGCACCTGTTGTCCTTCCTGCCCTCGCGCAACTCCGTGCGGACGTGCGTGCTCGCCAAACGCTGGCGCACGCTCTGGAAGTCCGTGCCCGCCCTGCGCATCGTTGATGATGCCATGCACGACGACGGCGAAATGGAGCGCTCGAGAACGTTTGTCGACGAGCTGCTACGTCTCCGCGACCCAACGCCTCTGGAAGTATGCGACATCTACTCCAGCTATGGGCATCTGGAACTATGGGACATCTACTCCAGCTATGGGCACGACTACGCCAACTACGACAAGGCATTCCAGGGCATCGAGCCATGGCTCGAGTACGCTTTGTCGCATCAAGTCGAGGTGCTACGAGTTAAAGCCCATGCGTTGACGACCAGCCTCGCTCTCGTCTCTTTGCACCTCAAGAGGTTAGAGCTTACGTCAGTGACGTTTGAAGGCTCTATGGATTTTTCGAGCTGCCCGGTGTTACATGTGTTAAAGATGACAGGTTGTAGCATCTCTTCGAATATCTTGTCACAATCATTGCGACATCTAAAGATCAGAAGCGCGTTCTTTGACCATATCATCCGCTCTCGTATTTCTGCCCCAAATCTCATTACCTTCAAACTAGATCAATATGATGGCTTGACTCCTTTGCTAGATATCATGCCATCGCTGGTGACAGCATCTGTTGTTGATGTGCTTGGCTTTGGGCATTATGGTGAAGAAAGCTTTTCTTTGGTTCTTGAAGGCTTGTCCAGGGCTACAAATTTAGACTTACGAACGCTTTATGATCAGGTACTTGTACACTTTTGGTAACTCTTGTTGCTATTTGTCATGGACTAAATCTCGTGCATGTTTGCATCCTGCCATTTGTCTGTCGGTAGAAAAAACATTGAACAAGCTCATTATGTGCACCACATGTTTTCACTTTCACATGTTTGAATCTTGTTGTTTCTATGAACGCATCTGGTACAGATGGTTGTATGAGAATGGCAGTACATTATGCATCCCGCTACTTTATATCCGTGAGCCATGTTTACTAGTAGACCACAAACTTGCAAACCACAGCTTGGGATACATATATCTTGGTATCTGGTAACCCTCAATTATTGTAGAAAGTAAGAACCAGCAGAAAGTTTTCAATGCATGTACTTTTGTATATCAAAAAGCATTATGCACTTCATCTTGGATTTTTGTGTAACCCTCTTCATTGTCTCCAGAATTCTGTGTTCATAATGGATTTGAAATGGCGCCCTATGTTTAACAAGCTGAAAACATTGTCGCTCAATGAATGGTGTATGGATGATGACTTCACTGGACTGGTTTACTTTCTTCAGCACGCACCAGTTTTAGAGATGTTTACGCTACATCTTTATCCTATAGTTGAACAGGTATATATTCTCCAAGTATGATACTTTTTGTCTTCGAGATTGACATGTACCATCTGTTGAGCTCAGTAAAAATATTTTTATTTGCTATAGGAACAACATGTGATCGAAACAGATGAAAGCTACAATTCAAGTGATCAATCATTTCTATCAAAGCATCTCAAGGTAGTCAAAATCATAGGTGACACGAAGGAAGATCCAAGGGTTCACCATATTTTGAAATTTTTCTGTACACATGGAGTACCTTCTGAGAAAATTCACATCCAATAGACTTCGTTTGCCTGTAAGTAATCATTACCACTCTTTACTGTTATGATCTTTCAGTAGTCAGAATGTAAATGCAATAAAATAATTTGACAAAAACCTAAAGCTAAACCAAAGTAGCATTGGTATTTTATCTTTTTGCACTACTTTTGCATTCTTCTTGCCAACCATGACATCAGATAATCCCTGGCACATTGTGTACCTTAATGGGTGCCATTGATGTTGCTTGTCCTGACCATAGGTGTAAACGTTAACCAACAGCAACTACAGCTGCAACAGTTGCTTGCCGGAAACACAGCAGCATGCCCATGTCAAGTGTCAACAAGTGAGAAAGATCAGGGAGTATATATAGTACCGCAATCAAAAGTATTAAGTAGGAAAAAATGCTCGGTTAACAAAACTAGCAGGCCTGCTCTAAATGTAGGCAGTGCTGATGGTAGAACACTTAAGGAGGATTCCATTGTGGTCTTCATAATAGGATAGTTTCACAAAGTAGTTCTTTGGTTGTTCGAAGATCAAACAAATGGTCAAATTGCTGCCTTTCAAATTACAAGTTGAATCACTAGATCAAGTTGCATTTTTGTCAGACCATGCAAGTGAGTTAATCACAGTATGCCCTTTATTTCTTCCATCCCGAGTCTCATGTGCAGATGTGCTCATAGTGCCCTTTGTTGTTCATGCAGGCTTCCATTTAGACCTGCAGGGGTTCAGTTGAGTTGGTTTACTTAGCCCCATGTTGTTCAAACTTTTATGTCCCTGGATGTAGTACCATGAAGTGTCTGCATTTTTTCTACCGTGAACTCATATGTTGCTTGCATGCAGTCGGAACATGTTGAAGTGTCACCTTATCCTGAATTTATCCCGTTGAAGGCCTTATATATTTTGTTAAAACGTTTCAGGGACCTGTCTAGTGTTGTTTTAAATTCTTCTAATACGTAACGTGTGATTGTCTCGCTTTCTTTCTTAATTTCCATGTTTGTTATGTGTGTTCATGCACTGACAAGGCAACCACGGGTAGCTTGAGTGGCACTCATGATCAAGCTTGGCTAATTCTTCTAATATGTACAATTTTGACAGTCTGGGCATGCATTTGCTGTCCAATCTTCACCCTTGGCTGCAATCTAGCGATTTAGAAACTGAAGAAGTTATGATTTTCTGTTTTTCAAAGGAGGACAACATTGACAGAAAAATACAAGTTTAAGTTCAAATCTTATAGTGCATTAACATTTTTCAGTTCAGAGTTTATATGCATTCAAAAAAATTAAGCTCAGAGTCTACACATTTAGTACTTGATTCTACTCATCCAAACGAATCAAAATTGCACCAAGTTTGATTCAAGATAACTGGATACAAATGGTATAACTTTTGTGTCTTATAACTTGTAAGACACGACCTATTGTGTGCCAATGGAATCAATTGTATATCATATAACATACATATTATTAGTCTAATTGAACTTTAACTTTCGTCCATGCCTTGGATTGTGGTGTGGAGGGAGTATTGTTTTTTTTTCGAGAAAACGCAAAGGACTCTTTGCATTTCATTTCATTGGAAAGATAGAAGTTTTACAATCCTCCTAAGAGGCAGGGTACATGAGCAGGGACTTAATGTACATCCCAGGTCGTCGGTAGCAAGATGCGCAGGCCTAAGGCGCCAGCTCTTGCCCACAACCTAGCCTCGTCCTTGATCAAGCTAATTCTAGCGATGACAGAAGGTTGTGCACCCTCGAAAACGCAGTCGTTCCGCTGCTTCCATGGATTACGGCCTTAGGATTGGTAACTGGAACGTGCGTGGCATGAATGCGCGTGCTCGCCGCATTGCCATCAAATCGCTTGTAGACACCATGGATGTCTCTATCGTTTGCTTCCAGGAAACAAAGATGGAGTTAATCTACTCGTCAACTGTCCTTGAAACCCTAGGTTCGGAATTTGATGACTACGTGTATCTACCGGCCATTGGCACGCGCGGAGGTATCTTGCTGGCGTGGAAGAGCAGGGCCGTTTCGATCACGGACCCAATGTTCACCACCAACTCGATCACGACAAAGGTGTCCACGGCCGCTGGCACGCCATGGTGGCTCTCTGTGGTTTACGGGCCACAAGACGATGCCGACAAGATCGCTTTCCTGCAGGAGCTGAGAGATGTGCGCGCGGCGTGCACGGGACCATGGTTGCTATGTGGCGATTTCAATCTCATCTACCAGGATGAGGATAAGAATAATGGCAACCTCAATCGTCACATGATGGGCAGATTCCGTCGGCTTCTCAACGACCTCGTGCTCAAAGAGATCTACCTCAGCGGGCGCCGCTTCACCTGGTCGAACGAACGCAGCCCACCCACGCTGAGCCACATCGACAGGTTCCTTTGCACCACAGTCTGGGAAGACCTGCATGTCGAATGTCACCTCAGATGCCTCGCTTCGGTCGTTTCTGATCACAGCCCGCTGCTCCTAGACTGCAATCCGTCTCCGGCAACTCATCGTCGCGTCCACTTCGAGGAGTTTTGGCTACGGATGGATGGCTTTCAGGACACGGTGGCTGGAGCCTGGGCCTCCGTCATGGACGACGACCCTTTCCATCGCTTGGTGCTAAGGTTGCAGGCCACGGCGCGGAGGCTGACCAGCTGGAGCGCGCGCTCAGTTGGCAACATTAGGGACAAGATGGCTGTCTCTAGGGAGCTTATCCTACGCTTTGATAAGGCACAAGAGGACCGCCTGCTCACGCCCCACGAGGACTGGTTGCGCAAGCAGCTAAAAGTGACCTACTTGGGCCTGGCCTCCTTCGAGCGCACGATCGCGCGACAGCGAGCCCGCATTGCCTTCCTCAAGGACGGCGACACCAACACGTCATTCTTCCATAGGCAGTGCACCTTCCGCCGCCAGAAGAATAGGATTCACAGCCTCCTACGCAGCGGACGCGTGGTCACGGATCACGTCGACATGGCAGAGGCTGCGTTCGACCACTTTGACGCCCTGTTAGGCACCGCCGTTGACCGCGACTGCACCCTGGACCTCACGCCGCTCATCGAGCCCGCCACCGACCTCCACGAGTTGGACGCTCCCTTCACCGCTGATGAGATCTGGGGTGCTGTCAAGCGCTTGCCGGGCCACAAGGCGCCGGGGCCGGACGGCTTCACGGCGGAGTTCCTCCGCTCATGTTGGGCTGTTGTCGGCCCAGACATTGTGGCCACGTTCCAGCAGTTGCATGACATGAGAGGTCGGGGCTTTTGTTGCCTCAACCAAGCCCTGGTTTCCTGCTGCCTAAGCGTGCTGACGCCAGCTCCCTTAGCGATTACCGCCCCATAAGCCTCATTCATCTCATCGCCAAGCTCTTCGCAAAGGTCCTCTCGCTGCGTCTTGCGCCAAGGCTTGCGGAGCTGGTCAGTCCTTGCCAGTTCACATTCATCGCTGGAAGAAGCCTTCATGATAACTTCATCCTCGTCAAGCAATCTGCGCGCCTGCTGCACCAACTTGGAGCACCCCGAGTCCCGCTCAAACTCGATCTCGCGCATGCCTTTGACTCTTTGTCTTGGCCGTTCTTGTTCGAGGTTCTGCGCCAACACGGCTTTGGGGACAGATTCCTTGAGTGGCTGGCAATCCTGCTCTCCTCGGCTAGCACAAGAGTGCTCATCAATGGTGAGCCTGGACCGCCCATCTGGCACCAAAGAGGGCTCCGTCAAGGCGACCCACTATCGCCACAGCTGTTCGTGCTCGCCGTGGACGTCCTCAGCAAGATCATCAAGCGTGCGATCGACACCGGCATCCTGCAGCAGCTCCACCCACGACGCCCGGTGCCCGCCGTCTCCCTCTACGCCGATGATGTGGTACTATTCTGCCATCCCTCCGAGGGAGATGTCATCGCTGTCAAGGAAATCATGCACCTGTTCGGCAGGGTGTCGGGTTTGCAGGTCAATTATGCCAAGAGTTCTGCCTCCCTCTTGCGCTGCAGCGAGGAAGAGGCCGCGCCGGTAACCGAGCAGGCGAGCACCTGGCCTGCCCCATCGTTGATCTGCCGATTACATACCTGGGCATCCCGTTGCACATTCGCCGCCCCACCGCTGCGCAATTACAGCCTGTCGTCGACAGGGTTGCAGGATGCTTGCCCGCTTGGAAGGCCCGGCTGATGAACAAAGTTGGGCGCCTCGCCTTCGTCAAGTCCGTCCTGGGAGCGGTGCCGCTTCATCAGCTGCTCGTGCACGCACCGCCTAAAAAGTCTCTAAAGCAGCTTGAGAGGATTGAAAGGGGATTTCTCTGGGCTGGGCGCGCGGAGGCCAATGGCGGCAATTGCCATGTCTCTTGGCGCCGCGTCTGCCGACCGATCTCGCTTGGTGGCTTAGGCGTGCATGACCTGGAGCGCACGGGGCTAGCTTTGCGCATGCGATGGTTGTGGTTCTCTCGCACGGACATCAACAGAGCATGGAGCGGCCTCGACTTGCAGTTTTCTGCTGAAGAGCGCGCCCTATTCTTCGCCTCCACCACGATGTCGCTTGGCAACGGAGCCACTGCCCTCTTCTGGGAGGATCGCTGGATCCATGGCCGTTCTATCAGAGAGCTTGCGCCCATGCTTTATGAGTGCATCCCCAAGCGCCGAAGGCGGACAAGGACCGTTGCTGAGGGGCTCCAGGGCCACAGCTGGGCAAGGGACATCCATGGCACACTTGGCGTGCATGAGATTGGCCAATATCTGCGCATCTGGATTGCCATCGAGCACACCACGCTGAGCGAGGAACCCGACACCCTGCTTTGGAAATGGACGGCCAGTGGCACGTACACGGCGAAATCCTGCTACTTGGCCTCCTTCCATGGTTCCACCGCCTCTCCTTCGTGGAAGATGATCTGGAAGTGTTGGGCGCCGCCGCGTGTCAAGTTCTTCCATTGGCTCGCCGACTTGGACCGCTGTTGGACCGCCGATCGCTTGGCCAGACGAGGATTACCGCACCACACCGCCTGCCCTTTGTGCAATCAGGAGCCCGAGACCATACACCATCTGATCATTGGATGCTCCTTCGCAAGACAGGTTTGGCATGAGATCATCGCCTGGCTACGACTTCCCTGTGCCGCACCCAGCCGCGACACCCCTCTCCTCGATTGGTGGCAGGACTCCAGACAGCATGTTCCCAAACCCATGCGCAAAGGACTTTCCTCCATGGCCCTGCTCATTCCCTGGAGGGAGTATTGTGAAGAACATGTTTTGGAATAGCCATAGGTATCGAACAGTCCATTTTTAAAATGAAAAAAGTTCATTTTTTGTCCTTCAACTTTCACACAAGTTTACTTTTGATCCCAAATGTTTCATTTGGTCCAAAAGAGACCCTAAACTTTACCAACTTGTTCAAACGTCTGGTTCTGCCGATATTTTTTGAAAAAGAAACGAAACATAACCAACCAGTATGAAAACCATGGTGAAAATACCCAACCTTTCGCCAAAATAAATTGTACCGAGCCGGTTTCAGCCAAAATAAATCCACAATACTCTGGCTTGAGTAGGTCGCCACAATTTATCTATCTACTCGACATCGGCATCTATCGCTCATCTGACATCCCGATTGTCCACTGCGATGTCCACCACTAGATCAAGCTGGATGTAACGAAAACGCACAACAATCTTTTAACTACCTTTGTGGTTGAAAATGGAGATGATGTTCCTATCGGTCTGCAATTGTGATGAACAAAGCAGTTCAACCTCTCACTCCCTTTCTGCCCTCACATACGCCTAGTGGGCGCGTCCGGCCGGGCGATATGCTGAGGTTAATGACGGCGCTATGAGAATCGCTGAGTGGAAGAAAGACGAGGCTGCCAAGGCAGGTTAGTTACCATCCTGTTTTTCTTGCTCACGGGTGAGTGGGATTCAAGGTTCTGGTCTAGCATTAGTTTTGTTCCGGTCTGATTTTTGTTCTTTCTTCAACCTGGTCTACATTTACGAAAGAAAATCAGAAGACAAGACATGTGAACGGCATGGAAAAGTTTAGGGTCTATTTTGTACCAAATAAAACATTTAGGACGAAAAGTGAACTATGCACAAAGTTGAAGGATGCAAAATGGACTTTTTTCTTTTAAAATTGGTAAGGTCAAATGTGCCATGAACAGGGACTAAGCTGGCACTATCTCAATAGTTAAATGATGGGGGGGGGGGGGGGGGGGTAAGGTCAAATGTGCCATGAACAGGGACTAAGCTGGCATTATCTCAATAGTTAAATGATGGGGGAGGGGGGGGGGGGGGGAATCTTCCAATTGTATATTATTAACTTTTTTAGAGCATCTCCAGTTGTCTCCCCGACGAGGCCCCTGGCAGTCCCTTTTTTTTTTTCCATCCGAACAGCGTTATTCGGTCCAGTTGCGCCCCCAAGTTCTCGTTTTCGCCCGGATTTGGGTTTTCATGGAAACCAAAACGCGCGAAATGTGTTGGCCACAGAAAGGGTTGTTCCCTTCATTTATTTCGTTTCCCTCCAAAATGCGCCGCATATACCCATTTTCCCCGCCGAATTTCGGAGGAGCTACCGCCATTCCCCCACAGGAGAAGATCGCCGACGACGGTGTGCTGAAGGCGAGGAAGCCGCGGGTGCCAAAAGAGAGGCTGCCGGGTTGGACAAACACAAGGTGGGCGGCGGATGTGGAGCGGCGGCAGACCGAAACTCATGGCCGGGCGGAGAGGGAGAAGAAGCTCGCGGCGAAGAGAGCGGCGGCGGTAGCGGACGAACAAGCGAGGCTAGCCTCCGTCGTCTGCTTTGTCCTCCCCTTCGACGTCCACTCCCGCCGCTGCGACACCGGCAGCCGACGATGCATCGCCGCCCGATTCCACGCTAGACAAGGCGCATGAAGGGACCGCCGATGAGCCTTTAATCGTCTAGTCTTTGTTCAATCGCCGGAATGTGGCTGATCCGATCGTCGAACTATTGGGCGATGCTTTTGTAGCGGGAAGACGATTTGTTGAAATTATCCCCGCTGATGGGCGAATGACGGGGTGCGACTGGGAAAATGTTGCCCCCCACGCTCTTTTTTCATCAAATCTAACGTTTGTTAAGTCCGAATTTCCGCCCGGGGGCCTCAAACGGTTGGAGATGCTCTTAGCATTGGTTGGGGAGAAGGAACATATACATGGTATTCTTGACGAGCTTATTGCGCTTTCAAAACATATTATCAACCTGCAAAAAATCTCAATGGCATCTCTACAAGGAAAAAGTACCTTCAGAAATTATTAATTTCAATCGTCCAATCATACACCATATATTTTGAAATTGGCTCCACTGAAAATCTTCAGTTAGAGAAAATTAATATAAGTATGATGGAAAAATTCTCAGATTTTTTATGGAACAAAAGTATCAGATCCATTTGCCAGTAAACAAACTTTTGAAACTGCTAGTAGAACAAAAATAACAACTGAACAATACATTGTTATTATCAGAACAAGTAGGGGGTTTTAATAGAAAAAATCGGGTTGTTGGCGGAAAGAAAACAACCAATTATCAAGTCTGAAGTTTATGTTTTTCTTTTTTGAAAAGAAGGCGTCTGCGTCAAACATAACTTTTTTTTATTAAATTGATGCACAAAGAAGGCAAACATGTACTGAGTTTAACATCTAGTAAACTGGTGGTCGAGGGGAAAGGTTTGGCCAAGAAAAGAGCAGACGCTGACCATGCACAAAACCACGTCTGCAGGTGAACCGGCCTAGCTGCGTGATTCGTCCAGATAATAATTAGCCGGTCTTGTATGTATGTGAAGTTCATGTACACGTTTTTACATCACTATATTGATCAGCTTCCATTCGAAGTAAGCTGGCAATGATTGATTAGTGATTACTCAATCTAATTATCACTGTCTGTTAAAAGGACATGCTAAAGTATTTGAAAATTGTTAACTGTCATCAGCAATCCTGCTCATCCAAGAAACAAGAGCTTGTTAAACGAAGTCGGTTAATTAGGAGCGGAGCACGATCCTTACATCAGCTAACCAACTTGTATCTAGATAGCTCTCTAGTTAGTTAGGTCATTGTGCATCCTAACATGTAATCCGTATATCAAAGAGCTATCGCCACCCCCTTGAGAGGCACGGCACAATTCAATATATGTCGGTCAAACACATCTTCCTCTACCTTAGCTCCGATCAATATCTCGCAAGCGCTTGACACTGCGATCACAATGATCAGGATAACTACCTAGTACTTTGGAGGGCTCAAGCTCTCACTGCCTTGTACAATTACGACCTCTATAGCTTTGTGGGTGGAACCACGACAACGCCGCCGAAGAAGATCCCTACGACGGAAGGGGTCTACTGGGGTGAAAATGAAACATATTACTTTCAACCGACCGATCGAAGGCAAGATGACAACGGATTAGATCGGATAGTTGACGGATACAATCATGAATACATGTAGTAGTAAGGGACACAAAAAATATGATTTTACTAATATCCATCTGTATTCGAAGATATACGGTATTTTACACTTATATCCGGATAATATCCATCAACTAATACATCAATATAAAATTGCAGGCGGATACTAGAGATGATTTTCTTATATGCAAAAACATTGATGGGAACAGCGGCATGTGGCTAGCGGTGTTGTAGAAGGCGACTCGAGCGTTGGAGAGAGTCGAGTATGAAGATCAGATTTTGTGAGAAGCACGAGAGCGATAGGGGTAGTTTCCAAACTAATGATTGATTTAGGAAATTGAAATGAATTAAAGAAAGAATAAAGCAAAAAAAATAAGTCGAAGATAGAAGAGCCCAGATTCTAAATGAAGAAATGGAAACTCGAAAAGGATACTTCTGATTCTCAAAGAATGAAGGGCAAGGGGGTTGATACCGTGAAATATTTCTTCTTATTATAAGACGTGATTTGATCCGCATATGTTTGTTAAAAGAATAATCTTCTTTGAATTCTAAAGGAACGAGGACCCTATCGAACAAATAGAGGAAATGGCAGAAATGGGTAAAAGTAAATTCCTATGACATTGGCATATGACACGAAAAGAAAATCCAAGTTCAAGGTCTACTTTGAAAAAAAAAACTATAGGAAGGAAAGTGAACTGTTCGGAAATTTGAAGCAGAAAAAGTAAACTTTCTTCATTTTAAAAAGGTTAACTTATGACAAGAGATAAGAAGTAGTACTCCATATGCCCAAATGTAGTGCGTATTAGAGCATCTCCAGTCGCGTCCCCCAAATGACGTTTGGGGGACGGCGGACAAGAAATGGAGAAAAACGCGTTTCAGTCGCGTCCCCCAAAGCTAATTAGAGCCTCATTTTATGTCCGGCGTCCCTAATAGAGACTCTATGTACAGAGTCTCTACCGGGGACGCCGGACACAAAAATAGCGTCCGGACGCATGCATGCAGTCCCTACTCCCCACATGTCATTCTCTTTTCCCACACTTTCTCTCACCTACTTTTCCCACATTGGGGTGGTCCCTTCTATTAAAATGCATGCATCCGGACGCTGTTTGAGGGACGCGACTGGAAAGGGTCTCTTTTTTGTACAGATTTTTAGTCTCTTTTTGTCCGGCGCGGTCCTAAACGTCCCCCAAATCATTTGTGCCGGACGTGTTTTGAGGGACGCGACTGGAGATGCTCTTAGGTTTTTCCAAAGTCAATCATGCCATCTTTAACCAAGTTTATACATAAAACAAAAACATCTACAACATCAAATCAATACAATACTACCAGAAACATCCTTTAGTACTCCCTTAGTTTCAAATTAATCGATTCAGATCTAAATAAGCCAATCAATTTAGAAGAAAGAGTATATTTAATTTTGTTTTAGATAAAGGAAAAATATTAATATCAAAAGATATCAATTACACCCAACCTCTGCAATAACACCCCACCCTAGTGGCAGTACGGATGCACACAACCAAAAAAGAGTAAAAAAAAACTAAGAAATAAAAGTCCCGCTACAGGCTTCTAGGCATAGCAACAATAATACAACCACCGCCGTGACAACACCTGAAGACAGAATCTCCAAAAGCGACGCCTCCAAGAAGGGAACATTGCACCAGCACCGTCGTCGCTCGACCAAAGGTCTTAGGTTTTCACCCTGAAGATAGTCCCACTCTCAAAACAATGTCTCCAACAAGATCATTGTCAGGCACAACCAGTTAAGGCCAGACCTTGGGTTTTCACCCTGAGAGGTAAGACTCTGAACTTCCCCTGTGCTGCGGCCCCAGCCCAGAACGCCAAGCAGATCCCTCAGCATCACGAAGACTCGAACTCCCTTTAGCCAGTCCACCAATCCTGCCTTCATGATATTCCTTCTTCTGACTTCACCATGGATCAAAAAGTCACCCGATGTCAACACAGAATAAAGCTTCACGCCGCTCCCTCCGGAACCAAACGGTCGGAATAAAACATGGTTGCGCGTGATCGAATACCACCCGATCCAGCAAACTCCAGGCAAAAGATGCATCGTTCCATTTGGCAAGAGTATATTTAATATAATTCGTATTGTAGATATACTAGTTGAATGCCCGTAGTTGCTACGGTTCTCAAATTTATTTTATTTATGTGCATATATCATGTATGTGAACATAATGAAAGAATAAAAAACATATATAGAAAAATATAGATACATAGTAATCTAAAAAAAGTATATCCTCAAAAAGTATCTTGATAATTCAACGTCAAATGCATAAGAATCAAGTACATGACCAAATATCTTCTACAGTATTAATTAAGATCTAGTCACCGATATTCTCAAAATTATTCTTGTACAACAGCAGGGTGCTGTCTGCAGCCCTATTTGCATGATAGATGAGCTTGTGTACCAAAAAATATTCTTTAGTTTCTAACCATCATCCAAGAGCAACAATGTTGCTTCGATTAAAAATACAAATGGAAGATGTAAAAAGAATCAATACACAAAGCTTTAGAGTAGTTTCACAATCAACAAGTGGTGCGTCGCTGGGAGCGTCACAAAGCAACTAAGAGATGGTTTGCATTATATTGTTCCTAGCTCTATCAATCTTTTTTTACAAAATTATCTCTCTCTCTGAGAAGAAAGCAACATGTTATTCTATTTTATTCGGCGAGCAGATCTTGCTCCGTGTTCCCCTTTATCGTTGCCAGGAACAATTACATCTTGCTTGCTGACTAATATTTCACTTTGCTCGTGTTCTAGAAAATGCCTCAGGTAATAGTTTTCATATATATATATTGCTCATGCGATGTATTAGTAAAAGCTTGTGTGACGATGGTAGGATGCGAGTCGGCCCGTTATGCTTGGCCTAAATCATGTGGCTTGCTCATGCCATTGTCCACCGGATGTCCAACTGAACCAGAACAACCAGCTCCATATGATGTCTACACACATGTCTGGGCAGATCCAAAAATATTAACACTGACCTCAAATGTGCTTCAGCTTCGTATACAAGTATATATGCCATTATTGAGATTCTTTAGAACATGAAAAATCCATTGGATGCTTGACACTACCATGTAATCGAGAAAGTGACAATGGATACACATTCAAAAACATATAAATAGAATTTCTCAAAACAAAATGAAGGTGCACCCGAAGGATTTTATATTAACTGCAATCAAGCTAGTCCTAAATTCAGCTCATATAATTACTGGTGCTACGAATTCAGGTTGATGTCTTAACTCTTACCTTGTTGGCTTGGAGGGTGTCATTTCTCCTCCTGATCCCCTCTTCATTATATATTATGCCCTTTGTTCCTTGTGCTCCTCATCCCTTTCCTTATTCACTTCATTATCATTCTATATAAAGCAACTGAGTATTAGGTGCACCGGACATATTGACGAAGTAGGTACAAACTTCACACCGTATTTTTAAAAAATCTTTTGAACTTGATAGCAAGTCAAGTATTAATGATCTGCAGGTTACAAAATTCGGATAAAATGCGAGGGATGTATCTTGAAACTAATTATTTGAGTTAGAACATGCATTTGGAAAATAAATAGTATCTTGCTTAAGGACTTTGTAGTATTTGATGAAATAATTGCGGATGTCAAATTATTTGTCCTGAACTGAACACGTGTGTGTACTAATCTAATTGGTTTTTCTGGGTTTTATATTTATATATACACTGATGGATTGCATCGTGTGTTGTCACTTAGTAAGCTTGATTTAATATGCATCTTTTAAATATAATAATCACATTTTTTCCATATATTATTGCAGCCAACTTTCATTGTTTTTGCTAAGCAATGAGTGAGTTAGCTGTTGTAGCTACAATACTTCGTTTACTCTTTCAGTAGAAATATTCTATATAAAGAAACCTAAAGAAACCATGTGGTACAAGAATGATAAAGGTTTTGCATTTTACGGGGGCTATGGTTATACTATATGAAATTTTGTACGAAAGCTCGGTATTCCGTTGAGATTATTAGCAATCAGCCAATGGCGTTAGCTTTGATTATGTTTTTCCTTCAGCCATGCTATTATTAGCAATCATCACGACGTTGTACTCAATTTTTGCGTAACTTTTTGTATAGATTATTAGCAACCATCATGACTGCCACTCTGAAGTTGAGGCCATGCTTACTCTTGGCTATATGTAGAAATTGAAGCTGACCTTTCGAGAAAGGCTCCATTCAGTTCTATGATCCAGGGATTCCGGTACATGTCAATAGAGAATCTGAAGCTATAACTCTTATAAAGGCATATCTATGGTGTAAGTGCTTAGGCAATCTGATATCTTCTTTTACCACATAAACAGTATTTCAGCATTTCATATATCTCTGTGCCTCTTTATCTTGGAGCTTTTGTGGGATCCGATGAATATATATGTAAGCTGCTCCTCCGTGAATGGGAAGTTAGTAAAATTATATTACCCAGTTGTTAATACGTGTGATTTTAAAATTCTTTACATGATCGGACGAAAAAATGCAGAGTTGCTTCATGTTGTCTTTTGTTTTAGATGGTTGATTTATTTATCGACCCTGAGCGACCCATGATGTAATCTTTTGTAAGACAATACTTTAAATAATTAAATAAATATCCGTATGCATCTATCAATGCAGAGACTGGGGCAATGTCCTCCATTTCGAAAAAAATGATCGGACGAAAGATGTTACATCTCACTCAAATATGTCATGTTGTGACCACTTCTGACTTGTGTCACTTGAAATGTTATATGTGACTGAAAAATCAGAGTGCATACCATCAGCTTACTTAGTATTTCTACTTATTATTTTCTGACTAATACATTTTGTGTAGGGACATAGAAGATGGTTTAAGTTCATTTCCTCAATAGTCATGTTTCGCATTGATCTTATCAGATCTCTAGCACTTCTCCATCTTAAAAACTTTGGCTTCCAATCAAACAGCAACAATATTACATGGGCATGCAAAATTTTTTTTTTTTTTTGGTCAGGCCAGCTTTGGCTCAAATCCAAACAAACCCATAGTTTGCAAGTTGTCTAGAAACTTCTTGTGCATGCTAAATATAAATATTCAGAGTTTTGTCCGACACTGTGCATTGCATGCTAACAACATATCACTCCTCGACCTACTTCTCGCCTAACAGTCTCGCCTGGATCAAGCTTGGCAAGAGCATCATCGCCAAGTGAAGATGGGAGTGGCTAAAATAGAGTCTGTGCATGGAGTCAGAACATTGTGTAAACGTGTATTATCAAAACTAGCAAGTCTACTATTATAGTGTGCGTGTTTACGATCTTTCTCTATGCCCTCCCACTATTGGTGTATACCATTTACTTATTTCTCAAGGTTAACTGTTTAAGGACATTATTTTAGTGTATGATTATCAGATTTCATTGCCGACCATCTTAAATGGACTATATTTAAACAAGAAGATATTTCATTAATTCAAGCGTGGCCTTAAAGTTATTGCTATCAGCGTATTACACATTACACAATCAGCGCCCTTTCATGCTAGTAAATATTACACTCAAACATATATTTGGATAACGAGATACAATGATGCACTTGAAGATCAGAAATACTCTATAGGAACATGCATTTGGAAATAATTGTGTCTCTTGATTATCACGTCATGGGGTCGGCGTAGATGATGTGTACTTCAAAAATAATATGAACAAAAACCAAACCCCCCCATCTTGTCGAGTTAGAAAAAAGCCATGGGCACACTTCTTCATTGGCGTCTCACTGTCGCAGGTCGCATGCCTCCTTTAAACAGCGGACTCGATTCTGCTGCAACCCCACCACGATCCACACATAAAATCCATTAAACCATTCACATGGGACCTCTAAGATTATCCAGAATGATAACTCTGAACTTTACTAATACTACACTCAAGCGAGCATGGAGCAATGGTGGTATGGGTCACCTCTGATTTTTATGTACTTGGATATTGCATCGGTAATAATAAATGTAGCTCACCAAAGATAAGAAAAAAGTATTGATCAATCCACTCTCAGATCCTTGGCAACCATGTGATTGATTTCAGTTGTATTATAAAACGGATTTACTCCTCAGTTTCTATAAAATAAATCAAAATATATTGCTACAAAGCAATAAAGAAGAAAATAAGAGAAAAACATCGGAGGCTCTAGAAGGTTTGGGAAGCGAGAGCCCCTAACAGAGAATATGTTAAACCAAAGGTAGTTTTATATCCTGCACGAAATGACACACACGCAAGCACAGTTTTGCACAAGGGGAAGTTAACTAAGCTAGGAAAGTCCTACAAAGCACACAATACCTAATTTTCGCAAGCGTAAATATGTTAGAGACAGCACAAAAAAAATGTTACCGTAGAAACTGATTAGAGCTATTGATGGATCCCTCTATAATATTATGAAGGTACATACTTGCTCCCAAATCGCCTGCTCCATTGCAAATAGAAAGAAGCTCATCGAGTGGCCCGATAACTGAAGGCACGTAGAAGTGCATCTACACCCATAGTTTCGAAAGTTTGTTCTGGATAGGAATGTCTGGTAGACACCTTGTCATCATAAAATGGCCTTTAAGGAAGAAAATGCAGAATAAGTGTTTTAATCAGAGCCATTCAATTCCCCAGTTAAGAAGTGAGTCATTTTAAAAACAAAGCAGCAATTTTACATATAATTGATGGATTTTTAAGACCATTGGCCTCATCAGTCACCATGGAGCCAGGGAATTTCTAAAAGGAACATCTTGATTTATTAAGGCTATGTCATAACTTGTCATCATCACATCACATCAGATGGTAATTCATAGCTGCATCTGGGAGGGCAAGAAACTAGTTGGCGAGAGTGGAAATCAAGCTGCTAGAGGCTGCATTCAAGTGGGAGCTCCGCAAAACGTACTTTATTGGGGAGAGGTGGTAGCACCTGTACTAACGATATGCATTGAACATTTTGTAGCTTTTTTAACCAAGTGTAGTAGTTAATTGAAAACATACCTACTAATCAGACTTTCGGTATGATTAATCAGGCTAAAGGATTAACACAGGCGATTAATGGTAATCGACACGGTCAGGCCCCTAGTAGCGATTAATTGGCCTAGTTTTTGAACAATGATTTTTGAAGCTTAGTCAAATTGATTTTTTAACTATAGTTTGTCGGTCGTTTTTTTTCCAAACTATACCTGTAGGTTTGTTGAACAGATACAATGTCACATATGCAAGCAACGAATAGTAGAAATATGATAAAAATTAATCCATTCCATTTCCATTGTCTTAGTTCTCGCGATAAATGACAGATGCCATTTATTTAGACTCATTTGTTTACCATAGTTTAGTACGTTCCTGTATCAAATCTGAAAGTTTTCCTTGCAGAAGGAGGCCTAATGGATTTAGGAACAAAGATAATCCTTCATTAGGATAAGAATTAGAGGAAAGAAACCATAAGGAAAAAAAATAAATATACACAAAAGAAATCTAATTATTGAAGATTGAACTGCCATTTAGCGCAAAGCAGGAGTTTCATGCACCGGGCTGCCCTTTAAAAGAAATCTAATTATTGAAGATTGAACTGGCATTTAGTATTGCCATAGGATGGGGCAAAAATAAGAAGGAATGAAAACGGAACAGCAAAATAAAATTGGGTATGAAAGCAGACCATACCGATATTTTAATGGAAAATGGCGCAGTTCTTTCGCTTTCTGTTTAATGCTTCCTGGTTTTGACAGAAAACTGGTCCACCCACACATGTTATCTCCATGATCTAAAATAAAACTGGGATACACAAATATATTCATGGATGTCTTTTTTTTTTGACACATTGCAGGCAATGATTTCCTCTACTGACAACACGTCGGGTTTCAGGAATCGAATTATCAGTTTCATGAGGCATTATCACTTAGCAATGACCAAACCAGCATGTAACATACATAGAATAGAGGATAAGCAGCGTCTAATCTACCAAACAACACTGAAACAAGACTAACCAGCTTATTGCTCGGAGTAAAAACTTTGTTGCGCCACAAAAAGTTGCACATTTCCATGTCAAAGTGTTGGTTCAAGCAGATAAGAATCTAATGGATATTTCCCCTTTGCATTCTGGTACTTCAGAAGATACATTACAAACTTCTTATGAAGTCTAAGAGAAGCCAATGGAAGCTATAACAGAAGAACTAACCCTATCCGAATAAAAATAACCAAAACTTTATTGGTATATTAGTTTGAGGTTCAAATTCCAAACTATATACACATAACCACTCAAAAAAAATGCAAGTAACAAATATGAATGGATACTATAGCTGCAACTCGTGGCAAGACCAAAATTTCACCTTCTATCCATTATGGCCATGAGCCCTATTAAATTTCACCTACGACTACGAGACCAGACCGATGCATCGAGTGATTGGATTCGATCATGATAAGAGATGAGGCCGGCATGACGCCTCTCCCTGTTTCACGAACAATTTACTACAAAGAGCTTTGGCATCTATAAAGACAAAACATCGCTTTACCACAACTCACATATTTTCTCCCCTTGACATCAATGATCCATCAAGATTAATGCCCACTTAATCACACATGTGCTACCACCCAAGCAACTAAATCAAACAAAAAGATGTTCCCACAACCAAGGAACTGGTAAAATAGATCACTGTTAAGCCTCAGCGGCAAGACCAGAGCAATAAAAAACTGTATGTCCAGATTCCTTTAGTTTGGGGCAGAATTAATTTGTTTGCAGCGATAAAGCAGTTCCAACAGAAACTCTACACCATCTGATCAATCCAGCAACACAGCAGTCAGCAGTTTAACCTTCCTTCCAACTGTATGAACCAGCTGCACGAATCTGGCACTGCTTCATCGAATGCTATAAGTAACACCAAACCAGAGTCTACAGCCAATGACATTCTGGCACTTCAGCAGCTACATCGCAAGCTGCTTACAAATCTAAGAGAGGCCAATAACAAAAGAAATGCCCCTACTAGAATAAAAACAACCAAAACTTCAATTGATTGTATCGCAATTTAAGGTTCAGATTTCAAATTAGATACAGCTAACCCATTCAAGAAATGCAAGTAACAAAAATGAATGCATATAATAGCTGCACCTCGCAGAAAGACCAATATACCACTTTGTGATGTTGCTTTATGCAATAAGAGAACACATTGGAAAATTCTTGACCTCTTCGAAATGAAATTATATTTCCATCCGTAACTTCCCTTGAGCACTGGGCTACCAAAGCTACACATCTGGTTAGGCCGAATGCTATTTTTGCCTCAACTTTTTTCCTAATAAAGAAGAAACACATTACCCAATTCATCTACACCAGTTTATTTCGAACCTGAATTTCATCAATTTATCCAGAGCGTTGAGACATCATCATCAACACCAGCGGTCAGGCTTTAACCATTCAACCCATCGTTGAAAGCAGAACTCAATTAAAAACCGAATTATCAGTAAAAGGGTCGAAAGGTGGAAGTTAACGCAAGCCTAGCATGCGGGATCACATCAGAGTAACCAACTGTATTAAGGGCGTTAACCCAATCATCCGAGTACTCCGAAAATGAGGGAGTGAAATAAGCACTGCATGGACACAACTTGCAGGACATGATGGTTCCTGCAGTTAATGAACATGAGGTTCATTAACAGGACATGAACAACTAATGTTTTTTTGCCAAAATCTTACTGTAGTTTTGAACAGATCTCAACCCACATTTGCGGGCAGTGAATAGTAGAGATATGATAAGACTGAACCATTCATGTACATTGGCTTAGTTCTCACAATTAATGACAGATGTCAATGATTTAGACTCTTTTGTTGACCATCCTTTAGTAGGCCACTTTATCAAATTTGAAAGAAAAAAAATCCCTAGCAGAAGTAAGGCCAGCTACAGCCTAATGGATTTAGGTACAAATACAACCCTACATTAGAATCAGGGGAAATAAACGAAAAGGACAAATAAATATACGCAAAGCATAATCTGATTATTAAAGATTGAACTGCCATTTAGTATTGACATATGATGGACCAAACAATATGAAGGAATGTAAACAGAATAGCCAAGTGAATTTTGGTATGAAAGCAGACCGTACCGATATTTTTTAATGGAAAACGATGCAGTTCTTTCCCTTTATGTTGAATGTATCCTGGTTTTGACAGAAAACTGGGTCCACCCACACATGTTATATCCATGATCTTCAATGAAGGTGGGAAACACAAATATATTCATGCATTTCTCATTTTCAGATATTGCAGGCACTGATTTGTTCTCTTCTAAATGACAACACGCCGGGTTTCAGGAATCAAATCATCAGTTTCATGAGGCATTAGCACTTAGCAATGACCAAAGCAGCATGTAACATACATAGAATAGAGGATAACCAGCATCTAATTGGGCGAACAACACTGAAACTAAGACTAACCAGCTTACTGCACAGAGTAGAAACTTTGTTGTGCCGCAAAAAGTTCCACATTTCCATGTCAGGGTCTTGGTTCAAGCAGATAAGAATCTAGTTGGTACTTCCCCTTTGCAAGCGGCAGCATAGTCTTCCGTGAGGTACGGAGCAGCTTCCATGTGAGGGCAGATGTACCTCTCCACGAATACCTTGTCAGTCAGGTGGAAAATTGTATAGCTCGGGAAGCATTTGACCAATCCATTTTGCTTGAGGAACTTTACAGCGTAGTATCGGGGCTTGAGGCGGCTGTCCAGGCTAAAAGTGAGCATTACTGAACGATGAGCAATGTATGTCGGTTCCAAACCCATCTCAGAGATAAAGAACTCGGACAAGCGGCGCAACATGTCCTTAGACCTCCGCAGCAGCTGCGGAGTCCTGCAAACAACATTGCCCACCTCAGCATCGGACCACCTGAAAGTTTTCTTCAAGTAATCCACTCTGGCAGCGATTTTATCCTCGCCGATGATTGCCACAGCGTATAGCACATGCATGAACATCGGAGATCCACGGGGAACACCGAGACCTTGGGCACATGCCACCATTGCAGGGAGGCGCTCTGGTTTGGTGGAAAGTATGCGTGGCGTAGAGAGTTGCACCTTGGAAAAAATGCAATCACCTAGCCCGCACTCCTGCAGAAATGCGACATTGGGCTTGACCACCTTCTCCAGGCTGCATCCGAGGAAACTGTTGCTCTGGTTGAGTAACTTGAGGAGGTTCTCGTTGGATCCGAAGAGCGATAGGTAGTAGGGTAGGTTGGATACGAGGGATGTATTGCGGAAGATGGGGCGGCCGAGCGAGACAAGGCGCGCGACCTGAGCACGCGAGAGGCCGTGGGCGGTTAGCCCTGCAACGACGGGGGCCAGGGTCTTGTCCACGTCGGCGCAGAGCAACTGCGGGTCCCCTGCGACGGCGGCGGCGACGTCGGCGCTGGAGAGGCCGAGGTCCGCGAGGAAGGCCAGCACGGCGTCGGGCTTGGCGGGGGACTTGAGGTGGGAGAGCTTGGCGGAGGCCTTGAGGGCTTGGGGTTTGGTGAGGCCGCAGGTGTCGACGAGGTACTGCTCGACGGCGAACGCGGGGCTTGGGTCGGCCGCAGCCGCTGCCGCTGAGAGCAGTCGGTGGAGAGCGGAGGAGGGGGAAGAGAGGAGACGGGTGAGGATGCAGCTTCGCAGGCGGAGCATGGCGCGGCGGTGGCGCCGGCGGCGAGGTGTGGATTTCCGCGGGGCACAACGAAAGGGGATCGAGTGATGGGTAGATATGGGCCGCATCGTCACAACTCGTGGCACGGCCGGCCTCTAACATCGTAAACGGACCGGGCCGGGCCGAAACAGGAACGTGGGCTACAAAAAGCCCAAAGGCCCCGAGACGACACCATATTGCGTCGCAAGCCGAGGAGGAATCCCCATCAACCCCTTGCGCAAGTCCAGTCCTTGTAGGCTTTTTCCCTTCCACATCTCGGCCCTCCCTCGCAGCAGAGCAGCCATGTCGTCGTCGCCCACCCCCGCCCCCGCGCCGGCGGCCGGCGCCGCCGCCATGGCCGTCGACGACGCCGCCGAGGACGACCAGCTCGCCTCCATGGCCACGGACGACATCGTGCGGGCCTCACGCCTCCTCGACAACGAGGTCCGCGTCCTCAAGGTACACTCCGCCGAAACCCTAAAACCTAGGCCCCCATCGCGATCTCCGCCGCCGCCTGATCTGATCTGCGTTCTCGCGCCCCCACCCAGGACGAGCTGCAGCGGAACAACCTCGAGCTGGAGAACTTCAAGGACAAGATCAAGGAGAACCAGGAGAAGATCAAGCTCAACAAGCAGCTGCCCTACCTCGTCGGCAACATCGTCGAGGTTCGTCGTGTTCTCGCTCGACTAGCGAATTTACCTCTTATCGATGGATGTGTGCGAAATTTCCCGATTCGGTATTATAGTTCCGGATCAGTTAGCTTCAACTCGCACGCGCCTGACTTCAGATGCTGCGACTTTGAGTTTCACTGCGTGCTGATTGATGAGGGGCAAGTGACTATTGCGCTGTAGTTTAGTCGCTGGGAATATACTTGACCTAACACAAGACACATATATACCTGCAAAAGAAAGGCACAAGCATATGTGCTGCTTTCATAATTAGCACCGACCTGACAGGAGGCACAAATAGTTGCTACCTAGTAGTAGTAGATAACGAGCATCCCAGTTACCCTTACTGTGATCAATATTGTAATTTTCAAGTCTTCCAGAATTTCATGATTCAGAACTCAACTTCTCATCTCAGTGTTATAGTTTTGCTAGGCCTTGACAGATGCATTTTACTTGGGAGATCTACTTACATGGTTTCATCTGTTTTAGATTTTGGAGATGAACCCTGAAGATGAAGCTGAGGAGGATGGTGCTAACATTGATCTGGATTCACAAAGGAAAGGAAAATGTGTTGTTCTCAAGACGTCCACAAGACAAGTAAATATACTTGCTTCAACTTGCTGTGGTGCTTAAGTCTCTACTACTCCCTCCGGTCCATAATATGTGTCGGAGCTTTAGTTCAAATTTGGACTAAATTGAACTAAAGCCCCGACACTTACTATCGATCGGAGGGAGTAGTATCTACAACTATAACTACATCTATTGCAACTGTATATGCATGAACTGTTGTGGATGTAGCCTAGACATGCCTGTGGCAAACGTAAACAAATGTTATTTTCAGAGGTAGCTTAAGGAATCTGATGTAATTTACCAGCAGGATTTCCATGGTTGATTAGAAGTCAGAATTTTTATATGTTTTGGTTGACTCAGTGTTGCTGTCCATATTTTTAGTAGCTGAGGAGCACAACAGAAGTTAGAAAAATAAGTGTGGCTAGCTCAGTTCATGAGGTGTATAGACAGTATAATTAGGAATGAGATAGGAAAATGAGTTGAGTTTGTTTCCATGTTAGTATAACTCTTCAGTCGCAGGAGCCTAGTTAGGTAGCTCTCTACAAGAGCAGGTGTTGTAATCTTCAGATCAAGTAATAAGAAATATCTGTCCTTCAAGCCATGCCATCTGCCCATCATTGACTAGTTGGTGGCTTGGGGCATCCTAGTAAATCAGTTTGGAGGGATTTATCAGCATCTCCCCAGTGTCAATCAAGGTTGACATCAGGAACCTTTTCCATAAATGTTAAACAAGTAGTGGAATTATAGTTTGATTTTAATTTTGAGGTCCTTTCTATGAGCACCACCAATGCTAATTATACTTTAGGTTTACATGTTTTAAGTGTCAAGCTCTCCTGGGAGTTATTTCCGTGATAATATCAGTAACAGGTAGTAGAATTCATCAAGTCTTGATATTACATTTTATTACTCCACAACATCAATATTCCTGTCTGTTTGTGCACAACATTTTATTTCTTAGTCGATTTCTCTGTATCTGTATCATGAGTTTTGGACCCTGACAAGGTTTATTTCCTTATGCCATTTGTTGAAATCTCATAACCCGAGCAATCTTATGTGCTGTAGGGAGCCAAAATCCTTATGTTTCTGTAAAGCATTGGCTGTGTTGTTAAAGGTTTCTCTGTTCATTTTTTGTTCTTGATTGCAGACTATATTCCTTCCTGTGATCGGGCTAGTTGACCCTGACAATCTCAAGCCTGGCGATTTGGTTGGAGTCAACAAAGACAGCTATTTGATATTAGACACGCTACCATCAGAGTATGACTCTAGAGTAAAAGCAATGGAGGTAGATGAAAAGCCTACAGAGGATTATAATGACATTGGTGGCCTTGAGAAAGAGGTATTTTACTTCACAGAACTGATGAAAAACAATAGGATTATGGCTATTTTATCTCTCTGTAGGTAGCATGATCTTAAGATGCTTATCTCGGAATGTTTGTTAATTCATAATTGTTTGCTTTATCTGCTTTCTCATGTTCTGTCTTTGTATTGTCTAATGTCAAATGCAGATTCAAGAGCTTGTTGAAGCTATCGTGTTACCAATGACGCACAAGGAGCAATTTCAGAAGTTGGGAATCCGTCCTCCGAAAGGAGTTCTTCTATATGGACCACCTGGAACGGGAAAGACGTTGATGGCTCGTGCATGTGCTGCACAAACTAATGCAACATTCCTTAAATTAGCTGGTCCGCAGCTAGTCCAGGTAACTAACTTATGGTGATAAAGTTGCTGAAAGAAGAATGTGCTGTTATTATTCCTTTTAATGTACTATGGTTCCTCCGGGTATAGTTCAGGAAAATATAAACATCTTTGAATTGTTTCAGATGTTCATTGGTGATGGGGCCAAGCTTGTCCGAGATGCCTTTGAGCTAGCAAAGGAGAAGGCCCCTTGCATTATATTTATTGATGAGATTGATGCAATTGGAACAAAGCGCTTTGATAGGTAAATATCGCATATACTTATCTTGCACCCATTGCTTTCTACACTAAGCATAGTGAGTTAATATTCCAACGTAAATGTGTAATGTCTCTTTGGCTTGTCTGTGTATCATTTGTGGTTGAAGTATGCATCGTCATGTTGGTACTCTAGGTTTTATTTGGCCGATTCATATCGTGAACAGTATATGCTATAACCTTTCTATGAAGATTAGTGGTGTCTGTGCGAGTTGAATACTCCTTTAACCCTCTATGTCATATCTGAATTAGGACAAACTGTTCATGATTTTGTATCAAGTGATAAATACATCTTATTTCCTTCAAATGTATTCTGGCTGCACATATCATATGTGGTGTTGTTAATATTGTATTCACGTTGTGTTTCTTTTCTATTTGACTACAGTGAAGTTAGCGGTGACAGAGAAGTGCAACGCACTATGTTGGAGTTGCTGAATCAGCTGGATGGATTCAGCAGTGATGAGAGGATAAAGGTAAGGGTCTCCTAATATCTGTCTCTGTAATCTGAATGCGTCCAAGCT